>NW_027646100.1:2400000-3000000 GCF_951394435.1 Stenella coeruleoalba | reverse complement strand
CCTGACCCTCACCCGTCCCCTAATCCTAACCCGTACGCTAACACTAACCCGCGCCCTCACACGCACGCTCCCCCTAAAGCGTTGCCGTACCCTCACCTGGACCCTAAACCGTCCCCGTCCCCTAACCCTAACCCTAGCCCGAACCCTAACCCTAACCCTTCCCCGAAGCCTGACCCTCACCCGTCCCCTAATCCTAAGCCGTACGCTAACACTAACCCGCGCCCTCACATGCACGCTCCCCCTAAAGCGTTGCCGTACCCCCACGTGGACCCTAAACCGTCCCCGTCCCCTAACCCTAACCCTAGCCCGAACCCTAACCCTAACCCTTCCCCGAAGCCTGACCCTCACCCGTCCCCTAATCCTAACCCGTACGCTAACAATAACCCGCGCCCTCACACGCACGCTCCCCCTAAAGCGTTGCCATACCCTCACCTGGACCCTAAACCGTCCCCGTCCCCTAACCCTAACCCTAGCCCGAACCCTAACCCTAACCCTTCCCCAAAGCCTGACACTCACCCGTCCCCTAATCCTAACCCGTACGCTAACACTAACCCGCGCCCTCACACGCACACTCCCCCTAAAGCGTTGCCGTACCCTCACCTGGACCCTAAACCGTCCCCGTCCCCTAACCCTAACCCTAGCCCGAACCCTAACCCTAACCCTTCCCCGAAGCCTGACCCTCACCCGTCCCCTAATCCTAACCTGTACGCTAACACTAACCCGCGCCCTCACACGCTCGCTCCCCCTAAAGCGTTGCCGTACCTTCACCTGGACCCTGAACCGTCCCCGTCCCCTAACCCTAACCCTAGCCCGAACCCTAACCCTAACCCTTCCCCGAAGCCTGACCCTCACCCGTCCCCTAATCGTACGCTAACACTAACACGTGCCCTCACACGTACGCTCCCCCTAAAGCGTTGCCGTACCCTCACCTGGACCCTAAACCGTCCCCGTCCCCTAACCCTAACCCTAGCCCGAACCCTAACCCTAACCCTTCCCCGAAGCCTGACCTTCACCCATCCCCTAATCCTAACCCGTACGCTAACACTAACCCGCGCCCTCACACGCACGCTCCCCCTAAAACATTGCCGTACCCTCACCTGGACCCTAAACCGTCCCCGTCCCCTAACCCTAACCCTAGCCCGAACCCTAACCCTAACCCTTCCCCGAAGGCTGAACCTCACCCGTCCCCTAATCCTAAACCGTACGCTAACACTAACCCGCGCCCTCAGACGCACGCTCCCCCTAAAGCGTTGCCGTACCCTCACCTGGACCCTAAACCGTCCCCGTCCCCTAACCCTAACCCTAGCCCGAACCCTAACCCTAACCCTTCCCCGAAGCCTGACCCTCACCCGTCCCCTAATCCTAAACCGTATGCTAACACTAACCCGTGCCCTCACACGCACGCTCCCCCTAAAGCGTTGCCGTACCCTCACCTGGACCCTAAACCGTCCCCGTCCCCTAACCCTAACCCTAGCCCGAACCCTAACCCTAACCCTTCCCCGAAGCCTGACACTCACCCGTCCCCTAATCCTAAGCCGTACGCTACCACTAACCCGCGCCCTCACACGCACGCTCCCCCTAAAGCGTTGCCGTACCCTCACCTGGACCCTAAACCGTCCCCGTCCCCTAACCCTAAACCTAGCCCGAACCCTAACCCTAACCCTTCCCCGAAGCCTGACACTCACCCGTCTCCTAATCCTAACCCGTACGCTAACACTAACCCGCGCCCTCACACGCACGCTCCCCCTAAAGCGTTGCCGTACCCTCACCTGGACCCTAAACCGTCCCCGTCCCCTAACCCTAACCCTAGCCCGAACCCTAACCCTAACCCTTCCCCGAAGCCTGACCCTCACCCGTCCCATAATCCTAACCCGTACGCTAACACTAACCCGCGCCCTCACACGCACGCTCCCCCTAAAGCGTTGCCGTACCCTCACCTGGACCCTAAACCGTCCCCGTCCCCTAACCCTAACCCTAGCCCGAACCCTAACCCTAACCCTTCCCCGAAGCCTGACCCTCACCCGTCCCCTAATCCTAAGCCGTACGCTAACACTAACCCGCGCCCTCACACGCACGCTCCCCCTAAAGCGTTGCCGTACCCTCACCTGGACCCTAAACCGTCCCCGTCCCCTAACCCTAACCCTAGCCCGAACCCTAACCCTAACCCTTCCCCGAAGCCTGACCCTCACCCGTCCCCTAATCCTAAGCCGTACGCTAACACTAACGCGCGCCCTCACACGCACGCTCCCCCTAAAGCGTTGCCGTACCCTCACCTGGACCCTAAACCGTCCCCGTCCCCTAACCCTAACCCTAGCCCGAACCCTAACCCTAACCCTTCCCCGAAGCCTGACCCTCACCCGTCCCCTAATCCTAAGCCGAACGCTAACACTAACCCGCGCCCTCACACGCACGCTCCCCCTAAAGCGTTGCCATACCCTCACCTGGACCCTAAACCGTCCCCATCCCCTAACCCTAACCCTAGCCCGAACCCTAACCCTAACCCTTTCCCGAAGCCTGACCCTCACCCGTCCCCTAATCCTAAGCCGTTCGCTAACACTAACCCGCACCCTCACACGCACGCTCCCCCTAAAGCGTTGCCGTACCCTCACCTGGACCCGAAACCGTTCCCGTCCCCTAACCCTAACCCTGGCCCGAACCCTAACCCTAACCCTTCCCAGAAGCCTGACCCTCACCCGTCCCCTAATCCTAACCCGTACGCTAACACTAACCCGCGCCCTCACACGCACGCTTCCCCTAAAGCGTTGCCGTACCCTCACCTGGACCCTAAACCGTCCCCGTCCCCTAAACCTAACCCTAGCCCGAAACCTAACCCTAACCCTTCCCCGAAGCCTGACCCTCACCCGTACCCTAATCCTAACCCGTACGCTAACACTAACCCGCGCCCTCACACGCACGCTCCCCCTAAAGCGGTGCCGTACCCTCACCTGGACCCGAAACCGTCCCCGTCCCTTAACCCTTACCCTAGCCCGAACCCTAACCCTAACCCTTCCCCGAAGCCTGACCCTCACCCGTCCCCTAATCCTAACCCGTACGCTAATACTAACCCGCGCCCTCACACGCACGCTCCCCCTAAAGCGTTGCCGTACCCTCACCTGGACCCTAAACCGTCCCCATCCCCTAACCCTAACCCTAGCCCGAACCCTAACCCTAACCCTTCCCCGAAGCCTGACCCTCACCCGTCCCCTAATCCTAACCCGTACGCTAACACTAACTCACGCCCTCACACGCACGCTCCCCCTAAAGCGTTGCCGTACCCTCACCTGGACCCTAAACCGTCCCCGTCCCCTAACCCTAACCCTAGCCCGAACCCTAACCCTAACCCTTCCCCGAAGCCTGACCCTCACCCATCCCCTAATCCTAACCCGTACGCTAACACTAACCCGCGCCCTCACACGCACGCTCCCCCTAAAGCGTTGCCGTTCCCTCACCTGGACCCTAAACCGTCCCCGTCCCCTAACCCTAACCCTAGCCCGAACCCTAACCCTAACCCTTCCCCGAAGCCTGACCCTCACCCGTCCCCTAATCCTAACCCGTACGCTAACACTAACCCGCGCCCTCACACGCACGCTCCCCCTAAAGCGTTGCCGTACCCTCACCTGGACTCTAAACCGTCCCCGTCCCCTAACCCTAACCCTAGCCCGAACCCTAACCCTAACCCTTCCCCGAAGCCTGACCCTCACCCGTCCCCTAATCCTAACCCGTACGCTAACACTAACCCGCGCCCTCACACGCACGCTCCCCCTAAAGCGTTGCCGTACCCTCACCTGGACCCTAAACCGTCCCCGTCCCCTAACCCTAACCCTAGCCCGAACCCTAACCCTAACCCTTCCCCGAAGCCTGAACCTCACCCGTCCCCTAATCCTAACCCGTACGCTAACACTAACCCGCGCCCTCACACGCACGCTCCCCCTAAAGCGTTGCCGTACCCTCACCTGGACCCTAAACCTTCCCCATCCCCTAACCCTAACCCTAGCCCGAACCCTAACCCTAACCCTTCCCCGAAGCCTGACCCTCACCCGTCCCCTAATCCTAACCCGTACGCTAACACTAAGCCGCGCCCTCACACGCACGCTCCCCCTAAAGCGTTGCCGTACCCTCACCTGGACCCTAAACCGTCCCCGTCCCCTAACACTAACCCTAGCCCGAACCCTAACCCTAACCGTTCCCCGAAGCCTGACCCTCACCCGTCCCCTAATCCTAACCCGTACGCTAACACTAACCCGCGCCCTCACATGCACGCTCCCCCTAAAGCGTTGCCGTACCCTCACCTGGACCCGAAACCGTCCCCGTCCCCTAACCCTAACCCTAGCCCGAACCCTAACCCTAACCCTTCCCCGAAGCCTGACCCTCACCCGTCCCCTAATCCTAACCCGTACGCTAACAATAACCCGCGCCCTCACACGCACGCTCCCCCTAAAGCGTTGCCATACCCTCACCTGGACCCTAAACCGTCCCCGTCCCCTAACCCTAACCCTAGCCCGAACCCTAACCCTAACCCTTCCCCAAAGCCTGACCCTCACCCGTCCCCTAATCCTAACCCGTACGCTAACACTAACCCGCGCCCTCACACGCACACTCCCCCTAAAGCGTTGCCGTACCCTCACCTGGACCCTAAACCGTCCCCGTCCCCTAACCCTAACCCTAGCCCGAACCCTAACCCTAACCCTTCCCCGAAGCCTGACCCTCACCCGTCCCCTAATCCTAACCTGTACGCTAACACTAACCCACGCCCTCACACGCTCGCTCCCCCTAAAGCGTTGCCGTACCTTCACCTGGACCCTGAACTGTCCCCGTCCCCTAACCCTAACCCTAGCCCGAACCCTAACCCTAACCCTTCCCCGAAGCCTGACCCTCACCCGTCCCCTAATCGTACGCTAACACTAACACGCGCCCTCACACGTACGCTCCCCCTAAAGCGTTGCCGTACCCTCACCTGGACCCTAAACCGTCCCCGTCCCCTAACCCTAACCCTAGCCCGAACCCTAAACCTAACCCTTCCCCGAAGCCTGACCCTCACCCATCCCCTAATCCTAACCCGTACGCTAACACTAACCCGCGCCCTCACACGCACGCTCCCCCTAAAACATTGCCGTACCCTCACCTGGACCCTAAAGCGTCCCCGTCCCCTAACCCTAACCCTAGCCCGAACCCTAACCCTAACCCTTCCCCGAAGCCTGACCCTCACCCGTCCCCTAATCCTAACCCGTACGCTAACACTAACCCGCGCCCTCACACGCACGCTCCCCCTAAAGCGTTGCCGTACCCTCACCTGGACTCTAAACCGTCCCCGTCCCCTAACCCTAACCCTAGCCCGAACCCTAACCCTAACCCTTCCCCGAAGCCTGACCCTCACCCGTCCCCTAATCCTAACCCGTACGCTAACACTAACCCGCGCCCTCACACGCACGCTCCCCCTAAAGCGTTGCCGTACCCTCACCTGGACCCTAAACCGTCCCCGTCCCCTAACCCTAACCCTAGCCCGAACCCTAACCCTAACCCTTCCCCGAAGCCTGAACCTCACCCGTCCCCTAATCCTAACCCGTACGCTAACACTAACCCGCGCCCTCACACGCACGCTCCCCCTAAAGCGTTGCCGTACCCTCACCTGGACCCTAAACCTTCCCCATCCCCTAACCCTAACCCTAGCCCGAACCCTAACCCTAACCCTTCCCCGAAGCCTGACCCTCACCCGTCCCCTAATCCTAACCCGTACGCTAACACTAAGCCGCGCCCTCACACGCACGCTCCCCCTAAAGTGTTGCCGTACCCTCACCTGGACCCTAAACCGTCCCCGTCCCCTAACCCTAACCCTAGCCCGAACCCTAACCCTAACCCTTCCCCGAAGCCTGACCCTCACCCGTCCCCTAATCCTAACCCGTACGCTAACACTAACCCGCGCCCTCACATGCACGCTCCCCCTAAAGCGTTGCCGTACCCTCACCTGGACCCGAAACCGTCCCCGTCCCCTAACCCTAACCCTAGCCCGAACCCTAACCCTAACCCTTCCCCGAAGCCTGACCCTCACCCGTCCCCTAATCCTAACCCGTACGCTAACAATAACCCGCGCCCTCACACGCACGCTCCCCCTAAAGCGTTGCCATACCCTCACCTGGACCCTAAACCGTCCCCGTCCCCTAACCCTAACCCTAGCCCGAACCCTAACCCTAACCCTTCCCCAAAGCCTGACCCTCACCCGTCCCCTAATCCTAACCCGTACGCTAACACTAACCCGCGCCCTCACACGCACACTCCCCCTAAAGCGTTGCCGTACCCTCACCTGGACCCTAAACCGTCCCCGTCCCCTAACCCTAACCCTAGCCCGAACCCTAACCCTAACCCTTCCCCGAAGCCTGACCCTCACCCGTCCCCTAATCCTAACCTGTACGCTAACACTAACCCACGCCCTCACATGCTCGCTCCCCCTAAAGCGTTGCCGTACCTTCACCTGGACCCTGAACCGTCCCCGTCCCCTAACCCTAACCCTAGCCCGAACCCTAACCCTAACCCTTCCCCGAAGCCTGACCCTCACCCGTCCCCTAATCCTAAACCGTACGCTAACACTAACCCGCGCCCTCAGACGCACGCTCCCCCTAAAGCGTTGCCGTACCCTCACCTGGACCCTAAACCGTCCCCGTCCCCTAACCCTAACCCTAGCCCGAACCCTAACCCTAACCCTTCCCCGAAGCCTGACCCTCACCCGTCCCCTAATCCTAAACCGTATGCTAACACTAACCCGTGCCCTCACACGCACGCTCCCCCTAAAGCGTTGCCGTACCCTCACCTGGACCCTAAACCGTCCCCGTCCCCTAACCCTAACCCTAGCCCGAACCCTAACCCTAACCCTTCCCCGAAGCCTGACCCTCACCCGTCCCCTAATCCTAAGCCGTACGCTACCACTAACCCGCGCCCTCACACGCACGCTCCCCCTAAAGCGTTGCCGTACCCTCACCTGGACCCTAAACCGTCCCCGTCCCCTAACCCTAAACCTAGCCCGAACCCTAACCCTAACCCTTCCCCGAAGCCTGACCCTCACCCGTCTCCTAATCCTAACCCGTACGCTAACACTAACCCGCGCCCTCACACGCATGCTCCCCCTAAAGCGTTGCCGTACCCTCACCTGGACCCTAAACCGTCCCCGTCCCCTAACCCTAACCCTAGCCCGAAACCTAACCCTAACCCTTCCCCGAAGCCTGACCCTCACCCGTCCCCTAATCCTAACCCGTACGCTAACACTAACCCGCGCCCTCACACGCACGCTCCCCCTAAAGCGTTGCCGTACCCTCACCTGGACCCTAAACCGTCCCCGTCCCTTAACCCTAACCCTAGCCCGAACCCTAACCCTAACCCTTCCCCGAAGCCTGACCCTCACCCGTCCCCTAATCCTAAGCCGTACGCTAACACTAACCTGCGCCCTCACACGCACGCTCCCCCTAAAGTGTTGCCGTACCCTCACCTGGACCCTAAACCGTCCCCGTCCCCTAACCCTAACCCTAGCCCGAACCCTAACCCTAACCCTTCCCCGAAGCCTGACCCTCACCCGTCCCCTAATCCTAAGCCGTACGCTAACACTAACGCGCGCCCTCACACGCACGCTCCCCCTAAAGCGTTGCCATACCCTCACCTGGACCCTAAACCGTCCCCGTCCCCTAACCCGAACCCTAGCCCGAACCCTAACCCTAACCCTTCCCCGAAGCCTGACCCTCACCCGTCCCCTAATCCTAAGCCGAACGCTAACACTAACCCGCGCCCTCACACGCACGCTCCCCCTAAAGCGTTGCCATACCCTCACCTGGACCCTAAACCGTCCCCATCCCCTAACCCTAACCCTAGCCCGAACCCTAACCCTAACCCTTCCCCGAAGCCTGACCCTCACCCGTCCCCTAATCCTAAGCCGTTCGCTAACACTAACCCGCACCCTCACACGCACGCTCCCCCTAAAGCGTTGCCGTACCCTCACCTGGACCCTAAACCGTCCCCGTCCCCTAACCCTAAGCATGGCCCGAACCATAACCCTAACCCTTCCCAGAAGCCTGACCCTCACCCGTCCCCTAATCCTAACCCGTACGCTAACACTAACCCGCGCCCTCACACGCACGCTTCCCCTAAAGCGTTGCCGTACCCTCACCTGGACCCTAAACCGTCCCCGTCCCCTAAACCTAACCCTAGCCCGAAACCTAACCCTAACCCTTCCCCGAAGCCTGACCCTCACCCGTACCCTAATCCTAACCCGTACGCTAACACTAACCCGCGCCCTCACACGCACGCTCCCCCTAAAGCGTTGCCGTACCCTCACCTGGACCCGAAACCGTCCCTGTCCCTTAACCCTTACCCTAGCCCGAACCCTAACCCTAACCCTTCCCCGAAGCCTGACCCTCACCCGTCCCCTAATCCTAACCCGTACGCTAATACTAACCCGCGCCCTCACACGCACGCTCCCCCTAAAGCGTTGCCGTACCCTCACCTGGACCCTAAACCGTCCCCATCCCCTAACCCTAACCCTAGCCCGAACCCTAACCCTAACCCTTCCCCGAAGCCTGACCCTCACCCGTCCCCTAATCCTAACCCGTACGCTAACACTAACTCGCGCCCTCACACGCACGCTCCCCCTAAAGCGTTGCCGTACCCTCACCTGGACCCTAAACCGTCCCCGTCCCCTAACCCTAACCCTAGCCCGAACCCTAACCCTAACCCTTCCCCGAAGCCTGACCCTCACCCATCCCCTAATCCTAACCCGTACGCTAACACTAACCCGCGCCCTCACACTCACGCTCCCCCTAAAGCGTTGCCGTACCCTCACCTGGACCCTAAACCGTCCCCGTCCCCTAACCCTAACCCTAGCCCGAACCCTAACCCTAACCCTTCCCCGAAGCCTGACCCTCACCCGTCCCCTAATCCTAACCCGTACGCTAACACTAACCCGCGCCCTCACACGCACGCTCCCCCTAAAGCGTTGCCGTACCCTCACCTGGACTCTAAACCGTCCCCGTCCCCTAACCCTAACCCTAGCCCGAACCCTAACCCTAACCCTTCCCCGAAGCCTGACCCTCACCCGTCCCCTAATCCTAACCCGTACGCTAACACTAACCCGCGCCCTCACACGCACGCTCCCCCTAAAGCGTTGCCGTACCCTCACCTGGACTCTAAACCGTCCCCGTCCCCTAACCCTAACCCTAGCCCGAACCCTAACCCTAACCCTTCCCCGAAGCCTGACCCTCACCCGTCCCCTAATCCTAACCCGTACGCTAACACTAACCCGCGCCCTCACACGCACGCTCCCCCTAAAGCGTTGCCGTACCCTCACCTGGACCCTAAACCGTCCCCGTCCCCTAACCCTAACCCTAGCCCGAACCCTAACCCTAACCCTTCCCCGAAGCCTGACCCTCACCCGTCCCCTAATCCTAAGCCGTACGCTAACACTAACCCGCGCCCTCACACGCACGCTCCCCCTAAAGCGTTGCCGTACCCTCACCTGGACCCTAAACCGTCCCCGTCCCCTAACCCTAACCCTAGCCCGAACCCTAACCCTAACCCTTCCCCGAAGCCTGACCCTCACCCGTCCCCTAATCCTAACCCGTACGCTAACACTAACCCGCGCCCTCACACTCACGCTCCCCCTAAAGCGTTGCCGTACCCTCACCTGGACCCTAAACCGTCCCCGTCCCCTAAACCTAACCCTAGCCCGAACCCTAACCCTAACCCTTCCCCGAAGCCTGACCCTCACCCGTCCCCTAATCCTAACCCGTACGCTAACACTAACCCGCGCCCTCACACGCACGCTCCCCCTAAAGCGTTGCCGTACCCTCACCTGGACTCTAAACCGTCCCCGTCCCCTAACCCTAACCCTAGCCTGAACCCTAACCCTAACCCTTCCCCGAAGCCTGACCCTCACCCGTCCCCTAATCCTAACCCGTACGCTAACACTAACCCGCGCCCTCACATGCACGCTCCCCCTAAAGCGTTGCCGTACCCTCACCTGGACCCTAAACCGTCCCCGTCCCCTAACCCTAACCCTAGCCCGAACCCTAACCCTAACCCTTCCCCGAAGCCTGAACCTCACCCGTCCCCTAATCCTAACCCGTACGCTAACACTAACCCGCGCCCTCACACGCACGCTCCCCCTAAAGCGTTGCCGTACCCTCACCTGGACCCTAAACCTTCCCCATCCCCTAACCCTAACCCTAGCCCGAACCCTAACCCTAACCCTTCCCCGAAGCCTGACCCTCACCCGTCCCCTAATCCTAACCCGTACGCTAACACTAAGCCGCGCCCTCACACGCACGCTCCCCCTAAAGCGTTGCCGTACCCTCACCTGGACCCTAAACCGTCCCCGTCCCCTAACACTAACCCTAGCCCGAACCCTAACCCTAACCCTTCCCCGAAGCCTGACCCTCACCCGTCCCCTAATCCTAACCCGTACGCTAACACTAACCCGCGCCCTCACATGCACGCTCCCCCTAAAGCGTTGCCGTACCCTCACCTGGACCCGAAACCGTCCCCGTCCCCTAACCCTAACCCTAGCCCGAACCCTAACCCTAACCCTTCCCAGAAGCCTGACCCTCACCCGTCCCCTAATCCTAACCCGTACGCTAACAATAACCCGCGCCCTCACACGCACGCTCCCCCTAAAGCGTTGCCATACCCTCACCTGGACCCTAAACCGTCCCCGTCCCCTAACCCTAACCCTAGCCCGAACCCTAACCCTAACCCTTCCCCAAAGCCTGACCCTCACCCGTCCCCTAATCCTAACCCGTACGCTAACACTAACCCGCGCCCTCACACGCACACTCCCCCGAAAGCGTTGCCGTACCCTCACCTGGACCCTAAACCGTCCCCGTCCCCTAAACCTAACCCTAGCCCGAACCCTAACCCTAACCCTTCCCCGAAGCCTGACCCTCACCCGTCCCCTAATCCTAACCTGTACGCTAACACTAACCCACGCCCTCACACGCTCGCTCCCCCTAAAGCGTTGCCGTACCTTCACCTGGACCCTGAACCGTCCCCGTCCCCTAACCCTAACCCTAGCCCGAACCCTAACCCTAACCCTTCCCCGAAGCCTGACCCTCACCCGTCCCCTAATCGTACGCTAACACTAACACGCGCCCTCACACGTACGCTCCCCCTAAAGCGTTGCCGTACCCTCACCTGGACCCTAAACCGTCCCCGTCCCCTAACCCTAACCCTAGCCCGAACCCTAAACCTAACCCTTCCCCGAAGCCTGACCCTCACCCATCCCCTAATCCTAACCCGTACGCTAACACTAACCCGCGCCCTCACACGCACGCTCCCCCTAAAACATTGCCGTACCCTCACCTGGACCCTAAACCGTCCCCGTCCCCTAACCCTAACCCTAGCCCGAACCCTAACCCTAACCCTTCCCCGAAGCCTGACCCTCACCCGTCCCCTAATCCTAAACCGTACGCTAACACTAACCCGCGCCCTCAGACGCACGCTCCCCCTAAAGCGTTGCCGTACCCTCACCTGGACCCTAAACCATCCCCGTCCCCTAACCCTAACCCTAGCCCGAACCCTAACCCTAACCCTTCCCCGAAGCCTGACCCTCACCCGTCCCCTAATCCTAAACCGTATGCTAACACTAACCCGTGCCCTCACACGCACGCTCCCCCTAAAGTGTTGCCGTACCCTCACCTGGACCCTAAACCGTCCCCGTCCCCTAACCCTAACCCTAGCCCGAACCCTAACCCTAACCCTTCCCCGAAGCCTGACCCTCACCCGTCCCCTAATCCTAACCCGTACGCTAACAATAACCCGCGCCCTCACACGCACGCTCCCCCTAAAGCGTTGCCGTACCCTCACCTGGACCCTAAACCGTCCCCGTCCCCTAACCCTAAACCTAGCCCGAACCCTAACCCTATCCCTTCCCCGAAGCCTGACCCTCACCCGTCTCCTAATCCTAACCCGTACGCTAACACTAACCCGCGCCCTCACACGCATGCTCCCCCTAAAGCGTTGCCGTACCCTCACCTGGACCCTAAACCGTCCCCGTCCCCTAACCCTAACCCTAGCCCGAACCCTAACCCTAACCCTTCCCCGAAGCCTGACCCTCACCCGTCCCCTAATCCTAACCCGTACGCTAACACTAACCCGCGCCCTCACACGCACGCTCCCCCTAAAGCGTTGCCGTACCCTCACCTGGACCCTAAACCGTCCCCGTCCCCTAACCCTAACCCTAGCCCGAACCCTAACCCTAACCCTTCCCCGAAGCCTGACCCTCACCCGTCCCCTAATCCTAAGCCGTACGCTAACACTAACCCGCGCCCTCACACGCACGCTCCCCCTAAAGCGTTGCCGTACCCTCACCTGGACCCTAAACCGTCCCCGTCCCCTAACCCTAACCCTAGCCCGAACCCTAACCCTAACCCTTCCCCGAAGCCTGACCCTCACCCGTCCCCTAATCCTAAGCCGTACGCTAACACTAACGCGCGCCCTCACACGCACGCTCCCCCTAAAGCGTTGCCATACCCTCACCTGGACCCTAAACCGTCCCCGTCCCCTAACCCTAACCCTAGCCCGAACCCTAACCCTAACCTTTCCCCGAAGCCTGACCCTCACCCGTCCCCTAATCCTAAGCCGAACGCTAACACTAACCCGCGCCCTCACACGCACGCTCCCCCTAAAGCGTTGCCATACCCTCACCTGGACCCTAAACCGTCCCCATCCCCTAACCCTAACCCTAGCCCGAACCCTAACCCTAACCCTTCCCCGAAGCCTGACCCTCACCCGTCCCCTAATCCTAAGCCGTTCGCTAACACTAACCCGCACCCTCACACGCACGCTCCCCCTAAAGCGTTGCCGTACCCTCACCTGGACCCTAAACCGTCCCCGTCCCCTAAACCTAAGCATGGCCCGAACCATAACCCTAACCCTTCCCAGAAGCCTGACCCTCACCCGTCCCCTAATCCTAACCCGTACGCTAACACTAACCCGCGCCCTCACACGCACGCTTCCCCTAAAGCGTTGCCGTACCCTCACCTGGACCCTAAACCGTCCCCGTCCCCTAAACCTAACCCTAGCCCGAAACCTAACCCTAACCCTTCCCCGAAGCCTGACCCTCACCCGTACCCTAATCCTAACCCGTATGCTAAACACTAACCCGCGCCCTCACACGCACGCTCCCCCTAAAGCGTTGCCGTACCCTCACCTGGACCCGAAACCGTCCCTGTCCCTTAACCCTTACCCTAGCCCGAACCCTAACCCTAACCCTTCCCCGAAGCCTGACCCTCACCCGTCCCCTAATCCTAACCCGTACGCTAATACTAACCCGCGCCCTCACACGCACGCTCCCCCTAAAGCGTTGCCGTACCCTCACCTGGACCCTAAACCGTCCCCATCCCCTAACCCTAACCCTAGCCCGAACCCTAACCCTAACCCTTCCCCGAAGCCTGACCCTCACCCGTCCCCTAATCCTAACCCGTACGCTAACACTAACTCGCGCCCTCACACGCACGCTCCCCCTAAAGCGTTGCCGTACCCTCACCTGGACCCTAAACCGTCCCCGTCCCCTAACTCTAACCCTAGCCCGAACCCTAACCCTAACCCTTCCCCGAAGCCTGACCCTCACCCATCCCCTAATCCTAACCCGTACGCTAACACTAACCCGCGCCCTCACACTCACGCTCCCCCTAAAGCGTTGCCGTACCCTCACCTGGACCCTAAACCGTCCCCGTCCCCTAACCCTAACCCTAGCCCGAACCCTAACCCTAACCCTTCCCCGAAGCCTGACCCTCACCCGTCCCCTAATCCTAACCCGTACGCTAACACTAACCCGCGCCCTCACACGCACGCTCCCCCTAAAGCGTTGCCGTACCCTCACCTGGACTCTAAACCGTCCCCGTCCCCTAACCCTAACCCTAGCCCGAACCCTAACCCTAACCCTTCCCCGAAGCCTGACCCTCACCCGTCCCCTAATCCTAACCCGTACGCTAACACTAACCCGCGCCCTCACACGCACGCTCCCCCTAAAGCGTTGCCGTACCCTCACCTGGACCCTAAACCGTCCCCGTCCCCTAACCCTAACCCTAGCCCGAACCCTAACCCTAACCCTTCCCCGAAGCCTGAACCTCACCCGTCCCCTAATCCTAACCCGTACGCTAACACTAACCCGCGCCCTCACACGCACGCTCCCCCTAAAGCGTTGCCGTACCCTCACCTGGACCCTAAACCTTCCCCATCCCCTAACCCTAACCCTAGCCCGAACCCTAACCCTAACCCTTCCCCGAAGCCTGACACTCACCCGTCCCCTAATCCTAACCCGTACGCTAACACTAAGCCGCGCCCTCACACGCACGCTCCCCCTAAAGCGTTGCCGTACCCTCACCTGGACCCTAAACCGTCCCCGTCCCCTAACACTAACCCTAGCCCGAACCCTAACCCTAACCCTTCCCCGAAGCCTGACCCTCACCCGTCCCCTAATCCTAACCCGTACGCTAACACTAACCCGCGCCCTCACATGCACGCTCCCCCTAAAGCGTTGCCGTACCCTCACCTGGACCCGAAACCGTCCCCGTCCCCTAACCCTAACCCTAGCCCGAACCCTAACCCTAACCCTTCCCCGAAGCCTGACCCTCACCCGTCCCCTAATCCTAACCCGTACGCTAACAATAACCCGCGCCCTCACACGCACGCTCCCCCTAAAGCGTTGCCATACCCTCACCTGGACCCTAAACCGTCCCCGTCCCCTAACCCTAACCCTAGCCCGAACCCTAACCCTAACCCTTCCCCAAAGCCTGACCCTCACCCGTCCCCTAATCCTAACCCGTACGCTAACACTAACCCGCGCCCTAACACGCACACTCCCCCTAAAGCGTTGCCATACCCTCATCTGGACCCTAAACCGTCCCCGTCCCCTAACCCTAACCCTAGCCCGAACCCTAACCCTAACCCTTCCCCGAAGCCTGACCCTCACCCGTCCCCTAATCCTAACCTGTACGCTAACACTAACCCGCGCCCTCACACGCTCGCTCCCCCTAAAGCGTTGCCGTACCTTCACCTGGACCCTGAACCGTCCCCGTCCCCTAACCCTAACCCTAGCCCGAACCCTAACCCTAACCCTTCCCCGAAGCCTGACCCTCACCCGTCCCCTAATCGTACGCTAACACTAACACGCGCCCTCACACGTACGCTCCCCCTAAAGCGTTGCCGTACCCTCACCTGGACCCTAAACCGTCCCCGTCCCCTAACCCTAACCCTAGCCCGAACCCTAACCCTAACCCTTCCCCGAAGCCTGACCCTCACCCATCCCCTAATCCTAACCCGTACGCTAACACTAACCCGCGCCCTCACACGCACGCTCCCCCTAAAACATTGCCGTACCCTCACCTGGACCCTAAACCGTCCCCGTCCCCTAACCCTAACCCTAGCCCGAACCCTAACCCTAACCCTTCCCCGAAGCCTGACCCTCACCCGTCCCCTAATCCTAAACCGTACGCTAACACTAACCCGCGCCCTCAGACGCACGCTCCCCCTAAAGCGTTGCCGTACCCTCACCTGGACCCTAAACCGTCCCCGTCCCCTAACCCTAACCCTAGCCCGAACCCTAACCCTAACCCTTCCCCGAAGCCTGACCCTCACCCGTCCCCTAATCCTAAACCGTATGCTAACACTAACCCGTGCCCTCACACGCACGCTCCCCCTAAAGCGTTGCCGTACCCTCACCTGGACCCTAAACCGTCCCCGTCCCCTAACCCTAACCCTAGCCCGAACCCTAACCCTAACCCTAAACCTTCCCCGAAGCCTGAACCTCACCCGTCCCCTAATCCTAACCCGTACGCTAACACTAACCCCCGCCCTCACACACACGCTCCCCCTAAAGCGTTGCCGTACCCTCACCTGGACCCTAAACCGTCCCCGTCCCCTAACCCTAACCCTAGCCCGAACCCTAACCCTAACCCTTCCCCGAAGCCTGACACTCACCCGTCCCCTAATCCTAACCCGTACGCTAACACTAACCCGCGCCCTCACACGCACGCTCCCCCTAAAGCGTTGCCGTACCCTCACCTGGACCCTAAACCGTCCCTGTCCCCTAACCCTAACCCTAGCCCGAACCCTAACCCTAACCCTTCCCCGAAGCCTGACACTCACCCGTCCCCTAATCCTAACCCGTACGCTAACACTAACCCGCGCCCTCACACGCACGCTCCCCCTAAAGCGTTGCCGTACCCTCACCTGGACCCTAAACCGTCCCCGTCCCCTAAACCTAACCCTAGCCCGAACCCTAACCCTAACCCTTCCCCGAAGCCTGACCCTCACCCGTACCCTAATCCTAACCCGTACGCTAACACTAACCCGCGCCCTCACACGCACGCTCCCCCTAAAGCGTTGCCGTACCCTCACCTGGACCCGAAACCGTCCCCGTCCCTTAACCCTTACCCTAGACCGAACCTTAACCCTAACCCTTCCCCGAAGCCTGACCCTCACGCGTCCCCTAATCCTAACCCGTACGCTAACACTAACCCGCGCCCTCACACGCACGCTCCCCCTAAAGCGTTGCCGTACCCTCACCTGGAGCCTAAACCGTCCCCGTCCCCTAACCCTAACCCTAGCCCGAACCCTAACCCTAACCCTTCCCCGAAGCCTGACCCTCACCCGTCCCCTAATCCTAACCCGTACGCTAAAACTAACCCGCGCCCTCACACGCACGCTCCCCCTAAAGCGTTGCCGTACCCTCACCTGGACCCTAAACCGTCCCCGTCCCCTAACCCTAACCCTAGCCCGAACCCTAACCCTAACCCTTCCCCGAAGCCTGACCCTCACCCGTCCCCTAATCCTAACCCGTACGCTAACACTAAGCCGCGCCATCACACGCACGCTCCCCCTAAAGCGTTGCCGTACCCTCACCTGGACCCTAAACCGTCCCCGTCCCCTAACCCTAACCCTAGCCCGAACCCTAACCCTAAACCTTCCCCGAAGCCTGACCCTCACCCGTCCCCTAATCCTAACCCGTACGCTAACACTAACCCGCGCCCTCACACGCACGCTCCCCCTAAAGCGTTGCCGTACCCTCACCTGGACCCTAAACCGTCCCCGTCCCCTAACCCTAACCCTAGCCCGAACCCTAACCCTAACCCTTCCCCGAAGCCTGACCCTCACCCGTCCCCTAATCCTAAGCCGTACGCTAACACTAACGCGCGCCCTCACACGCACGCTCCCCCTAAAGCGTTGCCATACCCTCACCTGGACCCTAAACCGTCCCCGTCCCCTAACCCTAACCCTAGCCCGAACCCTAACCCTAACCCTTCCCCGAAGCCTGACCCTCACCCGTGCCCTAATCCTAAGCCGAACGCTAACACTAACCCGCGCCCTCACACGCACGCTCCCCCTAAAGCGTTGCCATACCCTCACCTGGACCCTAAACCGTCCCCATCCCCTAACCCTAACCCTAGCCCGAACCCTAACCCTAACCCTTCCCCGAAGCCTGACCCTCACCCGTCCCCTAATCCTAAGCCGTTCGCTAACACTAACCCGCACCCTCACACGCACGCTCCCCCTAAAGCGTTGCCGTACCCTCACCTGGACCCTAAACCGTCCCCGTCCCCTAACCCTAAGCATGGCCCGAACCATAACCCTAACCCTTCCCAGAAGCCTGACCCTCACCCGTCCCCTAATCCTAACCCGTACGCTAACACTAACCCGCGCCCTCACACGCACGCTTCCCCTAAAGCGTTGCCGTACCCTCACCTGGACCCTAAACCGTCCCCGTCCCCTAAACCTAACCCTAGCCCGAAACCTAACCCTAACCCTTCCCCGAAGCCTGACCCTCACCCGTACCCTAATCCTAACCCGTACGCTAACACTAACCCGCGCCCTCACACGCACGCTCCCCCTAAAGCGTTGCCGTACCCTCACCTGGACCCGAAACCGTCCCTGTCCCTTAACCCTTACCCTAGCCCGAACCCTAACCCTAACCCTTCCCCGAAGCCTGACCCTCACCCGTCCCCTAATCCTAACCCGTACGCTAATACTAACCCGCGCCCTCACACGCACGCTCCCCCTAAAGCGTTGCCGTACCCTCACCTGGACCCTAAACCGTCCCCATCCCCTAACCCTAACCCTAGCCCGAACCCTAACCCTAACCCTTCCCCGAAGCCTGACCCTCACCCGTCCCCTAATCCTAACCCGTACGCTAACACTAACTCGCGCCCTCACACGCACGCTCCCCCTAAAGCGTTGCCGTACCCTCACCTGGACCCTAAACCGTCCCCGTCCCCTAACTCTAACCCTAGCCCGAACCCTAACCCTAACCCTTCCCCGAAGCCTGACCCTCACCCATCCCCTAATCCTAACCCGTACGCTAACACTAACCCGCGCCCTCACACTCACGCTCCCCCTAAAGCGTTGCCGTACCCTCACCTGGACCCTAAACCGTCCCCGTCCCCTAACCCTAACCCTAGCCCGAACCCTAACCCTAACCCTTCCCCGAAGCCTGACCCTCACCCGTCCCCTAATCCTAACCCGTACGCTAACACTAACCCGCGCCCTCACACGCACGCTCCCCCTAAAGCGTTGCCGTACCCTCACCTGGACTCTAAACCGTCCCCGTCCCCTAACCCTAACCCTAGCCCGAACCCTAACCCTAACCCTTCCCCGAAGCCTGACCCTCACCCGTCCCCTAATCCTAACCCGTACGCTAACACTAACCCGCGCCCTCACACGCACGCTCCCCCTAAAGCGTTGCCGTACCCTCACCTGGACCCTAAACCGTCCCCGTCCCCTAACCCTAACCCTAGCCCGAACCCTAACCCTAACCCTTCCCCGAAGCCTGAACCTCACCCGTCCCCTAATCCTAACCCGTACGCTAACACTAACCCGCGCCCTCACACGCACGCTCCCCCTAAAGCGTTGCCGTACCCTCACCTGGACCCTAAACCTTCCCCATCCCCTAACCCTAACCCTAGCCCGAACCCTAACCCTAACCCTTCCCCGAAGCCTGACACTCACCCGTCCCCTAATCCTAACCCGTACGCTAACACTAAGCCGCGCCCTCACACGCACGCTCCCCCTAAAGCGTTGCCGTACCCTCACCTGGACCCTAAACCGTCCCCGTCCCCTAACACTAACCCTAGCCCGAACCCTAACCCTAACCCTTCCCCGAAGCCTGACCCTCACCCGTCCCCTAATCCTAACCCGTACGCTAACACTAACCCGCGCCCTCACATGCACGCTCCCCCTAAAGCGTTGCCGTACCCTCACCTGGACCCGAAACCGTCCCCGTCCCCTAACCCTAACCCTAGCCCGAACCCTAACCCTAACCCTTCCCCGAAGCCTGACCCTCACCCGTCCCCTAATCCTAACCCGTACGCTAACAATAACCCGCGCCCTCACACGCACGCTCCCCCTAAAGCGTTGCCATACCCTCACCTGGACCCTAAACCGTCCCCGTCCCCTAACCCTAACCCTAGCCCGAACCCTAACCCTAACACTTCCCCAAAGCCTGACCCTCACCCGTCCCCTAATCCTAACCCGTACGCTAACACTAACCCGCGCCCTAACACGCACACTCCCCCTAAAGCGTTGCCGTACCCTCACCTGGACCCTAAACCGTCCCCGTCCCCTAACCCTAACCCTAGCCCGAACCCTAACCCTAACCCTTCCCCGAAGCCTGACCCTCACCCGTCCCCTAATCCTAACCTGTACGCTAACACTAACCCGCGCCCTCACACGCTCGCTCCCCCTAAAGCGTTGCCGTACCTTCACCTGGACCCTGAACCGTCCCCGTCCCCTAACCCTAACCCTAGCCCGAACCCTAACCCTAACCCTTCCCCGAAGCCTGACCCTCACCCGTCCCCTAATCGTACGCTAACACTAACACGCGCCCTCACACGTACGCTCCCCCTAAAGCGTTGCCGTACCCTCACCTGGACCCTAAACCGTCCCCGTCCCCTAACCCTAACCCTAGCCCGAACCCTAACCCTAACCCTTCCCCGAAGCCTGACCCTCACCCATCCCCTAATCCTAACCCGTACGCTAACACTAACCCGCGCCCTCACACGCACGCTCCCCCTAAAACATTGCCGTACCCTCACCTGGACCCTAAACCGTCCCCGTCCCCTAACCCTAACCCTAGCCCGAACCCTAACCCTAACCCTTCCCCGAAGCCTGACCCTCACCCGTCCCCTAATCCTAAACCGTACGCTAACACTAACCCGCGCCCTCAGACGCACGCTCCCCCTAAAGCGTTGCCGTACCCTCACCTGGACCCTAAACCGTCCCCGTCCCCTAACCCTAACCCTAGCCCGAACCCTAACCCTAACCCTTCCCCGAAGCCTGACCCTCACTCGTCCCCTAATCCTAAACCGTATGCTAACACTAACCCGTGCCCTCACACGCACGCTCCCCCTAAAGCGTTGCCGTACCCTCACCTGGACCCTAAACCGTCCCCGTCCCCTAACCCTAACCCTAGCCCGAACCCTAACCCTAACCCTAAACCTTCCCCGAAGCCTGAACCTCACCCGTCCCCTAATCCTAACCCGTACGCTAACACTAACCCGCGCCCTCACACACACGCTCCCCCTAAAGCGTTGCCGTACCCTCACCTGGACCCTAAACCGTCCCCGTCCCCTAACCCTAACCCTAGCCCGAACCCTAACCCTAACCCTTCCCCGAAGCCTGACACTCACCCGTCCCCTAATCCTAACCCGTACGCTAACACTAACCCGCGCCCTCACACGCACGCTCCCCCTAAAGCGTTGCCGTACCCTCACCTGGACCCTAAACCGTCCCTGTCCCCTAACCCTAACCCTATCCCGAACCCTAACCCTAACCCTTCCCCAAAGCCTGACACTCACCCGTCCCCTAATCCTAACCTGTACGCTAACACTAACCCGCGCCCTCACACGCACGCTCCCCCTAAAGCGTTGCCGTACCCTCACCTGGACCCTAAACCGTCCCCGTCCCCTAACCCTAACCCTAGCCCGAACCCTAACCCTAACCCTTCCCCGAAGCCTGACCCTCACCCGTACCCTAATCCTAACCCGTACGCTAACACTAACCCGCGCCCTCACACGCACGCTCCCCCTAAAGCGTTGCCGTACCCTCACCTGGACCCGAAACCGTCCCCGTCCCTTAACCCTTACCCTAGACCGAACCTTAACCCTAACACTTCCCCGAAGCCTGACCCTCACGCGTCCCCTAATCCTAACCCGTACGCTAACACTAACCCGCGCCCTCACACGCACGCTCCCCCTAAAGCGGTGCCGTAACCTCACCTGGAGCCTAAACCGTCCCCGTCCCCTAACCCTAACCCTAGCCCGAACCCTAACCCTAACCCTTCCCCGAAGCCTGACCCTCACCCGTCCCCTAATCCTAACCCGTACGCTAAAACTAACCCGCGCCCTCACACGCACGCTCCCCCTAAAGCGTTGCCGTACCCTCACCTGGACCCTAAACCGTCCCCGTCCCCTAAACCTAACCCTAGCCCGAACCCTAACCCTAAATCTTCCCCGAAGCCTGACCCTCACCCGTCCCCTAATCCTAACCCGTACGCTAACACTAACCCGCGCCCTCACATGCACGCTCCCCGTAAAGCGTTGCTGTACCCTCAGCTGGACCCGAAACCGTCCCCGTCCCCTAACCCTAACCCTAGCCCGAACCCTAACCCTAACCCTTCCCCGAAGCCTGACCCTCACCCGTCCCCTAATCCTAACCCGTACGCTAACACTAACCCGCGCCCTCACACGTACGCTCCCCCTAAAGCGTTGCCGTACCCTCACCTGGACCCGAAACCGTCCCCGTCCCCTAACCCTAACCGTAGCCCGAACCCTAACCCTAACCCTTCCCCGATGCCTGACCCTCACCCGTCCCCTAATCCTAACCCGTACGCTAACACTAAGCCGCGCCCTCACATGCACGCTCCGCTAAAGCGTTGCCGTACCCTCACCTGGACCCTAAACCGTCCCCGTCCCTTAACCCTAACCCTAGCCCGAACCCTAACCCTAAACCTTCCCCGAAGCCTAACCCTCACCCGTCCCCTAATCCTAACCCGTACGCTAACACTAACCCGCGCCCTCACACGCACGCTCCCCCTAAAGCATTGCCGTACCCTCACCTGGACCCTAAACCGTCCCCGTCCCCTAACCCTAACCCTAGCCTGAACCCTAACCCTAACCCTTCCCCGAAGCCTGACCCTCACCCGTCCCCTAATCCTAACCCGTATGCTAACACTAACCCGCGCCCTCACACGCACGCTCCCCCTAAAGCGTTGCCGTACCCTCACCTGGACCCTAAACCGTCCCCGTCCCCTAACCCTAACCCTAGCCCAAACCCTAACCCTAACCCTTCCCCGAAGCCTGACCCTCACCCGTCCCCTAATCCTAACCCGTACGCTAACACTAACCCGCGCCCTCACACGCACGCTCCCCCTAAAGCGTTGCCGTACCCTCACCTGGACCCTAAACCGTCCCCGTCCCCTAACCCTAACCCTAGCCCGAACCCTAACCCTAACCCTTCCCCGAAGCCTGACCCTCACCCGTCCCCTAATCCTAAGGCGCACGCTAACACTAACGCGCGCCCTCACACGCACGCTCCCCCTAAAGCGTTGCCGTACCCTCACTTGGACACTAAACCGTCCCCGTCCCCTAACCCTAACCCTAGCCCGAACCCTAACCCTAACCCTTCCCCGAAGCCTGACCCTCACCCGTCCCCTAATCCTAAGCCGTACGATAACACTAACGCGCGCCCTCACACGCACGCTCCCCCTAAAGCGTTGCCGTACCCTCTCCTGGACCCTAAACCGTCCCCGTACCCTAACCCTAACCCTAGCCCGAACCCTAACCCTAACACTTCTCCGAAGCCTGACCCTCACCCGTCCCCTAATCCTAACCCGTACGCTAACACTAACGCGTGCCCTCACACGCACGCTCCCCCTAAAGCGTTGCCGTACCCTCACCTGGACCCGAAACCGTCCCCGTCCCCTAACCCTAACCCTAGCCCGAACCCTAACCCTAACCCTTCCCCGAAGCCTGACCCTCACCCGTCCCCTAATCCTAACCCGTACGCTAACACTAACCTGCGCCCTCACACGCACGCTCCCCCAAAAGCGTTGCCGTACCCTCACCTGGACCCTAAACCGTCCCCGTCCCCTAACCCTAACCCTAGCCCGAACCCTAACCCTAACGCTTCCCCGAAGCCTGACCCTCACCCGTCCCCTAATCCTAACCCGTACGCTAACACTAACCCGCGCCCTCACACGCACGCTCCCCCTAAAGCATTGCCGTACCCTCACCTGGACCCTAAACCTTCCCCGTCCCCTAACCCTAACCGTAGCCCGAACCCTAACCCTAACCCTTACCCGAAGCCTGACCCTCACCCGTCCCCTAATCCTAACCCGTACGCTAACACTAACCCGCGCCCTCACACGCACGCTCCCCCTAAAGCGTTGCCGTACCCTCACCTGAACCCTAAACCGTAACCGTCCCCTAACCCTAACCCTAGCCCGAACCCTAGCCCTAACACTTCCCCGAAGCCTGACCCTCACCCGTCCCCTAATCCTAACCCGTACTCTAACACTAACCCGCGCCCTCACACGCACGCTCCCCCTAAAGCGTTGCCGTACCCTCACCTGGACCTGAAACCGTCCCCGTCCCCTAACCCTAACCCTAGCCCGAACCCTAACCCTAACCCTTCCCCGAAGCCTGACCCTCACCCGTCCCCTAATCCTAACCCGTACGCTAACAGTAACCCGCGCCCTCACACGTACGCTCCCCCTAAAGCGTTGCCGTACCCTCACCTGGACCCTAAACCGTCCCCGTCCCCTAACCCTAACCCTAGCCCGAACCCTAACCCTAACCCTTCCCCGATGCCTGACCCTCACCCATCCCCTAATCCTAACCCGTACGCTAACACTAACCCGCGTCCTCACACGCACGCTCCCCCTAAAGCGTTGCCGTACCCTCACCTGGACCCTAAACCGTCCCCGTCCCTTAACCCCTACCCTAGCCCGAACCCTAACCCTAAACCTTCCCCGAAGCCTGACCCTAACCCATCCCCTAATCCTAACCCGTACGCTAACACTAAACCACGCCCTCACATGCACGCTCCCGCTAAAGCATTGCCGTACCCTCCCCTGGACCCTAAACCGTCCCCGTCCCCTAACCCTAACCCTAGCCCGAACCCTAACCCTAACCCTTCCCAGAAGCCTGACCCTCACCCGTCCCCTAATCCTAACCCGTACGCTAACACTAACCTGCGCCCTCACAGGCACGCTCCCCCTAAAGCGTTGCCGTACCCTCACCTGGACCCGAAACCGTCCCCGTCCCCTAACCCTAACCCTAGCCCGAACTCTGACCCTATCCCTTCCCCGAAGCCTGACCCTCACCCGTCCCCTAATCCTAAGCCATACGCTAACACTAACCCGCACCCTCACATGCACGCTCCCCCTAAAGCGTTGCCGTACCCTCAGCTGGACCCTAAACCGTCCCCATCCCCTAACCCTAACCCTAGCCCGAACCCTAACCCTAACCCTTCCCCAAAGCCTGACCCTCACCCGTCCCCTAATCCTAAGCCATACGCTAACACTAACGCGCGCCCTCACACGCACGCTCCCCCTAAAGCGTTGCCGTACCCTCACCTGGACCCTAAACCGTCCCCGTCCCCTAACCCTAACCCTAGCTCGAACCCTAACCCTAACCCTTCCCCGAAGCCTGACACTCACCCGTCCCCTAATCCTAACCCGTACGCTAACACTAACCCACGCCCTCACACGCACGCTCCCCCTAAAGCGTTGCCGTACCCTCACCTGCACCCGAAACCGTCCCCGTCCCCTAACCCTAACCCTAGCCCGAACCCTAACCCTAACCCTTCCCCGAAGCCTGACCCTCACCCGTCCCCTAATCCTAACCCGTACGCTAACACTAAGCCGCGCCGTCACACGCACGTTCCCCCTAAAGCGTTGCCGTACCCTCACCTGGACCCTAAACCGTCCCCGTCCCCTAACCCTAACCCTAGCCCGAACCCTAACCCTAACCCATCCTCGAAGCCTGACCTTCACCCGTCCCCTAATCCTAACCCGTACGCTAACACTAACCCGCGCCCTCACACGCACGCTCCCCCTAAAGCATTGCCGTACCCTCACCTGGACCCTAAACCGTCCCCGTCCCCTAACCCTAACCCTAGCCCGAACCCTAACCCTAACCCTTCCCCGAAGCCGGACCCTCACCCGTCCCCTAATCCTAACCCGTACGCTAACACTAACCCGCGCCCTCACACGCACGCTCCCCCTAAAGCGTTGCCGTACCCTCACCTGGACCCTAAACCGTCCCCGTCCCCTAACCCTAACCCTAGCCCGAACCCTAACCCTAACCTTTCCCCGAAGCCTGACCCTCACCCGTCCCCTAATCCTAACCCGTACGCTAACACTAACCCGCGACCTCACACGCACGCTCCCCCTAAAGCGTTGCCGTACCCTCACCTGGACCCTAAACCGTCCCCGTACCCTTACTCTAACCCTAGCCCGAACCCTAACCCTAACCCTTCCCCGAAGCCTGACCCTCACCCGTCCCCTAATCCTAACCCGTACGCTAACACTAACCCGCGCCCTCACACGCACGCTCCCCCTAAAGCGTTGCCGTACCCTCACCTGGACCCTAAACCGTCCCCGTCCCCTAACCCTAACCCTAGCCCGAACCCTAACCCTAACCCTTCCCCGAAGCCTGACCCTCACCCGTCCCCTAATCCTAACCCGTACGCTAACACTAACCCGCGCCCTCACACGCACGCTCCCCCTAAAGCGTTGCCGTACCCTCACCTGGACCCTAAACCGTCCCCGTCCCCTAACCCTAACCCTAGCCCGAACCCTAACCCTAACCCTTCCCCGAAGCCTGACCCTCACCCGTCCCCTAATCCTAAGCCGTACGCTAACACTAACCTGCGCCCTCACACGCACGCTCCCCCTAAAGCGTTGCCGTACCCTCACCTGGACCCGAAACCGTCCCCGTCACCTAACCCTAACCCTAGCCCGAACCCTAACCCTAACCCTTCCCCGAAGCCTGACCCTCACCCGTCCCCTAATCCTAACCCGTACGCTAACACTAACCCGCGTCTCACACGCACGCTCCCCCTAAAGCGTTGCTGTACCCTCACCTGGACCCTAAACCATCCCCGTCCCCTAACCCTAACCCTAGCCCGAACCCTAACCCTAACCCTTCCCCGAAGCCTGACCCTCACCCGTCCCCTAATCCTAACCTGTACGCTAACACTAACCCGCGCCCTCACACGCACGCTCCCCCTAAAGCGTTGCCGTACCCTCACCTGGACCCGAAACCGTCCCCGTCCCCTAACCCTAACCCTAGCCCGAACCCTAACCCTAACCCTTCCCCGAAGCCTGACCCTCACCCGTCCCCTAATCCTAACCCGTACGCTAACACTAACCCGCGCCCTCACACGCACGCTCCCCCTAAAGCGTTGCCGTACCCTCACCTGGACCCTAAACCATCCCCGTCCCCTAACCCTAACCCTAGCCCGAACCCTAACCCTAAACCTTCCCCGAAGCCTGACCCTCACCCGTCCCCTAATCCTAACACGTACGCTAACACTAACCCGCGCCCTCACACGCACGCTCCCCCTAAAGCGTTGCCGTACCCTCACCTGGACCCGAAACCGTCCCCGTCCCCTAACCCTAACCCTAGCCCGAACCCTAACCCTAACCCTTCCCCGAAGCCTGACCCTCACCCGTCCCCTAATCCTAACCCGTACGCTAACACTAACCCGCACCCTCACACGCACGCTCCCCCTAAAGCGTTGCCGTACCCTCACCTGGACCCTAAACCGTCCCCGTCCCCTAACCCTAACCCTAGCCCGAACCCTAACCCTAACCCTTCCCCGAAGCCTGACCCTCACCCGTCCCCTAATCCTAAGCCGAACGCTAACACTAACCCGCGCCCTCACACGCACGCTCCCCCTAAAGCGTTGCCGTACCCTCACCTGGACCCTAAACCGACCCCGTCCCCTAACCCTAACCCTAGCCCGAACCCTAACCCTAACCCTTCCCCGAAGCCTGACCCTCACCCGTCCCCTAATCCTAAGCCGTTCGCTAACACTAACCCGCACCCTCACACGCACGCTCCCCCTAAAGCGTTGCCATACCCTCACCTGGACCCTAAACCGTCCCCGTCCCCTAACCCTAACCCTAGCCCGAACCCTAACACTAACCCTTCCCAGAAGCCTGACCCTCACCCGTCCCCTAATCCTAAGCCGTACGCTAACACTAACCCGCGCCCTCACATGCACGCTCCCCCTAAAGCGTTGCCGTACCCTCACCTGGACCCTAAACCGTCCCTGTCCCCTAACCCTAACCCTAGCCCGAACCCTAACCCTAACCCTTTCCCGAAGCCTGACCCTCACCCGTCCCCTAATCCTAAGCCGTACGCTAACACTAACCCGCGCCCTCACACGCACGCTCCACCTAAAGCGTTGCCGTACCCTCACCTTGACCCTAAACTGTCCCCGTCCCCTAACCCTAACCCTAGCCCGAACCCTAACCCTAACCCTTCCCCGAAGCCTGACACTCACCCGTCCCCTAATCCTAACCCGTACGCTAACACTAACCCACGCCCTCACACGCACGCTCCCCCTAAAGCGTTGCCGTACCCTCACCTGGACCCTAAACCGTCCCCGTCCCCTAACCCTAACCCTAGCCCGAACACTAACCCTAACCCTTCCCCGAAGCCTGACCCTCACCCGTCCCCTAATCCTAACCCGTACGCTAACACTAACCCGCGCCCTCACACGCACGCTCCCCCTAAAGCGTTGCCGTACCCTCACCTGGACCCGAAACCGTCCCCGTCCCCTAACCCTAACCCTAGCCCGAACCCTAACCCTAACCCTTCCCCGAAGCCTGACCCTCACCCGTCCCCTAATCCTAACCCGTACGCTAACATTAACCCGCGCCCTCACACGCACGCTCCCCCTAAAGCGTTGCCGTACCCTCACCTGGACCCTAAACCATCCCCGTCCCCTAACCCTAACCCTAGCCCGAACCCTAACCCTAACCCTTCCCCGAAGCCTGACCCTCACCCGTCCCCTAATCCTAACACGTACGCTAACACTAACCCGCGCCCTCACACGCACGCTCCCCCTAAAGCGTTGCCGTACCCTCACCTGGACCCGAAACCGTCCCCGTCCCCTAACCCTAATCCTAGCCCGAACCCTAACCCTAACCCTTCCCCGAAGCCTGACCCTCACCCGTCCCCTAATCCTAAGCCGTACGCTAACACTAACCCGCACCCTCACACGCACGCTCCCCCTAAAGTGTTGCCGTACCCTCACCTGGACCCTAAACCGTCCCCGTCCCCTAACCCTAACCCTAGCCCGAACCCTAACCCTAACCCTTCCCCAAAGCCTGACCCTCACCCGTCCCCTAATCCTAACCCGTACGCTAACACTAATCCGCGCCCTCACACGTACGCTCCCCCTAAAGCGTTGCCGTACCCTCACCTGGACCCTAAACCGTCCCCGTCCCCTAACCCTAACCCTAGCCCGAACCCTAACCCTAACCCTTCCCCGATGCCTGACCCTCACCCGTCCCCTAATCCTAACCCGTACGCTAACACTAACCCGCGCCCTCACACGCACGCTCCCCCTAAAGCGTTGCCGTACCCTCACCTGGACCCTAAACCGTCCCCGTCCCCTAACCCTAACCCTAGCCCGAACCCTAACCCTAACCCTTCCCCGAAGCCTGACCCTCACCCATCCCCTAATCCTAAGCCGTTCGCTAACACTAACCCGCACCCTCACACGCACGCTCCCCCTAAAGCGTTGCCGTACCCTCACCTGGACCCTAAACCGTCCCCGTCCCCTAACCCTAACCCTAGCCCGAACCCTAACCCTAACCCTTCCCAGAAGCCTGACCCTCACCCGTCAACTAATCCTAACCCGTACGCTAACACTAACCCGCGCCCTCACATGCACGCTCCCCCTAAATCGTTGCCGTACCCTCACCTGGACCCTAAACCGTCCCTGTCCCCTAACCCTAACCCTAGCCCGAACCCTAACCCTAACCCTTTCCCGAAGCCTGACCCTCACCCGTCCCCTAATCCTAAGCCGTACGCTAACACTAACCCGCGACCTCACACGCACGCTCCCCCTAAAGCGTTGCCGTACCCTCACCTGGACCCTAAACCGTCCCCGTCCCCTAACCCTAACCCTAGCCCGAACCCTAACCCTAACCCTTCCCCGAAGCCTGACCCTCACCCGTCTCCTAATCCTAACCCGTACGCTAACACTAACCCGCGACCTCACACGCACGCTCCCCCTAAAGCGTTGCCGTACCCTCACCTGGACCCTAAACCGTCCCCGCCCCTAACCCTAACCCTAGCCCGAAACCTAACCCATCCCCATCCCCTAACCCTAACCCTAGCCCGAACCCTAACCCTAACCCTTCCCCGAAGCCTGACCCTCACCCGTCCCCTAATCCTAACCCATACGCTAACACTAACCCGCGCCCTCACACGCACGCTCCCCCTAAAGCGTTGCCGTACCCTCACCTGGACCCGAAACCTTCCCCGTCCCCTAACCCTAACCCTAGCCCGAACCCTAACCCTAACCCTTCCCCGAAGCCTGACCCTCACCCGTCCCCTAATCCTAACCCGTACGCTAACACTAACCCGCGCCCTCACACGCACGCTCCCCCTAAAGCGTTGCCGTACCCTCACCTGGACCCTAAACCTTCCCCATCCCCTAACCCTAACCCTAGCCCGAACCCTAACCCTAACCCTTCCCCGAAGCCTGACCCTCACCCGTCCCCTAATCCTAACCCGTACGCTAACACTAACCCGCGCCCTCACACGCACGCTCCCCCTAAAGCGTTGCCGTACCCTCACCTGGAGCCTAAACCGTCCCCGTCCCCTAACCCTAACCCTAGCCCGAACCCTAACCCTAACCCTTCCCCGAAGCCTGACCCTCACCCGTCCCCTAATCCTAACCCGTACGCTAACACTAACACGCGCCCTCACACGCACGCTCCCCCTAAAGCGTTGCCGTTCCCTCACCTGGACCCTAAACCGTCCCCGTACCCTAACCCTAACCCTAGCCCGAACCCTAACCCTAACCGTTCCCCGAAGCCTGACCCTCACCCGTCCCCTAATCCTAACCCGTACGCTAACACTAACCCGCGCCCTCACACGCACGCTCCCCCTAAAGCGTTGCCGTACCCTCACCTGGACCCTAAACCGTCCCCGTCCCCTAACCCTAACCCTAGCCCGAACCCTAACCCTAACCCTTCCCAGAAGCCTGACCCTCACCCGTCCCCTAATCCTAACCCGTACGCTAACACTAACCCGCGCCCTCACACGCACGCTCCCCATAAAGCGTTGCCGTACCCTCACCTGGACCCTAAACCGTCCCCGTCCCCTAACCCTAACCCTAGCCCGAACCCTAACCCTAACCCTTCCCCGAAGCCTGACCCTCACCCGTCCCCTAATCCTAACCCGTACGCTATCACTAACCCGCGCCCTCACACGCACGCTCCCCCTAAAACGTTGCCGTACCCTCACCTGGACCCGAAACCGTCCCCGTCCCCTAACCCTAACCCTAGCCCGAACCCTAACCCTAACCCTTCCCCGAAGCCTGACCCTCACCCGTCCCCTAATCCTAAGCCATACGCTAACACTAACCCGCACCCTCACACGCACGCTCCCCCTAAAGCGTTGCCGTACCCTCACCTGGACCCGAAACCGTCCCCGTCCCCGTCCCCTAACCCTAGCCCGAACCCTAACCCTAACCCTTCCCCGAAGCCTGACCCTCACCCGTCCCCTAATCCTAACCCGTACGCTAACACTAACCCGCGCCCTCACACGTACGCTCCCCCTAAAGCGTTGCCGTACCCTCACCTGGACCCGAAACCGTCCCCGTCCCCTAACCCTAACCCTAGCCCGAACTCTGACCCTATCCTTTCCCCGAAGCCTGACCCTCACCCGTCCCCTAATCCTAACACGTACGCTAACACTAACCCGCGCCCTCACACGCACGCTCCCCCTAAAGCGTTGCCGTACCCTCACCTGGACCCGAAACCGTCCCCGTCCCCTAACCCTAACCCTAGCCCGAACCCTAACCCTAACCCTTCCCCGAAGCCTGACCCTCACCCGTCCCCTAATCCTAAGCCGTACGCTAACACTAACCCGCACCCTCACACGCACGCTCCCCCTAAAGTGTTGCCGTACCCTCACCTGGACCCTAAACCGTCCCCGTCCCCTAACCCTAACCCTAGCCCGAACCCTAACCCTAACCCTTCCCCAAAGCCTGACCCTCACCCGTCCCCTAATCCTAACCCGTACGCTAACACTAATCCGCGCCCTCACACGTACGCTCCCCCTAAAGCGTTGCCGTACCCTCACCTGGACCCTAAACCGTCCCCGTCCCCTAACCCTAACCCTAGCCCGAACCCTAACCCTAACCCTTCCCCGATGCCTGACTCTCACCCGTCCCCTAATCCTAACCCGTACGCTAACACTAACCCGCGCCCTCACACGCACGCTCCCCCTAAAGCGTTGCCGTACCCTCACCTGGACCCTAAACCGTCCCCGTCCCCTAACCCTAACCCTAGCCCGAACCCTAACCCTAACCCTTCCCCGAAGCCTGACCCTCACCCGTCCCCTAATCCTAAGCCGTTCGCTAACACTAACCCGCACCCTCACACGCACGCTCCCCCTAAAGCGTTGCCGTACCCTCACCTGGACCCTAAACCGTCCCCGTCCCCTAACCCTAACCCTAGCCCGAACCCTAACCCTAACCCTTCCCAGAAGCCTGACCCTCACCCGTCAACTAATCCTAACCCGTACGCTAACACTAACCCGCGCCCTCACATGCACGCTCCCCCTAAATCGTTGCCGTACCCTCACCTGGACCCTAAACCGTCCCTGTCCCCTAACCCTAACCCTAGCCCGAACCCTAACCCTAACCCTTTCCCGAAGCCTGACCCTCACCCGTCCCCTAATCCTAAGCCGTACGCTAACACTAACCCGCGACCTCACACGCACGCTCCCCCTAAAGCGTTGCCGTACCCTCACCTGGACCCTAAACCGTCCCCGTCCCCTAACCCTAACCCTAGCCCGAACCCTAACCCTAACCCTTCCCCGAAGCCTGACCCTCACCCGTCCCCTAATCCTAACCCGTACGCTAACACTAACCCGCGACCTCACACGCACGCTCCCCCTAAAGCGTTGCCGTACCCTCACCTGGACCCTAAACCGTCCCCGCCCCTAACCCTAACCCTAGCCCGAAACCTAACCCATCCCCGTCCCCTAACCCTAACCCTAGCCCGAACCCTAACCCTAACCCTTCCCCGAAGCCTGACCCTCACCCGTCCCCTAATCCTAACCCGTACGCTAACACTAACCCGCGCCCTCACACGCACGCTCCCCCTAAAGCGTTGCCGTACCCTCACCTGGACCCGAAACCTTCCCCGTCCCCTAACCCTAACCCTAGCCCGAACCCTAACCCTAACCCTTCCCCGAAGCCTGACCCTCACCCGTCCCCTAATCCTAACCCGTACGCTAACACTAACCCGCGCCCTCACACGCACGCTCCCCCTAAAGCGTTGCCGTACCCTCACCTGGAGCCTAAACCGTCCCCGTCCCCTAACCCTAACCCTAGCCCGAACCCTAACCCTAACCCTTCCCCGAAGCCTGACCCTCACCCGTCCCCTAATCCTAACCCGTACGCTAACACTAACACGCGCCCTCACACGCACGCTCCCCCTAAAGCGTTGCCGTTCCCTCACCTGGACCCTAAACCGTCCCCGTACCCTAACCCTAACCCTAGCCCGAACCCTAACCCTAACCGTTCCCCGAAGCCTGACCCTCACCCGTCCCCTAATCCTAACCCGTACGCTAACACTAACCCGCGCCCTCACACGCACGCTCCCCCTAAAACGTTGCCGTACCCTCACCTGGACCCTAAACCGTCCCCGTCCCCTAACCCTAACCCTAGCCCGAACCCTAACCCTAACCCTTCCCAGAAGCCTGACCCTCACCCGTCCCCTAATCCTAACCCGTACGCTAACACTAACCCGCGCCCTCACACGCACGCTCCCCATAAAGCGTTGCCGTACCCTCACCTGGACCCTAAACCGTCCCCGTCCCCTAACCCTAACCCTAGCCCGAACCCTAACCCTAACCCTTCCCCGAAGCCTGACCCTCACCCGTCCCCTAATCCTAACCCGTACGCTATCACTAACCCGCGCCCTCACACGCACGCTCCCCCTAAAACGTTGCCGTACCCTCACCTGGACCCGAAACCGTCCCCGTCCCCTAACCCTAACCCTAGCCCGAACCCTAACCCTAACCCTTCCCCGAAGCCTGACCCTCACCCGTCCCCTAATCCTAAGCCATACGCTAACACTAACCCGCACCCTCACACGCACGCTCCCCCTAAAGCGTTGCCGTACCCTCACCTGGACCCGAAACCGTCCCCGTCCCCGTCCTCTAACCCTAGCCCGAACCCTAACCCTAACCCTTCCCCGAAGCCTGACCCTCACCCGTCCCCTAATCCTAACCCGTACGCTAACACTAACCCGCGCCCTCACACGTACGCTCCCCCTAAAGCGTTGCCGTACCCTCACCTGGACCCGAAACCGTCCCCGTCCCCTAACCCTAACCCTAGCCCGAACTCTGACCCTATCCTTTCCCCGAAGCCTGACCCTCACCCGTCCCCTAATCCTAAGCCATACGCTAACACTAACCCGCGCCCTCACACGCACGCTCCCCCTAAAGCGTTGCCGTACCCTCACCTGGACCCTAAACCGTCCCCGTCCCCTAACCCTAACCCTAGCCCGAACCCTAACCCTAACCCTTCCCCGAAGCCTGACCCTCACCCGTCCCCTAATCCTAAGCCATACGCTAACACTAACACGCGCCCTCACACGCACGCTCCCCCTAAAGCGTTGCCGTACCCTCACCTGGACCCGAAACCGTCCCCGTCCCCTAAACCTAACCCTAGCCCGAACCCTAACCCTAACCCTTCCCCGGAGCCTGACCCTCACCCGTCCCCTAATCTTAACCCGTACGCTAACACTAACCCGCGCCCTCACACGCACGCTCCCCCTAAAGCGTTGCCGTACCCTCACCTGGACCCTAAACCGTCCCCGTCCCCTAACCCTAACCCTAGCCCGAACCCTAACCCTAACCCATCCCCGAAACCTGACCCTCACCCGTCCCCTAATCCTAACCCGTACGCTAACAGTAACCCGCGCCCTCACACGCACGCTCCCCCTAAAGCGTTGCCGTACCCTCACCTGGACCCTAAACCGTCCCCGTCCCCTAACCCTAACCCTAGCCCGAACCCTAACCCTAACCCTTCCCCGAAGCCGGACCCTCACCCGTCCCCTAATCCTAACCCGTACGCTAACACTAACCCGCGCCCTCACACGCACGCTCCCCCTAAAGCGTTGCCCTACCCTCACCTGGACCCGAAACCGTCCCCGTCCCCTAACCCTAACCCTAGCCCGAACCCTAACCCTAACCCTTCCCCGAAGCCTGACCCTCACCCGTCCCTTAATCCTAACCCGTACGCTAACACTAACCCGCGCCCTCACACGCACGCTCCCCCTAAATCGTTGCCGTTCCCTCACCTGGACCCTAAACCTTCCCCATCCCCTAACCCTAACCCTAGCCCGAACACTAACCCTAACCATTCCCCGAAGCCTGACCCTCACCCGTCCCCTAATCCTAACCCGTACGCTAACACTAACCCGCGCCCTCACACGCACGCTCCCCCTAAAGCGTTGCCGTACGCTCACCTGGACCCTAAACCGTCCCCGTCCCCTAACCCTTACCCTAGCCCGAACCCTAACCGTAACCCTTCCCCGAAGCCTGACCCTCACCCGTCCCCTAATCCTAACCCGTACGCTAACACTAACACGCGCCCTCACACTCACGCTCCCCCTAAAGCGTTGCCGTACCCTCACCTGGACCCGAAACCGTCCCCGTCCCCTAACCCTAACCCTAGCCCGAACCCTAACCCTAACCCTTCCCCGAAGCCTGACCCTCACCCGTCCGCTAATCCTAAGCCGTACGCTACCACTAACCCGCGCCCTCACACGCACGCTCCCCCTAAAGCGTTGCCGTACCCTCACCTGGACCCTAAACCGTCCCCGTCCCCTAACCCTAACCCTAGCCCGAACCCTAACCCTAACCCTTCCCCGAAGCCTGACCCTCACCCGTCCCCTAATCCTAACCCGTACGCTAACACTAACCCGCGCCCTCACACGCACGCTCCCCCTAAAGCGTTGCCGTACCCTCACCTGGACCCGAAACCGTCCCCGTCCCCTAACCCTAACCCTAGCCCGAACCCTAACCCTAACCCTTCCCCGAAGCCTGACCCTCACCCGTCCCCTAATCCTAAGCCGGACGCTAACACTAACCCGCGCCCTCACACGCACGCTCCCCCTAAAGCGTTGCCGTACCCTCACCTGGACCCTAAACCGTCCCCGTCCCCTAACCCTAACCCTAGCCCGTACCCTAGCCCTAACCCTTCCCCGAAGCCTGACCCTCACCCGTCCCCTAATCCTAAGCCGTACGCTAACACTAACGCGTGCCCTCACACGCACGCTCCCCCTAAAGCGTTGCCGTACCCTCACCTGGACCCTAAACCGTCCCCGTCCCCTAACACTAACCCTAGCCCGAACCCTAACCCTAACCCTTCCACTAAGCCTGACCCTCACCCGTCCCCTAATCCTAAGCCGAACGCTAACACTAACCCGCGCCCTCACACGCACGCTCCCCCTAAAGCATTGCCGTACCCTCACCTGGACCCTAAACCGTCCCCGTCCCCTAACCCTAACCCTAGCCCGAACCCTAACCCTAACCCTTCCCCGAAGCCTGACCCTCACCCGTCCCCTAATCCTAAGCGGTTCGCTAACACTAACCCGCACCCTCACACGCACGCTCCCCCTAAAGCGTTGCCATACCCTCACCTGGACCCTAAACCGTCCCCGTCCCCTAACCCTAACCCTAGCCCGAACCCTAACCCTAACCTTTCCCAGAAGCCTGACCCTCACCCGTCCCCTAATCCTAACCCGTACGCTAACACTAAGCCGCGCCCTCACATGCACGCTCCCCCTAAAGCGTTGCCGTACCCTCACCTGGACCCTAAACCGTCCCTGTCCCCTAACCCTAACCCTAGCCCGAACCCTAACTCTAACCCTTTCCCGAAGCCTGACCCTCACCCGTCCCCTAATCCTAAGCCGTACGCTAACACTAACCCGCGCCCTCACACGCACGCTCCCCCTAAAGCGTTGCCGTACCCTCACCTGGACCCTAAACCGTCCCCGTCCCCTAATCCTAACCCTAGCCCGAACCCTAACCCTAACCCTTCCCCGAAGCCTGACCCTCACCCGTCCCCTAATCCTAACCCGTACGCTAACACTAACCCGCGCCCTCACACGCACGCTCCCCCTAAAGCGTTGCCGTACCCTCACCTGGACCCTAAACCATCACCGTCCCCTAACCCTAACCCTAGCCCGAACCCTAACCCTAACCCTTCCCCGAAGCCTGACCCTCACCCGTCCCCTAATCCTAACCCGTACGCTAACACTAACCCGCGCCCTCACACGCACGCTCCTCCTAAAGCGTTGCCGTACCCTCACCTGGACCAGAAACCGTCCCCGTCCCCTAACCCTAACCCTAGCCCGAACCCTAACCCTAACCCTTCCCCGAAGCCTGACCCTCACCCGTCCCCTAATCCTAACACGTACGCTAACACTAACCCGCGCCCTCACACGCACGCTCCCCCTAAAGCGTTGCCGTACCCTCACCTGGACCCTAAACCGTCCCCGTCCCCTAACCCTAACCCTAGCCCGAACCCTAACCCTAACCCTTCCCCGAAGCCTGACCCTCACCCGTCCCCTAATCCTAAGCCGTACGCTAACACTAACCCGCACCCTCACACGCACGCTCCCCCTAAAGCGTTGCCGTACCCTCACCTGGACCCTAAACCGTCCCCGTCCCCTAACCCTAACCCTAGCCCGAACCCTAACCCTAACCCTTCCCCGATGCCTGACCCTCACCCGTCCCCTAATCCTAAGCCGTACGCTAACACTAACCCGCGTCCTCACACGCACGCTCCCCCGAAAGCGTTGCCGTACCCTCACCTGGACCCTAAACCGTCCCCGTCCCTTAACCCTTACCCTAGCCCGAACCCTAACCCTAACCCTTCCCCGAAGCCTGACCCTCACCCGTCCCCTAATCCTAACCCGTACGCTAACACTAACCCGCGCCCTCACACGCACGCTCCCCCTAAAGCGTTGCCGTACCCTCACCTGGACCCTAAACCGTCCCCGTCCCCTAACCCTAACCCTAGCCCGAACCCTAACCCTAACCCTTCCCCGAAGCCTGACCCTCACCCGTCCCCTAATCCTAACCCGTACGCTAACACTAACCCGCGCCCTCACACGCACGCTCCCCCTAAAGCGTTGCCGTACCCTCACCTGGACCCGAAACCGTCCCCGTCCCCTAACCCTAACCCTAGCCCGAACCCTAACCCTAACCCTTCCCCGAAGCCTGACCCTCACCCGTCCCCTAATCCTAAGCCGTACGCTAACACTAACGCGCGCCCTCACATGCACGCTCCCCCTAAGCGTTGCCGTACCCTCACCTGGACCCTAAACCGTCCCCGTCCCCTAACCCTAACCCTAGCCCGAACCCTAACCCTAACCCTTCCCCGAAGCCTGACCCTCACCCGTCCCCTAATCCTAAGCCGAACGCTAACACTAACCCGCGCCCTCACACGCACGCTCCCCCTAAAGCGTTGCCGTACCCTCACCTGGACCCTAAACCGTCCCCGTCCCCTAACCCTAACCCTAGCCCGAACCCTAACCCTAACACTTTCCCGAAGCCTGACCCTCACCCGTCCCCTAATCCTAACCCGTACGCTAACACTAACCCGCACCCTCACACGCACGCTCCCCCTAAAGCGTTGCCGTACCCTCACCTGGACCCTAAACCGTCCCCGTCCCCTAACCCTAACCCTAGCTCGAACCCTAATGCTAACCGTTCCCCGAAGCCTGACCCTCACCCGTCCCCTAATCCTAACCCGTACGCTAACACTAACCCGCGCCCTCACACGCACGCTCCCCCTAAAGCGTTGCCGTACACTCACCTGGACCCTAATCCGTCCCCGTCCCCTAACCCTAACCCTAGCCCGAACCCTAACCCTAACCCTTCCCCGAAGCCTGACCCTCACCCGTCCCCTAATCCTAACCCGTACGCTAACACTAACCCGCGCCCTCAAACGCACGCTCCCCCTAAAACGTTGCCGTACCCTCACCTGGACCCTAAACCGTCCCCGTCCCCTAACCTTAACCCTAGCCCGAACCCTAACCCTAACCCTTCCCAGAAGCCTGACCCTCACCCGTCCCCTAATCCTAACCCGTACGCTAACACTAACCCGCGCCCTCACACGCACGCTCCCCATAAAGCGTTGCCGTACCCTCACCTGGACCCTAAACCGTCCCCGTCCCCTAACCCTAACCCTAGCCCGAACCCTAACCCTAACCCTTCCCCGAAGCCTGACCCTCACCCGTCCCCTAATCCTAACCCGTACGCTATCACTAACCCGCGCCCTCACACGCACGCTCCCCCTAAAACGTTGCCGTACCCTCACCTGGACCCGAAACCGTCCCCGTCCCCTAACCCTAACCCTAGCCCGAACCCTAACCCTAACCCTTCCCCGAAGCCTGACCCTCACCCGTCCCCTAATCCTAAGCCATACGCTAACACTAACCCGCACCCTCACACGCACGCTCCCCCTAAAGCGTTGCCGTACCCTCACCTGGACCCTAAACCGTCCCCGTCCCCGTCCCCTAACCCTAGCCCGAACCCTAACCCTAACCCTTCCCCGAAGCCTGACCCTCACCCGTCCCCTAATCCTAACCCGTACGCTAACAGTAACCCGCGCCCTCACACGTACGCTCCCCCTAAAGCGTTGCCGTACCCTCACCTGGACCCGAAACCGTCCCCGTCCCCTAACCCTAACCCTAGCCCGAACTCTGACCCTATCCCTTCCCCGAAGCCTGACCCTCACCCGTCCCCTAATCCTAAGCCATACGCTAACACTAACCCGCGCCCTCACACGCACGCTCCCCCTAAAGCGTTGCCGTACCCTCACTTGGACCCTAAACCGTCCCCGTACCCTAACCCTAACCCTAGCCCGAACCCTAACCCTAACCCTTCCCCGAAGCCTGACCCTCACCCGTCCCCTAATCCTAAGCCATATGCTAACACTAACACGCGCCCTCACACGCACGCTCCCCCTAAAGCGTTGCCGTACCCTCACCTGGACCCGAAACCGTCCCCGTCCCCTAACCCTAACCCTAGCCCGAACCCTAACCCTAACCCTTCCCCGGAGCCTGACCCTCACCCGTCCCCTAATCTTAACCCGTACGCTAACACTAACCCGCGCCCTCACACGCACGCTCCCCCTAAAGCGTTGCCGTACCCTCACCTGGACCCTAAACCGTCCCCGTCCCCTAACCCTAACCCTAGCCCGAACCCTAACCCTAACCCATCCCCGAAACCTGACCCTCACCCGTCCCCTAATCCTAACCCGTACGCTAACACTAACCCGCACCCTCACACGCACGCTCCCCCTAAAGCGTTGCCGTACCCTCACCTGGACCCTAAACCGTCCCCGTCCCCTAACCCTAACCCTAGCTCGAACCCTAATGCTAACCGTTCCCCGAAGCCTGACCCTCACCCGTCCCCTAATCCTAACCCGTACGCTAACACTAACCCGCGCCCTCACACGCACGCTCCCCCTAAAGCGTTGCCGTACACTCACCTGGACCCTAATCCGTCCCCGTCCCCTAACCCTAACCCTAGCCCGAACCCTAACCCTAACCCTTCCCCGAAGCCTGACCCTCACCCGTCCCCTAATCCTAACCCGTACGCTAACACTAACCCGCGCCCTCACACGCACGCTCCCCCTAAAACGTTGCCGTACCCTCACCTGGACCCTAAACCGTCCCCGTCCCCTAACCCTAACCCTAGCCCGAACCCTAACCCTAACCCTTCCCAGAAGCCTGACCCTCACCCGTCCCCTAATCCTAACCCGTACGCTAACACTAACCCGCGCCCTCACACGCACGCTCCCCATAAAGCGTTGCCGTACCCTCACCTGGACCCTAAACCGTCCCCGTCCCCTAACCCTAACCCTAGCCCGAACCCTAACCCTAACCCTTCCCCGAAGCCTGACCCTCACCCGTCCCCTAATCCTAACCCGTACGCTATCACTAACCCGCGCCCTCACACGCACGCTCCCCCTAAAACGTTGCCGTACCCTCACCTGGACCCGAAACCGTCCCCGTCCCCTAACCCTAACCCTAGCCCGAACCCTAACCCTAACCCTTCCCCGAAGCCTGACCCTCACCCGTCCCCTAATCCTAAGCCATACGCTAACACTAACCCGCACCCTCACACGCACGCTCCCCCTAAAGCGTTGCCGTACCCTCACCTGGACCCTAAACCGTCCCCGTCCCCGTCCCCTAACCCTAGCCCGAACCCTAACCCTAACCCTTCCCCGAAGCCTGACCCTCACCCGTCCCCTAATCCTAACCCGTACGCTAACACTAACCCGCGCCCTCACACGTACGCTCCCCCTAAAGCGTTGCCGTACCCTCACCTGGACCCGAAACCGTCCCCGTCCCCTAACCCTAACCCTAGCCCGAACTCTGACCCTATCCCTTCCCCGAAGCCTGACCCTCACCCGTCCCCTAATCCTAAGCCATACACTAACACTAACCCGCGCCCTCACACGCACGCTCCCCCTAAAGCGTTGCCGTACCCTCACCTGGACCCTAAACCGTCCCCGTCCCCTAACCCTAACCCTAGCCCGAACCCTAACCCTAACCCTTCCCCGAAGCCTGACCCTCACCCGTCCCCTAATCCTAAGCCATACGCTAACACTAACACGCGCCCTCACACGCACGCTCCCCCTAAAGCGTTGCCGTACCCTCACCTGGACCCGAAACCGTCCCCGTCCCCTAACCCTAACCCTAGCCCGAACCCTAACCCTAACCCTTCCCCGGAGCCTGACCCTCACCCGTCCCCTAATCTTAACCCGTACGCTAACACTAACCCGCGCCCTCACACGCACGCTCCCCCTAAAGCGTTGCCGTACCCTCACCTGGACCCTAAACCGTCCCCGTCCCCTAACCCTAACCCTAGCCCGAACCCTAACCCTAACCCATCCCCGAAACCTGACCCTCACCCGTCCCCTAATCCTAACCCGTACGCTAACAGTAACCCGCGCCCTCACACGCACGCTCCCCCTAAAGCGTTGCCGTACCCTCACCTGGACCCTAAACCGTCCCCGTCCCCTAACCATAACCCTAGCCCGAACCCTAACCCTAACCCTTCCCCGAAGCCGGACCATCACCCGTCCCCTAATCCTAACCCGTACGCTAACACTAACCCGCGCCCTCACACGCACGCTCCCCCTAAAGCGTTGCCGTACCCTCACCTGGACCCTAAACCGTCCCCGTCCCCTAACCCTAACCCTAGCCCGAACCCTAACCCTAACCTTTCCCCGAAACCTGACCCTCACCCGTCCCCTAATCCTAACCCGTACGCTAACACTAACCCGCGACCTCACACGCACGCTCCCCCTAAAGCGTTGCCGTACCCTCACCTGGACCCTAAACCGTCCCCGAACCCTTACTCTAACCCTAGCCCGAACCCTAACCCTAACCCTTCCCCGAAGCCTGACCCTCACCCGTCCCCTAATCCTAACCCGTACGCTAACACTAACACGCGCCCTCACACGCACGCTCCCCCTAAAGCGTTGCCGTACCCTCACCTGGACCCGAAACCGTCCCCATCCCCTAACCCTAACCCTAGCCCGAACCCTAACCCTAACCCTTCCCCGAAGCCTGACCCTCACCCGTCCCCTAATCCTAAGCCGTACGCTACCACTAACCCGCGCCCTCACACGCACGCTCCCCCTAAAGCGTTGCCGTACCCTCACCTGGACCCTAAACCGTCCCCGTCCCCTAACCCTAACCCTAGCCCGAACCCTAACCCTAACCCTTCCCCGAAGCCTGACCCTCACCCGTCCCCTAATCCTAACCCGTACGCTAACACTAACCCGCGCCCTCACACGCACGCTCCCCCTAAAGCGTTGCCGTACCCTCACCTGGACCCGAAACTGTCCCCGTCCCCTAACCCTAACCCTAGCCCGAACCCTAACCCTAACCCTTCCCCGAAGCCTGACCCTCACCCGTCCCCTAATCCTAAGCCGGACGCTAACACTAACCCGCGCCCTCACACGCACGCTCCCCCTAAAGCGTTGCCGTACCCTCACCTGGACCCTAAACCGTCCCCGTCCCCTAACCCTAACCCTAGCCCGTACCCTAACCCTAACCCTTCCCCGAAGCCTGACCCTCACCCGTCCCCTAATCCTAAGCCGTACGCTAACACTAACGCGCGCCCTCACACGCACGCTCCCCCTAAAGCGTTGCCGTACCCTCACCTGGACCCTAAACCGTCCCCGTCCCCTAACACTAACCCTAGCCCGAACCCTAACCCTAACCCTTCCCCGAAGCCTGACCCTCACCCGTCCCCTAATCCTAAGCCGAACGCTAACACTAACCCGCGCCCTCACACGCACGCTCCCCCTAAAGCGTTGCCGTACCCTCACCTGGACCCTAAACCGTCCCCGTCCCCTAACCCTAACCCTAGCCCAAACCCTAACCCTAACCCTTCCCCGAAGCCTGACCCTCACCCGTCCCCTAATCCTAAGCGGTTCGCTAACACTAACCCGCACCCTCACACGCACGCTCCCCCTAAAGCGTTGCCATACCCTCACCTGGACCCTAAACCGTCCCCGTCCCCTAACCCTAACCCTAGCCCGAACCCTAACCCTAACCCTTCCCAGAAGCCTGACCCTCACACGTCCCCTAATCCTAACCCGTACGCTAACACTAACCCGCGCCCTCACACGCACGCTCCCCCTAAAGCGGTGCCGTACCCTCACCTGGACCAGAAACCGTCCCCGTCCCCTAACCCTAACCCTAGCCCGAACCCTAACCCTAACCCTTCCCCGAAGCCTGACCCTCACCCGTCCCCTAATCCTAACACGTACGCTAACACTAACCCGCGCCCTCACACGCACGCTCCCCCTAAAGCGTTGCCGTACCCTCACCTGGACCCTAAACCGTCCCCGTCCCCTAACCCTAACCCTAGCCCGAACCCTAACCCTAACCCTTCCCCGAAGCCTGACCCTCACCCGTCCCCTAATCCTAAGCCGTACGCTAACACTAACCCGCACCCTCACACGCACGCTCCCCCTAAAGCGTTGCCGTACCCTCACCTGGACCCTAAACCGTCCCCGTCCCCTAACCCTAACCCTAGCCCGAACCCTAACCCTAACCCTTCCCCGATGCCTGACCCTCACCCGTCCCCTAATCCTAAGCCGTACGCTAACATTAACCCGCGTCCTAACACGCACGCTCCCCCGAAAGCGTTGCCGTACCCTCACCTGGACCCTAAACCGTCCCCGTCCCTTAACCCTTACCCTAGCCCGAACCCTAACCCTAACCCTTCCCCGAAGCCTGACCCTCACCCGTCCCCTAATCCTAAGCCGTACGCTAACACTAACGCGCGCCCTCACACGCACGCTCCCCCTAAAGCGTTGCCGTACCCTCACCTGGACCCTAAACCGTCCCCGTCCCCTAACACTAACCCTAGCCCGAACCCTAACCCTAACCCTTCCCCGAAGCCTGACCCTCACCCGTCCCCTAATCCTAAGCCGAACGCTAACACTAACCCGTGCCCTCACACGCACGCTCCCCCTAAAGCGTTGCCGTACCCTCACCTGGACCCTAAACCGTCCCCGTCCCCTAACCCTAACCCTAGCCCGAACCCTAACCCTAACCCTTCCCCGAAGCCTGACCCTCACCCGTCCCCTAATCCTAAGCGGTTCGCTAACACTAACCCGCACCCTCACACGCACGCTCCCCCTAAAGCGTTGCCATACCCTCACCTGGACCCTAAACCGTCCCCGTCCCCTAACCCTAACCCTAGCCCGAACCCTAACCCTAACCCTTCCCAGAAGCCTGACCCTCACCCGTCCCCTAATCCTAACCCGTACGCTAACACTAACCCGCGCCCTCACATGCACGCTCCCCCTAAAGCGTTGCCGTACCCTCACCTGGACCCTAAACCGTCCCTGTCCCCTAACCCTAACCCTAGCCCGAACCCTAACTCTAACCCTTTCCCGAAGCCTGACCCTCACCCGTCCCCTAATCCTAAGCCGTACGCTAACACTAACCCGCGCCCTCACACGCACGCTCCCCCTAAAGCGTTGCCGTACCCTCACCTGGACCCTAAACCGTCCCCGTCCCCTAATCCTAACCCTAGCCCGAACCCTAACCCTAACCCTTCCCCGAAGCCTGACCCTCACCGGTCCCCTAATCCTAACCCGTACGCTAACACTAACCCGCGCCCTCACACGCACGCTCCCCCTAAAGCGTTGCCGTACCCTCACCTGGACCCTAAACCATCACCGTCCCCTAACCCTAACCCTAGCCCGAACCCTAACCCTAACCCTTCCCCGAAGCCTGACCCTCACCCGTCCCCTAATCCTAACCCGTACGCTAACACTAACCCGCGCCCTCACACGCACGCTCCCCCTAAAGCGTTGCCGTACCCTCACCTGGACCAGAAACCGTCCCCGTCCCCTAACCCTAACCCTAGCCCGAACCCTAACCCTAACCCTTCCCCGAAGCCTGACCCTCACCCGTCCCCTAATCCTAACACGTACGCTAACACTAACCCGCGCCCTCACACGCACGCTCCCCCTAAAGCGTTGCCGTACCCTCACCTGGACCCTAAACCGTCCCCGTCCCCTAACCCTAACCCTAGCCCGAACCCTAACCCTAACCCTTCCCCGAAGCCTGACCCTCACCCGTCCCCTAATCCTAAGCCGTACGCTAACACTAACCCGCACCCTCACACGCACGCTCCCCCTAAAGCGTTGCCGTACCCTCACCTGGACCCTAAACCGTCCCCGTCCCCTAACCCTAACCCTAGCCCGAACCCTAACCCTAACCCTTCCCCGATGCCTGACCCTCACCCGTCCCCTAATCCTAAGCCGTACGCTAACACTAACCCGCGTCCTCACACGCACGCTCCCCCGAAAGCGTTGCCGTACCCTCACCTGGACCCTAAACCGTCCCCGTCCCTTAACCCTTACCCTAGCCCGAACCCTAACCCTAACACTTCCCCGAAGCCTGACCCTCACCCGTCCCCTAATCCTAACCCGTACGCTAACACTAACCCGCGCCCTCACACGCACGCTCCCCCTAAAGCGTTGCCGTACCCTCACCTGGACCCTAAACCGTCCCCGTCCCCTAACCCTAACCCTAGCCCGAACCCTAACCCTAACCCTTCCCCGAAGCCTGACCCTCACCCGTCCCCTAATCCTAACCCGTACGCTAACACTAACCCGCGCCCTCACACGCACGCTCCCCCTAAAGCATTGCTGTACCCTCACCTGGACCCGAAACCGTCCCCGTCCCCTAACCCTAACCCTAGCCCGAACCCTAACCCTAACCCTTCCCCGAAGCCTGACCCTCACCCGTCCCCTAATCCTAAGCCGTACGCTAACACTAACGCGCGCCCTCACACGCACGCTCCCCCTAAGCGTTGCCGTACCCTCACCTGGACGTAAACCGTCCCCGTCCCCTAACCCTAACCCTAGCCCGAACCCTAACCCTAACCCTTCCCCGAAGCCTGACCCTCACCCGTCCCCTAATCCTAAGCCGAACGCTAACACTAACCCGCGCCCTCACACGCACGCTCCCCCTAAAGCGTTGCCGTACCCTCACCTGGACCCTAAACCGTCCCCGTCCCCTAACCCTAACCCTAGCCCGAACCCTAACCCTAACACTTTCCCGAAGCCTGACCCTCACCCGTCCCCTAATCCTAACCCGTACGCTAACACTAACCCGCACCCTCACACGCACGCTCCCCCTAAAGCGTTGCCGTACCCTCACCTGGACCCTAAACAGTCCCCGTCCCCTAACCCTAACCCTAGCTCGAACCCTAATGCTAACCGTTCCCCGAAGCCTGACCCTCACCCGTCCCCTAATCCTAACCCGTACGCTAACACTAACCCGCGCCCTCACACGCACGCTCCCCCTAAAGCGTTGCCGTACACTCACCTGGACCCTAATCCGTCCCCGTCCCCTAACCCTAACCCTAGCCCGAACCCTAACCCTAACCCTTCCCAGAAGCCTGACCCTCACCCGTCCCCTAATCCTAACCCGTACGCTAACACTAACCCGTGCCCTCACATGCACGCCCCCCCTAAAGTGTTTCCGTACCCTCACCTGGACCCTAAGCCGTCCCCATCCCCTAACCCTAACCATTCCCCGAAGCCTGACCCTCAACCGTCCCCTAATCCTAACCCGTACGCTAACACTAACACGCGCCCTCACACGCACGCTCCCCCTAAAGCATTGCCGTACCCTCACCTGGACCCTAAACCGTCCCCGTCCACTAACCCTAACCCTATCCCGAACCCTAACCCTAACCCTTCCCCAAAGCCTGACCGTCACCCGTCCCCTAATCCTAACCCGTACGCTAACACTAACCCGCGCCCTCACACGCACGCTCCCCCTAAAGCGTTGCCGTACCCTCACCTGGACCCTAAACCCTCCCCGTCCCCTAACCCTAACCCTAGCCCGAACCCTAACCCTAACACTTCCCCGAAGCCTGACCCTCACCCGTCCCCTAATCCTAACCCGTACGCTAAAACTAACCCGTGCCCTCACACGCACGCTCCCCCTAAAGCGTTGCCGTACCCTCACCTGGACCCTAAACCGTCCCCGTCCCCTTAACCTAACCCTAGCCCGAACCCTAAACCTAACCCTTCCCCGAAGCCTGACCCTCACCCGTCCCATAAACCTAACCCGTACGCTATCACTACCCCGCGCCCTCACACGCACGCTCCCCCTAAAGCGTTGCCGTACCCTCACCTGGACCCTAAACCGTCCCCGTCACCTAACCCTAACCCTAGCCCGAACCCTAACCCTAACCCTTCCCCGAAGCATGACACTCAACCGTCCCCTAATCCTAACCCGTACGCTAACACTAACCCGCACCCTCACACGCACGCTCCCCCTAAAGCGTTGCCGTACCCTCAGCTGGACCCTAAACCGTCCCCGTCCCCTAACCCTAACCCTAACCTGAACCCTAACCCTAACCCTTCCCCGAAGCCTGACCCTCACCCATCCCCTAATCCTAACCCGTACGCTAACACTAACCCGCGCCCTCACATGCACGCTCCCCCTAAAGCGTTGCCGTACCCTCACCTGGACCCTAAACCTTCCCCGTCCCCTAACCCTAACCCTAGCCCGTACCCTAACCCTAAACCTTCCCCGAAGCCTGACCCTCACCCGTCCCCTAATCCTAACCCGTACGCTAACACTAACCCGCGCCCTCACATGCACGCTCTCCCTAAAGCGTTGCCGTACCATCACCTGGACCCTAAATCGTCCCCGTCCCCTAACCCTAACCCTAGCCCGAACCCTAACCCTAACCCTTCCCCGAAGCCTGACCCTCACCCGTCCCGTAATCCTAACCCGTACGCTAACACTAACCCTCGCCCTCTCACGCACGCTCCCCCTAAAGCGTTGCCGTACCCTCACCTTGACCCTAAACCGTCCCCGTCCCCTAACCCTAACCCTAGCCCGAACCATAACCCTAACCCTTCCCAAAAGCCTGACCGTCACCCGTCCCTTAATCCTAACCCTTACGCTAACACTAACCCGCGCCCTCACACGCACGCTCCCCCTAAAGCGTTGCCGTACCCTCACCTGGACCCTAAACCGTCCCCGTCCCCTTACCCTAACCCTAGCCCGAACCCTAACCCCAACCCTTCCCCGAAGCCTGACCCTCACCCGTCCCATAATCCTAACCCGTACGCTAACACTACCCCGCGCCCTCACACGCACGCTCCCACTAAAGCGTTGCCGTACCCTCACCTGGACCCTAAACCGTCCCCATCCCCTTACCCTAACCCTAGCCCTAACCCTAACCCTAACCCTTCCCCGAAGTCTGACCCTCACCCGTCCCCTACTCCTAATCCGTACACTAACACTACCCCGCGCCCTCACACGCACGCTCCCCCTAAAGCGTTGCCGTGCCCTCACCTGGACCCTAAACCGTCCCCGTCCCCTAACCCTAACCCTAGCCCGAACCCTAACCCTAACCCTTCCCCGAAGCCTGACCCTCACCCGTCCCCTAATCCTAACCCGTACGCTAACACTAACCCACGCCCTCACACGCACGCTCCCCCTAAAGCTTTGCCGTACCCTCAGCTGGACCCTAAACCGTCCCCGTCCCCTAACCCTAACCCTAGCCCGAACCCTAACCCTAACCCTTCCCCGAAGCCTGACCCTCACCCATCCCCTAATCCTAACCCGTACGCTAACACTAACCCGCGCCCTCACACGCACGCTCCCCCTAAAGCGTTGCCGTACCCTCACCTGGACCCTAAACCTTCCCCGTCCCCTAACCCTAACCCTAGCCCGTACCCTAACCCTAACCCTTCCCCGAAGCCTGACCGTCACCCGTCCCCTAATCCTAACCCGTACGCTAACACTACCCCGCGCCCTCACACGCACGCTCCCACTAAAGCGTTGCCGTACCCTCACCTGGACCCTAAACCGTCCCCGTCACCTAACTCTAACCCTAGCCCGAACCCTAAACCTAACCCTTCCCCGAAGCATGACCCTCAACCGTCCCCTAATCCTAACCCATACGCTAACACTAACCCGCGCCCTCACACGCACGCTCCCCCTAAAGCGTTGCCGTACCCTCACCTCGACCCTAAACCGTCCCCGTCCCCTAACCCTAACCCTAGCCCGAACCCTAACCCTAACTCTTCCCCAAAGCCTGACCGTCACCCGTCCCCTAATGCTAACCCGTACGCTAACACTAACCCGCGCCCTCACACGCACGCTCCCCCTAAAGCGTTGCCGTACCCTAACCTGGACCCTAAACCGTCCCCGTCCCCTAACCCTAACCCTAGACCGAACCCTAACCCTAACACTTCCCTGAAGCCTGACCCTCACCCGTCCCCTAATCCTAACCCGTACGCTAACACTAACCCGCGCCCTCACACGCTCGCTCCCCCTAAAGCGTTGCCGTACCCTCACCTGGACCCTAAACCGTCCCCGTCCCCTTACCCTAACCCTAGCCCGAACCCTAACCCTAACCCTTCCCCGAAGTCTGACCCTCACCCGTCCCCTACTCCTAATCCGTACGCTAACACTACCCCGCGCCCTCACACGCACGCTCCCCCTAAAGCGTTGCCGTACCCTCACCTGGACCCTAAACCGTCCCCGTCCCCTAACCCTAACCCTAGCCCGAACCCTAACCCTAACCCTTCCCCGAAGCCTGACCCTCACCCGTCCCCTAATCCTAACCCGTACGCTAACACTAACCCGCGCCCTCACATGCACGCTCCCCCTAAAGCGTTGCCGTACCCTCACCTGGACCCTAAACCGTCCCCGTCCCCTAACCCTAACCCTAGACCGAACCCTAACCCTAACCCTTCCCCGAAGCCTGACCCTCACCCGTCCCCTAATCCTAACCCGTACGCTAACACTAACCCGCGCCCTCACACGCACGCTCCCCCTAAAGCGTTAAGGTACCCTCACCTGGACCCGAAACCGTCACTGTCCCGTAACCCTAACCCTAGCCAGAACCCTAGCCCTAACACTTCCCCGAAGCCTGACCCTCACCCGTCCCCTAATCCTAACCCGTAAGCTAACCCGCGCCCTCACACGCATGCTCCCCCTAAAGCGTTGCCGTACCCTCACCTGGACCCTAAAGCGTCCCCGTCCCCTAACCCTAACCCTAGCCCGAACCGTAACCCTAACCCTTCCCCGAAGCCTGACCCTCACCCGTCCCCTAATCCTGACCCGTACGCTAACACTAACCCGCGCCCTCACACCCACGCTCCCCCTAAAGCGTTGCCGTACCCTCACCTGGACCCTAAACCGTCCCCGTCCCTTAACCCTAACCCTAGCCCGAACCCGAACCCTAACCCTTCCCCGAAGCCTTACCCTCACCCGTCCCCTAATCCTAACCCGTACGCTAACACTAACCCGCGCCCTCACACGCAGGCTTCCCCTACAGCGTTGCCGTACCCTCACCGGGACCCTAAACCGTCCCCGTCCCCTAACCCTAACCCTAGCCCGAACCCTAAACCTAACCCTTCCCCGAAGCCTGACCCTCACCCGTCCCCTAATCCTAACCCGTATGCTAACACTAACCCGCGCCCTCACACGCACGCTCCCCCTAAAGCGTTGCCGTACCCTCACCTGGACCCTAAACCGTCCCCGTCCCCTAACCCTAACTCTAGCCCGAACCCTAAACCTAACACTTCCCCGAAGCCTGACCCTCACCCGTCCCCTAATCCTAACCCGTACGCTAACACTAACCCGCGCCCTCACACACACGCTCCCCCTAAAGCGTTGCCGTACCCTAACCTGGACCCTAAACCGTCCCCGTCCCCTAACCCTAACCCTAGCCCGAACCCTATCCCTAACCCTTCCCCGAAGCCTGACCCTCACCCGTCCCCTAATCCTAACCCGTACGCTAACACTAACCCGCGCCCTCACACGCACGCTCCCCCTAAAGCGTTGCCGTACCCTCACCTGGACCCTAAACCGTCCCCATCCCCTAACACTAACCCTAGCCCGAACCCTAACCCTAACCCTTCCCCGAAGCCTGACCCTCACCCGTCCCTTAATCCTAACCCGTACACTAACACTAACCCGCCCCCTCACATGCACGCTCCCCCTAAAGCGTTGCCGTACCCTCACCTGGACCCTAAACCATCCCCGTCCCCTAACCCTAACCCTAGCCTGAACCCTAACCCTAACGCTTCCCCGAAGCCTGACCCGCACCCGTCCCCTAATCCTAAGCCGTACGCTAACACTAACCCGCGCCCTCACACGCACTCTCCCCTTAAAGCGTTGCCGTACCCTCACCTGGACCCTAAACCGTCCCCGTCCCCTAACCCTAACCCTAGCCCGAACCCTAACCCTAACACTTCCCCGAAGCCTGACCCTCACCCGTCCCCTAATCCTAACCCGTACGCTAACACTACCCCGCGCCCTCACGAGCACGCTCCCCCTAAAGCGTTGCCGTACCCTCACCTGGACCCTAAACCGTCCCTGTCACCTAACCCTAACCCTAGGCCGAACCCTAATCCTAACCCTTCCCCGAAACCTGACCCTCACCCGTCCCCTAATCCTAACCCGTACGCTAACACTAACCCGCGCCCTCACACGCACGCTCCCCCTAAAGCGTTGCCGTACCCTCACCTGGACCCTAAACCGTCCCCGTCCCCTAACCCTAACCCTAGCCCGAACCCTATCCCTAACCCTTCCCCGAAGCCTGACGCTCACCCGTCCCCTAATCCTAACCCGTACGCTAACACTAACCCGCGCCCTCACACGCACGCTCCCCCTAAAGTGTTGCCGTACCCTCACCTGGACCCTAAACCGTCCCCGTCCCCTAACCCTAGCCCGAACCCTAACCCTAAACCTTCCCCGAAGCCTGACCCTCACCCGTCCCCTAATCCTAACCCGTACGCTAACACTAACCCGCGCCCTCACACGCACGCTCCCCCTAAAGCGTTGCCGTACCCTCACCTGGACCCTAAACCGTCCCCGTCCCCTAACCCTAACCCTAGCCCGAACCCTAACCCTAACCCTTCCCCGAAGCCTGACCCTCACCCGTCCCCTAATCCTAACCCGTACGCTAACACTAACCCGCGCCCTCACACGCACGCTCCCCCTAAAGCGTTGCCGTACCCTCACCTGGACCCTAAACCGTTCCCGTCCCCTAACCCTAACCCTAGCCCGAACCCTAACCCTAACCCTTCCCCGAAGCCTGACGCTCACCCGTCCCCTAATCCTAACCCGTACGCTAACACTAACCCGCGCCCTCACACGCACGCTCCCCCTAAAGTGTTGCCGTACCCTCACCTGGACCCTAAACCGTCCCCGTCCCCTAACCCTAGCCCGAACCCTAACCCTAAACCTTCCCCGAAGCCTGACCCTCACCCGTCCCCTAATCCTAACCCGTACGCTAACACTAACCCGCGCCCTCACACGCACGCTCCCCCTAAAGCGTTGCCGTACCCTCACCTGGACCCTAAACCGTCCCCGTCCCCTAACCCTAACCCTAGCCCGAACCCTAACCCTAACCGTTCCCCGAAGCCTGACCCTCACCCGTCCCCTAATCCTAACCCGTACTCTAACACTAACCCGCGCCCTCACACGCACGCTCCCCCTAAAGCGTTGCCGTACCCTCACCTGGACCCTAAACCGTCCCCGTCCCCTAAACCTAACCCTAGCCCGAACCCTAACCCTAACCCTTCCCCGAAGCCTGACCCTCACCCGTCCCCTAATCCTAACCCGTACGCTAACACTAACCCGCGCCCTCACACGCACGCTCCCCCTAAAGCGTTGCCGTACCCTCACCTGGACCCTAAACCTTCCCCGTACCCTAACCCTAACCCTAGCCCGTACCCTAACCCTAACCCTTCCCCGAAGCCTGACCCTCACCTGTCCCCTAATCCTAACCCGTACGCTAACACTACCCCGCGCCCTCACACGCACGCTCCCACTAAAGCGTTGCCGTACCCTCACCTGGACCCTAAACCGTCCCCGTCACCTAACTCTAACCCTAGCCCGAACCCTAACCCTAACCCTTCCCCGAAGCCTGACCCTCACCCGTCCCCTAATCCTAACCCGTACGCTAACACTAACCCGCGCCCTCACACGCACGCTCCTCCTAAAGCTTTGCCGTACCCTCACCTGGAACCTAAGCCGTCCCCGTCCCCTAACCCTAACCCTAGCCCGAACCCTAACCCTAAACCTTCCCCGAAGCCTGACCCTCACCCGTCCCCTAATCCTAACCCGTACGCTAACACTAACCCACGCCCTCACACGCATGCTCCCCCTAAAGCTTTGCCGTACCCTCACCTGTACTCTAAACCGTCCCCGTCCCCTAACCCTAACCCTAGCCCGAACCCTAACCCTAACCCTTCACCGAAGCCTGACCCTCACCCGTCCCCTAATCCTAACACATACGCTAACACTAACCCGCGCCCTCACACGCACGCTCCTCCTAAAGCGTTGCCGTACCCTCACCTGGACCCTAAACCGTCCCCGTCCCCGTCCCCTAACCCTAGCCCGAACCCTATCCCTAACCCTTCCCCGAAGCCTGACGCTCACCCGTCCCCTAATCCTAACCCGTACGCTAACACTAACCCACGCCCTCACACGCACGCTCCCCCTAAAGTGTTGCCGTACCCTCACCTGGACCCTAAACCGTCCCCGTCCCCTAACCCTAGCCCGAACCCTAACTCTAAACCTTCCCCGAAGCCTGACCCTCACCCGTCCCCTAATCCTAACCCGTACGCTAACACTAACCAGCGCCCTCACACGCACGCTCCCCCTAAAGCGTTGCCGTACCCTCACCTGGACCCTAAACCGTCCCCGTCCCCTAACCCTAACCCTAGCCCGAACCCTAACCCTAACCCTTCCCCGAAGCCTGACACTCACCCGTCCCCTAATCCTAACCCGTACGCTAACACTAACCCGCGCCCTCACACGCACGCTCCCCCTAAAGCGTTGCCGTACCCTCACCTGGACCCTAAACCGTTCCCGTCCCCTAACCCTAACCCTAGCCCGAACCCTAACCCTAACCCTTCCCCGAAGCCTGACCCTCACCCGTCCCCTAATCCTAACCCGTACGCTAACACTAACCCGCGCCCTCACACGCACGCTCCCCCTAAAGCGTTGCCGTACCCTCACCTGGACCCTAAACCGTCCCCGTACCCTAACACTAACCCTAGCCCGAACCCTAACCCTAACCCTTCCCCGAAGCCTGACCCTCACCCGTCCCTTAATCCTAACCAGTACACTAACACTAACCCGCCCCCTCACATGCACGCTCCCCCTAAAGCGTTGCCGTACCCTCACATGGACCCTAAACCATCCCCGTCCTCTAACCCTAACCCTAGCCCGAACCCTAACCCTAACCCTTCCCCGAAGCCTGACCCGCACCCGTCCCCTAATCCTAAGCCGTACGCTAACACTAACCCGCGCCCTCACACGCAATCTCCCCTTAAAGCGTTGCCGTACCCTCACCTGGACCCTAAACCGTCCCCGTTCCCTAACCCTAACCCTAGCCCGAACCCTAACCCTAACACTTCCCCGAAGCCTGACCCTCACCCGTCCCCTAATCCTAACCCGTACGCTAACACTACCCCGCGCCCTCACGAGCACGCTCCCCCTAAAGCGTTGCCGTACCCTCACCTGGACCCTAAACCGTCCCTGTCACCTAACCCTAACCCTAGGCCGAACCCTAATCCTAACCCTTCCCCGAAACCTGACCCTCACCCGTCCCCTAATCCTAACCCGTACGCTAACACTAAACCGCGCCCTCACACGCACGCTCCCCCTAAAGCGTTGCCGTACTCTCACCTGGACCCTAAACCGTCCCAGTCCCCTAACCTTAACCCTAGCCCGAACCCTAACCCTAACCCTTCCCCGAAGCCTGACCCTCACCCGTCCCCTAATCCTAACCCATACGCTAAAACTAACCCGCACCCTCACACGCACGCTCCCCCTAAAGCGTTGCCGTACCCTCACCTGGACCCTAAACCGTCCCCGTCCCCTTACCTTAACCCTAGCCCGAACCCTAAACCTAACCCTTCCCCGAAGCCTGACCCTCACCCGTCCCATAATCCTAACCCGTACGCTAACACTACCCCGCGCCCTCACACGCACGCTCCCCCTAAAGCATTGCCGTACCCTCACCTGGACCCTAAACCGTCCCCGTCACCTATCCCTAACCCTAGCCCGAACCCTAACCCTAACCCTTCCCCGAAGCATGACACTCAACCGTCCCCTAATCCTAACCCGTACGCTAACACTAACCCGCACCCTCACACGCACGCTCCCCCTAAAGCGTTGCCGTACCCTCAGCTGGACCCTAAACCGTCCCCGTCCCCTAACCCTAACCCTAGCCCGAACCCTAACCCTAACCCTTCCCCGAAGCCTGACCCTCACCCATCCCCTAATCCTAACCCGTACGTTAACACTAACGCGCGCCCTCACACGCACGCTCCCCCTAAAGCGTTGCCGTACCCTCACCTGGACCCTAAACCTTCCCCGTCCCCCAACCCTAACCCTAGCCCGTACCCTAACCCTAACCCTTCCCCGAAGCCTGACCCTCACCCGTCCCCTAATCCTAACCCGTACGCTAACACTAACCCGCGCCCTCACACGCACGCTCCCACTAAAGCGTTGCCGTACCCTCACCTGGACCCTAAACCGTCCCCGTCACCTAACTCTAACCCTAGCCCGAACCCTAACCCTAACCCTTCCCCGAAGCATGACCCTCAACCGTCCCCTAATCCTAACCCATACGCTAACACTAACCCGCGCCCTCACACGCACGCTCCCCCTAAAGCGTTGCCGTACCCTCACCTCGACCCTTACCCGTCCCCGTCCCCTAACCCTAACCCTAGCCCGAACCCTAACCCTAACCCTTCCCCAAAGCCTGACCGTCACCCGTCCCCTAATGCTAACCCGTACGCTAACACTAACTCGCACCCTCACACGCACGCTCCCCCTAAAGCGTTGCCGTACCCTCACCTGGACCCTAAACCGTCCCCGTCCCCTAACCCTAACCCTAGCCCGAACCCTAACCCTAACACTTCCCCGAAGCCTGACCCTCACCCGTCCCCTAATCCTAACCCGTACGCTAACAATAACCCGCGCCCTCACACGCACGCTCCCCCTAAAGCGTTGCCGTACCCTCACCTGGACCCTAAACTGTCCCCGTTCCCTTACCCTAAGCCTAGCCCGAACCCTAACCCTAACCCTTCCCCGAAGTCTGACCCTCACCCGTCCCCTACTCCTAATCCGTACGCTAACACTACCCCGCGCCCTCACACGCACGCTCCCCCTAAAGCGTTGCCGTACCCTCACCTGGACCCTAAACCGTCCCCGTCCCCTAACCCTAACCCTAGCCCGAACCCTAACCCTAACCCTTCCCCGAAGCATGACCCTCAACCGTCCCCTAATCCTAACCCGTACGCTAACACTAACCCGCGCCCTCACACGCACGCTCCCCCTAAAGCGTTGCCGTACCCTCACCTGGACCCTAAACCGTCCCCGTCCCCTAACCCTAACCCTAGCCCGAACCCTAACCCTAACCCTTCCCCGAAGCCTGACCCTCACCCGTCCCCTAATCCTAACCCGTACGCTAACACTAACCCGCGCCCTCACACGCACGCTCCCCCTAAAGCGTTGCCGTACCCTCACCTGGACCCTAAACCGTTCCCGTCCCCTAACCCTAACCCTAGCCCGAACCCTAACCCTAACCCTTCCCCGAAGCCTGACCCTCACCCGTCCCCTAATCCTAACCCGTACGCTAACACTAACCCGCGCCCTCACACGCACGCTCCCCCTAAAGCGTTGCCGTACCTTCACCTGGACCCTAAACCGTCCCCGTCCCCTAACCCTAACCCTAGCCCGAACCCTAACCCTAACCCTTCCCCGAAGCCTGACCCTCACCCGTCCCCTAATCCTAACCCGTACGCTAACACTAACCCGCGCCCTCACACGCACGCTCCCCCTAAAGCGTTGCCGTACCCTCACCTGGACCCTAAACCGTCCCCGTCCCCTAAACCTAACCCTAGCCCGAACCCTAACCCTAACCCTTCCCCGAAGCCTGACCCTCACCCGTCCCCTAATCCTAACCCGTACGCTAACACTAACCCGCGCCCTCACACGCACGCTCCCCCTAAAGCGTTGCCGTACCCTCACCTGGACCCTAAACCGTCCCCGTCCCCTAACACTAACCCTAGCCCGAACCCTAACCCTAAACCTTCCCCGAAGCCTGACCCTCACCCGTCCCATAATCCTAACCCGTACACTAACACTAACCCGCCCCCTCACATGCACGCTCCCCCTAAAGCGTTGCCGTACCCTCACCTGGACCCTAAACCATCCCCGTCCTCTAACCCTAACCCTAGCCCGAACCCTAAACCTAACCCTTCCCCGAAGCCTGACCCGCACCCGTCCCCTAATCCTAAGCCGTACGCTAACACTAACCCGCGCCCTCACACGCAATCTCCCCTTAAAGCGTTGCCGTACCCTCACCTGGACCCTAAACCGTCCCCGTTCCCTAACCCTAACCCTAGCCCGAACCCTAACCCTAACACTTCCCCGAAGCCTGACCCTCACCCGTCCCCTAATCCTAACCCGTACGCTAACACTACCCCGCGCCCTCACGAGCACGCTCCCCCTAAAGCGTTGCCGTACCCTCACCTGGACCCTAAACCGTCCCTGTCACCTAACCCTAACCCTAGGCCGAACCCTAATCCTAACCCTTCCCCGAAACCTGACCCTCACCCGTCCCCTAATCCTAACCCGTACGCTAACACTAAACCGCGCCCTCACACGCACGCTCCCCCTAAAGCGTTGCCGTACTCTCACCTGGACCCTAAACCGTCCCAGTCCCCTAACCTTAACCCTAGCCCGAACCCTAACCCTAACCCTTCCCCGAAGCCTGACCCTCACCCGTCCCCTAATCCTAACCCGTACGCTAAAACTAACCCGCGCCCTCACACGCACCCTCCCCCTAAAGCGTTGCCGTACCCTCACCTGGACCCTAAACCGTCCCCGTCCCCTTACCTTAACCCTAGCCCGAACCCTAAACCTAACCCTTCCCCGAAGCCTGACCCTCACCCGTCCCATAATCCTAACCCGTACGCTAACACTACCCCGCGCCCTCACACGCACGCTCCCCCTAAAGCATTGCCGTACCCTCACCTGGACCCTAAACCGTCCCCGTCACCTATCCCTAACCCTAGCCCGAACCCTAACCCTAACCCTTCGCCGAAGCATGACACTCAACCGTCCCCTAATCCTAACCCGTACGCTAACACTAACCCGCACCCTCACACGCACGCTCCCCCTAAAGCGTTGCCGTACCCTCAGCTGGACCCTAAACCGTCCCCGTCCCCTAACCCTAACCCTAGCCCGAACCCTAACCCTAACCCTTCCCCGAAGCCTGACCCTCACCCATCCCCTAATCCTAACCCGTACGTTAACACTAACCCGCGCCCTCACACGCACGCTCCCCCTAAAGCGTTGCCGTACCCTCACCTCGACCCTAACCCGTCCCCGTCCCCTAACCCTAACCCTAGCCCGAACCCTAACCCTAACCCTTCCCCAAAGCCTGACCGTCACCCGTCCCCTAATGCTAACCCGTACACTAACACTAACTCGCGCCCTCACACGCACGCTCCCCCTAAAGCGTTGCCGTACCCTCACCTGGACCCTAAACCGTCCCCGTCCCCTAACCCTAACCCTAGCCCGAACCCTAACCCTAACACTTCCCTGAAGCCTGACCCTCACCCGTCCCCTAATCCTAACCCGTACACTAACACTAACCCGCGCCCTCACACGCACGCTCCCCCTAAAGCGTTGCCGTACCCTCACCTGGACCCTAAACTGTCCCCGTCCCCTTACCCTAACCCTAGCCCGAACCCTAACACTAACCCTTCCCCGAAGTCTGACCCTCACCCGTCCCCTACTCCTAATCCGTACGCTAACACTACCCCGCGCCCTCACACGCACGCTCCCCCTAAAGCGTTGCCGTACCCTCACCTGGACCCTAAACCGTCCCCGTCCCCTAACCCTAACCCTAGCCCGAACCCTAACCCTAACCCTTCCCCGAAGCATGACCCTCAACCGTCCCCTAATCCTAACCCGTACGCTAACACTAACCCGCGCCCTCACACGCACGCTCCCCCGAAAGCGCTGCCGTACCCTCATCTGGACCCTAAACCTTCCCCGTCCCCTAACCCTAACCCTAGCCCGAACCCTAACCCTAACCCTTCCCCGAAGCCTGACCCTCACCCGTCCCCTAATCCTAACCCGTACGCTAACACTAACCCGCGCCCTCACACGCACGCTCCCCCTAAAGCGTTGCCGTACCCTCACCTGGACCCTAAACCGTCCCCGTCCCCTAACCCTAACCCTAGCCCGAACCCGAACCCTAACCCTTGCCCGAAGCCTGACCCTCACCTGTCCCCTAATCCTAACCCGTACGCTAACAATAACCCACGCCCTCACACGCACGCTCCCCCTAAAGCATTACCGTACCCTCACCTGGACCCTAAACCGTCCCCGTCCCCTATCCCTAACCCTAGCCCGAACCCTAACCCTAACCCTTCCCCGAAGCCTGACCCTCACGCGTCCCCTAATCCTAACCCGTACGCTAACACTAACCCCCGCCCTCACACGCACGCTCCCCCTAAAGCGTTGCCGTACCCTCACCTGGACCCTAAACCGTCCCCGTCCCCTAACCCTAACCCTAGCCCGAACCCTAACCCTAACCCTTCTCCGAAGCCTGACCCTCACCCGTCCCCTAATCCTAACCCGTACGCTAACACTAACCCGCGCCCTCACACGACGCTCCCCCTAAAGCGTTGCCGTACCCTCACCTGGACCCTAAACCGTCCCCGTCCCCTAACCCTAACCCTAGCCCGAACCCTAACCCTAAACCTTCCCCGAAGCCTGACCCTCACCCTACCCTAATCCTAACCCGTACGCTAACACTAACTCACGCTCTCACACGCACTCTCCCCCTAAAGCGTTGCCGTACCCTCACCTGGACCCTAAACCGTCCCCGTCCCCTAACCCTAGCCCGAACCCTAACCCTAACCCTTCCCCGAAGCCTGACCCTCACCCGTCCCCTAATCCTAACCCGTACGCTAACACTAACCCGCGCCCTCACACGCACGCTCCCCCTAAAGCGTTGCCGTACCCTCACCTGGACCCTAAACCGTCCCCGTCCCCTAACCCTAACCCTAGCCCGAACCCTAACCCTAACCCTTCCCCGAAGCCTGACCCTCACCCGTCCCCTAATCCTAACCCGTACGCTAACACTAACCCGTGCCCTCACACGCACGCTCCCCCTAAAGCGTTGCCGTACCCTCACCTGGACCCTAAACCGTTCCCGTCCCCTAACCCTAACCCTAGCCCGAACCCTAACCCTAACCATTCCCCGAAGCCTGACCCTCACCCGTCCCCTAATCCTAACCCGTACGCTAACACTAACCAGCGTCCTCACACGCACGCTCCCCCTAAAGCGTTGCCGTACCCTCACCTGAACCCTAAACCGTCCCCGTCCCCTAACCCTAACCCTAGCCCGAACCCTAACCCTAACCCTTCCCCGAAGCCTGACCCTCACCCGTCCCCTAATCCTAACCCGTACGCTAACACTAACCCGCGCCCTCACACGCACGCTCTCCCTAAAGAGTTGCCGTACCCTCACCTGGACCCTAAACCGTCCCCATCCCCTAACCCTAACCCTAGCCCGAACCCTAACCCTAACCCTTCCCCGAAGCCTGACCCTCACCCGTCCCCTAATCCTAACCCGTACGCTAACACTAACCCACACCCTCACACGCACGCTCCCCCTAAAGCGTTGCCGTACCCTCACCTGGACCCTAAACCGTCCCTGTCCCCTAACCCTAACCCTAGCCCGAACCCTAACCCTAACCCTTCCCCGAAGCCTGACCCTCTCCCGTCCCCTAATCCTAACCCGTACGCTAACACTAACCCGCGCCCTCACATGCACGCTCCCCCTAAAGCGTTGCCGTACCCTCACCTGGACCCTAAACCGTCCCCGTCCCCTAACCCTAACCCTAGCCCGAACCCTAACCCTAACCCTTCCCCGAAGCCTGACCCTCACCCGTCCCATAATCCTAACCCGTACGCTAACACTAACCCGCGCCCTCACACGCACGCTCCCCCTAAAGCGTTGCCGTACCCTCACCTGGACCCTAAACCGTCCCCGTCCCCTAACCCTAACCCTAGCCCGAACCCTAACCCTAACCCTTCCCCGAAGCCTGACCCTCACCCGTCCCCTAATCCTAACCGGTAGGCTAACACTACCCCGCGCCCTCACACGCACGGTCCCCCTAAAGAGTTGCCGTACCCTCACCTGGACCCTAAACCGTCCCCGTCCCCTAACCCTAACCCTAGCCCGAACCCTAACCCTAACCCTTCCCCGAAGCCTGACCCTCACCCGTCCCCTAATCCTAACCCGTAGGCTAACACTAACCCACGCCCTCACACGCACGCTCCCCCTAAAGCGTTGCCGTACCCTCACCTGGACCCTAAACCGTCCCTGTCCCCTAACCCTAACCCTAGCCCGAACCCTAACCCTAACACTTCCCCGAAGCCTGACCCTCTCCCGTCCCTTAATCCTAACCCGTACGCTAACACTAACCCGCGCCCTCACACGCACGCTCCCCCTAAAGCGTTTCCGTACCCTCACCTGGACCCTAAACCGTCCCCGTCCCCTAACCCTAACCCTAGCCCGAACCCTAACCCTAACCCTTCCCCGAAGCCTGACCCTCACCCATCCCCTAATCCTAACCCGTACGCTAACACTAATCCGCGCCCTCACACGCCCGCTCCCCCTAAAGCGTTGCCGTACCCTCACCTGGACCCTAAACCGTCCCCGTCCCCTAACCCTAACCCTAGCCCGAACCCTAACCCTAACCCTTCCCCGAAGCCTGACCCTCACCCGTCCCCTAATCCTAAGCCGTATGCTAACACTAACCCGCGCCCTCACACGCATGCTCCCCCTAAAGCGTTGCCGTACCCTCACCTGGACCCTAAACCGTCCCCGTCCCCTAACCCTAACCCTAGCCCGAACCCTCACCCTAACCCTTCCCCGAAGCCTGACCCTCACCCGTCCCCTAATCCTAACCCGTACGCTAACACTAACCCGCGCCCTCACACGCATGCTCCCCCTAAAGCGTTGCTGTACCCTCACCTGGACCCTAAACCGTCCCCGTCCCCTAACCCTAACCCTAGCCCGAACCCTAACCCTAACCCTTCCCCGAAGCCTGACCCTCACCCGTCCCCTAATCCTAACCCTTACGCTAACACTAACCCGCGCCCTCACACGCACGCTCCCCCTAAAGCGTTGCCGTACCCTCACCTGGACCCTAAACCGTCCCCGTCCCCTAACCCTAGCCCGAACCCTAACCCTAACCCTTCCCCGAAGCCTGACCCTCACCCGTCCCCTAATCCTAACCCGTACGCTAACACTAACCCGCGCCCTCACACGCACGCTCCCCCTAAAGCGTTGCCGTACCCTCACCTGGACCCTAAACAGTCCCCGTCCCCTAACCCTAACCCTAGCCCGAACCCTAACCCTAACCCTTCCCCGAAGCCTGACCCTCACCCGTCCCCTAATCCTAACCCGTACGCTAACACTAACCCGCGCCCTCACACGCACGCTCCCCCTAAAGCGTTGCCGTACCCTCACCTGGACCCTATACCGTCCCCGTCCCCTAACCCTAACCCTAGCCCGAACCCTAACCCTAACCCTTCCCCGAAGCCTGACCCTCACCCGTCCCCTAATCCTAACCCGTACGCTAACACTAACCTGCGCCCTCACACGCACGCTACCCCTAAAGCGTTGCCGTACCTTCACCTGGACCCTAAACCGTCCCCGTCCCCTAACCCTAACCCTAGCCCGAACCCTAACCCTAACCCTTCCCCGAAGCCTGACCCTCACCCGTCCCCTAATCCTAACCCGTACGCTAACACTAACCCGCGCCCTCACACGCACGCTCCCCCTAAAGCGTTGCCGTACCCTCACCTGGACCCTAAACCGTCCCCGTCCCCTAAACCTAACCCTAGCCCGAACCCTAACCCTAACCCTTCCCCGAAGCCTGACCCTCACCCGTCCCCTAATCCTAACCCGTACGCTAACACTAACCCGCGCCCTCACACGCACGCTCCCCCTAAAGCGTTGCCGTACCCTCACCTGGACCCTAAACCGTCCCCGTCCCCTAACACTAACCCTATCCCGAACCCTAACCCTAACCCTTCCCCGAAGCCTGACCCTCACCCGTCCCATAATCCTAACCCGTACACTAACACTAACCCGCCCCCTCACATGCACGCTCCCCCTAAAGCGTTGCCGTACCCTCACCTGGACCCTAAACCATCCCCGTCCTCTAACCCTAACCCTAGCCCGAACCCTAACCCTAACCCTTCCCCGAAGCCTGACCCGCACCCGTCCCCTAATCCTAAGCCGTACGCTAACACTAACCCACGCCCTCACACGCAATCTCCCCTTAAAGCGTTGCCGTACCCTCACCTGGACCCTAAACCGTCCCCGTTCCCTAACCCTAACCCTAGCCCGAACCCTAACCCTAACACTTCCCCGAAGCCTGACCCTCACCCGTCCCCTAATCCTAACCCGTACGCTAACACTAACCCACGCCCTCACACGCACGCTCCCCCTAAAGCGTTGCCGTACCCTCACCTGGACCCTAATCCATCCACGTCCCCTAACCCTAACCCTAGCCCGAACCCTAACCCTAACCCTTCCCCGAAGCCTGACGCTCACCCATCCACTAATCCTAAACTGTACACTAACACTACCCCGCGCCCTCACACCCACGCTCCCCCTAAAGCGTTGCCGTACCCTCACCTGGACCCTAAACCGTCCCCGTCCCCTAACCTTAACCCTAGCCCGAACCCTAACCCTAACCCTTCCCCGAAGCCTGACCCTCACCCGTCCCCTAATCCTAACCCGTACGCTAACACTACCCGCCCCCTTTCACGCACGCTCCCCCTAAAGCGTTGCCGTACCCTCACCTGGACCCTAAACCGTCCCCGTCCACTAACCCTAACCCTATACCGAACCCTAACCCTAACCCTTCCCCAAAACCTGACCGTCACCCGTCCCCTAATCCTAACCCGTACGCTAACACTAACCCGCGCCCTCACACGCACGCTCCCCCTAAAGCGTTGCCGTACCCTCACCTGGACCCTAAACCGTCCCCGTCCCCTAACCCTAACCCTAGCCCGAACCCTAACCCTAACCCTTCCCCGAAGCCTGACCCTCACCCGTCCCCTAATCCTAACCCGTACGCTAACACTAACTCGCGCCCTCACAAGCACGCTCCCCCTAAAGCGTTGCCGTACCCTCACCTGGACCCTAAACCGTCCCCGTCCCCTTACCCTAACCCTAGCCCGAACCCTAAACCTAACCTTTCCCCGAAGCCTGACCCTCACCCGTCCCATAATCCTAACCCGTACGCTAACACTAACCCGAGCCCTCACATTCACGCTCCCCCTAAAGCGTTGCCGTACCCTCACCTGGACCCTATACCGTCCCCGTCACCTAACCCTAACCCTAGCCCGAACCCTAACCCTAACCCTTCCCCGAAGCATGACCCTCAAACGTCCCCTAATCCTAACCCGTACGCTAACACTAACCCGCGCCCTCACACGCACGCTCCCCCTAAAGCATTGCCATACCCTCACCTGGACCCTAAACCGTCCCCGTCCCCTAACCCTAACCCTAGCCCGAACCCTAACCCTAACCCTTCCCCGAAGCATGACCCTCACCCGTCCCCTAATCCTAACCCGTACGCTAACACTAACCCGCGCCCTCACACGCACGCTGCACCTAAAGCGTTGCCGTACCCTCACCTGGAACCTAAACCATCCCCGTCCCCTAACCCTAACCCTAGCCCGAACCCTAACCCTAAACCTTCCCCCAAGCCTGACCCTCACACGTCCCCTAATCCTAACCCGTACGCTAACACTAACCCACGCCCTCACACGCACGCTCCCCCTAAAGCATTGCCGTACCCTCACCTGGACCCTAAACCGTCCCCATCCCCTAACCCTAACCCTAGCCCGAACCCTAACCCTAACCCTTCCCCGAAGCCTGACCCTCACCCGTCCCCTAATCGTAACCCGTACGCTAACACTAACCCGCGCCCTCACACGCACGCTCCCCCTAAAGCGTTGCCGTACCCTCACCTGGACCCTAAACCGTCCCCGTCCCCTAACCCTAACCCTAGCCCGAACCCTAACCCTAACCCTTCCCCGAAGCCTGACCCTCACCCGTCCCCTAATCCTAACCCGTACGCTAACACTAACCCGCGCCCTCACACGCACGCTCCCCCGAAAGCGCTGCCGTACCCTCAGCTGGACCCTAAACCTTCCCCGTCCCCTAACCCTAACCCTAGCCCGAACCCTAACCCTAACACTTCCCCGAAGCCTGACCCTCACCCGTCCCCTAATCCTAACCCGTACGCTAACACTAACCCGCGCCCTCACACGCATGCTCCCCCTAAAACATTACCGTACCCTCACCTGGACCCTAAACCGTCCCCGTCCCCTATCCCTAATCCTAGCCCGAACCCTAACCCTAACCCTTCCCCGAAGCCTGACCCTCACCCGTCCCCTAATCCTAAGCCGTACGCTAACACTAACCCGCGCCCTCACACGCACGCTCCCCCTAAAGCGTTGCCGTACCCTCACCTGAACCCTAAACCGTAACCGTCCCCTAACCCTAACCCTAGCCCGAACCCTAACCCTAACCCTTCCCCGAAGCCTGACCCTCACCCGTCCCCTAATCCTAACCCGTACGCTAACACTAACCCGCGCCCTCACACGCACGCTCCCCCTAAAGCGTTGCCGTACCCTCACCTGGACCCTAAACCGTCCCCGTCCCCTAACCCTAACCCTAGCCCGAACCCTAACCCTAACACTTCTCCGAAGCCTGACCCTCACCCGTCCCCTAATCCTAACCCGTACGCTAACACTAACCCGCGCCCTCACACGCACGCTCCCCCTAAAGCGTTGCCGTACCCTCACCTGGACCCTAAACCGTCCCCGTCCCCTAACCCTAACCCTAGCCCGAACCCTAACCCTAACCCTTCCCCGAAGCCTGACCCTCACCCGTCCCCTAATCCTAACCCGTACGCTAACACTAATCCGCGCCCTCACACGCACTGTCCCCCTAAAGCGTTGCCGTACCCTCACCTGGACCCTAAACCGTCCCCGTCCCCTAACCCTAACCCTAGCCCGAACCCTAACCCTAACCCTTCCCCGAAGCCTGACCCTCACCCATCCCCTAATCCTAACCCGTACGCTAACACTAACCCGCGCCCTCACACGCACGCTCCCCCTAAAGCGTTGCCGTACCCTCACCTGGACCCTAAACCGTCCCCATCCCCTAACCCTAACCCTAGCCCGAACCCGAACCCTAACCCTTCCCCGAAGCCTGACCCTCACCCGTCCCCTAATCCTAACCCGTAGGCTAACACTAACCCACACCCTCACACGCACGCTCCCCCTAAAGCGTTGCCGTACCCTCACCTGGACCCTAAACCGTCCCTGTCCCCTAATCCTAACCCTAGCCCGAACCCTAACCCTAACCCTTCCCCGAAGCCTGACCCTCTCCCGTCCCCTAATCCTAACCCGTACGCTAACACTAACCCGCGCCCTCACATGCACGCTCCCCCTAAAGCGTTGCCGTACCCTCACCTGGACCCTAAACCGTCCCCGTCCCCTAACCCTAACCCTAGCCCGAACCCTAACCCTAACCCTTCCCCGAAGCCTGACCCTCACCCGTCCCCTAATCCTAACCCGTACGCTAACACTAACCCGCGCCCTCACACGCACGCTCCCCCTAAAGCGTTGCCGTACCCTCACCTGGACCCTAAACCGTCCCCGTCCCCTAACCCTAACCCTAGCCCGAACCCTAACCCTAACCCTTCCCCGAAGCCTGACCCTCACCCGTCCCCTAATCCTAACCCGTAGGCTAACACTACCCCGCGCCCTCACACGCACGGTCCCCCTAAAGAGTTGCCGTACCCTCACCTGGACCCTAAACCGTCCCCGTCCCCTAACCCTAACCCTAGCCCGAACCCTAACCCTAACCCTTCCCCGAAGCCTGACCCTCACCCGTCCCCTAATCCTAACCCGTAGGTTAACACTAACCCACGCCCTCACACGCACGCTCCCCCTAAAGCGTTGCCGTACCCTCACCTGGACCCTAAACCGTCCCCGTCCCCTAACCCTAACCCTAGCCCGAACCCTAACCCTAACACTTCCCCGAAGCCTGACCCTCTCCCGTCCCTTAATCCTAACCCGTACGCTAACACTAACCCGCGCCATCACACGCACGCTCCCCCTAAAGCGTTGCCGTACCCTCACCTGGACCCTAAACCGTCCCCGTCCCCTAACCCTAACCCTAGCCCGAACCCTAACCCTAACCCTTCCCCGAAGCCTGACCCTCACCCATCCCCTAATCCTAACCCGTACGCTAACACTAACCCGCGCCCTCACACGCACGCTCCCCCTAAAGCGTTGCCGTACCCTCACCTGGACCCTAAACCGTCCCCGTCCCCTAACCCTAACCCTAGCCCGAACCCTAACCCTAACCCTTCCCCGAAGCCTGACCCTCACCCGTCCCCTAATCCTAAGCCGTATGCTAACACTAACCCGCGCCCTCACACGCATGCTCCCCCTAAAGCGTTGCCGTACCCTCACCTGGACCCTAAACCGTCCCCGTCCCCTAACCCTAACCCTAGCCCGAACCCTCACCCTAACCCTTCCCCGAAGCCTGACCCTCACCCGTCCGCTAATCCTAACCCGTACGCTAACACTAACCCGCGCCCTCACACGCATGCTCCCCCTAAAGCGTTGCCGTACCCTCACCTGGACCCTAAACCGTCCCCGTCCCCTAACCCTAACCCTAGCCCGAACCCTAACCCTAACACTTCCCCGAAGCCTGACCCTCACCCGTCCCCTAATCCTAACCCTTATGCTAACACTAACCCGCGCCCTCACACGCACGCTCCCCCTAAAGCGTTGCCGTACCCTCACCTGGACCCTAAACCGTCCCCGTCCCCTAACCCTAGCCCGAACCCTAACCCTAACCCTTCCCCGAAGCCTGACCCTCACCCGTCCCCTAATCCTAACCCGTACGCTAACACTAACCCGCGCCCTCACACGCACGCTCCCCCTAAAGCGTTGCCGTACCCTCACCTGGACCCTAAACAGTCCCCGTCCCCTAACCCTAACCCTAGCCCGAACCCTAACCCTAACCCTTCCCCGAAGCCTGACCCTCACCCGTCCCCTAATCCTAACCCGTACGCTAACATTAACCCGCGCCCTCACACGCACGGTCCCCCTAAAGCGTTGCCGTACCCTCACCTGGACCCTAAACCGTCCCCGTCCCCTAAACCTAACCCTAGCCCGAACCCTAACCCTAACCCTTCCCCGAAGCCTGACCCTCACCCGTCCCCTAATCCTAACCCGTACGCTAACACTAACCTGCGCCCTCACACGCACGCTACCCCTAAAGCGTTGCCATACACTCACCTAGACCCTAAACCGTCCCCGTCCCCTAACCCTAACCCTAGCCCGAACCCTAACCCTAACACTTCCCCGAAGCCTGACCCTCACCCATCCCCTAATCCTAACCCGTACGCTAACACTAACCCGCGCCCTCACACGCACGCTCCCCCTAAAGCGTTGCCGTACACTCACCTGGACCCTAAACCGTCCCCGTCCCCTAACCCTAACCCTAGCCCGAACCGTAATCCTAACCCTTCCCCGAAGCCTGACCCTCACCCGTCCCCTAATCCTAACCCTTACGCTAACACTAACCCACGCCCTCACACGCACGCTCCCCCTAAAGCGTTGCCGTACCCTCACCTGGACCCTAAACCGTCCCCGTCCCCTAATCCTAACCCTAGCCCGAACCCTAACCCTAACCCTTCCCCGAAGCCTGACCCTCACCCGTCCCCTAATCCTAACCCGTACGCTAACACTACCCCGCGCCCTCACACGCACGCTCCCCCTAAAGCGTTGCCGTACCCTCACCTGTACCCTAAACCGTCCCCGTCCCCTAACCCTAACCCTAGCCCGAACCCTAACCCTAACCCTTCCCCGAAGCCTGACCCTCACCCGTCCCCTAATCCTAACCCGTACGCTAACACTAACCCGCGCCCTCACACGCACGCTCCCCCTAAAGCGTTGCTGTACCCTCACCTGGACCCTAAACCGTCCCCGTCCCCTAACCCTAACCCTAGCCCGAACCCTAACCCTAACCCTTCCCCGAAGCCTGACCCTCACCCGTCCCCTAATCCTAACCCGTACGCTAACACTAACCCACGCCCTCACACGCACGCTCCCCCTAAAGCGTTGCCGTACCCTCACCTGGACCCTAAACCGTCCCCGTCCCCTAACCCTAACCCTAGCCCGAACCCTAACCCTAACCCTTCCCCGAAGCCTGACCCTCACCCGTCCCCTAATCCTAACCCGTACGCTAACACTAACCCGCGCCCTCACACGCACGCTCCCCCTAAAGCGTTGCTGTAACCTCACCTGGACCCTAAACCGTCCCCGTCCTCTAACCCTACCCTAGCCCGAACACTAACCCTAACCCTTCCCCGAAGCCTGACCCTCACCCGTCCCCTAATCCTAACCCGTACGCTAACACTAACCCGCGCCCTCACACGCACGCTCCCCCTAAAGCGTTGCAGTACCCTCACCTGGACCCTAAACCGTCCCCGTCCCCAACCCTAGCCCGAACCCTAACCCTAACCCTTCCCCGAAGCCTGACCCTCACCCGTCCCCTAATCCTAACCCGTACGCTAACACTAACCCGCGCCCTCACACGCACGCTCCCACTAAAGCGTTGCCGTACCCTCACATGGACCCTAAACCGTCCCCGTCCCCTAACCCTAACCCTAGCCCGAACCCTAACCCTAACCCTTCCCCGAAGCCTGACCCTCACCCGTCCCCTAATCCTAACCCGTACGCTAACACTAACCCGTGCCCTCACACGCACGCTCCCCCTAAAGCGTTGCCGTACCCTCACCTGGACCCTAAACCATTCCCGTCCCCTAACCCTAACCCTAGCCCGAACCCTAACCCTAACCCTTCCCCGAAGCCTGACCCTCACCCGTCCCCTAATCCTAACCCGTACGCTAACACTAACCCGCGCCCTCACACGCACGCTCCCCCTAAAGCGTTGCCGTACCCTCACCTGGACCCTAAACCGTCCCCGTCCCCTAACCCTAACCCTAGCCCGAACCCTAACTCTAACCCTTCCCCGAAGCCTGACCCTCACTCGTCCCATAATCCTAACCCGTACGCTAACACTAACCCGCGCCCTCACACGCACGCTCCCCCTAAAGCGTTGCCGTACCCTCACCTGGACCCTAAACCGTCCCCGTCCCCTAACCCTAACGCTAGCCCGAACCCTAACCCTAACACTTCCCCGAAGCCTGACCCTCACCCGTCCCCTAATCCTAACCCGTACGCTAACACTAACCCGCGCCCTCACACGCACGCTCCCCCTAAAGCGTTGCCGTACCCTCACCTGGACCCTAAACCGTCCCCGTCCCCTAACCCTAACCCTAGCCCGAACCCTAACCCTAACCCTTCCCCGAAGCCTGACCCTCACCCGTCCCCTAATTCTAACCCGCACGCTAACACTAACCCGCGCCCTCACACGCACGCTCCCCCTAAAGCGTTGCCGTACCCTCACCTGGACCCTAAACCGTCCCCGTCCCCTAACCCTAACCCTAGCCCGAACCCTAACCCTAACCCTTCCCCGAAGCCTGACCCTCACCCGTCCCCTAATCCTAACCCGTACGCTAACACTACCCCGCGCCCTCACACGCACGCTCCCCCTAAACCGTTGCCGTACCCTCACCTGGACCCTAAACCGTCCCCGTCCCCTAACCCTAACCCTAGCCCGAACCCTAACCCTAACCCTTCCCCGAAGCCTGACCCTCACCCGTCCCCTAATCCTAACCCGTACGCTAACACTAACCCGCGCCCTCACACGCACGCTCCCCCTAAAGAGTTGCCGTACCCTCACCTGGACCCTAAACCGTCCCCGTCCCCTAACCCTAACTCTAGCCCGAACCCTCACCCTAACCCTTCCCCGAAGCCTGACCCTCATCCGTCCCCTAATCCTAACCCGTACGCTAACACTAACCCGCGCCCTCACACGCATGCTCCCCCTAAAGCGTTGCCGTACCCTCACCTGGACCCTAAACCGTCCCCGTCCCCTAACCCTAACCCTAGCCCGAACCCTAACCCTAACCCTTTCCCGAAGCCTGACCCTCACCCGTCACCTAATCCTAACCCGTACGCTAACACTAACCCGCGCCCTCACACGCACGCTCCCCCTAAAGCGTTGCCGTACCCTCACCTGGACCCTAAACCGTCCCCGTCCCCTAACCCTAGCCCGAACCCTAACCCTAACACTTCCCCGAAGCCTGACCCTCACCCGTCCCCTAATCCTAACCCGTACGCTAACACTAACCCGCGCCCTCACACGCACGCTCCCCCTAAAGCGTTGCCGTACCCTCACCTGAACCCTAAACCGTCCCCTAACCCTAACCCTAACCCTAGCCCGAACCCTAACCCTAACCCTTCCCCGAAGCCTGACCCTCACCTGTCACCTAATCCTAACCCGTACGCTAACACTAACCCGCGCCCTCACACGCACGCTCCCCCTAAAGCGTTGCCGTACCCTCACCTGGACCCTAAACCGTCCCCGTCCCCTAACCCTAAACCTAGCCCGAACCCTAACCCTAACCCTTCCCCGAAGCCTGACCCTCACACGTCCCCTAATCCTAACCCGTACGCTAACACTACCCCACGCCCTCACACGCACGCTCCCCCTAAACCGTTGCCGTACCCTCACCTGGACCCTAAACCGTCCCCGTCCCCTAACCCTAACCCTAGCCCGAACCCTAACCCTAACCCTTCCCCGAAGCCTGACCCTCACCCGTCCCCTAATCCTAACCCGTACGCTAACACTAACCCGCGCCCTCACACGCACGCTCCCCCTAAAGAGTTGCCGTACCCTCACCTGGACCCTAAACCGTCCCCGTCCCCTAACCCTAACCCTAGCCCGAACCCTAACCCTTCCCCGAAGCCTGACCCTCACCCGTCCCCTAATCCTAACCCGTAGGCTAACACTAACCCACGCCCTCACACGCACGCTCCCCCTAAAGCGTTGCCGTACCCTCACCTGGACCCTAAACCGTCCCTGTCCCCTAACCCTAACCCTAGCCCGAACCCTAACCCTAACCCTTCCCCTAAGCCTGACCCTCTCCCGTCCCCTAATCCTAACCCGTACGCTAACAATAACCCGCGCCCTCACATGCACGCTCCCCCTAAAGCGTTGCCGTACACTCACCTGGACCCTAAACCGTCCCCGTCCCCTAAACCTAACCCTAGCCCGAACCCTAACCCTAACCCTTCCCCGAAGCCTGACCCTCACCCGTCCCCTAATCCTAACCCGTACGCTAACACTAACCCGCGCCCTCACACGCACGCTCCCCCTAAAGCGTTGCCGTACCCTCACCTGGACCCTAAACCGTCCCCGTCCCCTAACCCTAACCCTAGCCCGAACCCTAACCCTAACACTTCCCCGAAGCCTGACCCTCACCCGTCCCCTAATTCTAACCCGCACGCTAACACTAACCCGTGCCCTCACACGCACGCTCCCCCTAAAGCGTTGCCGTACCCTCACCTGGACCCTAAACCGTCCCCGTCCCCTAACCCTAACCCTAGCCCGAACCCTAACCCTAACCCTTCCCCGAAGCCTGACCCTCACCCATCCCCTAATCCTAACCCGTACGCTAACACTAACCCGCGCCCTCACACGCACGCTCCCCCTAAAGCGTTGCCGTACCCTCACCTGGACCCTAAACCGTCCCCGTCCCCTAACCCTAACCCTAGCCCGAACCCTAACCCTAACCCTTCCCCGAAGCCTGACCCTCACCCGTCCCCTAATCCTAAGCCGTATGCTAACACTAACCCGCGCCCTCACACGCATGCTCCCCCTAAAGCGTTGCCGTACCCTCACCTGGACCCTAAACCGTCCCCGTCCCCTAACCCTAACTCTAGCCCGAACCCTCACCCTAACCCTTCCCCGAAGCCTGACCCTCACCCGTCCCCTAATCCTAACCCGTACGCTAACACTAACCCGCGCCCTCACACGCATGCTCCCCCTAAAGCGTTGCCGTACCCTCACCTGGACCCTAAACCGTCCCCGTCCCCTAACCCTAACCCTAGCCCGAAGCCTAACCCTAACCCTTCCCCGAAGCCTGACCCTCACCCGTCACCTAATCCTAACCCGTACGCTAACACTAACCCGCGCCCTCACACGCACGCTCCCCCTAAAGCGTTGCCGTACCCTCACCTGGACCCTAAACCGTCCCCGTCCCCTAACCCTAGCCCGAACCCTAACCCTAACCCTTCCCCGAAGCCTGACCCTCACCCGTCCCCTAATCCTAACCCGTACGCTAACACTAACCCGCGCCCTCACACGCACGCTCCCCCTAAAGCGTTGCCGTACCCTCACCTGGACCCTAAACAGTCCCCGTCCCCTAACCCTAACCCTAGCCCGAACCCTAACCCTAACCCTTCCCCGAAGCCTGACCCTCACCCGTCCCCTAATCCTAACCCGTACGCTAACACTAACCCACGCCCTCACACGCACGCTCCCCCTAAAGCGTTGCCGTACCCTCACCTGGACCCTATACCGTCCCCGTCCCCTAATCCTAACCCTAGCCCGAACCCTAACCCTAACCCTTCCCCAAAGCCTGACCCTCACCCGTCCCCTAATCCTAACCCGTACGCTAACACTACCCCACGCCCTCACACGCACGCTCCCCCTAAAGCGTTGCCGTACCCTCACCTGGACCCTAAACCGTCCCCGTCCCCTAACCCTAACCCTAGCCCGAACCCTAACCCTAACCCTTCCCCGAAGCCTGACCCTCACCCGTCCCCTAATCCTAACCCGTACGCTAACACTAACCCGCGCCCTCACACGCACGCTCCCCCTAAAGCGTTGCCATACCCTCACCTGGACCCTAAACCGTCCCCGTCCCCTAACCCTAACCCTAGCCCGAACCCTTACCCTAACCCTTCCCCGAAGCCTGACCCTCACCCGTCCCCTAATCCTAACCCGCACACTAACACTAACTCACGCCCTCACACGCACGCTCCCCCTAAAGCGTTGCCGTACCCTCACCTGGACCCTAAACCGTCCCCGTCCCCTAACCCTAACCCTAGCCCGAACCCTAACCCTAACACTTCCCTGAAGCCTGACCCTCACCCGTCCCCTAATCCTAACCCGTACGCTAACACTAACCCGTGCCCTCACACGCACACTCCCCGTAAAGCGTTGCCGTACCCTCACTTGGACCCTAAACCGTCCCAGTCCCCTAACCCTAACCCTAGCCCGAACCCTATCCCTAACCCTTCCCCGGAGCCTGACCCTCACCCGTCCCCTAATCCTAACCCGCACGCTAACACTAACCCGCGCCCTCACACGCACGCTCCCCCTAAAGCGTTGCCATACCCTCACCTGGACCCTAAACCGTCCCCGTCCCCTAACCCTAACCCTAGCCCGAACCCTTACCCTAACCCTTTCCCGAAGCCTGACCCTCACCCGTCCCCTAATCCTAACCCGCACGCTAACACTAACCCGCGCCCTCACACGCACGCTCCCCCTAAAGCGTTGCCGTACCCTCACCTGGACCCGAAACCGTCCCCGTCACCTAACCCTAACCCTAGCCCGAACCCTAACCCTAACCCTTCCCCGAAGCCTGACCCTCACCCGTCCCCTAATCCTAACCCGTACGCTAACACTAACCCGCGCCCTCACACCCACGCTCCCCCTAAACCGTTGCCGTACCCTCACCTGGACCCTAAACCGTCCCCGTCCCCTAACCCTAACCCTAGCCCGAACCCTAACCCTAACCCTTCCCCGAAGCCTGACCCTCACCCGTCCCATAATCCTAACCCGTACGCTAACACTAACCCGCGCCCTCACACCCACGCTCCCCCTAAAGCATTGCCGTACCCTCACCTGGACCCTAAACCGTCCCCGTCCCCTAACCCTAACCCTAGCCCGAACCCTAACCCTAACCCTTCCCCGAAGCCTGACCCTCACCCGTCCCCTAATCCTAACCCGTACGCTAACACTAACCCACGCCCTCACACGCACGCTCCCCCTAAAGCATTGCCGTACCCTCACCTGGACCCTAAACCGTCCCCGTCCCCTAATCCTAACCCTAGCCCGAACCCTAACCCTAACCCTTCCACGAAGCCTGACCCTCACCCGTCCCCTAATCCTAACCCGTACGCTAACACTAACCCGCGCCCTCACACGCACGCTCCCCCTAAAGCGTTGCCGTACCCTCACCTGGACCCTAAACCGTCCCCGTCCCCTAACCCTAACCCTAGCCCGAACCCTAACCCTAACCCTTCCCCGAAGCCTGACCCTCACCCGTCCCCTAATCCTAACCCGTACGCTAACACTAACCCACGCCCTCACACCCATGCTCCCCCTAAACCGTTGCCGTACCCTCACCTGGACCCTAAACCGTCCCCGTGCCCTAACCCTAACCCTAGCCCGAACCCTAACCCTAACCCTTCCCCGAAGCCTGACCCTCACCCGTCCCCTAATCCTAACCCGTACGCTAACACTAACCCGCGCCCTCACAGGCACGCTCCCCCTAAAGAGTTGCCGTACCCTAACCTGGACCCTAAACCGTCCCCGTCCCCTAACCCTAACCCTAGCCCGAACCCTAACCCTAACCCTTCCCCGAAGCCTGACCCTCACCCGTCCCCTAATCCTAACCCGTAGGCTAACACTAACCCACGCCCTCACACGCACGCTCCCCCTAAAGCGTTGCCGTACCCTCACCTGGACCCTAAACCGTCCCCGTCCCCTAACCCTAACCCTAGCCCGAACCCTAACCCTAACCCTTCCCCGAAGCCTGACCCTCTCCCGTCCCCTAATCCTAACCCGTACGCTAACACTAACCCGCGCCCTCACACACACGCTCTCCCTAAAGCGTTGCCGTACCCTCACCTGGACCCTAAACCTTTCCCGTCCCCTAACCCTAACCCAAGCCCGAATCCTAACCCTAACCCTTCACCGAAGCCTGACCGTCACCCGTCCCCTAATCCTAACCCGTACGCTAACACTAACCCGCGCCCTCACATGCACGCTCCCCCTAAAGCGTTCCCGTACCCTCACCTGGACCCTAAACCGTCCCCGTCCCCTAACCCTAACCCTAGCCCGAACCCTAACCCTAACCCTTCCCCGAAGCCTGATCCTCACCCGTCCCCTAATCCTAACCCGTAGGCTAACACTAACCCGCGCCCTCACACGCACGCTCCCCCTAAAGCGTTGCCGTACCCTCACCTGGACCCTAAACCGTCCCCGTCCCCTAACCCTAACCCTAGCCCGAACCCTAACCCTAAACCTTCTCAGAAGCCTGACCCTCACCCGTCCCCTAATCCTAACCCGTACGCTAACACTAACCCGCGCCCTCACACGCACGCTCCCCCTAAAGCGTTGCCGTACCCTCACCTGGACCCTAAACCGTCCGCTAACCCTAACCCTAACCCTAGCACGAAACCTAACCCTAACCCTTCCCCAAAGCCTGACCCTCACCCTTCCCCTACTCCTAACCCGTACGCTAACACTAACCCGCGACCTCACACGCACGCTCCCCCTAAAGCGCTGCCGTACCCTCACCTGGACCCTAAACCTTCCCGTCCCCTAACCCTAACCCTAGCCCGAACCCTAACCCTAACCCTTCCCCGAAGCCTGACCCTCACCCGTCCCCTAATCCTAACCCGTACGCTAACACTAACCCGCGCCCTCACACGCACGCTCCTCCTAAAGCGTTGCCGTACCCTCACCTGGACCCTAAACCGTCCCAGTCCCCTAACCCTAACCCTAGCCCGAACCCTAACCCTAACCGTTCCCCGAAGCCTGACCCTCACCCGTCCCCTAATCCTAACCCGTACGCTAACACTAACCCGCGCCCTCACACGCACGCTCCCCCTACAGCGTTGCCGTAACCTCACCTGGACCCTAAATCGTCCCCGTCCCCTAACCCTAACCGTAGCCCGAACCCTAACCCTAACCCTTCCCCGAAGCCTGACCCTTACCTGTCCCCTAATCCTAACCCGTACGCTAACACTAACCCGCGCCCTCACACGCATGCTCCCCCTAAAGCGTTGCCGTACCCTCACCTGGACCCTAAACCGTCCCCGTCCCCTAACCCTAGCCCGAAACCTAACCCTAACCCTTCCCCGAAGCCTGACCCTCACCCGTCCCGTAATCCTAACCCGTACGCTAACACTAACCCGCGCCCTCACACGCACGCTCCCCCTAAAGCGTTGCCGTACCCTCACCTGGACCCTAAACCGTCCCCGTCTCCTAACCGTAACCCTAGCCCAAACCCTAACCCTAACCCTTCCCCGAAGCCTGACCCTCACCTGTCCCCTAATCCTAACCCGTACGCTAACACTAACCCGTGCCCTCACACGCCTGCTCCCCCTAAAGCGTTGCCGTACCCTCACCTGGACCCTAAACCGTCCCCGGCCCCTAACCCTAACCCTAGCCCGAACCCTAACCCTAACCCTTCCCCGAAGCCTGACCCTCACCCGTCCCCTAATCCTAACCCGTACGCTAACACTAACCCGCGCCCTCACACGCACGCTCCCCCTAAAGCGTTGCCATACCCTCACCTGGACCCTAAACCGTCCCCATCCCCTAACCCTAGCCCGAACCCTAACCCTAACCCTTCCCTGAAGCCTGACCCTCACCCGTCCCAAAATCCTAACCCGTACGCTAACACTAACCCGCGCCCTGACACGCACGCTCCCCCTAAAGCGTTGCCGTACCCTCACCTGGACCCTAAACCGTCCCCGTCCCCTAACCCTAACCCTAGCCCGAACCCTAACCCTAACCCTTCCCCGAAGCCTGACCCTCACCCGTCCCCTAATCCTAACCCGTACGCTAACACTAACCCGCGCCCTCACACGCACGCTCCCCCTAAAGCGTTGCCGTACCCTCACCTGGACCCTAAACCGTCCCCGTCCCCTAACCCTAACCCTAGCCCGAACCCTAACCCTAACCCTTCCCCGAAGCCTGACCCTCACCCGTCCCCTAATCCTTACCCGTACGCTAACACTAAATCTTACCCTTACATGTACGCTATCCCTAAACTGTTGTCGTACCCTAACCTGTACCCTAAACCGTCCCCGTTCCCTAACTGTAACCCTAACCCAAAGCATTACCCTGACACTTACCCTAATCCTAAACGGTACACTAACACTGACCTGTACCCTAACACTTTCGCTCACCCTAAACCATTGTCGCATCCTAAACCATACCCGTTCCCTAATGCTAACCTTAACCCTACCCTAAACCCACTTATTGCACTATAGCTCAGGAAAATTAAAATAACAAGAAACAACCACCGCAAAGTTTAGGGCTGCTCTGTTTACAAGAGCCTCGACTACGGTACAAATTAAATATCCTTGAAAGAGAGAAATGGATAAAGAAGTTTTCGTACTTACGTACAATGGAATATCACTCAATAATGAAATCAATGTCGTCAGGCCCGTACAAGCATAATGAATGGATTTAGGTACGATGATTCAAAGGAAATAAGTCACACAGAAAAAGAAACTTATCATAAGATATCACTTATAGAGGGAATGTAAACTTGGCTACACATGAACTGAATTACAAAACAGAACAGAGTCTCACATTTAGAAAACAAACTTATGCTTTCTTAAGGGGAATGGTGAGTTGGGGTGCTGCGTAAAACCAGAGATTGAAATGAGCACAGATACTATTCCATAAGCCAAATATATAATAGACAAGATATACTCCTTGCTCAACGAATTAGACTCAACACCACCTATTCACCGCAGAGGAATATATCTGACAATAAGAATATTAAAACATATGTATCTATATGTCTCTGTAAGAGAATCAAGTGTGTGTAGAGCAGTATACACAGCCGTGAAAAATCAACTAAACCCCATTATTAAAATAAATTTCAAAAACAAAGACAGTGAAGGAGAGAAAGTTCTTAAATAATTCGTTCAGGGCTTGTGATGAAACTTGGATTTACCACATCTACACCCACAGCTGGGTGAGACATAAGGCAGGACATTTGGGGCTGAGAGGATTGGTGAGGTTCGGTGAGCAAATGCAGACCCTTTGAAGTAATACTGTATGCTACCCATTCCCTGGGTCCCAACTCTCCTGGTTTAAGGGATTCTTCCTACAGCTAAAACATGCATGGGAAACCCAGAGGACTGTACACCATGTGATCGGGCAACGTTTCTAAAACCCATCTCATTTTTTGTCCCCTGGTACATGGGTTCGCCATTCCAGACGCTTTACTAAACATCTCCACACGTGGAGAGTCAGTGCCTTAAAACTCCTGTTTGGTACAGTTAGCAATTTCTGCGGAGGTTGAACGGGAATCGGGAGAACCAATGAGAGACTAGCTGTAGGTGTTTGGACGGTCACATTTCACTCTAATTTCCCACCAGGAAGAGGAATTAACAAAAGGCTCAGCGTGCCGTGATGAAACAAGATTAGGGCCTGAAGCAATCCTGCAGTTCTGCGGCCAGCGCACAAGAAAGCGAGTTGAAGAAAGGACCTCAGGGGCACTGTAATTCATAAACCTGCAGAGTTATAAATGACAGCTATCGTCCAAAAATATATTGAGGTAAGGCTGCGAAGAGGACTTGAAAGCATGGCACAATTGCAGGAAATATATTTCAGGAGGTAGATGGAAACTGCATTTAAAGCATATGAAAAGCGGCAGAACTTTGACAATGATGCACTTGGCCAAAAAGGGCGTATGCGTTTTTTTCCTGAATACATGCAGGAAAAAACGCATATGCTCTTTTTGTCCAAATAAGCAAGCCTGCAACGGAGATCTGCACTACAATGAAGTCTCACTTCCCACCGGTCAAAAGGGCCATCTGAAAAAAGTGTAAAAACCAGAAAGGCAGGACAGGCCATGGAGAACTGGGAGCCTTGTTATGCTGATGGGCGGGATGTAAATTGCCAACAGCCACTCTGGAGAAGTGTATGGTGTTTCCTGAAACCTCTAAAAAACAAAGCTACAGAGCCTAGGTTGCTTCCACTTATGGTCCTATAGCTTAGGAAAATTAAAATCAACAAGACACAGCCACCCCAAAGTTTAGGGCTGCTGTGTTTACAAGAACCTCAACTATGGTACAATTTAAATATCCCAGAAAGAGGAAAAGGGATAAAGAAGTTGTGGTACTTATGTACAATGAAATATCACTCAGCAATGAAATCAATATCATCAGGCCCGTAGGAGCATAATGAGTGAATTTAGGTACGATGATTCTAAGGAAATAAGTCACACAGATAAAGAAACTTATCATAAGATATCACTTATAGAGGGAATGTAAACTTGGCTACACATGAACTGAATTACAAAACAGAACAGAGTCTCACATTTAGAAAACAAACATGTTTGCTTAAGGGGAAAGGTGAGTTGGGGTGCTGCATAAATCCAGAGATTGAAATGAGCACAGATACCGTTCCATAAGCCAAATATGTAATAGACAAGACCTACTCCTTGCTCAGCGAAGTGGACTCAACACCCCCTATTCACCGCAGAGGAATATATCTGACTAGTAAGAATCTTAAAATCTATGTATTTATATGTCTCCGTAAGAGAATCAAGTGTGTGTACAGACGCATAAACACAGCAGTGAAAATTAGCTCAACCCCATTATAAAAATAAACTTCAAAAACAAAACAGAAAGACAGTGAAAGAGAGAGAAATTCTTAAATAATTCGTTCAGGCTTGTGATGAAACCTGGATTTACCACATCTACACCCACAGCTGGGTGAGACATAAGGCTGGACACTTGGGGCTGAGAGAATTGGTGAGATTCGGTGAGCAAATGCAGGCTCTTTGAAGTAGTACTGCGTGCTACCCATTCCATGGGTCCCAACTCTCCAGGTTTAAGGGATTCTTCCTACACCTAAAACATGCGTGGGAAACCCAGAGGATGGTCCACAGTGTGATCGGGCAAGGTTTCTAAAACGCATCTCATTATTCGTCCTCTGGTACTCGGGTTCGCCATTCCAGATGCTTTAGTAACAATCTCCCCACTTGGAGAGTCAGTGCTTGTAACCTCCTGTTTGGCACACTCTGCAATTTCTGTGGAGGATGAACGGGAATAGGGAGAACCAATGAGAGACTAGCTGTAGTTGTTTGGACGGGCACATTTCACTCTAATTTCCCACCAAGAAGAAGAATTAACCAAAGGCTCAGCGTGCCACGCTGGAACCAGATTAGGGCCTGAAGCAATCCTGCCGTTTTGCGTCCAGCTCACAAAAAAGCGAGTTGGAAAAAGGAGCTCAGGGTCACTGCAATTCACAAACTTGCAGAGTTATAAAGGACAACTATCGTCCAAAAATATATTGAGGTAAGGCTGTGAAGAGGACTTGAAAGCAAGGCACAATTGCAGGAAACAGATTTCAGGAGGTAGACTGGAATTGCATTGAAAGCATAGGAAAAGAGGCAGAACGTCCACAATGATGCACTTGGCCAAAAAGGGCGTATGCGTTTTTTCCTGAATATATTCAGGAAAAAACGCATACGCCCTTTTTGGCCAACCAAGCAAGCTTGCAAAGGAAATCTGCACTACAATGAAGTCTCACTTCCCCCCGGTCAAAAGGGCCATCTGAAAAAAGGGTAAAATCCAGAAAGGCAGGACAGGCCATGGAGAACTGGGAGCCTTGTTATGCTGATGGGCGGGATGTAAATTGCCAACAACCACTCGGGAGAAGTGTATGGTGTTTCCTGAAACATCTAAAAAACAAAGCAACAGAGCCTAGGGCACTGCCACTTATGGTCCTATAGCTTAGGGAAATTAAAATCAAAAAGACACAGCCACCCCAAAGTTTGGAACGGCTCTGTTTACAAGAACCTCGTTTACAGTACAAGTTCAACATCGCAGAAAGTGAAAAATGGATAAAGAAGTTGTGGTATTTACTTACAAAGCAATATCACTCAGCAATGAAATCTGTGTCATCAGGCCCTAAGTAGCACAATGAGTGGATTCAGGTATGATGATTCCAACTGAAATAAGTCACACAGAAAAAGAAACATCATAAGATATCAGTAATACACGGAATGTAAACTTGGCTACACAGGAACTGAATTACAGAACAGAACAGGGTCTCAAATTTAGAAAACCAACTTATGCTTGCTTAAGGGTAAAGGTGAGTTGGGGTGCTGCATAAAACCAGAGATTGAAATGAGCACAGATAAAGTTCCTTAAGCCAAATATGGAATAGACAAGAGCTACACCTTGCTCAAAGAAATGGACTCAACACCGCATATTAAACGCCTAAGAATGTACCTGACTAGTAAGTATCTTAAAATCTAGGGATTGCTATGTCTCCGAAAGAGAATCAAGCATGTGTACAGGGGCATAAACGCAGCAGTGATAGGATTGGAGAGGTTTGGTGAGCAAATGAAGACCCTTTGATGTCATATTGCATGGTACCCATTCCAAGGGTTTCAACTACCCAGGTTTTAGGTATTCTTCCTTCAGCTAAAACATGCATGAGGAAACCAGAGTATGATCAACCATGTGATCGGGAGACGTGTTCAAATATGTCTCAGTTTTCCTCCCCTGGTACTCGGGTGCAACATTCCAGACGCTTTACTAACACTCTCCCCACTTGGAGAGTCAGCGCCTTTAACCTCCTGTTTGGCCCAGTTTGCAATTTCTGCGGAAGATGAACAGGAATAGCGAGAACCAATGAGAGACTAGCTGGAGGTGTCTGGACGGGCAAATTTAACTCTCATTTCCCACCAGGAAGAGGAAATAACCAGAGGCTCAGCGTGCTGTGCCGGAACCAGATTAGGGCCTGAAGCCATCCTGCGGTGTTGCGGCCAGGTCACAAGAAAGCAAGTTGAAGAAACGAGCTCAGGGGCACTGTAATTCACAAACCTGCAGAGTTATAAATGACAGCTATCGTCCAATAATAGACTGAAATAAGGCTGCCAAGAGGACTTGAAAGCGGGGCAGAATTGCAGGAAACCGATTTCAGGAGGTAGACTGGAATTGCATTGAAAGCATAGGAAAAGATTCAGAACGTCCACAATGATGCACTTGGCCAAAAAGGGCGTATGCGTTTTTTCCTGAATATATTCAGGAAAAAACGCATACGCCCTTTTTAGCCAACCAAGCAAGCTTGCAAAGGAAATCTGCACTACAATGAAGTCTCACTTCCTCCCGGTCAAAAGGGCCATCTGAAAAAAGTGTAAAATCCAGAAAGGCAGGACAGGCCATGGAGAACTGGGAGCCTTGTTATGCTGATGGGCGGGATGTAAATTGCCAACAGACACTTGGGAGAAGTGTATGGTGTTTCCTGAAACATCTAAAAAACAAAGCAACAGAGCCTAGGGCACTTCCACTTATGGTCCTATAGCTTAGGGAAATTAAAATCAAAAAGACACAGCCACCCCAAAGTTTGGGACGCCTCTGTTTACAAGAACCTCGTTTACCGTACAAGTTCAATATCACAGAAAGTGAAAAATGGATAAAGAACTTGTGGTACTTACGTACAATGCAGTATCACTCAGCAATGAAATCTATGTCATCAGGCCCGTAGCAGCATAATGAGTATTCAGGTACGATGATTCTAACTGAAATAAGTCACACAGAAAAAGAAACATCATAAGATATCACTAATACACGGAATGTAAACTTGGCTACACAGGAACTGAATTCCAAAACAGAACAGGTCCTCAAATTTAGAAAACCAACTTATGCTTGCTTAAGGGGAAAGGTGAGTTGGGGTGCTGCATAAAACCAGAGATTGAAATGAGCACAGATAAAGTTCCTTAAGCCAAATATGGAATAGACAAGAGCTACTCCTTGCTCAACGAAATGGACTCAACACCGCATATTAAACGCCTAAGAATGTACCTGACTAGTAAGTATCTTAAAACCTATGGATTGCTATGTCTCCGAAAGAGAATCAAGCATGTGTACAGGGGCATAAACGCAGCAGTGATAGGATTGGAGTGGTTCGGTGAGCAAATGAAGACCCTTTGAAGTCATATTGCATGGTACCCATTCCACGGGTTTCAACTACCCAGGTTTTAGGTATTCTTCCTTCAGCTAAAACATGCATGTGGAACCCAGAGTATTATCAACCATGTGATCGGGAGACGTGTTCAAATATGTCTCAGTTTTCCTCCCCTGGTACTCGGGTGCAACATTCCAGACGCTTTACTAACACTCTCCCCACTTGGAGAGTCAGCGCTTTTAACCTCCTGTTTGGCCCAGTTTGCAATTTCTGCGGAAGATGAACAGGAATAGCGAGAACCAATGAGAGGCTAGCTGGAGGTGTCTGGACGGGCAAATTTAACTCTCATTTCCCACCAGGAAGAGGAAATAACCAAAGGCTCAGTGTGCCGTACCGGAACCAGATTAGGGCCTGAAGCCATCCTGCGGTGTTGCGGCCAGCTCAAAAGAAAGCGAGTTGAAGAAAGGAGCTCAGGGGCACTGTAATTCACAAACTTGCAGAGTTATAAATGACAGCTATCGTCCAAAAATAGACTGAAGTAAGGCTGCCAAGAGGACTTGAAAGCGGGGCAGAATTGCAGGAAACCGATTTCAGGAGGTAGACTGGAATTGCATTGAAAGCATAGGAAAAGAGGCAGAACGTCCACAATGATGCACTTGGCCAAAAAGGGCGTATGCGTTTTTTCCTGAATATATTCAGGAAAAAACGCATACGCCCTTTTTGGCCAACCAAGCAAGCTTGCAAAGGAAATCTGCACTACAATGAAGTCTCACTTCCCCTCGGTCAAAAGGGCCATCTGAAAAAAGTGTAAAATCCAGAAAGGCAGGACAGGCCATGGAGAACTGGGAGCCTTGTTACGCTGATGGGCGGGATGTAAATTGCCAACAACCACTCGGGAGAAGTGTATGGTGTTTCCTGAAACATCTAAAAAACAAAGCAACAGAACCTAGGGCACTTCCACTTATGGTCCTATAGCTTAGGGAAATTAAAATCAAAAAGACACAGCCACCCCAAAGTTTGGAACGGCTCTGTTTACAAGAACCTCGTTTACAGTACAAGTTCAACATCGCAGAAAGTGAAAAATGGATAAAGAAGTTGTGGTATTTACTTACAAAGCAATATCACTCAGCAATGAAATCTGTGTCATCAGGCCCTTAGCAGCACAATGAGTGGATTCAGGTATGATGATTCTAACTGAAATAAGTCACACAGAAAAAGAAACATCATAAGATATCACTAATACACGGATTGTAAGCTTGGCTACACAGGAACTGAATTACAGAACAGAACAGGGTCTCAAATTTAGAAAACCAACTTATGCTTGCTTAAGGGTAAAGGTGAGTTGGGGTGCTGCATAAAACCAGAGATTGAAATGAGCACAGATAAAGTTCCTTAAGCCAAATATGGAATAGACAAGAGCTACTCCTTGCTCAACGAAATGGACTCAACACCGCATATTAAACGCCTAAGAATGTACCTGACTAGTAAGTATCTTAAAACCTATGGATTGCTATGTCTCCGAAAGAGAATCAAGCATGTGTACAGGGGCATAAACGCAGCAGTGATAGGATTGGAGAGGTTCGGTGAGCAAATGAAGACCCTTTGAAGTCATATTGCATGGTACCCATTACACGGGTCTTAACTCTCCAGGTTTAAGGTATTCTTCCTTCAGCTAAAACATGCATGTGGAACCCAAGTATGATCAACCATGTGAACGGGAGACGTGTTCAAATATGTCTCAGTTTTCCTCCCCTGGTACTCGGGTGCAACATTCCAGACGCTTTACTAACACTCTCCCCTCTTGGAGAGTCAGCGCCTTTAACCTCCTGTTTGGCCCAGTTTGCAATTTCTGCGGAAGATGAACAGGAATAGCGAGAACCAATGAGAGACTAGCTGGAGGTGTCTGGACGGGCAAATTTAACTCTCATTTCCCACCAGGAAGAGGAAATAAACAAAGGCTCAGCGTGCCGTGCCGGAACCAGATTAGGGCCTGAAGCCATCCTGCGGTGTTGCAGCCAGCTCACAAGAAAACGAGTTGAAGAAAGGAGCTCAGGGCCACTGTAATTCACAAACCTGCAGAGTTATAAATGACAGCTATCGTCCAAAAATAGACTGAAGTAAGGCTGCCAAGAGGACTTGAAAGCGGGGCAGAATTGCAGGAAACCGATTTCAGGAGGTAGAATGGAATTGCATTGAAAGCATAGGAAAAGAGGCAGAACGTCCACAATGATGCACTTGGCCAAAAAGGGCGTATGCGTTTTTTCCTGAATATATTCAGGAAAAAACGCATACGCCCTTTTTGGCCAACCAAGCAAACTTGCAAAGGAAATCTGCACTACAATGAAGTCTCACTTCCCCCCGGTCAAAAGGGCCATCTGAAAAAAGTGTAAAATCCAGAAAGGCAGGACAGGCCATGGAGAACTGGGAGACTTGTTATGCTGATGGGCGGGATGTAAATTGCCAACAGACACTCAGGAGAAGTGTATGGTGTTTCCTGAAACATCTAAAAAACAAAGCAACAGAGCCTAGGGCACTTCCACTTATGGTCCTATAGCTTAGGGAAATTAAAATCAAAAAGACACAGCCACCCCAAAGTTTGGGACGCCTCCGTTTACAAGAACCTTGTTTACCGTACAAGTTCAATATCACAGAAAGTGAAAAATGGATAAAGAACTTGTGGTACTTACGTACAATGCAGTATCACTCAGCAATGAAATCTATGTCATCAGGCCCGTAGCAGCATAATGAGTGGATTCAGGTACGATGATTCTAACTGAAATAAGTCACACAGAAAAAGAAACATCATAAGATATCAGTAATACACGGAATATAAACTTGGCTACACAGGAACTGAATTACAGAACAGAACAGGGTCTCAAATTTAGAAAACCAACTTATGCTTGCTTAAGGGTAAAGGTGAGTTGGGGTGCTGCATAAAACCAGAGATTGAAATGAGCACAGATAAAGTTCCTTAAGACAAATATGGAATAGACAAGAGCTACTCCTTGCTCAACGAAATGGACTCAACACCGCATATTAAACGCCTAAGAATGTACCTGACTAGTAAGTATCTTAAAACCTATGGATTGCTATGTCTCTGAAAGAGAATCAAGCGTGTGTACAGGGGCATAAACGAAGCAGTGATAGGATTGGAGAGGTTCGGTGAGCAAATGAAGACCCTTTGAAGTCATATTGCCTGGTACCCATTACACGGGTCTCAACTCTCCAGGTTTAAGGTATTCTTCCTTCAGCTAAAACATGCATGTGGAACCCAAGTATGATCAACCATGTGAACGAGAGACGTGTTCAAATATGTCTCAGTTTTCCTCCCCTGGTACTCGGGTGCAACATTCCAGTTGCTTTACTAACACTCTCCCCACTTGGAGAGTGAGCGCCTTTAACCTCCTGTTTGGCCCAGTTTGCAATTTCTGCGGAAGATGAACAGGAATAGCGAGAACCAATGAGAGGCTAGCTGGAGGTGTCTGGACGGGCAAATTTAACTCTCATTTCCCACCAGGAAGAGGAAATAACCAAAGGCTCAGCGTGCCGTGCCGGAACCAGATTAGGGCCTGAAGCCATCCTGCGGTGTTGCGGCCAGCTCAAAAGAAAGCGAGTTGAAGAAAGGAGCTCAGGGGCACTGTAATTCACAAACCTGCAGAGTTATAAATGACAGCTATCGTCCAAAAATAGACTGAAGTAAGGCTGCCAAGAGGACTTGAAAGCGGGGCAGAATTGCAGGAAACCGATTTCAGGAGGTAGACTGGAATTGCATTGAAAGCATAGGAAAAGAGGCAGAACGTCCACAATGATGCACTTGGCCAAAAAGGGCGTATGCGTTTTTTCCTGAATATATTCAGGAAAAAACGCATACGCCCTTTTTGGCCAACCAAGCAAGCTTGCAAAGGAAATCTGCACTACAATGAAGTCTCACTTCCCCCCGGTCAAAAGGGCCATCTGCAAAAAGTGTAAAATCCAGAAAGGCAGGACAGGCCATGGAGAACTGGGAGCCTTGTTATGCTGAAGGGCGGGATGTAAATTGCCAACAACCACTGGGGAGAAGTGTATGGTGTTTCCTGAAACATCTAAAAAACAAAGCAACAGAGCCTAGGGCACTTCCACTTATGGTCCTATAGCTTAGGGAATTTAAAATCAAAAAGACACAGCCACCCCAAAGTTTGGAACGGCTCTGTTTACAAGAACCTCGTTTACAGTACAAGTTCAACATCGCAGAACGTGAAAAATGGATAAAAAAGTTGTGGTATTTACTTACAAAGCAATATCACTCAGCAATGAAATCTGTGTCATCAGGCCCTTAGTAGCACAATGAGTGGATTCAGGTATGATGATTCTAACTGAAATAAGTGACACAGAAAAAGAAACATCATAAGATATCAGTAATACACGGAATGTAAACTTGGCTACACAGGAACTGAATTACAGAACAGAACAGGGTCTCAAATTTTGAAAACCAACCTACGCTTGCTTAAGGGTAAAGGTGAGTTGGGGTGCTGCATAAAACCAGAGATTGAAATGAGCACAGATAAAGTTCCTTAAGCCAAATATGGAATAGACAAGAGCTACTCCTTGCTCAAAGAAATGGACTCAACACCGCATATTAAACGCCTAAGAATGTACCTGACTAGTAAGTATCTTAAAATCTAGGGATTGCTATGTCTCCGAAAGAGAATCAAGCATGTGTGCAGGGGCATAAACGCAGCAGTGATAGGATTGGAGAGGTTCGGTGAGCAAATGAAGACCCTTTGAAGTCATATTGCATGGTACCCATTCCACGGGTTTCAACTACCCAGGTTTTAGGTATTCTTCCTTCAGCTAAAACATGCATGTGGAACCCAGAGTATGATCAACCATGTGATCGGGAGACGTGTTCAAATATGTCTCAGTTTTCCTCCCCTGGTACTCGGGTGCAACATTCCAGACGCTTTACTAACACTCTCCCCACTTGGAGAGTCAGCGCCTTTAAACTCCTGTTTGGCCCAGTTTGCAATTTCTGCGGAAGATGAACAGGAATAGCGAGAACCAATGAGAGACTAGCTGGAGGTGTCTGGACGGGCAAATTTAACTCTCATTTCCCACCAGGAAGAGGAAATAAACAAAGGCTCAGCGTGCCGTGCCAGAACCAGATTAGGGCCTGAAGCCATCCTGCGGTGTTGCAGCCAGCTCACAAGAAAGCGAGTTGAAGAAAGGAGCTCAGGGCCACTGTAATTCACAAACCTGCAGAGTTATAAATGACAGCTATCGTCCAAAAATAGACTGAAGTAAGGCTGCCAAGAGGACTTGAAAGCGGGGCAGAATTGCAGGAAACCGATTTCAGGAGGTAGAATGGAATTGCATTGAAAGCATAGGAAAAGAGGCAGAACGTCCACAATGATGCACTTGGCCAAAAAGGGCGTATGCGTTTTTTCCTGAATATATTCAGGAAAAAACGCATACGCCCTTTTTGGCCAACCAAGCAAACTTGCAAAGGAAATCTGCACTACAATGAAGTCTCACTTCCCCCCGGTCAAAAGGGCCATCTGAAAAAAGTGTAAAATCCAGAAAGGCAGGACAGGCCATGGAGAACTGGGAGACTTGTTATGCTGATGGGCGGGATGTAAATTGCCAACAGACACTCAGGAGAAGTGTATGGTGTTTCCTGAAACATCTAAAAAACAAAGCAACAGAGCCTAGGGCACTTCCACTTATGGTCCTATAGCTTAGGGAAATTAAAATCAAAAAGACACAGCCACCCCAAAGTTTGGGACGCCTCCGTTTACAAGAACCTTGTTTACCGTACAAGTTCAATATCACAGAAAGTGAAAAATGGATAAAGAACTTGTGGTACTTACGTACAATGCAGTATCACTCAGCAATGAAATCTATGTCATCAGGCCCGTAGCAGCATAATGAGTGGATTCAGGTACGATGATTCTAACTGAAATAAGTCACACAGAAAAAGAAACATCATAAGATATCAGTAATACACGGAATATAAACTTGGCTACACAGGAACTGAATTACAGAACAGAACAGGGTCTCAAATTTAGAAAACCAACTTATGCTTGCTTAAGGGTAAAGGTGAGTTGGGGTGCTGCATAAAACCAGAGATTGAAATGAGCACAGATAAAGTTCCTTAAGACAAATATGGAATAGACAAGAGCTACTCCTTGCTCAACGAAATGGACTCAACACCGCATATTAAACGCCTAAGAATGTACCTGACTAGTAAGTATCTTAAAACCTATGGATTGCTATGTCTCCGAAAGAGAATCAAGCGTGTGTACAGGGGCATAAACGAAGCAGTGATAGGATTGGAGAGGTTCGGTGAGCAAATGAAGACCCTTTGAAGTCATATTGCCTGGTACCCATTACACGGGTCTCAACTCTCCAGATTTAAGGTATTCTTCCTTCAGCTAAAACATGCATGTGGAACCCAAGTATGATCAACCATGTGAACGAGAGACGTGTTCAAATATGTCTCAGTTTTCCTCCCCTGGTACTCGGGTGCAACATTCCAGTTGCTTTACTAACACTCTCCCCACTTGGAGAGTGAGCGCCTTTAACCTCCTGTTTGGCCCAGTTTGCAATTTCTGCGGAAGATGAACAGGAATAGCGAGAACCAATGAGAGGCTAGCTGGAGGTGTCTGGACGGGCAAATTTAACTCTCATTTCCCACCAGGAAGAGGAAATAACCAAAGGCTCAGCGTGCCGTGCCGGAACCAGATTAGGGCCTGAAGCCATCCTGCGGTGTTGCGGCCAGCTCAAAAGAAAGCGAGTTGAAGAAAGGAGCTCAGGGGCACTGTAATTCACAAACCTGCAGAGTTATAAATGACAGCTATCGTCCAAAAATAGACTGAAGTAAGGCTGCCAAGAGGACTTGAAAGCGGGGCAGAATTGCAGGAAACCGATTTCAGGAGGTAGACTGGAATTGCATTGAAAGCATAGGAAAAGAGGCAGAACGTCCACAATGATGCACTTGGCCAAAAAGGGCGTATGCGTTTTTTCCTGAATATATTCAGGAAAAAACGCATACGCCCTTTTTGGCCAACCAAGCAAGCTTGCAAAGGAAATCTGCACTACAATGAAGTCTCACTTCCCCCCGGTCAAAAGGGCCATCTGAAAAAAGTGTAAAATCCAGAAAGGCAGGACAGGCCATGGAGAACTGGGAGCCTTGTTATGCTGAAGGGCGGGATGTAAATTGCCAACAACCACTCGGGAGAAGTGTATGGTGTTTCCTGAAACATCTAAAAAACAAAGCAACAGAGCCTAGGGCACTTCCACTTATGGTCCTATAGCTTAGGGAATTTAAAATCAAAAAGACACAGCCACCCCAAAGTTTGCAACGGCTCTGTTTACAAGAACCTCGTTTACAGTACAAGTTCAACATCGCAGAAAGTGAAAAACGGATAAAAAAGTTGTGGTATTTACTTACAAAGCAATATCACTCAGCAATGAAATCTGTGTCATCAGGCCCTTAGTAGCACAATGAGTGGATTCATGTATGATGATTCTAACTGAAATAAGTGACACAGAAAAAGAAACATCATAAGATATCAGTAATACACGGAATGTAAACTTGGCTACACAGGAACTGAATTACAGAACAGAACAGGGTCTCAAATTTAGAAAACCAACCTATGCTTGCTTAAGGGTAAAGGTGAGTTGGGGTGCTGCATAAAACCAGAGATTGAAATGAGCACAGATAAAGTTCCTTAAGCCAAATATGGAATAGACAAGAGCTACTCCTTGCTCAAAGAAATGGACTCAACACCGCATATTAAACGCCTAAGAATGTACCTGACTAGTAAGTATCTTAAAATCTAGGGATTGCTATGTCTCCGAAAGAGAATCAAGCATGTGTACAGGGGCATAAACGCAGCAGTGATAGGATTGGAGAGGTTCGGTGAGCAAATGAAGACCCTTTGAAGTCATATTGCATGGTACCCATTCCACGGGTTTCAACTACCCAGGTTTTAGGTATTCTTCCTTCAGCTAAAACATGCATGTGGAACCCAGAGTATGATCAACCATGTGATCGGGAGACGTGTTCAAATATGTCTCAGTTTTCCTCCCCTGGTACTCGGGTGCAACATTCCAGACGCTTTACTAACACTCTCCCCACTTGGAGAGTCAGCGCCTTTAACCTCCTGTTTGGCCCAGTTTGCAATTTCTGCGGAAGATGAACAGGAATAGCGAGAACCAATGAGAGACTAGCTGGAGGTGTCTGGACGGGCAAATTTAACTCTCATTTCCCACCAGGAAGAGGAAATAACCAGAGGCTCAGCATGCCGTGCCGGAACCAGATTAGGGCCTGAAGCCATCCTGCGGTGTTGCGGCCAGGTCACAAGAAAGCAAGTTGAAGAAAGGAGCTCAGGGGCACTGTAATTCACAAACCTGCAGAGTTATAAATGACAGCTATCGTCCAAAAATAAACTGAAGTAAGGCTGCCAAGAGGACTTGAAAGCGGGGCAGAATTGCAGGAAACCGATTTCAGGAGGTAGACTGGAATTGCATTGAAAGCATAGGAAAAGAGGCAGAACGTCCACAATGATGCACTTGGCCAAAAAGGGCGTATGCGTTTTTTCCTGAATATATTCAGGAAAAAACGCATACGCCCTTTTTGGCCAACCAAGCAAACTTGCAAAGGAAATCTGCACTACAATGAAGTCTCACTTCCCCCCAGTCAAAAGGGCCATCTGAAAAAAGTGTAAAATCCAGAAAGGCAGGACAGGCCATGGAGAACTGGGAGCCTTGTTATGCTGATGGGCGGGATGTAAATTGCCAACAGACACTCAGGAGAAGTGTATGGTGTTTCCTGAAACATCTAAAAAACAAAGCAACAGAGCCTAGGGCACTTCCACTTATGGTCCTATAGCTTAGGGAAATTAAAATCAAAAAGACACAGCCACCCCAAAGTTTGGGACACCTCCGTTTACAAGAACCTCGTTTACCGTACAAGTTCAATATCACAGAAAGTGAAAAATGGATAAAGAACTTGTGGTACTTACATACAATGCAGTATCACTCAGCAATGAAATCTATGTCATCAGGCCCGTAGCAGCATAATGAGTGGATTCAGGTACGATGATTCTAACTGAAATAAGTCACACAGAAAAAGAAACATCATAAGATATCACTAATACATGGAATGTAAACTTGGCTACACAGGAACTGCATTCCAAAACAGAACAGGGTCTCAAATTTAGAAAACCAACTTATGCTTGCTTAAGGGGAGAGGTGAGTTGGGGTGCTGCATAAAACCAGAGATTGAAATGAGCACAGATAAAGTTCCTTAAGCCAAATATGGAATAGACAAGAGCTACTCCTTGCTCAACGAAATGGACTCAAAACCCCATATTAAACGCCTAAGAATGTACCTGACTAGTAAGTATCTTAAAACCTATGGATTGCTATGTCTCCAAAAGAGAATCAAACGTGTGTACAGGGGCATAAATGCAGCAGTGATAGGATTGGAGAGGTTCGGTGAGCAAATGAAGACCCTTTGAAGTCATATTGCACGGTACCCATTCCACGGGTCTCAACTCTCCAGGTTTAAGGTATTCTTCCTTCAGCTAAAACATGCATGTGGAACCCAGAGTATGATCAACCATGTGAACGGGAGACGTGTTCAAATATGTCTCAGTTTTCCTACCCTGGTACTCGGGTGCAACACTCCAGACGCTTTACTAACACTCTCCCGACTTGGAGAGTCAGTCCCTTTAACCTCCTGTTTGGCCCAGTATGCAATTTCTGCGGAAGATTAACAGGAATAGCGAGAACCAATGAGAGGCTAGCTGCAGGTGTCTGGACGGGCAAATTTAACTCTCATTTCCCACCAGGAAGAGGAATTAACCAAAGGCTCAGCATGCCGGGCCGGAACCAGATTAGGGCCTGAAGCCATCCTGCGGTGTTGCGGCCAGGTCACAAGAAAGCGAGTTGAAGAAAGGAGCTCAGGGGCACTGTAATTCACAAACCTGCAGAGTTATAAATGACAGCTATCGTCCAAAAATAGACTGAAGTAAGGCTGCCAAGAGGACTTGAAAGCGGGGCAGAATTGCAGGAAACCGATTTCAGGAGGTAGACTGGAATTGCATTGAAAGCATAGGAAAAGAGGCAGAACGTCCACAATGATGCACTTGGCCAAAAAGGGCGTATGCGTTTTTTCCTGAATATATTCAGGAAAAAACGCATACGCCGTTTTTGGCCAACCAAGCAAGCTTGCAAAGGAAATCTGCACTACAATGAAGTCTCACTTCCCCCCGGTCAAAAGGGCCATCTGAAAAAAGTGTAAAATCCAGAAAGGCAGGACAGGCCATGGAGAACTGGGAGCCTTGTTATGCTGAAGGGCGGGATGTAAATTGCCAACAACCACTGGGGAGAAGTGTATGGTGTTTCCTGAAACATCTAAAAAACAAAGCAACAGAGCCTAGGGCACTTCCACTTATGGTCCTATAGCTTAGGGAAATTAAAATCAAAAAGACACAGCCACCCCAAAGTTTGGGACGCCTCTGTTTACAAGAACCTCGTTTACAGTACAAGTTCAACATCGCAGAAAGTGAAAAATGGATAAAGAAGTTGTGGTATTTACTTACAAAGCAATATCACTCAGCAATGAAATCTATGTCATCAGGCCCTTAGCAGCACAATGAGTGGATTCAGGTATGATGGTTCTAACTGAAATAAGTCACACAGAAAAAGAAACATCATAAGATATCAGTAATACACGGAATGTAAACTTGGCTACACAGGAACTGAATTACAGAACAGAACAGGGTCTCAAATTTAGAAAACCAACTTATGCTTGCTTAAGGGTAAAGGTGAGTTGGGGTGCTGCATAAAACCAGAGATTGAAATGAGCACAGATAAAGTTCCTTAAGCCAAATATGGAATAGACAAGAGCTACTCCTTGCTCAACGAAATGGACTCAACACCGCATATTAAACGCCTAAGAATGTACCTGACTAGTAAGTATCTTAAAACCTATGGATTGCTATGTCTCCGAAAGAGAATCAAGCATGTGTACAGGGGCATAAACGCAGCAGTGATAGGATTGGAGAGGTTCGGTGAGCAAATGAAGACCCTTTGAAGTCATATTGCATGGTACCCATTCCACGGGTTTCACCTACCCAGGTTTAAGGTATTCTTCCTTCAGCTAAAACATGCATGTGGAACCTAGAGTATGATCAACCATGTGATCGGGAGACGTGTTCAAATATGTCTCAGTTTTCGTACCCTGGTACTCGGGTGCAACATTCCAGACGCTTTACTAACACACTCCCGACTTGGAGAGTCAGTCCCTTTAACCTCCTGTTTGGACCAGTTTGCAATTTCTGCGGAAGATGAACAGGAATAGCGAGAACCAATGAGAGGCTAGTTGGAGGTGTCTGGACGGGCAAATTTAACTCTCATTTCCCACCAGGAAGAGGAAATAACCAAAGGCTCAGCGTGCCGTGCCGGAACCAGATTAGGGCCTGAAGCCATCCTGCGGTGTTGCGGCCAGGTCACAAGAAAGCGAGTTGAAGAAAGGAGCTCAGGGGCACTGTAATTCACAAACCTGCAGAGTTATAAATGACAGCTATCGTCCAAAAATAGACTGAAGTAAGGCTGCCAAGAGGACTTGAAAGCGGGGCAGAATTGCAGGAAACCGATTTCAGGAGGTAGACTGGAATTGCATTGAAAGCATAGGAAAAGAGGCAGAACGTCCACAATGATGCACTTGGCCAAAAAGGGCGTATGCGTTTTTTCCTGAATATATTCAGGAAAAAACGCATACGCCCTTTTTGGCCAACCAAGCAAACTTGCAAAGGAAATCTGCACTACAATGAAGTCTCACTTCCCCCCAGTCAAAAGGGCCATCTGAAAAAAGTGTAAAATCCAGAAAGGCAGGACAGGCCATGGAGAACTGGGAGCCTTGTTATGCTGATGGGCGGGATGTAAATTGCCAACAGACACTCAGGAGAAGTGTATGGTGTTTCCTGAAACATCTAAAAAACAAAGCAACAGAGCCTAGGGCACTTCCACTTATGGTCCTATAGCTTAGGGAAATTAAAATCAAAAAGACACAGCCACCCCAAAGTTTGGGACACCTCCGTTTACAAGAACCTCGTTTACCGTACAAGTTCAATATCACAGAAAGTGAAAAATGGATAAAGAACTTGTGGTACTTACATACAATGCAGTATCACTCAGCAATGAAATCTATGTCATCAGGCCCGTAGCAGCATAATGAGTGGATTCAGGTACGATGATTCTAACTGAAATAAGTCACACAGAAAAAGAAACATCATAAGATATCACTAATACATGGAATGTAAACTTGGCTACACAGGAACTGCATTCCAAAACAGAACAGGGTCTCAAATTTAGAAAACCAACTTATGCTTGCTTAAGGGGAGAGGTGAGTTGGGGTGCTGCATAAAACCAGAGATTGAAATGAGCACAGATAAAGTTCCTTAAGCCAAATATGGAATAGACAAGAGCTACTCCTTGCTCAACGAAATGGACTCAAAACCCCATATTAAACGCCTAAGAATGTACCTGACTAGTAAGTATCTTAAAACCTATGGATTGCTATGTCTCCAAAAGAGAATCAAACGTGTGTACAGGGGCATAAATGCAGCAGTGATAGGATTGGAGAGGTTCGGTGAGCAAATGAAGACCCTTTGAAGTCATATTGCACGGTACCCATTCCACGGGTCTCAACTCTCCAGGTTTAAGGTATTCTTCCTTCAGCTAAAACATGCATGTGGAACCCAGAGTATGATCAACCATGTGAACGGGAGACGTGTTCAAATATGTCTCAGTTTTCCTACCCTGGTACTCGGGTGCAACACTCCAGACGCTTTACTAACACTCTCCCGACTTGGAGAGTCAGTCCCTTTAACCTCCTGTTTGGCCCAGTATGCAATTTCTGCGGAAGATTAACAGGAATAGCGAGAACCAATGAGAGGCTAGCTGCAGGTGTCTGGACGGGCAAATTTAACTCTCATTTCCCACCAGGAAGAGGAATTAACCAAAGGCTCAGCATGCCGGGCCGGAACCAGATTAGGGCCTGAAGCCATCCTGCGGTGTTGCGGCCAGGTCACAAGAAAGCGAGTTGAAGAAAGGAGCTCAGGGGCACTGTAATTCACAAACCTGCAGAGTTATAAATGACAGCTATCGTCCAAAAATAGACTGAAGTAAGGCTGCCAAGAGGACTTGAAAGCGGGGCAGAATTGCAGGAAACCGATTTCAGGAGGTAGACTGGAATTGTATTGAAAGCATAGGAAAAGAGGCAGAACGTCCACAATGATGCACTTGGCCAAAAAGGGCGTATGCGTTTTTTCCTGAATATATTCAGGAAAAAACGCATACGCCGTTTTTGGCCAACCAAGCAAGCTTGCAAAGGAAATCTGCACTACAATGAAGTCTCACTTCCCCCCGGTCAAAAGGGCCATCTGAAAAAAGTGTAAAATCCAGAAAGGCAGGACAGGCCATGGAGAACTGGGAGCCTTGTTATGCTGAAGGGCGGGATGTAAATTGCCAACAACCACTGGGGAGAAGTGTATGGTGTTTCCTGAAACATCTAAAAAACAAAGCAACAGAGCCTAGGGCACTTCCACTTATGGTCCTATAGCTTAGGGAAATTAAAATCAAAAAGACACAGCCACCCCAAAGTTTGGGACGCCTCTGTTTACAAGAACCTCGTTTACAGTACAAGTTCAACATCGCAGAAAGTGAAAAATGGATAAAGAAGTTGTGGTATTTACTTACAAAGCAATATCACTCAGCAATGAAATCTATGTCATCAGGCCCTTAGCAGCACAATGAGTGGATTCAGGTATGATGGTTCTAACTGAAATAAGTCACACAGAAAAAGAAACATCATAAGATATCAGTAATACACGGAATGTAAACTTGGCTACACAGGAACTGAATTACAGAACAGAACAGGGTCTCAAATTTAGAAAACCAACTTATGCTTGCTTAAGGGTAAAGGTGAGTTGGGGTGCTGCATAAAACCAGAGATTGAAATGAGCACAGATAAAGTTCCTTAAGCCAAATATGGAATAGACAAGAGCTACTCCTTGCTCAACGAAATGGACTCAACACCGCATATTAAACGCCTAAGAATGTACCTGACTAGTAAGTATCTTAAAACCTATGGATTGCTATGTCTCCGAAAGAGAATCAAGCGTGTGTACAGGGGCATAAACGCAGCAGTGATAGGATTGGAGAGGTTCGGTGAGCAAATGAAGACCGTTTGAAGTCATATTGCATGCTACCCATTCCACGGGTTTCAACTACCCAGGTTTAAGGTATTCTTCCTTCAGCTAAAACATGCATGTGGAACCCAGAGTATGATCAACCATGTGAACGAGAGACGTGTTCAAATATGTCTCAGTTTTCCTCCCCTGGTACTCGGGTGCAACATTCCAGTTGCTTTACTAACACTCTCCCCACTTGGAGAGTCAGCGCCTTTAACCTCCTCTTTGGCCCAGTTTGCAATTTCTGCGGAAGATGTACAGGAATAGCGAGAACCAATGAGAGACTAGCTGGAGGTGTCCGGACGGGCAAATTTAACTCTCATTTCCCACCAGGAAGAGGAAATAACCAAAGCCTCAGCGTGCCGTGCCGGAACCAGATTAGGGCCTGAAGCCATCCTGCGGTGTTGCGGCCAGGTCACAAGAAAGCGAGTTGAAGAAAGGAGCTCAGGGGCACTGTAATTCACAAACCTGCAGAGTTACAAATGACAGCTATCGTCCAAAAATAGACTGAAGTAAGGCTGCCAAGAGGACTTGAATGCGGGGCAGAATTGCAGGAAACCGATTTCAGGAGGTAGACTGGAATTGCATTGAAAGCATAGGAAAAGAGGCAGAACGTCCACAATGATGCACTTGGCCAAAAAGGGCGTATGCGTTTTTTCCTGAATATATTCAGGAAAAAACGCATACGCCGTTTTTGGCCAACCAAGCAAGCTTGCAAAGGAAATCTGCACTACAATGAAGTCTCACTTCCCCCCGGTCAAAAGGGCCATCTGAAAAAAGTGTAAAATCCAGAAAGGCAGGACAGGCCATGGAGAACTGGGAGCCTTGTTATGCTGAAGGGCGGGATGTAAATTGCCAACAACCACTGGGGAGAAGTGTATGGTGTTTCCTGAAACATCTAAAAAACAAAGCAACAGAGCCTAGGGCACTTCCACTTATGGTCCTATAGCTTAGGGAAATTAAAATCAAAAAGACACAGCCACCCCAAAGTTTGGGACGCCTCTGTTTACAAGAACCTCGTTTACAGTACAAGTTCAACATCGCAGAAAGTGAAAAATGGATAAAGAAGTTGTGGTATTTACTTACAAAGCAATATCACTCAGCAATGAAATCTATGTCATCAGGCCCTTAGCAGCACAATGAGTGGATTCAGGTATGATGGTTCTAACTGAAATAAGTCACACAGAAAAAGAAACATCATAAGATATCAGTAATACACGGAATGTAAACTTGGCTACACAGGAACTGAATTACAGAACAGAACAGGGTCTCAAATTTAGAAAACCAACTTATGCTTGCTTAAGGGTAAAGGTGAGTTGGGGTGCTGCATAAAACCAGAGATTGAAATGAGCACAGATAAAGTTCCTTAAGCCAAATATGGAATAGACAAGAGCTACTCCTTGCTCAACGAAATGGACTCAACACCGCATATTAAACGCCTAAGAATGTACCTGACTAGTAAGTATCTTAAAACCTATGGATTGCTATGTCTCCGAAAGAGAATCAAGCGTGTGTACAGGGGCATAAACGCAGCAGTGATAGGATTGGAGAGGTTCGGTGAGCAAATGAAGACCGTTTGAAGTCATATTGCATGCTACCCATTCCACGGGTTTCAACTACCCAGGTTTAAGGTATTCTTCCTTCAGCTAAAACATGCATGTGGAACCCAGAGTATGATCAACCATGTGAACGAGAGACGTGTTCAAATATGTCTCAGTTTTCCTCCCCTGGTACTCGGGTGCAACATTCCAGTTGCTTTACTAACACTCTCCCCACTTGGAGAGTCAGCGCCTTTAACCTCCTCTTTGGCCCAGTTTGCAATTTCTGCGGAAGATGTACAGGAATAGCGAGAACCAATGAGAGACTAGCTGGAGGTGTCCGGACGGGCAAATTTAACTCTCATTTCCCACCAGGAAGAGGAAATAACCAAAGCCTCAGCGTGCCGTGCCGGAACCAGATTAGGGCCTGAAGCCATCCTGCGGTGTTGCGGCCAGGTCACAAGAAAGCGAGTTGAAGAAAGGAGCTCAGGGGCACTGTAATTCACAAACCTGCAGAGTTACAAATGACAGCTATCGTCCAAAAATAGACTGAAGTAAGGCTGCCAAGAGGACTTGAATGCGGGGCAGAATTGCAGGAAACCGATTTCAGGAGGTAGACTGGAATTGCATTGAAAGCATAGGAAAAGAGGCAGAACGTCCACAATGATGCACTTGGCCAAAAAGGGCGTATGCGTTTTTTCCTGAATATATTCAGGAAAAAACGCATACGCCCTTTTTGGCCAACCAAGCAAGCTTGCAAAGGAAATCTGCACTACAATGAAGTCTCACTTCCCCCCGGTCAAAAGGGCCATCTGAAAAAAGGGTAAAATCCAGAAAGGCAGGACAGGCCATGGAGAACTGGGAGCCTTGTTATGCTGATGGGCGGGATGTAAATTGTCAACAACCACTCAGGAGAAGTGTATGGTGTTTCCTGAAACATCTAAAAAACAAAGCAACAGAACCTAGGGCACTTCCCCTTATGGTCCTATAGCTTAGGGAAATTAAAATCAAAAAGACACAGCCACCCCAAAGTTTGGAACGGCTCTGTTTACAAGAACCTCGTTTACAGTACAAGTTCAACATCGTAGAAAGTGAAAAATGGATAAAGAAGTTGTGGTATTTACTTACAAAGCAATATCACCAATCAATGAAATCTGTGTCATCAGGCCCTTAGCAGCACAATGAGTGGATTCAGGTATGATGATTCTAACTGAAATAAGTGACACAGAAAAAGAAACATCATAAGATATCACTAATACACGGAATGTAAACTTGGCTACACAGGAACTGAATTACAGAACAGAACAGTGTCTCAAATTTAGAAAACCAACTTATGCTTGCTTAAGGGTAAAGATGAGTTGGGGTGCTGCATAAAACCAGAGATTGAAATGAGCACAGATAAAGTTCCTTAAGCCAAATATGGAATAGACAAGAGCTACTCCTTGCTCAACGAAATGGACTCAACACCGCATATTAAACGCCTAAGAATGTACCTGACTAGTAAGTATCTTAAAACCTATGGATTGCTATGTCTCCGAAAGAGAATCAAGCATGTGTACAGGGGCATAAACGCAGCAGTGATAGGATTGGAGAGGTTCGGTGAGCAAATGAAGACCCTTTGAAGTCATATTGCATGGTACCCATTCCACGGGTTTCACCTACCCAGGTTTAAGGTATTCTTCCTTCAGCTAAAACATGCATGTGGAACCTAGAGTATGATCAACCATGTGATCGGGAGACGTGTTCAAATATGTCTCAGTTTTCGTACCCTGGTACTCGGGTGCAACATTCCAGACGCTTTACTAACACACTCCCGACTTGGAGAGTCAGTCCCTTTAACCTCCTGTTTGGACCAGTTTGCAATTTCTGCGGAAGATGAACAGGAATAGCGAGAACCAATGAGAGACTAGCTGGAGGTGTCTGAACGGGCAAATTTAACTCTCATTTCCCACCAGGAAGAGGAATTAACCAAAGGCTCAGCGTGCCGTGCCGGAACCAGATTAGGGCCTGAAGCCATCCTGCGGTGTTGCTGCCAGGTCACAAGAAAGCGAGTTGAAGAAAGGAGCTCAGGGGCACTGTAATTCACAAACCTGCAGGGTTATAAATGACAGCTATCGTCCAAAAATAGACTGAAGTAAGGCTGCCAAGAGGACTTGAAAGCGGGGCAGAATTGCAGGAAACCGATTTCAGGAGGTAGACTGGAATTGCATTGAAAGCATAGGAAAAGAGGCAGAACGTCCACAATGATGCACTTGGCCAAAAAGGGCGTATGCGTTTTTTCCTGAATATATTCAGGAAAAAACGCATACGCCCTTTTTGGCCAACCAAGCAAGCTTGCAAAGGAAATCTGCACTACAATGAAGTCTCACTTCCCCCCGGTCAAAAGGGCCATCTGAAAAAAGTGTAAAATCCAGAAAGGCAGGACAGGCCATGGAGAACTGGGAGCCTTGTTATGCTGAAGGGCGGGATGTAAATTGCCAACAAACACTCGGGAGAAGTGTATGGTGTTTCCTGAAACATCTAAAAAACAAAGCAACAGAGCCTAGGGCACTTCCACTTATGGTCCTATAGCTCAGGGAATTTAAAATCAAAAAGACACAGCCACCCCAAAGTTTCGAACGGCTCTGTTTACAAGAACCTCGTTTACAGTACAAGTTCAACATCGAAGAAAGTTAAAAATGGATAAAAAAGTTGTGGTATTTACTTACAAAGCAATATCACTCAGCAATGAAATCTGTGTCATCAGGCCCTTAGCAGCATAATGAGTGGATTCAGGTATGATGATTCTAACTGAAATAAGTGACACAGAAAAAGAAACATCATAAGATATCAGTAATACACGGAATGTAAAGTTGGCTACACAGGAACTGAATTACAGAACAGAACAGGGTCTCAAATTTAGAAAACCAACTTATGCTTGCTTAAGGGTAAAGGTGAGTTGGGGTGCTGCATAAAACCAGAGATTGAAATGAGCACAGATAAAGTTCCTTAAGCCAAATATGGAATAGACAAGAGCTACTCCTTGCTCAACGAAATGGACTCAACACCGCATATTAAACGCCTAAGAATGTACCTGACTAGTAAGTATCTTAAAACCTATGGATTGCTATGTCTCCGAAAGAGAATCAAGCATGTGTACAGGGGCATAAACGCAGCAGTGATAGGATTGGAGAGGTTCGGTGAGCAAATGAAGACCCTTTGAAGTCATATTGCATGGTACCCATTCCACGGGTTTCAACTACCCAGGTTTAAGGTATTCTTCCTTCAGCTAAAACATGCATGTGGAACCTAGAGTATGATCAACCATGTGATCGGGAGACGTGTTCAAATATGTCTCAGTTTTCGTACCCTGGTACTCGGGTGCAACATTCCAGACGCTTTACTAACACTCTCCCGACTTGGAGAGTCAGTGTCTTTAACCTCCTGTTTGGCCCAGTTTGCAATTTCTGCGGAAGATGAACAGGAATAGCGAGAACCAATGAGAGACTACCTGGAGGTGTCTGAACGGGCAAATTTAACTCTCATTTCCCATCAGGAAGAGGAATTAACCAAAGGCTCAGCGTGCCGTGCCGGAACCAGATTAGGGCCTGAAGCCATCCTGCGGTGTTGCTGCCAGGTCACAAGAAAGCGAGTTGAAGAAAGGAGCTCAGGGGCACTGTAATTCACAAACCTGCAGAGTTATAAATGACAGCTATCGTCCAAAAATAGACTGAAGTAAGGCTGCCAAGAGGACTTGAAAGCGGGGCAGAATTGCAGGAAACCGATTTCAGGAGGTAGACTGGAATTGCATTGAAAGCATAGGAAAAGAGGCAGAACGTCCACAATGATGCACTTGGCCAAAAAGGGCGTATGCGTTTTTTCCTGAATATATTCAGGAAAAAACGCATACGCACTTTTTGGCCAACCAAGCAAGCTTGCAAAGGAAATCTGCAGTACAATGAAGTCTCACTTCCCCCCGGTCAAAAGGGCCATCTGAAAAAAGTGTAAAATCCAGAAAGGCAGGACAGGCCATGGAGAACTGGGAGCCTTGTTATGCTGATGGGCGGGATGTAAATTGCCAACAGACACTCGGGAGAAGTGTATGGTGTTTCCTGAAACATCTAAAAAACAAAGCAACAGAGCCTAGGGCACTGCCACTTATGGTCCTATAGCTTAGGGAAATTAAAATCAAAAAGACACAGCCACCCCAAAGTTTGGGACGCCTCTGTTTACAAGAACCTCGTTTACAGTACAAGTTCAACATCGCAGAAAGTGAAAAATGGATAAAGAAGTTGTGGTATTTACTTACAAAGCAATATCACTCAGCAATGAAATCTATGTCATCAGGCCCTTAGCAGCACAATGAGTGGATTCAGGTATGATGATTCTAACTGAAATAAGTGACACAGAAAAAGAAACATCATAAGATATCAGTAATACACGGAATGTAAACTTGGCTACACAGGAACTGAATTACAGAACAGAACAGGGTCTCAAATTTAGAAAACCAACTTATGCTTGCTTAAGGGTAAAGGTGAGTTGGGGTGCTGCATAAAACCAGAGATTGAAATGAGCACAGATAAAGTTCCTTAAGCCAAATATGGAATAGACAAGAGCTACTCCTTGCTCAACGAAATGGACTCAACACCGCATATTAAACGCCTAAGAATGTACCTGACTAGTAAGTATCTTAAAACCTATGGATTGCTATGTCTCCGAAAGAGAATCAAGCGTGTGTACAGGGGCATAAACGCAGCAGTGATAGGATTGGAGAGGTTCGGTGAGCAAATGAAGACCGTTTGAAGTCATATTGCATGGTACCCATTCCACGGGTCTTAACTCTCCAGGTTTAAGGTATTCTTCCTTCAGCTAAAACATGCATGTGGAACCCAAGTATGATCAACCATGTGAACGGGAGACGTGTTCAAATATGTCTCAGTTTTCCTCCACTGGTACTCGCGTGCAACATTCCAGACGCTTTACTACCACTCTCCCCACTTGGAGAGTCAGACCCTTTAACCTCCTGTTTGGCCCAGTTTGCAATTTCTGCGGAAGCTGAACAGGAATAGCGAGAACCAATGAGAGGCTAGCTGCAGGTGTCTGGACAGGCAAATTTAACTCTCATTTCCCACCAGGAAGAGGAATTAACCAAAGGCTCAGCATGCCGGGCCGGAACCAGATTAGGGCCTGAAGCCATCCTGCGGTGTTGCGGCCAGGTCACAAGAAAGCGAGTTGAAGAAAGGAGCTCAGGGGCACTGTAATTCACAAACCTGCAGAGTTATAAATGACAGCTATCGTCCAAAAATAGACTGAAGTAAGGCTGCCAAGAGGACTTGAAAGCGGGGCAGAATTGCAGGAAACCGATTTCAGGAGGTAGACTGGAATTGCATTGAAAGCATAGGAAAAGAGGCAGAACGTCCACAATGATGCACTTGGCCAAAAGGGCGTATGCGTTTTTTCCTGAATATATTCAGGAAAAAACGCATACGCCCTTTTTGGCCAACCAAGCAAGCTTGCAAAGGAAATCTGCACTACAATGAAGTCTCACTTCCCCCCGGTCAAAAGGGCCATCTGAAAAAAGTGTAAAATCCAGAAAGGCAGGACAGGCCATGGAGAACTGGGAGCCTTGTTATGCTGAAGGGCGGGATGTAAATTGCCAACAAACACTCGGGAGAAGTGTATGGTGTTTCCTGAAACATCTAAAAAACAAAGCAACAGAGCCTAGGGCACTTCCACTTATGGTCCTATAGCTTAGGGAATTTAAAATCAAAAAGACACAGGCACCCCAAAGTTTCGAACGGCTCTGTTTACAAGAACCTCGTTTACAGTACAAGTTCAACATCGAAGAAAGTTAAAAATGGATAAAGAAGTTGTGGTATTTACTTACAAAGCAATATCACTCAGCAATGAAATCTGTGTCATCAGGCCCTTAGCAGCACAATGAGTGGATTCAGGTATGATGATTCTAACTGAAATAAGTGACACAGAAAAAGAAACGTCATAAGATATCAGTAATACACGGAATGTAAACTTGGCTACACAGGAACTGAATTACAGAACAGAACAGGGTCTCAAATTTAGAAAACCAACTTATGCTTGCTTAAGGGTAAAGGTGAGTTGGGGTGCTGCATAAAACCAGAGATTGAAATGAGCACAGATAAAGTTCCTTAAGCCAAATATGGAATAGACAAGAGCTACTCCTTGCTCAACGAAATGGACTCAACACTGCATATTAAACGCCTAAGAATGTACCTGACTAGTAAGTATCTTAAAACCTATGGATTGCTATGTCTCCGAAAGAGAATCAAACATGTGTACAGGGGCATAAACGCAGCAGTGATAGGATTGGAGAGGTTCGGTGAGCAAATGAAGACCCTTTGAAGTCATATTGCATGGTACCCATTCCACGGGTTTCACCTACCCAGGTTTAAGGTATTCTTCCTTCAGCTAAAACATGCATGTGGAACCTAGAGTATGATCAACCATGTGATCGGGAGACGTGTTCAAATATGTCTCAGTTTTCGTACCCTGGTACTAGGGTGCAACATTCCAGACGCTTTACTAACACACTCCCGACTTGGAGAGTCAGTCCCTTTAACCTCCTGTTTGGCCCAGTTTGCAATTTCTGCGGAAGATGAACAGGAATAGCGAGAACCAATGAGAGACTACCTGGAGGTGTCTGAACGGGCAAATTTAACTCTCATTTCCCACCAGGAAGAGGAATTAACCAAAGGCTCAGCGTGCCGTGCCGGAACCAGATTAGGGCCTGAAGCCATCCTGCGGTGTTGCTGCCAGGTCACAAGAAAGCGAGTTGAAGAAAGGAGCTCAGGGGCACTGTAATTCACAAACCTGCAGGGTTATAAATGACAGCTATCGTCCAAAAATAGACTGAAGTAAGGCTGCCAAGAGGACTTGAAAGCGGGGCAGAATTGCAGGAAACCGATTTCAGGAGGTAGACTGGAATTGCATTGAAAGCATAGGAAAAGAGGCAGAACGTCCACAATGATGCACTTGGCCAAAAAGGGCGTATGCGTTTTTTCCTGAATATATTCAGGAAAAAACGCATACGCCCTTTTTGGCCAACCAAGCAAGCTTGCAAAGGAAATCTGCACTACAATGAAGTCTCACTTCCCCCCGGTCAAAAGGGCCATCTGAAAAAAGTGTAAAATCCAGAAAGGCAGGACAGGCCATGGAGAACTGGGAGCCTTGTTATGCTGAAGGGCGGGATGTAAATTGCCAACAAACACTCCAGAGAAGTGTATGGTGTTTCCTGAAACATCTAAAAAACAAAGCAACAGAGCCTAGGGCACTTCCACTTATGGTCCTATAGCTTAGGGAATTTAAAATCAAAAAGACACAGCCACCCCAAAGTTTCGAACGGCTCTGTTTACAAGAACCTCGTTTACAGTACAAGTTCAACATCGAAGAAAGTTAAAAATGGATAAAAAAGTTGTGGTATTTACTTACAAAGCAATATCACTCAGCAATGAAATCTGTGTCATCAGGCCCTTAGCAGCACAATGAGTGGATTCAGGTATGATGATTCTAACTGAAATAAGTGACACAGAAAAAGAAACATCATAAGATATCAGTAATACACGGAATGTAAACTTGGCTACACAGGAACTGAATTACAGAACAGAACAGGGTCTCAAATTTAGAAAACCAACTTATGCTTGCTTAAGGGTAAAGGTGAGTTGGGGTGCTGCATAAAACCAGAGATTGAAATGAGCACAGATAAAGTTCCTTAAGCCAAATATGGAATAGACAAGAGCTACTCCTTGCTCAACGAAATGGACTCAACACCGCATATTAAACGCCTAAGAATGTACCTGACTAGTAAGTATCTTAAAACCTATGGATTGCTATGTCTCCGAAAGAGAATCAAGCATGTGTACAGGGGCATAAACGCAGCAGTGATAGGATTGGAGAGGTTCAGTGAGCAAATGAAGACCCTTTGAAGTCATATTGCATGGTACCCATTCCACGGGTTTCACCTACCCAGGTTTAAGGTATTCTTCCTTCAGCTAAAACATGCATGTGGAACCTAGAGTATGATCAACCATGTGATCGGGAGACGTGTTCAAATATGTCTCAGTTTTCGTACCCTGGTACTCGGGTGCAACATTCCAGACGCTTTACTAACACACTCCCGACTTGGAGAGTCAGTCCCTTTAACCTCCTGTTTGGCCCAGTTTGCAATTTCTGCGGAACATGAACAGGAATAGCGAGAACCAATGAGAGACTACCTGGAGGTGTCTGAACGGGCAAATTTAACTCTCATTTCCCACCAGGAAGAGGAATTAACCAAAGGCTCAGCGTGCCGTGCCGGAACCAGATTAGGGCCTGAAGCCATCCTGCGGTGTTGCTGCCAGGTCACAAGAAAGCGAGTTGAAGAAAGGAGCTCAGGGGCACTGTAATTCACAAACCTGCAGGGTTATAAATGACAGCTATCGTCCAAAAATAGACTGAAGTAAGGCTGCCAAGAGGACTTGAAAGCGGGGCAGAATTGCAGGAAACCGATTTCAGGAGGTAGACTGGAATTGCATTGAAAGCATAGGAAAAGAGGCAGAACGTCCACAATGATGCACTTGGCCAAAAAGGGCGTATGCGTTTTTTCCTGAATATATTCAGGAAAAAACGCATACGCCCTTTTTGGCCAACCAAGCAAGCTTGCAAAGGAAATCTGCACTACAATGAAGTCTCACTTCCCCCCGGTCAAAAGGGCCATCTGAAAAAAGTGTAAAATCCAGAAAGGCAGGACAGGCCATGGAGAACTGGGAGCCTTGTTCTGCTGAAGGGCGGGATGTAAATTGCCAACAAACACTCGGGAGAAGTGTATGGTGTTTCCTGAAACATCTAAAAAACAAAGCAACAGAGCCTAGGGCACTTCCACTTATGGTCCTATAGCTCAGGGAATTTAAAATCAAAAAGACACAGCCACCCCAAAGTTTCGAACGGCTCTGTTTACAAGAACCTCGTTTACAGTACAAGTTCAACATCGAAGAAAGTTAAAAATGGATAAAAAAGTTGTGGTATTTACTTACAAAGCAATATCACTCAGCAATGAAATCTGTGTCATCAGGCCCTTAGTAGCACAATGAGTGGATTCAGGTATGATGATTCTAACTGAAATAAGTGACACAGAAAAAGAAACATCATAAGATATCAGTAATACACGGAATGTAAACTTGGCTACACAGGAACTGAATTACAGAACAGAACAGGGTCTCAAATTTAGAAAACCAACTTATGCTTGCTTAAGGGTAAAGGTGAGTTGGGGTGCTGCATAAAACCAGAGATTGAAATGAGCACAGATAAAGTTCCTTAAGCCAAATATGGAATAGACAAGAGCTACTCCTTGCTCAACGAAATGGACTCAACACCGCATATTAAACGCCTAAGAATGTACCTGACTAGTAAGTATCTTAAAACCTATGGATTGCTATGTCTCCGAAAGAGAATCAAGCATGTGTACAGGGGCATAAACGCAGCAGTGATAGGATTGGAGAGGTTCGGTGAGCAAATGAAGACCCTTTGAAGTCATATTGCATGGTACCCATTCCACGGGTTTCACCTACCCAGGTTTAAGGTATTCTTCCTTCAGCTAAAACATGCATGTGGAACCTAGAGTATGATCAACCATGTGATCGGGAGACGTGTTCAAATATGTCTCAGTTTTCGTACCCTGGTACTCGGGTGCAACATTCCAGACGCTTTACTAACACACTCCCGACTTGGAGAGTCAGTCCCTTTAACCTCCTGTTTGGCCCAGTTTGCAATTTCTGCGGAAGATGAACAGGAATAGCGAGAACCAATGAGAGACTACCTGGAGGTGTCTGAACGCGCAAATTTAACTCTCATTTCCCACCAGGAAGAGGAATTAACCAAAGGCTCAGCGTGCCGTGCCGGAACCAGATTAGGGCCTGAAGCCATCCTGCGGTGTTGCTGCCAGGTCACAAGAAAGCGAGTTGAAGAAAGGAGCTCAGGGGCACTGTAATTCACAAACCTGCAGGGTTATAAATGACAGCTATCGTCCAAAAATAGACTGAAGTAAGGCTGCCAAGAGGACTTGAAAGCGGGGCAGAATTGCAGGAAACCGATTTCAGGAGGTAGACTGGAATTGCATTGAAAGCATAGGAAAAGAGGCAGAACGTCCACAATGATGCACTTGGCCAAAAAGGGCGTATGCGTTTTTTCCTGAATATATTCAGGAAAAAACGCATACGCCCTGTTTGGCCAACAAAGCAAGCTTGCAAAGGAAATCTGCACTACAATGAAGTCTCACTTCCCCCCGGTCAAAAGGGCCATCTGAAAAAAGTGTAAAATCCAGAAAGGCAGGACAGGCCATGGAGAACTGGGAGCCTTGTTATGCTGATGGGCGGGATGTAAATTGCCAACAGACACTCGGGAGAAGTGTATGGTGTTTCCTGAAACATCTAAAAAACAAAGCAACAGAGCCTAGGGCACTTCCACTTATGGTCCTATAGCTTAGGGAAATTAAAATCAAAAAGACACAGCCACCCCAAAGTTTGGGACGCCTCTGTTTACAAGAACCTCGTTTACCGTACAAGTTCAATATCACAGAAAGTGAAAAATGGATAAAGAACTTGTGGTACTTACGTACAATGCAGTATCACTCAGCAATGAAATCTATGTCATCAGGCCCGTAGCAGCATCATGAGTGGATTCAGGTACGATGATTCTAACTGAAATAAGTCACACAGAAAAAGAAACATCATAAGATATCACTAATACACGGAATGTAAACTTGGCTACACAGGAACTGCATTCCAAAACAGAACAGGGTCTCAAATTTAGAAAACCAACTTATGCTTGCTTAAGGGTAAAGGTGAGTTGGGGTACTGCATAAAACCAGAGATTGAAATGAGCACAGATAAAGTTCCTTAAGCCAAATATGGAATAGACAAGAGCTACTCCTTGCTCAACGAAATGGACTCAACACCGCATATTAAACGCCTAAGAATGTACCTGACTAGTAAGTATCTTAAAACCTATGGATTGCTATGTCTCCGAAAGAGAATCAAGCATGTGTACAGGGGCATAAACGCAGCAGTGATAGGATTGGAGAGGTTCGGTGAGCAAATGAAGACCCTTTGAAGTCATATTGCATGGTACCCATTCCACGGGTCTTAACTCTCCAGGTTTAAGGTATTCTTCCTTCAGCTAAAACATGCATGTGGAACCCAAGTATGATCAACCATGTGAACGGGAGACGTGTTCAAATATGTCTCAGGTTTCCTCCACTGGTACTCGCGTGCAACATTCCAGACGCTTTACTAACACTCTCCCCACTTGGAGAGTCAGCGCCTTTAACCTCCTGTTTGGCCCAGTTTGCAATTTCTGTGGAAGATGAACAGGAATAGCGAGAACCAATGAGAGACTAGCTGGAGGTGTCTGGACGGGCAAATTTAACTCTCATTTCCCACCAGGAAGAGGAAATAACCAAAGGCTCAGCGTGCCGTGCCGGAACCAGATTAGGGCCTGAAGCCATCCTGTGGTGTTGCGGCCAGGTCACAAGAAAGCGAGTTGAAGAAAGGAGCTCAGGGGCACTGTAATTCACAAACCTGCAGAGTTAAAAATGACAGCTATCGTCCAAAAATAGACTGAAGTAAGGCTGCCAAGAGGACTTGAAAGCGGGGCAGAATTGCAGGAAACCGATTTCAGGAGGTAGACTGGAATTGCATTGAAAGCATAGGAAAAGAGGCAGAACGTCCACAATGATGCACTTGGCCAAAAAGGGCGTATGCGTTTTTTCCTGAATATATTCAGGAAAAAACGCATACGTCCTTTTTGGCCAACCAAGCAAGCTTGCAAAGGAAATCTGCACTACAATGAAGTCTCACTTCCCCCCGGTCAAAAGGGCCATCTGAAAAAAGGGTAAAATCCAGAAAGGCAGGACAGGCCATGGAGAACTGGGAGCCTTGTTATGCTGATGGGCGGGATGTAAATTGTCAACAACCACTCAGGAGAAGTGTATGGTGTTTCCTGAAACATCTAAAAAACAAAGCAACAGAACCTAGGGCACTTCCACTTATGGTCCTATAGCTTAGGGAAATTAAAATCAAAAAGACACAGCCACCCCAAAGTTTGGAACGGCTCTGTTTACAAGAACCTCGTTTACAGTACAAGTTCAACATCGCAGAAATGAAAAATGGATAAAGAAGTTGTGGTATTTACTTACAAAGCAATATCACCAATCAATGAAATCTGTGTCATCAGGCACTTAGCAGCATCATGAGTGGATTCAGGTATGATGATTCTAACTGAAATAAGTCACACAGAAAAAGAAACATCATAAGATATCAGTAATACACGGAATGTAAACTTGGCTACACAGGAACTGAATTACAGAACAGAACAGGGTCTCAAATTTAGAAAACCAACTTATGCTTGCTTAAGGGGAAATGTGAGTTGGATTGCTGCATAAAACCAGAGATTGAAATGAGCACAGATAAAGTTCCTTAAGGCAAATATGGAATAGACAAGAGCTACTCCTTGCTCAACGAAATGGACTCAACACTGCATATTAAACGCCTAAGAATGTACCTGACTAGTAAGTATCTTAAAACCTATGGATTGCTATGTCTCCGAAAGAGAATCAAGCATGTGTACAGGGGCATAAACGCAGCAGTGATAGGATTGGAGTGGTTCGGTGAGCAAATGAAGACCCTTTGAAGTCATATTGCATGGTACCCATTCCACGGGTTTCACCTACCCAGGTTTAAGGTATTCTTCCTTCAGCTAAAACATGCATGTGGAACCTAGAGTATGATCAACCATGTGATCGGGAGACGTGTTCAAATATGTCTCAGTTTTCGTACCCTGGTATTCGGGTGCAACATTCCAGACGCTTTACTAACACACTCCCGACTTGGAGAGTCAGTCCCTTTAACCTCCTGTTTGGCCCAGTTTGCAATTTCTGCGGAAGATGAACAGGAATAGCGAGAACCAATGAGAGACTACCTGGAGGTGTCTGAACGGGCAAATTTAACTCTCATTTCCCACCAGGAAGAGGAATTAACCAAAGGCTCAGCGTGCCGTGCCGGAACCAGATTAGGGCCTGAAGCCATCCTGCGGTGTTGCTGCCAGGTCACAAGAAAGCGAGTTGAAGAAAGGAGCTCAGGGGCACTGTAATTCACAAACCTGCAGGGTTATAAATGACAGCTATCGTCCAAAAATAGACTGAAGTAAGGCTGCCAAGAGGACTTGAAAGCGGGGCAGAATTGCAGGAAACCGATTTCAGGAGGTAGACTGGAATTGCATTGAAAGCATAGGAAAAGAGGCAGAACGTCCACAATGATGCACTTGGCCAAAAAGGGCGTATGCGTTTTTTCCTGAATATATTCAGGAAAAAACGCATACGCCCTTTTTGGCCAACCAAGCAAGCTTGCAAAGGAAATCTGCACTACAATGAAGTCTCACTTCCCCCCCGGTCAAAAGGGCCATCTGAAAAAAGTGTAAAATCCAGAAAGGCAGGACAGGCCATGGAGAACTGGGAGCCTTGTTATGCTGATGGGCGGGATGTAAATTGCCAACACACACTCGGGAGAAGTGTATGGTGTTTCCTGAAACATCTAAAAAACAAAGCAACAGAGCCTAGGGCACTTCCACTTATGGTCCTATAGCTTAGGGAAATTAAAATCAAAAAGACACAGCCACCCCAAAGTTTGGGACGCCTCTGTTTACAAGAACCTCGTTTACCGTACAAGTTCAATATCACAGAAAGTGAAAAATGGATAAAGAACTTGTGGTACTTACGGACAATGCAGTATCACTCAGCAATGAAATCTATGTCATCAGGCCCGTAGCAGCATCATGAGTGGATTCAGGTACGATGATTCTAACTGAAATAAGTCACACAGAAAAAGAAACATCATAAGATATCACTAATACACGGAATGTAAACTTGGCTACACAGGAACTGAATTCCAAAACAGAACAGGTTCTCTAATTTAGAAAACAAACTTATGCTTGCTTAAGGGGAAAGGTGAGTTGGATTGCTGCATAAAACCAGAGATTGAAATGAGCACAGATAAAGTTCCTTAAGCCAAATATGGAATAGACAAGAGCTACTCCTTGCTCAACGAAATGGACTCAACACCGCATATTAAACGCCTAAGAATGTACCTGACTAGTAAGTATCTTAAAACCTATGGATTGCTATGTCTCCGAAAGAGAATCAAGCATGTGTACAGGGGCATAAACGCAGCAGTGATAGGATTGGAGATGTTCGGTGAGCAAATGAAGACCCTTTGAAGTCATATTGCATGGTACCCATTCCACGGGTTTCAAATACCCAGGTTTAAGGTATTCTTCCTTCAGCTAAAACATGCATGTGGAACCTAGAGTATGATCAACCATGTGATCGGGAGACGTGTTCAAATATGTCTCAGTTTTCGTACCCTGGTACTTGGGTGCAACATTCCAGACGCTTTACTAACACTCTCCCGACTTGGAGAGTCAGTCCCTTTAACCTCCTGTTTGGCGCAGTTTGCAATTTCTGCGGAAGATGAACAGGAATAGCGAGAACCAATGAGAGACTAGCTGGAGGTGTCTGGACGGGCAAATTTAACTCTCATTTCCCACCAGGAAGAGGAAATAACCAAAGGCTCAGCGTGCCGTCCCAGAATCAGATTAGGGCCTGAAGCCATCCTGCAGTGTTGCGGCCAGCTCAAAAGAAAGCGAGTTGAAGAAAGGAGCTCAGGGGCACTGTAATTCACAAACCTGCAGAGTTATAAATGACAGCTATCGTCCAAAAATATACTGAAGTAAGGCTGCCAAGAGGACTTGAAAGCAGGGCAGAATTGCAGGAAACCGATTTCAGGAGGTAGACTGGAATTGCATTGAAAGCATAGGAAAAGAGGCAGAACGTCCACAATGATGCACTTGGCCAAAAAGGGCGTATGCGTTTTTTCCTGAATATATTCAGGAAAAAACGCATACGCCCTTTTTGGCCAACCAAGCAAGCTTGCAAAGGAAATCTGCACTACAATGAAGTCTCACTTCCCCCCGGTCAAAAGGGCCATCTGAAAAAAGTGTAAAATCCAGAAAGGCAGGACAGGCCATGGAGAACTGGGAGCCTTGTTATGCTGATGGGCGGGATGTAAATTGCCAACAACCACTCGGGAGAAGTGTATGGTGTTTCCTGAAACATCTAAAAAACAAAGCAACAGAGCCTAGGGCACTTCCACTTATGGTCCTATAGCTTAGGGAAATTAAAATCAAAAAGACACAGCCACCCCAAAGTTTGGCACGCCTCTGTTTACAAGAACCTCGTTTACCATACAAGTTCAATATCACAGAAAGTGAAAAATGGATAAAGAACTTGTGGTACTTACGTACAATGCAGTATCACTCAGCAATGAAATCTATGTCATCAAGCCCGTAGCAGCATCATGAGTGGATTCAGGTACGATGATTCTAACTGAAATAAGTCACACAGAAAAAGAAACATCATAAGATATCACTAATACACGGAATGTAAACTTGGCTACACAGGAACTGAATTCCAAAACAGAACAGGTTCTCAAATTTAGAAAACCAACTTATGCTTGCTTAAGGGGAAATGTGAGTTGGATTGCTGCATAAAACCAGAGATTGAAATGAGCACAGATAAAGTTCCTTAAGCCAAATATGGAATAGACAAGAGCTACTCCTTGCTCAACGAAATGGACTCAACACCGCATATTAAACGCCTAAGAATGTACCTGACTAGTAAGTATCTTAAAACCTATGGATTGCTATGTCTCCGAAAGAGAATCAAGCATGTGTACAGGGGCATAAACGCAGCAGTGATAGGATTGGAGATGTTCGGTGAGCAAATGAAGACCCTTTGAAGTCATATTGCATGGTACCCATTCCACGGGTTTCAAATACCCAGGTTTAAGGTATTCTTCCTTCAGGTAAAACATGCATGTGGAACCTAGAGTATGATCAACCATGTGATCGGGAGACGTGTTCAAATATGTCTCAGTTTTCGTACCCTGGTACTTGGGTGCAACATTCCAGACGCTTTACTAACACTCTCCCGACCTGGAGAGTCAGTCCCTTTAACCTCCTGTTTGGCCCAGTTTGCAATTTCTGCGGAACATGAACAGGAATAGCGAGAACCAATGAGAGACTAGCTGGAGGTGTCTACACGGGCAAATTTAACTCTCATTTCCCACCAGGAAGAGGAAATAAGCAAAGGCTCAGCGTGCCGTACCAGAATCAGATTAGGGCCTGAAGCCATCCTGCGGTGTTGCGGCCAGCTCAAAAGAAAGCGAGTTGAAGAAAGGAGCTCAGGGGCACTGTAATTCACAAACCTGCAGAGTTATAAATGACAGCTATCGTCCAAAAATAGACTGAAGTAAGGCTGCCAAGAGGACTTGAAAGCAGGGCAGAATTGCAGGAAACCGATTTCAGGAGGTAGACTGGAATTGCATTGAAAACATAGGAAAAGAGGCAGAACGTCCACAATGATGCACTTGGGCAAAAAGGGCGTATGCGTTTTTTCCTGAATATATTCAGGAAAAAACGCATACGCCCTTTTTGGCCAACCAAGCAAGCTTGCAAAGGAAATCTGCACTACAATGAAGTCTCACTTCCCCCCGGTCAAAAGGGCCATCTGAAAAAAGTGTAAAATCCAGAAAGGCAGGACAGGCCATGGAGAACTGGGAGCCTTGTTATGCTGATGGGCGGGATGTAAATTGCCAACAACCACTCGGGAGAAGTGTATGGTGTTTCCTGAAACATCTAAAAAACAAAGCAACAGAACCTAGGGCACTTCCACTTATGGTCCTATAGCTTAGGGAAATTAAAATCAAAAAGACACAGCCACCCCAAAGTTTGGATCGGCTCTGTTTACAAGAACCTCGTTTACAGTACAAGTTCAACATCGCAGAAAGTGAAAAATGGATAAAGAACTTGTGGTATTTACTTACAAAGCAATATCACTCAGCAATGAAATCTGTGTCATCAGGCCCTTAGCAGCACAATGTGTGGATTCAGGTATGATGATTCTAACTGAAATAAGTCACACAGAAAAAGAAACATCATAAGATATCAGTAATACACGGAATGTAAAGTTGGCTACACAGGAACTGAATTACAGAACAGAACAGGGTCTCAAATTTAGAAAACCAACTTATGCTTGCTTAAGGGTAAAGGTGAGTTGGGGTGCTGCATAAAACCAGAGATTGAAATGAGCACAGATAAAGTTCCTTAAGCCAAATATGGAATAGACAAGAGCTACTCCTTGCTCAACGAAATGGACTCAACACTGCATATTAAACGCCTAAGAATGTACCTGACTAGTAAGTATCTTAAAACCTATGGATTGCTATGTCTCCGAAAGAGAATCAAGCATGTGTACAGGGGCATAAACGCAGCAGTGATAGGATTGGAGTGGTTCGGTGAGCAAATGAAGACCCTTTGAAGTCATATTGCATGGTACCCATTCCACGGGTTTCACCTACCCAGGTTTAAGGTATTCTTCCTTCAGCTAAAACATGCATGTGGAACCTAGAGTATGATCAACCATGTGATCGGGAGACGTGTTCAAATATGTCTCAGTTTTCGTACCCTGGTACTCGGGTGCAACATTCCAGACGCTTTACTAACACACTCCCGACTTGGAGAGTCAGTCCCTTTAACCTCCTGTTTGGCCCAGTTTGCAATTTCTGCGGAAGATGAACAGGAATAGCGAGAACCAATGAGAGACTACCTGGAGGTGTCTGAACGGGCAAATTTAACTCTCATTTCCCACCAGGAAGAGGAATTAACCAAAGGCTCAGTGTGCCGTGCCGGAACCAGATTAGGGCCTGAAGCCATCCTGCGGTGTTGCTGCCAGGTCACAAGAAAGCGAGTTGAAGAAAGGAGCTCAGGGGCACTGTAATTCACAAACCTGCAGGGTTATAAATGACAGCTATCGTCCAAAAATAGACTGAAGTAAGGCTGCCAAGAGGACTTGAAAGCGGGGCAGAATTGCAGGAAACCGATTTCAGGAGGTAGACTGGAATTGCATTGAAAGCATAGGAAAAGAGGCAGAACGTCCACAATGATGCACTTGGCCAAAAAGGGCGTATGCGTTTTTTCCTGAATATATTCAGGAAAAAACGCATACGCCCTTTTTGGCCAACCAAGCAAGCTTGCAAAGGAAATCTGCACTACAATGAAGTCTCACTTCCCCCCCGGTCAAAAGGGCCATCTGAAAAAAGTGTAAAATCCAGAAAGGCAGGACAGGCCATGGAGAACTGGGAGCCTTGTTATGCTGATGGGCGGGATGTAAATTGCCAACAGACACTCGGGAGAAGTGTATGGTGTTTCCTGAAACATCTAAAAAACAAAGCAACAGAGCCTAGGGCACTTCCACTTATGGTCCTATAGCTTAGGGAAATTAAAATCAAAAAGACACAGCCACCCCAAAGTTTGGGACGCCTCTGTTTACAAGAACCTCGTTTACCGTACAAGTTCAATATCACAGAAAGTGAAAAATGGATAAAGAACTTGTGGTACTTACGTACAATGCAGTATCACTCAGCAATGAAATCTATGTCATCAGGCCCGTAGCAGCATCATGAGTGGATTCAGGTACGATGATTCTAACTGAAATAAGTCACACAGAAAAAGAAACATCATAAGATATCACTAATACACGGAATGTAAACTTGGCTACACAGGAACTGAATTCCAAAACAGAACAGGTTCTCAAATTTAGAAAACCAACTTATGCTTGCTTAAGGAGAAATGTGAGTTGGATTGCTGCATAAAACCAGAGATTGAAATGAGCACAGATAAAGTTCCTTAAGCCAAATATGGAATAGACAAGAGCTACTCCTTGCTCAACGAAATGGACTCAACACCGCATATTAAACGCCTAAGAATGTACCTGACTAGTAAGTATCTTAAAACCTATGGATTGCTATGTCTCCGAAAGAGAATCAAGCATGTGTACAGGGGCATAAACGCAGCAGTGATAGGATTGGAGAGGTTCGGTGAGCAAATGAAGACCCTTTGAAGTCATATTGCATGGTACCCATTCCACGGGTTTCAAATACCCAGGTTTAAGGTATTCTTCCTTCAGGTAAAACATGCATGTGGAACCTAGAGTATGATCAACCATGTGATCGGGAGACGTGTTCAAATATGTCTCAGTTTTCGTACCCTGGTACTTGGGTGCAACATTCCAGACGCTTTACTAACACTCTCCCGACTTGGAGAGTCAGTCCCTTTAACCTCCTGTTTGGCCCAGTTTGCAATTTCTGCGGAAGATGAACAGGAATAGCGAGAACCAATGAGAGACTAGCTGGAGGTGTCTAGACGGGCAAATTTAACTCTCATTTCCCACCAGGAAGAGGAAATAAGCAAAGGCTCAGCGTGCCGTACCAGAATCAGATTAGGGCCTGAAGCCATCCTGCGGTGTTGCGGCCAGCTCAAAAGAAAGCGAGTTGAAGAAAGGAGCTCAGGGGCACTGTAATTCACAAACCTGCAGAGTTATAAATGACAGCTATCGTCCAAAAATAGACTGAAGTAAGGCTGCCAAGAGAACTTGAAAGCAGGGCAGAATTGCAGGAAACCGATTTCAGGAGGTAGACTGGAATTGCATTGAAAACATAGGAAAAGAGGCAGAACGTCCACAATGATGCACTTGGCCAAAAAGGGCGTATGCGTTTTTTCCTGAATATATTCAGGAAAAAACGCATACGCCCTTTTTGGCCAACCAAGCAAGCTTGCAAAGGAAATCTGCACTACAATGAAGTCTCACTTCCCCCCGGTCAAAAGGGCCATCTGAAAAAAGTGTAAAATCCAGAAAGGCAGGACAGGCCATGGAGAACTGGGAGCCTTGTTATGCTGATGGGCGGGATGTAAATTGCCAACAACCACTCGGGAGAAGTGTATGGTGTTTCCTGAAACATCTAAAAAACAAAGCAACAGAACCTAGGGCACTTCCACTTATGGTCCTATAGCTTAGGGAAATTAAAATCAAAAAGACACAGCCACCCCAAAGTTTGGATCGGCTCTGTTTACAAGAACCTCGTTTACAGTACAAGTTCAACATCGCAGAAAGTGAAAAATGGATAAAGAACTTGTGGTATTTACTTACAAAGCAATATCACTCAGCAATGAAATCTGTGTCATCAGGCCCTTAGCAGCACAATGTGTGGATTCAGGTATGATGATTCTAACTGAAATAAGTCACACAGAAAAAGAAACATCATAAGATATCAGTAATACACGGAATGTAAAGTTGGCTACACAGGAACTGAATTACAGAACAGAACAGGGTCTCAAATTTAGAAAACCAACTTATGCTTGCTTAAGGGTAAAGGTGAGTTGGGGTGCTGCATAAAACCAGAGATTGAAATGAGCACAGATAAAGTTCCTTAAGCCAAATATGGAATAGACAAGAGCTACTCCTTGCTCAACGAAATGGACTCAACACTGCATATTAAACGCCTAAGAATGTACCTGACTAGTAAGTATCTTAAAACCTATGGATTGCTATGTCTCCGAAAGAGAATCAAGCATGTGTACAGGGGCATAAACGCAGCAGTGATAGGATTGGAGTGGTTCGGTGAGCAAATGAAGACCCTTTGAAGTCATATTGCATGGTACCCATTCCACGGGTTTCACCTACCCAGGTTTAAGGTATTCTTCCTTCAGCTAAAACATGCATGTGGAACCTAGAGTATGATCAACCATGTGATCGGGAGACGTGTTCAAATATGTCTCAGTTTTCGTACCCTGGTATTCGGGTGCAACATTCCAGACGCTTTACTAACACACTCCCGACTTGGAGAGTCAGTCCCTTTAACCTCCTGTTTGGCCCAGTTTGCAATTTCTGCGGAAGATGAACAGGAATAGCGAGAACCAATGAGAGGCTAGCTGGAGGTGTCTGGACGGGCAAATTTAACTCTCATTTCCCACCAGGAAGAGGAATTAACCAAAGGCTCAGCGTGCCGTGCCGGAACCAGATTAGGGCCTGAAGCCATCCTGCGGTGTTGCGGCCAGCTCAAAAGAAAGCGAGTTGAAGAAAGGAGCTCAGGGGCACTGTAATTCACAAACCTGCAGAGTTATAAATGACAGCTATCGTCCAAAAATAGACTGAAGTAAGGCTGCCAAGAGGACTTGAAAGCGGGGCAGAATTGCAGGAAACCGATTTCAGAAGGTAGACTGGAATTGCATTGAAAGCATAGGAAAAGAGGCAGAACGTCCACAATGATGCACTTGGCCAAAAAGGGCGTATGCGTTTTTTCCTGAATATATTCAGGAAAAAACGCATACGCCCTTTTTGGCCAACCAAGAAAGCTTGCAAAGGAAATCTGCACTACAATGAAGTCTCACTTCCCCCCGGTCAAAAGGGCCATCTGAAAAAAGTGTAAAATCCAGAAAGGCAGGACAGGCCATGGAGAACTGGGAGCCTTGTTATGCTGATGGGCGGGATGTAAATTACCAACAGACACTCAGGAGAAGTGTATGGTGTTTCCTGAAACATCTAAAAAACAAAGCAACAGAGCCTAGGGCACTGCCACTTATGGTCCTATAGCTTAGGGAAATTAAAATCAAAAAGACACAGCCACCCCAAAGTTTGGGACGCCTCTGTTTACAAGAACCTCGTTTACAGTACAAGTTCAACATCGCAGAAAGTGAAAAATGGATAAAGAACTTGTGGTATTTACTTACAAAGCAATATCACTCAGCAATGAAATCTATGTCATCAGGCACTTAGGAGCACAATGAGTGGATTCAGGTATGATGATTCTAACTGAAATAAGTCACACAGAAAAAGAAACATCATAAGATATCAGTAATACACGGAATGTAAACTTGGCTACACAGGAACTGAATTACAGAACAGAACAGGGTCTCAAATTTAGAAAACCAACTTATGCTTGCTTAAGGGGAAAGGTGAGTTGGGGTGCTGCATAAAACCAGAGATTGAAATGAGCACAGATAAAGTTCCTTAAGCCAAATATGGAATAGACAAGAGCTACTCCTTGCTCAACAAAATGGACTCAACACCGCATATTAAACGCCTAAGAATGTACCTGACTAGTAAGTATCTTAAAACCTATGGATTGCTATGTCTCCGAAAGAGAATAAAGCATGTGTACAGGGGCATAAACGCAGCAGTGATAGGATTGGAGAGGTTCGGTGAGCAAATGAAGACCCTTTGAAGTCATATTGCATGGTACCCATTACACGGGTTTCAACTACCCAGGTTTAAGGTATTCTTCCTTCAGCTAAAACATGCATGTGGAACCTAGAGTATGATCAACCATGTGATCGGGAGACGTGTTCAAATATGTCCCAGTTTTCGTACCCTGGTACTCGGGTGCAACATTCCAGACGCTTTACTAACACTCTCCCGACTTGGAGAGTCAGTCCCTTTAACCTCCTGTTTGGCCCAGTTTGCAATTTCTGCGGAAGATGAACAGGAATAGTGAGAACCAATGAGAGGCTAGCTGGAGGTGTCTGGACGGGCAAATTTAACTCTCATTTCCCACCAGGAAGAGGAATTAACCAAAGGCTCAGCGTGCCGTGCCGGAACCAGATTAGGGCCTGAAGCCATCCTGTGGTGTTGCGGCCAGCTCAAAAGAAAGCGAGTTGAAGAAAGGAGCTCAGGGGCACTGTAATTCACAAACCTGCAGAGTTATAAATGACAGCTATCGTCCAAAAATAGACTGAAGTAAGGCTGCCAAGAGGACTTGAAAACGGGGCAGAATTGCAGGAAACTGATTTCAGGAGGTAGACTGGAATTGCATTGAAAGCATAGGAAAAGAGGCAGAACGTCCACAATGATGCACTTGGCCAAAAAGGGCGTATGCGTTTTTTCCTGAATATATTCAGGAAAAAACGCATACGCCCTTTTTGGCCAACCAAGCAAGCTTGCAAAGGAAATCTGCACTACAATGAAGTCTCACTTCCCCCCGGTCAAAAGGGCCATCTGAAAAAAGTGTAAAATCCAGAAAGGCAGGACAGGCCATGGAGAACTGGGAGCCTTGTTATGCTGATGGGCGGGATGTAAATTGCCAACAGACACTTGGGAGAAGTGTATGGTGTTTCCTGAAACATCTAAAAAACAAAGCAACAGAGCCTAGGGCACTGCCACTTATGGTCCTATAGCTTAGGGAAATTAAAATCAAAAAGACACAGCCACCCCAAAGTTTGGGACACCTCTGTTTACAAGAACCTCGTTTACAGTACAAGTTCAACATCGCAGAAAGTGAAAATTGGATAAAGAAGTTGTGGTATTTACTTATAAAGCAATATCACTCAGCAATGAAATCTGTGTCATCAGGCCCTTAGCATCACAATGAGTGGATTCAGGTATGATGATTCTAACTGAAATAAGTCACACAGAAAAAGAAACATCATAAGATATCAGTAATACACGGAATGTAAACTTGGCTACACAGGAACTGAATTACAGAACAGAACAGGGTCTCAAATTTAGAAAACCAACTTATGCTTGCTTAAGGGTAAAGGTGAGTTGGGGTGCTGCATAAACCCAGAGATTGAAATGAGCACAGATAAAGTTCCTTAAGCCAAATATGGAATAGACAAGAGCTACTCCTTGCTCAACGAAATGGACTCAACACCGCATATTAAACGCCTAAGAATGTACCTGACTAGTAAGTATCTTAAAACCTATGGATTGCTATGTCTCCGAAAGAGAATCAAGCATGTGTACAGATACATAAACGCAGCAGTGATAGGATTGGAGAGGTTCGGTGAGCAAATGAAGACCCTTTGAAGTCATATTGCATGGTACCCATTCCACGGGTTTCAAATACACAGGTTTAAGGTATTCTTCCTTCAGCTAAAACATGCATGTGGAACCCAAGTATGATCAACCATGTGAACGGGAGACGTTCAAATATGTCTCAGTTTTCGTACCCTGGTACTCGGGTGCAACATTCCAGACGCTTTACTAACACTCTCCCCACTTGGAGAGTCAGTCCCTTTAACCTCCTGTTTGGCCCAGTTTGCAATTTCTGCGGAAGATGAACAGGAATAGCGAGAACCAATGAGAGGCTAGCTGGAGGTGTCTGGACGGGCAAATTTAACTCTCATTTCCCACCAGGAAGCGGAATTAACCAAAGGCTCAGCGTGCCGTGCCGCAACCAGATTAGGGCCTGAAGCCATCCTTCGGTGTTGCGGCCAGTTCACAAGAAAGCGAGTTGAAGAAAGGAGCTCAGGGGCACTGTAATTCACAAACCTGCAGAGTTATAAATGACAGCTATCGTCCAAAAATAGACTGAAGTAAGGCTGCCAAGAGGACTTGAAAGTGGGGCAGAATTGCAGGAAACCGATTTCAGGAGGTAGACTGGAATTGCATTGAAAGCATAGGAAAAGAGGCAGAACGTCCACAATGATGCACTTGGCCAAAAAGGGCGTATGCGTTTTTTCCTGAATATATTCAGGAAAAAACGCATACGCCCTTTTTGGCCAACCAAGCAAGCTTGCAAAGGAAATCTGCACTACAATGAAGTCTCACTTCCCCCCGGTCAAAAGGGCCATCTGAAAAAAGTGTAAAATCCAGAAAGGCAGGACAGGCCATGGAGAACTGGGAGCCTTGTTATGCTGATGGGCGGGATGTAAATTGCCAACAACCACTTGGGAGAAGTGTATGGTGTTTCCTGAAACATCTAAAAACAAAGCAAAAGAACCTAGGGCACATCCGCTTATGGTCCTATAGCTTAGGGAAATTAAAATCAAAAAGACACAGCCACCCCAAAGTTTGGGACGCCTCCGTTTACAAGAACCTCGTTTACCGTACAAGTTCAATATCACAGAAAGTGAAAAATGGATAAAGAACTTGTGGTACTTACGTACAATGCAGTATCACTCAGCAGTGAAATCTATGTCATCAGGCCCGTAGCAGCATAATGAGTGGATTCAGGTACGATGATTCTAACTGAAATAAGTCACACAGAAAAAGAAACATCATAAGATATCACTAATACACGGAATGTAAACTTGGCTACACAGGAACTGCATTCCAAAACAGAACAGGGTCTCAAATTTAGAAAACCAACTTATGCTTGCTTAAGGGGAAAGGTGAGTTGGGGTGCTGCATAAAACCAGAGATTGAAATGAGCATAGATAAAGTTCCTTAAGCCAAATATGGAATAGACAAGAGCTACTCCTTGCTCAACGAAATGGACTCAACACTGCATATTAAACGCATATGAATGAACCTGACTAGTAAGTATCTTAAAACCTATGGATTGCTATGTCTCCGAAAGAGAATCAAGCATGTGTACAGGGGCATAAACGCAGCAGTGATAGGATTGGAGAGGTTCGTGAGCAAATGAAGACCCTTTGAAGTCATATTGCATGGTACCCATTCCACGGGTTTCAACTACCCAGGTTTAAGGTATTCTTCCTTCAGCTAAAACATGCATGTGGAACCTAGAGTATGATCAACCATGTGATCGGGAGACGTGTTCAAATATGTCTCAGTTTTCGTACCCTGGTACTCGGGTGCAACATTCCAGACGCTTACTAACACTCTCCCCACTTGGAGAGTCAGTCCCTTTAACCTCCTGTTTGGCCCAGTTTGCAATTTCTGCGGAAGATGAACAGGAATAGCGAGAATCAATAAGAGACTAGCTGGAGGTGTCTGGATGGGCAAATTTAACTCTCATTTCCCACCAGGAAGAGGAATTAACCAAAGGCTCAGCGTGCCGTGCCAGAACCAGATTAGGGCCTGAAGACATCCTGCGGTGTTGCGGCCAGGTCACAAGAAAGCAAGTTGAAGAAAGGAGCTCAGGGGCACTGTAATTCACAAACCTGCAGAGTTATAAATGACAGCTATCGTCCAAAAATAGACTGAAGTAAGGCTGCCAAGAGGACTTGAAAGCGGGGCAGAATTGCAGGAAACCGATTTCAGGAGGTAGACTGGAATTGCATTGAAAGCATAGGAAAAGAGGCAGAACGTCCACAATGATGCACTTGGCCAAAAAGGGCGTATGCGTTTTTTCCTGAATATATTCAGGAAAAAACGCATACGCCCTTTTTGGCCAACCAAGCAAGCTTGCAAAGGAAATCTGCACTACAATGAAGTCTCACTTCCCCCCGGTCAAAAGGGCCATCTGAAAAAAGTGTAAAATCCAGAAAGGCAGGACAGGCCATGGAGAACTGGGAGCCTTGTTATGCTGATGGGCGGGATGTAAATTGCCAACAACCACTCGGGAGAAGTGTATGGTGTTTCCTGAAACATCTAAAAAACAAAGCAACAGAGCCTAGGGCACTTCCACTTATGGTCCTATAGCTTAGGGAAATTAAAATCAAAAAGACACAGCCACCCCAATGTTTGGAACGGCTCTGTTTACAAGAACCTCGTTTACAGTACAAGTTCAACATCGCAGAAAGTGAAAAATGGATAAAGAACTTGTGGTACTTACGTACAATGCAGTATCACTCAGCAATGAAATCTATGTCATCAGGCCCGTAGCAGCATAATGAGTAGATTCAGGTACGATGATTCTAACTGAAATAAGTCACACAGAAAAAGAAACATCATAAGATATCACTAATACACGGAATGTAAACTTGGCTACACAGGAACTGAATTCCAAAACAGAACAGGGTCTCAAATTTAGAAAACCAACTTATGCTTGCTTAAGGGGAAAGGTGAGTTGGGGTGCTGCATAAAACCAGAGATTGAAATGAGCACAGATAAAGTTCCTTAAGCCAAATATGCAATACACTAGAGCTACTCCTTGCTCAACGAAATGGACTCAACACCGCATATTAAACGCCTAAGAATGTACCTGACTAGTAAGTATCTTAAAACCTATGGATTGCTATGTCTCCGAAAGAGAATCAAGCATGTGTACAGGGGCATAAACGCAGCAGTGATAGGATTGGAGAGGTTCGGTGAGCAAATGAAGACCCTTTGAAGTCATATTGCATGGTACCCATTCCACGGGTTTCAACTACCCAGGTTTTAGGTATTCTTCCTTCAGCTAAAACATGCATGTGGAACCCAAGTATGATCAACCATGTGAACGGGAGACGTGTTCAAATATGTCTCAGTTTTCCTCCCCTGGTACTCGGGTGCAACATTCCAGACGCTTTACTAACTCTCTCCCCACTTGGAGAGTCAGCGCTTTTAACCTCCTGTTTGGCCCAGTTTGCAATTTCTGCGGAAGATGAACAGGAATAGCGAGAACCAATGAGAGGCTAGCTGGAGGTGTCTGGACGGGCAAATTTAACTCTCATTTCCCACCAGGAAGAGGAAATAACCAAAGGCTCAGCGTGCCGTTCCGGAACCAGATTAGGGCCTGAAGCCATCCTGCGGTGTTGCGGCCAGCTCAAAAGAAAGCGAGTTGAAGAAAGGAGCTCAGGGGCACTGTAATTCACAAACCTGCAGAGTTATAAATGACAGCTATCGTCCAAAAATAGACTGAAGTAAGGCTGCCAAGAGGACTTGAAAGCGGGGCAGAATTGCAGGAAACCGATTTCAGGAGGTAGACTGGAATTGCATTGAAAGCATAGGAAAAGAGGCAGAACGTCCACAATGATGCACTTGGCCAAAAAGGGCGTATGCGTTTTTTCCTGAATATATTCAGGAAAAAACGCATACGCCCTTTTTGGCCAACCAAGCAAGCTTGCAAAGGAAATCTGCACTACAATGAAGTCTCACTTCCCCCCGGTCAAAAGGGCCATCTGAAAAAAGTGTAAAATCCAGAAAGGCAGGACAGGCCATGGAGAACTGGGAGCCTTGTTATGCTGATGGGCGGGATGTAAATTGCCAACAACCACTCGGGAGAAGTGTATGGTGTTTCCTGAAACATCTAAAAAACAAAGCAACAGAGCCTAGGGCACTTCCACTTATGGTCCTATAGCTTAGGGAAATTAAAATCAAAAAGACACAGCCACCCCAATGTTTGGAACGGCTCTGTTTACAAGAACCTCGTTTACAGTACAAGTTCAACATCACAGAAAGTGAAAAATGGATAAAGAACTTGTGGTACTTACGTACAATGCAGTATCACTCAGCAATGAAATCTATGTCATCAGGCCCGTAGCAGCATAATGAGTAGATTCAGGTACGATGATTCTAACTGAAATAAGTCACACAGAAAAAGAAACATCATAAGATATCACTAATACACGGCATGTAAACTTGGCTACACAGGAACTGAATTCCAAAACAGAACAGGGTCTCAAATTTAGAAAACCAACTTATGCTTGCTTAAGGGGAAAGGTGAGTTGGGGTGCTGCATAAAACCAGAGATTGAAATGAGCACAGATAAAGTTCCTTAAGCCAAATATGGAATAGACAAGAGCTACTCCTTGCTCAACGAAATGGACTCAACACCGCATATTAAACGCCTAAGAATGTACCTGACTAGTAAGTATCTTAAAACCTATGGATTGCTATGTCTCCGAAAGAGAATCAAGCATGTGTACAGGGGCATAAACGCAGCAGTGATAGGATTGGAGAGGTTCGGTGAGCAAATGAAGACCCTTTGAAGTCATATTGCATGGTACCCATTACACGGGTCTCAACTCTCCAGGTTTAAGGTATTCTTCCTTCAGCTAAAACATGCATGTGGAACCCAAGTATGATCAACCATGTGAACGGGAGACGTGTTCAAATATGTCTCAGTTTTCCTCCCCTGGTACTCGGGTGCAACATTCCAGACGCTTTACTAACACTCTCCCCACTTGGAGAGTCAGCGTCTTTAACCTCCTGTTTGGCCCAGTTTGCAATTTCTGCGGAAGATGAACAGGAATAGCGAGAACCAATGAGAGACTAGCTGGAGGTGTCTGGACGGGCAAATTTAACTCTCATTTCCCACCAGGAAGAGGAATTAACCAAAGGCTCTGCGGGCCGTGCCAGAACCAGATTAGGGCCTGAAGCCATCCTGCGGTGTTGCGGCCAGGTCACAAGAAAGCGAGTTGAAGAAAGGAGCTCAGGGGCACTGTAATTCACAAACCTGCAGACTTATAAATGACAGCTATCGTCCAAAAATAGACTGAAGTAAGGCTGCCAAGAGGACTTGAAAGCGGGGCAGAATTGCAGGAAACAGATTTCAGGAGGTAGACTGGAATTGCATTGAAAGCATAGGAAAAGAGGCAGAACGTCCACAATGATGCACTTGGCCAAAAAGGGCGTATGCGTTTTTTCCTGAATATATTCAGGAAAAAACGCATACGCCCTTTTTGGCCAACCAAGCAAGCTTGCAAAGGAAATCTGCACTACAATGAAGTCTCACTTCCCCCCGGTCAAAAGGGCCATCTGAAAAAAGTGTAAAATCCAGAAAGGCAGGACAGGCCATGGAGAACTGGGAGCCTTGTTATGCTGATGGGCGGGATGTAAATTGCCAACAACCACTCAGGAGAAGTTTATGGTGTTTCCTGAAACATCTAAAAAACAAAGCAACAGAGCCTAGAGCACTTCCACTTATGGTTCTATAGCTTAGGGAAATTAAAATCAAAAAGACACAGCCACCCCAAAGTTTGGGACCCCTCCGTTTACAAGAACCTCGTTTACCATACAAGTTCAATATCACAGAAAGTGAAAAATGGATTAAGAACTTGTGGTACTTACGTACAATGCAGTATCACTCAGCAATGAAATCTATGTCATCAGGCCCGTAGCAGCATAATGAGTGGATTCAGGTACGATGATTCTAACTGAAATAAGTCACACAGAAAAAGAAACATCATAAGATATCACTAATACACGGAATGTAAACTTGGCTACACAGGAACTGCATTCCAAAACAGAACAGGGTCTCAAATTTAGAAAACCAACTTATGCTTGCTTAAGGGGAAAGGTGCGTTGGGGTGCTGCATAAAACCAGAGATTGAAATGAGTACAGATAAAGTTCCTTAAGCCAAATATGGAATAGACAAGAGCTACTCCTTGCTCAACGAAATGGACTCAACACCCCATATTAAACGCCTAAGAATGTACCTGACTAGTAAGTATCTTAAAACCTATGGATTGCTATGTCTCCAAAAGAGAATCAAGCGTGTGTACAGGGGCATAAATGCAGCAGTGATAGGATTGGAGAGGTTCGGTGAGCAAATGAAGACCCTTTGAAGTCATATTGCATGGTACCCATTCCACGGGTCTCAACTCTCCAGGTTTAAGGTATTCTTCCTTCAGCTAAAACATGCATGTGGAACCCAGAGTATGATCAACCATGTGAACGGGAGACGTGTTCAAATATGTCTCAGTTTTCCTCCCCTGGTACTCGGGTGCAACATTCCAGACGCTTTACTAACACTCTCCCCACTTGGAGAGTCAGTCCCTTTAACCTCCTGTTTGGCCCAGTTTGCAATTTCTGCGGAAGATGAACAGGAATAGCGAGAACCAATGAGAGGCCAGCTGGAGGTGTCTGGACGGGCAAATTTAACTCTCATTTCCCACCAGGAAGAGGAAATAAACAAAGGCTCAGCGTGCCGTTCCGGAACCAGATTAGGGCCTGAAGCCATCCTGCGGTGTTGCGGCCAGCTCAAAAGAAAGCGAGTTGAAGAAAGGAGCTCAGGGGCACTGTAATTCACAAACCTGCAGAGTTATAAATGACAGTTATCGTCCAAAAATAAACTGAAGTAAGGCTGCCAAGAGGACTTGAAAGCGGGGCAGAATTGCAGGAAACCGATTTCAGGAGGTAGACTGGAATTGCATTGAAAGCATAGGAAAAGAGGCAGAACGTCCACAATGATGCACTTGGCCAAAAAGGGCGTATGCGTTTTTTCCTGAATATATTCAGGAAAAAACGCATACGCCCTTTTTGGCCAACCAAGCAAGCTTGCAAAGGAAATCTGCACTACAATGAAGTCTCACTTCCCCCCGGTCAAAAGGGCCATCTGAAAAAAGTGTAAAATCCAGAAAGGCAGGACAGGCCATGGAGAACTGGGAGCCTTGTTATGCTGATGGGCGGGATGTAAATTGCCAACAACCACTCGGGAGAAGTGTATGGTGTTTCCTGAAACATCTAAAAAACAAAGCAACAGAACCTAGGGCACTTCCACTTATGGTCCTATAGCTTAGGGAAATTAAAATCAAAAAGACACAGCCACCCCAAAGTTTGGAACGGCTCTGTTTACAAGAACCTCGTTTACAGTACAAGTTAAACATCGCAGAAAGTGAAAAATGGATAAAGAAGTTGTGGTATTTACTTACAAAGCAATATCACTCAGCAATGAAATCTGTGTCATCAGGCCCTTAGCAGCACAATGAGTGGATTCAGGTATGATGATTCTAACTGAAGTAAGTCACACAGAAAAAGAAACATCATAAGATATCAGTAATACACGGAATGTAAACTTGGCTACACAGGAACTGCATTCCAAACCAGAACAGGGTCTCAAATTTAGAAAACCAACTTATGCTTGCTTAAGGGTAAAGGTGAGTTGGGGTGCTGCATAAAACCAGAGATTGAAATGAGCACAGATAAAGTTCCTTAAGCCAAATATGGAATAGACAAGAGCTACTCCTTGCTCAACGAAATGGACTCAAAACCCCATATTAAACCCCTAAGAATGTACCTGACTAGTAAGTATCTTAAAACCTATGGATTGCTATGTCTCCAAAAGAGAATCAAGCGTGTGTACAGGGGAATAAACGCAGCAGTGATAGGATTGGAGAGGTTCGGTGAGCAAATGAAGACCCTTTGAAGTCATATTGCATGGTACCCATTACACGGGTCTCAACTCTCCAGGTTTAAGGTATTCTTCCTTCAGCTAAAACATGCATGTGGAACCCAGAGTATGATCAACCATGTGAACGGGAAACGTGTTCAAATATGTCTCAGTTTTCCTGCCCTGGTACTCGGGTGCAACATTCCAGACGCTTTACTAACACTCTCCCGACTTGGAGAGTCAGTCCCTTTAACCTCCTGTTTGGCCCAGTTTGCAATTTCTGCGGAAGATGAACAGGAATAGCGAGAACCAATGAGAGGCTAGTTGGAGGTGTCTGGACGGGCAAATTTAACTCTCATTTCCCACCAGGAAGAGGAATTAACCAAAGGCTCGGCGTGCCGTACCGGAACCAGATTAGGGCCTGAAGCCATCCTGCGGTGTTGCGGCCAGCTCAAAAGAAAGCGAGTTGAAGAAAGGAGCTCAGGGGCACTGTAATTCACAAACCTGCAGAGTTATAAATGACATCTATCGTCCAAAAATAGACTGAAGTAAGGCTGCCAAGAGGACTTGAAAGCGGGGCAGAATTGCAGGAAACCGATTTCAGGAGGTAGACTGGAATTGCATTGAAAGCATAGGAAAAGAGGCAGAACGTCCACAATGATGCACTTGGCCAAAAAGGTCGTATGCGTTTTTTCCTGAATATATTCAGGAAAAAACGCATACGCCCTTTTTGGCCAACCAAGCAAGCTTGCAAAGGAAATCTGCACTACAATGAAGTCTCACTTCCCCCCGGTCAAAAGGGCCATCTGAAAAAAGTGTAAAATCCAGAAAGGCAGGACAGGCCATGGAGAACTGGGAGCCTTGTTATGCTGATGGGCGGGATGTAAACTGCCAACAGACACTCGGGAGAAGTGTATGGTGTTTCCTGAAACATCTAAAAAACAAAGCAACAGAGCCTAGGGCACTTCCACTTATGGTCCTATAGCTTAGGGAAATTAAAATCAAAAAGACACAGCCACCCCAAAGTTTGGGACGCCTCTGTTTACAAGAACCTCGTTTACAGTACAAGTTCAACATCGCAGAAAGTGAAAAATGGATAAAGAACTTGTGGTACTTACGTACAATGCAGTATCACTCAGCAATGAAATCTATGTCATCAGGCCCTTAGCAGCACAATGAGTGGATTCAGGTATGATGATTCTAACTGAAATAAGTCACACAGAAAAAGAAACATCATAAGATATCAGTAATACACGGAATGGAAACTTGGCTACACAGGAACTGAATTACAGAACAGAACAGGGTCTCAAATTTAGAAAACCAACTTATGCTTGCTTAAGGGGAAAGGTGAGTTGGGGTGCTGCATAAAACCAGAGATTGAAATGAGCACAGATAAAGTTCCTTAAGCCAAATATGGAATAGACAAGAGCTACTCCTTGCTCAACGAAATGGACTCAAAACCCCATATTAAACCCCTAAGAATGTACCTGACTAGTAAGTATCTTAAAACCTATGGATTGCTATGTCTCCAAAAGAGAATCAAGCGTGTGTACAGGGGAATAAACGCAGCAGTGATAGGATTGGAGAGGTTCGGTGAGCAAATGAAGACCCTTTGAAGTCATATTGCATGGTACCCATTACACGGGTCTCAACTCTCCAGGTTTAAGGTATTCTTCCTTCAGCTAAAACATGCATGTGGAACCCAGAGTATGATCAACCATGTGAACGGGAGACGTGTTCAAATATGTCTCAGTTTTCCTCCCCTGGTACTCGGGTGCAACATTCCAGACGCTTTACTAACACTCTCCCGACTTGGAGAGTCAGTCCCTTTAACCTCCTGTTTGGCCCAGTTTGCAATTTCTGCGGAAGATGAACAGGAATAGCGAGAACCAATGAGAGGCTAGTTGGAGGTGTCTGGACGGGCAAATTTAACTCTCATTTCCCACCAGGAAGAGGAAATAACCAAAGGCTCAGCGTGCCGTGCCGGAACCAGATTAGGGCCTGAAGCCATCCTGCGGTGTTGCGGCCAGGTCACAAGAAAGCGAGTTGAAGAAAGGAGCTCAGGGGCACTGTAATTCACAAACCTGCAGAGTTATAAATGACAGCTATCGTCCAAAAATAGACTGAAGTAAGGCTGCCAAGAGGACTTGAAAGCGGGGCAGAATTGCAGGAAACCGATTTCAGGAGGTAGACTGGAATTGCATTGAAAGCATAGGAAAAGAGGCAGAACGTCCACAATGATGCACTTGGCCAAAAAGGGCGTATGCGTTTTTTCCTGAATATATTCAGGAAAAAACGCATACGCCATTTTTGGCCAACCAAGCAAGCTTGCAAAGGAAATCTGCACTACAATGAAGTCTCACTTCCCCCCGGTCAAAAGGGCCATCTGAAAAAAGTGTAAAATCCAGAAAGGCAGGACAGGCCATGGAGAACTGGGAGCCTTGTTATGCTGATGGGCGGGATGTAAATTGCCAACAACCACTCGGGAGAAGTGTATGGTGTTTCCTGAAACATCTAAAAAACAAAGCAACAGAACCTAGGGCACTTCCACTTATGGTCCTATAGCTTAGGGAAATTAAAATCAAAAAGACACAGCCACCCCAAAGTTTGGAACGGCTCTGTTTACAAGAACCTCGTTTACAGTACAAGTTCAACATCGCAGAAAGTGAAAAATGGATAAAGAAGTTGTGGTATTTACTTACAAAGCAATATCACTCAGCAATGAAATCTGTGTCATCAGGCCCTTAGCAGCACAATGAGTGGATTCAGGTATGATGATTCTAACTGAAGTAAGTCACACAGAAAAAGAAACATCATAAGATATCAGTAATACACGGAATGTAAACTTGGCTACACAGGAACTGAATTACAGAACAGAACAGGGTCTCAAATTTAGAAAACCAACTTATGCTTGCTTAAGGGTAAAGGTGAGTTGGGGTGCTGCATAAAACCAGAGATTGAAATGAGCACAGATAAAGTTCCTTAAGCCAAATATGGAATAGACAAGAGCTACTCCTTGCTCAACGAAATGGACTCAACACCGCATATTAAACGCCTAAGAATGTACCTGACTAGTAAGTATCTTAAAACCTATGGATTGCTATGTCTCCGAAAGAGAATCAAGCATGTGTACAGGGGCATAAACGCAGCAGTGATAGGATTGGAGAGGTTCGGTGAGCAAATGAAGACCCTTTGAAGTCATATTGCATGGTACCCATTACACGGGTCTCAACTCTCCAGGTTTAAGGTATTCTTCCTTCAGCTAAAACATGCATGTGGAACCCAAGTATGATCAACCATGTGAACGGGAGACGTGTTCAAATATGTCTCAGTTTTCCTCCCCTGGTACTCGGGTGCAACATTCCAGACGCTTTACTAACACTCTCCCCACTTGGAGAGTCAGCGCCTTTAACCTCCTGTTTGGCCCAGTTTGCAATTTCTGCGGAAGATGAACAGGAATAGGGAGAACCAATGAGAGACTAGCTGGAGGTGTCTGGACGGGCAAATTTAACTCTCATTTCCCACCAGGAAGAGGAATTAACCAAAGGCTCAGCATGCCGTGCCGGAACCAGATTAGGGCCTGAAGCCATCCTGCGGTGTTGCGGCCAGGTCACAAGAAAGAGAGTTGAAGAAAGGAGCTCAGGGGCACTGTAATTCACAAACTTGCAGAGTTATAAATGACAGCTATCGTCCAAAAATAGACTGAAGTAAGGCTGCCAAGAGGACTTGAAAGCAGGGCAGAATTGCAGGAAACCAATTTCAGGAGGTAGACTGGAATTGCATTGAAAGCATAGGAAAAGAGGCAGAACGTCCACAATGATGCACTTGGCCAAAAAGGTCGTATGCGTTTTTTCCTGAATATATTCAGGAAAAAACGCATACGCCCTTTTTGGCCAACCAAGCAAGCTTGCAAAGGAAATCTGCACTACAATGAAGTCTCACTTCCCCCCGGTCAAAAGGGCCATCTGAAAAAAGTATAAAATCCAGAAAGGCAGGACAGGCCATGGAGAACTGGGAGCCTTGTTATGCTGATGGGCGGGATGTAAATTGCCAACAACCACTCGGGAGAAGTGTATGGTGTTTCCTGAAACATCTAAAAAGCAAAGCAACAGAACCTAGGGCACTTCCACTTATGGTCCTATAGCTTAGGGAAATTAAAATCAAAAAGACACAGCCACCCCAAAGTTTGGAACGGCTCTGTTTACAAGAACCTCGTTTACAGTACAAGTTCAACATCGCAGAAAGTGAAAAATGGATAAAGAAGTTGTGGTATTTACTTACAAAGCAATATCACTCAGCAATGAAATCTGTGTCATCAGGCCCTTAGCAGCACAATGAGTGGATTCAGGTATGATGATTCTAACTGAAGTAAGTCACACAGAAAAAGAAACATCATAAGATATCAGTAATACACGGAATGTAAACTTGGCTACACAGGAACTGAATTACAGAACAGAACAGGGTCTCAAATTTAGAAAACCAACTTATGCTTGCTTAAGGGTAAAGGTGAGTTGGGGTGCTGCATAAAACCAGAGATTGAAATGAGCACAGATAAAGTTCCTTAAGTCAAATATGGAATAGACAAGAGCTACTCCTTGCTCAACGAAATGGACTCAACACCGCATATTAAACGCCTAAGAATGTACCTGACTAGTAAGTATCTTAAAACCTATGGATTGCTATGTCTCCGAAAGAGAATCAAGCATGTGTACAGGGGCATAAACGCAGCAGTGATAGGATTGGAGAGGTTCGGTGAGCAAATGAAGACCCTTTGAAGTCATATTGCATGGTACCCATTACACGGGTCTCAACTCTCCAGGTTTAAGGTATTCTTCCTTCAGCTAAAACATGCATGTGGAACCCAAGTATGATCAACCATGTGAACGGGAGACGTGTTCAAATATGTCTCAGTTTTCCTCCCCTGGTACTCGGGTGCAACATTCCAGACGCTTTACTAACACTCTCCCCACTTGGAGAGTCAGCGCCTTTAACCTCCTGTTTGGCCCAGTTTGCAATTTCTGCGGAAGATGAACAGGAATAGCGAGAACCAATGAGAGACTAGCTGGAGGTGTCTGGACGGGCAAATTTAACTCTCATTTCCCACCAGGAAGAGGAATTAACCAAAGGCTCAGCGTGCCGTGCCGGAACCAGATTAGGGCCTGAAGCCATCCTGCGGTGTTGCGGCCAGGTCACAAGAAAGAGAGTTGAAGAAAGGAGCTCAGGGGCACTGTAATTCACAAACCTGCAGAGTTATAAATGACAGCTATCGTCCAAAAATAGACTGAAGTAAGGCTGCCAAGAGGACTTGAAAGCAGGGCAGAATTGCAGGAAACCAATTTCAGGAGGTAGACTGGAATTGCATTGAAAGCATAGGAAAAGAGGCAGAACGTCCACAATGATGCACTTGGCCAAAAAGGGCGTATGCGTTTTTTCCTGAATATATTCAGGAAAAAACGCATACGCCCTTTTTGGCCAACCAAGCAAGCTTGCAAAGGAAATCTGCACTACAATGAAGTCTCACTTCCCCCCGGGCAAAAGGGCCATCTGAAAAAAGTATAAAATCCAGAAAGGCAGGACAGGCCATGGAGAACTGGGAGCCTTGTTATGCTGATGGGCGGGATGTAAATTGCCAACAACCACTCGGGAGAAGTGTATGGTGTTTCCTGAAACATCTAAAAAACAAAGCAACAGAGCCTAGGGCACTTCCACTTATGGTCCTATAGCTTAGGGAAATTAAAATCAAAAAGACACAGCCACCCCAAAGTTTCGAACGGCTCTGTTTACAAGAACCTCGTTTACAGTACAAGTTCAACATCGAAGAAAGTTAAAAATGGATAAAAAAGTTGTGGTATTTACTTACAAAGCAATATCACTCAGCAATGAAATCTGTGTCATCAGGCCCTTAGCAGCACAATGAGTGGATTCAGGTATGATGATTCTAACTGAAATAAGTGACACAGAAAAAGAAACATCATAAGATATCAGTAATACACGGAATGTAAACTTGGCTACACAGGAACTGAATTACAGAACAGAACAGGGTCTCAAATTTAGAAAACCAACTTATGCTTGCTTAAGGGGAAAGGTGAGTTGGGGTGCTGCATAAAACCAGAGATTGAAATGAGCACAGATAAAGTTCCTTAAGCCAAATATGGAATAGACAAGAGCTACTCCTTGCTCAACGAAATGGACTCAAAACCCCATATTAAACCCCTAAGAATGTACCTGACTAGTAAGTATCTTAAAACCTATGGATTGCTATGTCTCCAAAAGAGAATCAAGCGTGTGTACAGGGGAATAAACGCAGCAGTGATAGGATTGGAGAGGTTCGGTGAGCAAATGAAGACCCTTTGAAGTCATATTGCATGGTACCCATTACACGGGTCTCAACTCTCCAGGTTTAAGGTATTCTTCCTTCAGCTAAAACATGCATGTGGAACCCAGAGTATGATCAACCATGTGAACGGGAGACGTGTTCAAATATGTCTCAGTTTTCCTCCCCTGGTACTCGGGTGCAACATTCCAGACGCTTTACTAACACTCTCCCGACTTGGAGAGTCAGTCCCTTTAACCTCCTGTTTGGCCCAGTTTGCAATTTCTGCGGAAGATGAACAGGAATAGCGAGAACCAATGAGAGGCTAGTTGGAGGTGTCTGGACGGGCAAATTTAACTCTCATTTCCCACCAGGAAGAGGAAATAACCAAAGGCTCAGCGTGCCGTGCCGGAACCAGATTAGGGCCTGAAGCCATCCTGCGGTGTTGCGGCCAGGTCACAAGAAAGCGAGCTGAAGAAAGGAGCTCAGGGGCACTGTAATTCACAAACCTGCAGAGTTATAAATGACAGCTATCGTCCAAAAATAGACTGAAGTAAGGCTGCCAAGAGGACTTGAAAGCGGGGCAGAATTGCAGGAAACCGATTTCAGGAGGTAGACTGGAATTGCATTGAAAGCATAGGAAAAGAGGCAGAACGTCCACAATGATGCACTTGGCCAAAAAGGGCGTATGCGTTTTTTCCTGAATATATTCAGGAAAAAACGCATACGCCCTTTTTCACCAACCAAGCAAGCTTGCAAAGGAAATCTGCACTACAATGAAGTCTCACTTCCCCCCCGGTCAAAAGAGCCATCTGAAAAAAGTGTAAAATCCAGAAAGGCAGGACAGGCCATGGAGAACTGGGAGCCTTGTTATGCTGATGGGCGGGATGTAAATTGCCAACAGACACTCGGGAGAAGTGTATGGTGTTTCCAGAAACATCTAAAAAACAAAGCAACAGAGCCTAGGGCACTGCCACTTATGGTCCTATAGCTTAGGGAAATTAAAATCAAAAAGACACAGCCACCCCAAAGTTTGGGACGCCTCTGTTTACAAGAACCTCGTTTACAGTACAAGTTCAACATCGCAGAAAGTGAAAAATGGATAAAGAAGTTGTGGTACTTACGTACAATGCAGTATCACTCAGCAATGAAATCTATGTCATCAGGCCCTTAGCATCACAATGAGTGGATTCAGGTATGATGATTCTAACTGAAATAAGTCACACAGAAAAAGAAACATCATAAGATATCAGTAATACACGGAATGTAAACTTGGCTACACAGGAACTGAATTACAGAACAGAACAGGGTCTCAAATTTAGAAAACCAACTTATGCTTGCTTAAGGGTAAAGGTTAGTTGGGGTGCTGCATAAAACCAGAGATTGAAATGAGCACAGATAAAGTTCCTTAAGTCAAATATGGAATAGACAAGAGCTACTCCTTGCTCAACGAAATGGACTCAACACCGCATATTAAACGCCTAAGAATGTACCTGACTAGTAAGTATCTTAAAACCTATGGATTGCTATGTCTCCAAAAGAGAATCAAGCATGTGTACAGGGGCATAAACGCAGCAGTGATAGGATTGGAGAGGTTCGGTGAGCAAATGAAGACCCTTTGAAGTCATATTGCATGGTACCCATTACACGGTCTCAACTCTCCAGGTTTAAGGTATTCTTCCTTCAGCTAAAACATGCATGTGGAACCCAAGTATGATCAACCATGTGAACGGGAGACGTGTTCAAATATGTCTCAGTTTTCCTCCCCTGGTACTCGGGTGCAACATTCCAGACGCTTTACTAACACTATCCCCACTTGGAGAGTCAGCGCCTTTTACCTCCTGTTTGGCCCAGTTTGCAATTTCTGCGGAAGATGAACAGGAATAGCGAGAACCAATGAGAGGCTAGCTGGAGGTGTCTGGACGGGCAAATTTAACTCTCATTTCCCACCAGGAAGAGGAAATAACCAAAGGCTCAGCGTGCCGTACCGGAACCAGATTAGGGCCTGAAGCCATCCTGCGGTGTTGCGGCCAGCTCAAAGGAAAGCGAGTTGAAGAAAGGAGCTCAGGGGCACTGTAATTCACAAACCTGCAGAGTTATAAATGACAGCTATCGTCCAAAAATAGACTGAAGTAAGGCTGCCAAGAGGACTTGAAAGCGGGGCAGAATTGCAGGAAACCGATTTCAGGAGGTAGACTGGAATTGCATTGAAAGCATAGGAAAAGAGGCAGAACGTCCACAATGATGCACTTGGCCAAAAAGGGCGTATGCGTTTTTTCCTGAATATATTCAGGAAAAAACGCATACGCCATTTTTGGCCAACCAAGCAAGCTTGCAAAGGAAATCTGCACTACAATGAAGTCTCACTTCCCCCCGGTCAAAAGGGCCATCTGAAAAAAGTGTAAAATCCAGAAAGGCAGGACAGGCCATGGAGAACTGGGAGCCTTGTTATGCTGATGGGCGGGATGTAAATTGCCAACAACCACTCGGGAGAAGTGTATGGTGTTTCCTGAAACATCTAAAAAACAAAGCAACAGAACCTAGGGCACTTCCACTTATGGTCCTATAGCTTAGGGAAATTAAAATCAAAAAGACACAGCCACCCCAAAGTTTGGAACGGCTCTGTTTACAAGAACCTCGTTTACAGTACAAGTTCAACATCGCAGAAAGTGAAAAATGGATAAAGAAGTTGTGGTATTTACTTACAAAGCAATATCACTCAGCAATGAAATCTGTGTCATCAGGCCCTTAGCAGCACAATGAGTGGATTCAGGTATGATGATTCTAACTGAAGTAAGTCACACAGAAAAAGAAACATCATAAGATATCAGTAATACACGGAATGTAAACTTGGCTACACAGGAACTGAATTACAGAACAGAACAGGGTCTCAAATTTAGAAAACCAACTTATGCTTGCTTAAGGGTAAAGGTGAGTTGGGGTGCTGCATAAAACCAGAGATTGAAATGAGCACAGATAAAGTTCCTTAAGCCAAATATGGAATAGACAAGAGCTACTCCTTGCTCAACGAAATGGACTCAACACCGCATATTAAACGCCTAAGAATGTACCTGACTAGTAAGTATCTTAAAACCTATGGATTGCTATGTCTCCGAAAGAGAATCAAGCATGTGTACAGGGGCATAAACGCAGCAGTGATAGGATTGGAGAGGTTCGGTGAGCAAATGAAGACCCTTTGAAGTCATATTGCATGGTACCCATTACACGGGTCTCAACTCTCCAGGTTTAAGGTATTCTTCCTTCAGCTAAAACATGCATGTGGAACCCAAGTATGATCAACCATGTGAACGGGAGACGTGTTCAAATATGTCTCAGTTTTCCTCCCCTGGTACTCGGGTGCAACATTCCAGACGCTTTACTAACACTCTCCCCACTTGGAGAGTCAGTCCCTTTAACCTCCTGTTTGGCCCAGTTTGCAATTTCTGCGGAAGATGAACAGGAATAGCGAGAACCAATGAGAGACTAGCTGGAGGTGTCTGGACGGGCAAATTTAACTCTCATTTCCCACCAGGAAGAGGAATTAACCAAAGGCTCAGCATGCCGTGCCGGAACCAGATTAGGGCCTGAAGCCATCCTGCGGTGTTGCGGCCAGGTCACAAGAAAGAGAGTTGAAGAAAGGAGCTCAGGGGCACTGTAATTCACAAACTTGCAGAGTTATAAATGACAGCTATCATCCAAAAATAGACTGAAGTAAGGCTGCCAAGAGGACTTGAAAGCAGGGCAGAATTGCAGGAAACCAATTTCAGGAGGTAGACTGGAATTGCATTGAAAGCATAGGAAAAGAGGCAGAACGTCCACAATGATGCACTTGGCCAAAAAGGTCGTATGCGTTTTTTCCTGAATATATTCAGGAAAAAACGCATACGCCCTTTTTGGCCAACCAAGCAAGCTTGCAAAGGAAATCTGCACTACAATGAAGTCTCACTTCCCCCCGGTCAAAAGGGCCATCTGAAAAAAGTATAAAATCCAGAAAGGCAGGACAGGCCATGGAGAACTGGGAGCCTTGTTATGCTGATGGGCGGGATGTAAATTGCCAACAACCACTCGGGAGAAGTGTATGGTGTTTCCTGAAACATCTAAAAAACAAAGCAACAGAACCTAGGGCACTTCCACTTATGGTCCTATAGCTTAGGGAAATTAAAATCAAAAAGACACAGCCACCCCAAAGTTTGGAACGGCTCTGTTTACAAGAACCTCGTTTACAGTACAAGTTCAACATCGCAGAAAGTGAAAAATGGATAAAGAAGTTGTGGTATTTACTTACAAAGCAATATCACTCAGCAATGAAATCTGTGTCATCAGGCCCTTAGCAGCACAATGAGTGGATTCAGGTATGATGATTCTAACTGAAGTAAGTCACACAGAAAAAGAAACATCATAAGATATCAGTAATACACGGAATGTAAACTTGGCTACACAGGAACTGAATTACAGAACAGAACAGGGTCTCAAATTTAGAAAACCAACTTATGCTTGCTTAAGGGTAAAGGTGAGTTGGGGTGCTGCATAAAACCAGAGATTGAAATGAGCACAGATAAAGTTCCTTAAGTCAAATATGGAATAGACAAGAGCTACTCCTTGCTCAACGAAATGGACTCAACACCGCATATTAAACGCCTAAGAATGTACCTGACTAGTAAGTATCTTAAAACCTATGGATTGCTATGTCTCCGAAAGAGAATCAAGCATGTGTACAGGGGCATAAACGCAGCAGTGATAGGATTGGAGAGGTTGGGTGAGCAAATGAAGACCCTTTGAAGTCATATTGCATGGTACCCATTCCACGGGTTTCAACTCTCCAGGTTTAAGGTATTCTTCCTTCAGCTAAAACATGCATGTGGAACCCAGAGTATGATCAACCATGTGAACGGGAGACGTGTTCAAATATGTCTCAGTTTTCCTCCCCTGGTACTCGGGTGCAACATTCCAGACGCTTTACTAACACTCTCCCGACTTGGAGAGTCAGTCCCTTTAACCTCCTGTTTGGCCCAGTTTGCAATTTCTGCGGAAGATGAACAGGAATAGCGAGAACCAATGAGAGACTAGCTGGAGGTGTCTGGACGGGCAAATTTAACTCTCATTTCCCACCAGGAAGAGGAATTAACCAAAGGCTCAGCGTGCCATGCCAGAACCAGATTAGGGCCTGAAGCCATCCTGCGGTGTTGCGGCCAGGTCACAAGAAAGCAAGTTGAAGAAAGGAGCTCAGGGTCACTGTAATGCACAAATCTGCAGAGTTATAAATGACAGCTATCGTCCAAAAATAGACTGAAGTAAGGCTGCCAAGAGGACTTGAAAGCAGGGCAGAATTGCAGGAAACCGATTTCAGGAGGTAGACTGGAATTGCATTGAAAGCATAGGAAAAGAGGCAGAACGTCCACAATGATGCACTTGGCCAAAAAGGGCGTATGCGTTTTTTCCTGAATATATTCAGGAAAAAACGCATACGCCCTTTTTGGCCAACCAAGCAAGCTTGCAAAGGAAATCTGCACTACAATGAAGTCTCACTTCCCCCCGGTCAAAAGGGCCATCTGAAAAAAGTGTAAAATCCAGAAAGGCAGGACAGGCCATGGAGAACTGGGAGCCTTGTTATGCTGATGGGCGGGATGTAACCTGCCAACAACAACTCGGGAGAAGTGTATGGTGTTTCCTGAAACATCTAAAAAACAAAGCAACAGAGCCTAGGGCACTGCCACTTATGGTCCTATAGCTTAGGGAAATTAAAATCAAAAAGACACAGCCACCCCAAAGTTTGCGACGCCTCTGTTTACAAGAACGTCGTTTACAGCACAAGTTCAACATCGCAGAAAGTGAAAAATGGATAAAGAAGTTGTGGTATTTACTTACAAAGCAATATCACTCAGCAATGAAATCTATGTCATCAGGCCCTTAGCATCACAATGAGTGGATTCAGGTATGATGATTCTAACTGAAATAAGTCACACAGAAAAAGAAACATCATAAGATATCAGTAATACACGGAATGTAAACTTGGCTACACAGGAACTGAATTACAGAACAGAACAGGGTCTCAAATTTAGAAAACCAACTTATGCTTGCTTAAGGGTAAAGGTGAGGTGGGGTGCTGCATAAAACCAGAGATTGAAATGAGCACAGATAAAGTTCCTTAAGTCAAATATGGAATAGACAAGAGCTACTCCTTGCTCAACGAAATGGACTCAACACTGCATATTAAACGCCTAAGAATGTACCTGACTAGTAAGTATCGTAAAACCTATGGATTGCTATGTCTCTAAAAGAGAATCAAGCATGTGTACAGGGGCATAAACACAGCAGTGATAGGATTGGAGAGGTTAGGTGAGCAAATGAAGACCCTTTGAAGTCATATTGCATGGTACCCATTACACGGGTCTGAACTCTCCAGGTTTAAGGTATTCTTCCTTCAGCAAAAACATGCATGTGGAACCCAAGTATGATCAACCATGTGAACGGGAGACGTGTTCAAATATGTCTCAGTTTTCCTCCCCTGGTACTCGGGTGCAACATTCCAGACGCTTTACTAACACTCTCCCCACTTGGAGAGTCAGTCCCTTTAACCTCCTGTTTGGCCCAGTTTGCAATTTCTGCGGAAGATGAACAGGAATAGCGAGAACCAATGAGAGGCTAGCTGGAGGTGTCTGGACGGGCAAATTTAACTCTCATTTCCCACCAGGAAGAGGAAATAAACAAAGGCTCAGCGTGCCGTACCGGAACCAGATTAGGGCCTGAAGCCATCCTGCGGTGTTGCGGCCAGCTCAAAAGAAAGCGAGTTGAAGAAAGGAGCTCAGGGGCACTGTAATTCACAAACCTGCAGAGTTATAAATGACAGCTATCGTCCAAAAATAAACTGAAGTAAGGCTGCCAAGAGGACTTGAAAGCGGGGCAGAATTGCAGGAAACCGATTTCAGGAGGTAGACTGGAATTGCATTGAAAGCATAGGAAAAGAGGCAGAACGTCCACAATGATGCACTTGGCCAAAAACGGCGTATGCGTTTTTTCCTGAATATATTCAGGAAAAAACGCATACGCCCTTTTTGGCCAACCAAGCAAGCTTGCAAAGGAAATCTGCACTACAATGAAGTCTCACTTCCCCCCGGTCAAAAGGGCCATCTGAAAAAAGTGTAAAATCCAGAAAGGCAGGACAGGCCATGGACAACTGGGAGCCTTGTTATGCTGATGGGCGGGATGTAAATTGCCAACAGACACTCGGGAGAAGTGTATGGTGTTTCCAGAAACATCTAAAAAACAAAGCAACAGAGCCTAGGGCACTGCCACTTATGGTCCTATAGCTTAGGGAAATTAAAATCAAAAAGACACAGCCACCCCAAAGTTTGGGACGCCTCTGTTTACAAGAACCTCGTTTACAGTACAAGTTCAACATCGCAGAAAGTGAAAAATGGATAAAGAAGTTGTGGTATTTACTTACAAAGCAATATCATTCAGCAATGAAATCTATGTCATCAGGCCCTTAGCATCACAATGAGTGGATTCAGGTATGATGATTCTAACTGAAATAAGTCACACAGAAAAAGAAACATCATAAGATATCAGTAATACACGGAATGTAAACTTGGCTACACAGGAACTGAATTACAGAACAGAACAGGGTCTCAAATTTAGAAAACCAACTTATGCTTGCTTAAGGGTAAAGGTTAGTTGGGGTGCTGCATAAAACCAGAGATTGAAATGAGCACAGATAAAGTTCCTTAAGTCAAATATGGAATAGACAAGAGCTACTCCTTGCTCAACGAAATGGACTCAACACCGCATATTAAACGCCTAAGAATGTACCTGACTAGTAAGTATCGTAAAACCTATGGATTGCTATGTCTCCAAAAGAGAATCAAGCATGTGTACAGGGGCATAAACGCAGCAGTGATAGGATTGGAGAGGTTCGGTGAGCAAATGAAGACCCTTTGAAGTCATATTGCATGGTACCCATTACACGGTCTCAACTCTCCAGGTTTAAGGTATTCTTCCTTCAGCTAAAACATGCATGTGGAACCCAAGTATGATCAACCATGTGAACGGGAGACGTGTTCAAATATGTCTCAGTTTTCCTCCCCTGGTACTCGGGTGCAACATTCCAGACGCTTTACTAACACTCTCCCCACTTGGAGAGTCAGCGCCTTTTACCTCCTGTTTGGCCCAGTTTGCAATTTCTGCGGAAGATGAACAGGAATAGCGAGAACCAATGAGAGGCTAGCTGGAGGTGTCTGGACGGGCAAATTTAACTCTCATTTCCCACCAGGAAGAGGAAATAACCAAAGGCTCAGCGTGCCGTACCGGAACCAGATTAGGGCCTGAAGCCATCCTGCGGTGTTGCGGCCAGCTCAAAGGAAAGCGAGTTGAAGAAAGGAGCTCAGGGGCACTGTAATTCACAAACCTGCAGAGTTATAAATGACAGCTATCGTCCAAAAATAGACTGAAGTAAGGCTGCCAAGAGGACTTGAAAGCGGGGCAGAATTGCAGTAAACCGATTTCAGGAGGTAGACTGGAATTGCATTGAAAGCATAGGAAAAGAGGCAGAACGTCCACAATGATGCACTTGGCCAAAAAGGGCGTATGCGTTTTTTCCTGAATATATTCAGGAAAAAACGCATACGCCATTTTTGGCCAACCAAGCAAGCTTGCAAAGGAAATCTGCACTACAATGAAGTCTCACTTCCCCCCGGTCAAAAGGGCCATCTGAAAAAAGTGTAAAATCCAGAAAGGCAGGACAGGCCATGGAGAACTGGGAGCCTTGTTATGCGGATGGGCGGGATGTAAATTGCCAACAACCACTCGGGAGAAGTGTATGGTGTTTCCTGAAACATCTAAAAAACAAAGCAACAGAACCTAGGGCACTTCCACTTATGGTCCTATAGCTTAGGGAAATTAAAATCAAAAAGACACAGCCACCCCAAAGTTTGGAACGGCTCTGTTTACAAGAACCTCGTTTACAGTACAAGTTCAACATCGCAGAAAGTGAAAAATGGATAAAGAAGTTGTGGTATTTACTTACAAAGCAATATCACTCAGCAATGAAATCTGTGTCATCAGGCCCTTAGCAGCACAATGAGTGGATTCAGGTATGATGATTCTAACTGAAGTAAGTCACACAGAAAAAGAAACATCATAAGATATCAGTAATACACGGAATGTAAACTTGGCTACACAGGAACTGAATTACAGAACAGAACAGGGTCTCAAATTTAGAAAACCAACTTATGCTTGCTTAAGGGTAAAGGTGAGTTGGGGTGCTGCATAAAACCAGAGATTGAAATGAGCACAGATAAAGTTCCTTAAGCCAAATATGGAATAGACAAGAGCTACTCCTTGCTCAACGAAATGGACTCAACACCGCATATTAAACGCCTAAGAATGTACCTGACTAGTAAGTATCTTAAAACCTATGGATTGCTATGTCTCCGAAAGAGAATCAAGCATGTGTACAGGGGCATAAACGCAGCAGTGATAGGATTGGAGAGGTTCGGTGAGCAAATGAAGACCCTTTGAAGTCATATTGCATGGTACCCATTACACGGGTCTCAACTCTCCAGGTTTAAGGTATTCTTCCTTCAGCTAAAACATGCATGTGGAACCCAAGTATGATCAACCATGTGAACGGGAGACGTGTTCAAATATGTCTCAGTTTTCCTCCCCTGGTACTCGGGTGCAACATTCCAGACGCTTTACTAACACTCTCCCCACTTGGAGAGTCAGCGCCTTTAACCTCCTGTTTGGCCCAGTTTGCAATTTCTGCGGAAGATGAACAGGAATAGCGAGAACCAATGAGAGACTAGCTGGAGGTGTCTGGACGGGCAAATTTAACTCTCATTTCCCACCAGGAAGAGGAATTAACCAAAGGCTCAGCATGCCGTGCCGGAACCAGATTAGGGCCTGAAGCCATCCTGCGGTGTTGCGGCCAGGTCACAAGAAAGAGAGTTGAAGAAAGGAGCTCAGGGGCACTGTAATTCACAAACTTGCAGAGTTATAAATGACAGCTATCGTCCAAAAATAGACTGAAGTAAGGCTGCCAAGAGGACTTGAAAGCAGGGCAGAATTGCAGGAAACCGATTTCAGGAGGTAGACTGGAATTGCATTGAAAGCATAGGAAAAGAGGCAGAACGTCCACAATGATGCACTTGGCCAAAAAGGGCGTATGCGTTTTTTCCTGAATATATTCAGGAAAAAACGCATACGCCCTTTTTGGCCAACCAAGCAAGCTTGCAAAGGAAATCTGCACTACAATGAAGTCTCACTTCCCCCCGGGCAAAAGGGCCATCTGAAAAAAGTATAAAATCCAGAAAGGCAGGACAGGCCATGGAGAACTGGGAGCCTTGTTATGCTGATGGGCGGGATGTAAATTGCCAACAACCACTCGGGAGAAGTGTATGGTGTTTCCTGAAACATCTAAAAAACAAAGCAACAGAGCCTAGGGTACTGCCACTTATGGTCCTATAGCTTAGGGAAATTAAAATCAAAAAGACACAGCCACCCCAAAGTTTCGAACGGCTCTGTTTACAAGAACCTCGTTTACAGTACAAGTTCAACATCGAAGAAAGTTAAAAATGGATAAAAAAGTTGTGGTATTTACTTACAAAGCAATATCACTCAGCAATGAAATCTGTGTCATCAGGCCCTTAGCAGCACAATGAGTGGATTCAGGTATGATGATTCTAACTGAAATAAGTGACACAGAAAAAGAAACATCATAAGATATCAGTAATACACGGAATGTAAACTTGGCTACACAGGAACTGAATTACAGAACAGAACAGGGTCTCAAATTTAGAAAACCAACTTATGCTTGCTTAAGGGGAAAGGTGAGTTGGGGTGCTGCATAAAACCAGAGATTGAAATGAGCACAGATAAAGTTCCTTAAGCCAAATATGGAATAGACAAGAGCTACTCCTTGCTCAACGAAATGGACTCAAAACCCCATATTAAACCCCTAAGAATGTACCTGACTGGTAAGTATCTTAAAACCTATGGATTGCTATGTCTCCAAAAGAGAATCAAGCGTGTGTACAGGGGAATAAACGCAGCAGTGATAGGATTGGAGAGGTTCGGTGAGCAAATGAAGACCCTTTGAAGTCATATTGCATGGTACCCATTACACGGGTCTCAACTCTCCAGGTTTAAGGTATTCTTCCTTCAGCTAAAACATGCATGTGGAACCCAGAGTATGATCAACCATGTGAACGGGAGACGTGTTCAAATATGTCTCAGTTTTCCTCCCCTGGTACTCGGGTGCAACATTCCAGACGCTTTACTAACACTCTCCCGACTTGGAGAGTCAGTCCCTTTAACCTCCTGTTTGGCCCAGTTTGCAATTTCTGCGGAAGATGAACAGGAATAGCGAGAACCAATGAGAGGCTAGCTGGAGGTGTCTGGACGGGCAAATTTAACTCTCATTTCCCACCAGGAAGAGGAAATAACCAAAGGCTCAGCGTGCCGTACCGGTACCAGATTAGGGCCTGAAGCCATCATGCGGTGTTGCGGCCAGGTCACAAGAAAGCGAGTTGAAGAAAGGAGCCCAGGGGCACTGTAATTCACAAACCTGCAGAGTTATAAATGACAGCTATCGTCCAAAAATAGACTGAAGTAAGGCTGCCAAGAGGACTTGAAAGCGGGGCAGAATTGCAGGAAACCGATTTCAGGAGGTAGACTGGAATTGCATTGAAAGCATAGGAAAAGAGGCAGAACGTCCACAATGATGCACTTGGCCAAAAAGGGCGTATGCGTTTTTTCCTGAATATATTCAGGAAAAAACGCATACGCCCTTTTTGGCCAACCAAGCAAGCTTGCAAAGGAAATCTGCACTACAATGAAGTCTCACTTCCCCCCGGTCAAAAGGGCCATCTGAAAAAAGTGTAAAATCCAGAAAGGCAGGACAGGCCATGGAGAACTGGGAGCCTTGTTATGCTGACGGGCGGGATGTAAATTGCCAACAACCACTCGGGAGAAGTGTATGGTGTTTCCTGAAACATCTAAAAAACAAAGCAACAGAACCTAGGGCACTTCCACTTATGGTCCTATAGCTTAGGGAAATTAAAATCAAAAAGACACAGCCACCCCAAAGTTTGGAACGGCTCTGTTTACAAGAACCTCGTTTACAGTACAAGTTCAACATCACAGAAAGTGAAAAATGGATAAAGAAGTTGTGGTATTTACTTACAAAGCAATATCACTCAGCAATGAAATCTATGTCATCAGGCCCTTAGCAGCACAATGAGTGGATTCAGGTATGATGATTCTAACTGAAATAAGTCACACAGAAAAAGAAACATCATAAGATATCAGTAATACACGGAATGTAAACTTGGCTACACAGGAAATGAATTCCAAAACAGAACAGGGTCTCAAATTTAGAAAAGCAACTTATGCTTGCTTAAGGGTAAAGGTGAGTTGGAGTGCTGCATAAAACCAGAGATTGAAATGAGCACAGATAAAGTTCCTTAAGTCAAATATGGTATAGACAAGAGCTACTCCTTGCTCAATGAAATGGACTCAACACCGCATATTAAACGCCTAAGAATGTACCTGACTAGTAAGTATCTTAAAACCTATGGATTGCTATGTCTCCGAAAGAGAATCAAGCATGTGTACAGGGGCATAAACGCAGCAGTGATAGGATTGGAGAGGTTCGGTGAGCAAATGAAGACCCTTTGAAGTCATATTGCATGGTACCCATTCCACGGGTTTCAACTCTCCAGGTTTAAGGTATTCTTCCTTCAGCTAAAACATGCATGTGGAACCCAGAGTATGATCAACCATGTGAACGGGAGACGTGTTCAAATATGTCTCAGTTTTCCTCCCCTGGTACTCGGGTGCAACATTCCAAACGCTTTACTAACACTCTCCCGACTTGGAGAGTCAGTCCCTTTAACCTCCTGTTTGGCCCAGTTTGCAATTTCTGCGGAAGATGAACAGGAATAGCGAGAACCAATGAGAGACTAGCTGGAGGTGTCTGGACGGGCAAATTTAACTCTCATTTCCCACCAGGAAGAGGAAATAACCAAAGGCTCAGCGTGCCGTACCGGAACCAGATTAGGGCCTGAAGCCATCCTGCGGTGTTGCGGCCAGGTCACAAGAAAGCAAGTTGAAGAAAGGAGCTCAGGGTCACTGTAATGCACAAATCTGCAGAGTTATAAATGACAGCTATCGTCCAAAAATAGACTGAAGTAAGGCTGCCAAGAGGACTTGAAAGCAGGGCAGAATTGCAGGAAACCGATTTCAGGAGGTAGACTGGAATTGCATTGAAAGCATAGGAAAAGAGGCAGAACGTCCACAATGATGCACTTGGCCAAAAAGGGCGTATGCGTTTTTTCCTGAATATATTCAGGAAAAAACGCATACGCCCTTTTTGGCCAACCAAGCAAGCTTGCAAAGGAAATCTGCACTACAATGAAGTCTCACTTCCCCCCGGTCAAAAGGGCCATCTGAAAAAAGTGTAAAATCCAGAAAGGCAGGACAGGCCATGGAGAACTGGGAGCCTTGTTATGCTGATGGGCGGGATGTAAATTGCCAACAACAACTCGGGAGAAGTGTATGGTGTTTCCTGAAACATCTAAAAAACAAAGCAACAGAGCCTAGGGCACTGCCACTTATGGTCCTATAGCTTAGGGAAATTAAAATCAAAAAGACACAGCCACCCCAAAGTTTGCGACGCCTCTGTTTACAAGAACGTCGTTTACAGCACAAGTTCAACATCGCAGAAAGTGAAAAATGGATAAAGAAGTTGTGGTATTTACTTACAAAGCAATATCACTCAGCAATGAAATCTATGTCATCAGGCCCTTAGCATCACAATGAGTGGATTCAGGTATGATGATTCTAACTGAAATAAGTCACACAGAAAAAGAAACATCATAAGATATCAGTAATACACGGAATGTAAACTTGGCTACACAGGAACTGAATTACAGAACAGAACAGGGTCTCAAATTTAGAAAACCAACTTATGCTTGCTTAAGGGTAAAGGTGAGGTGGGGTGCTGCATAAAACCAGAGATTGAAATGAGCACAGATAAAGTTCCTTAAGTCAAATATGGAATAGACAAGAGCTACTCCTTGCTCAACGAAATGGACTCAACACTGCATATTAAACGCCTAAGAATGTACCTGACTAGTAAGTATCGTAAAACCTATGGATTGCTATGTCTCTAAAAGAGGATCAAGCATGTGTACAGGGGCATAAACACAGCAGTGATAGGATTGGAGAGGTTAGGTGAGCAAATGAAGACCCTTTGAAGTCATATTGCATGGTACCCATTACACGGGTCTGAACTCTCCAGGTTTAAGGTATTCTTCCTTCAGCAAAAACATGCATGTGGAACCCAAGTATGATCAACCATGTGAACGGGAGACGTGTTCAAATATGTCTCAGTTTTCCTCCCCTGGTACTCGGGTGCAACATTCCAGACGCTTTACTAACACTCTCCCCACTTGGAGAGTCAGTCCCTTTAACCTCCTGTTTGGCCCAGTTTGCAATTTCTGCGGAAGATGAACAGGAATAGCGAGAACCAATGAGAGGCTAGCTGGAGGTGTCTGGACGGGCAAATTTAACTCTCATTTCCCACCAGGAAGAGGAAATAAACAAAGGCTCAGCGTGCCGTACCGGAACCAGATTAGGGCCTGAAGCCATCCTGCGGTGTTGCGGCCAGCTCAAAAGAAAGCGAGTTGAAGAAAGGAGCTCAGGGGCACTGTAATTCACAAACCTGCAGAGTTATAAATGACAGCTATCGTCCAAAAATAAACTGAAGTAAGGCTGCCAAGAGGACTTGAAAGCGGGGCAGAATTGCAGGAAACCGATTTCAGGAGGTAGACTGGAATTGCATTGAAAGCATAGGAAAAGAGGCAGAACGTCCACAATGATGCACTTGGCCAAAAAGGGCGTATGCGTTTTTTCCTGAATATATTCAGGAAAAAACGCATACGCCCTTTTTGGCCAACCAAGCAAGCTTGCAAAGGAAATCTGCACTACAATGAAGTCTCACTTCCCCCCGGTCAAAAGGGCCATCTGAAAAAAGTGTAAAATCCAGAAAGGCAGGACAGGCCATGGACAACTGGGAGCCTTGTTATGCGGATGGGCGGGATGTAAATTGCCAACAGACACTCGGGAGAAGTGTATGGTGTTTCCTGAAACATCTAAAAAACAAAGCAACAGAGCCTAGGGCACTGCCACTTATGGTCCTATAGCTTAGGGAAATTAAAATCAAAAAGACACAGCCACCCCAAAGTTTGGGACGCCTCTGTTTACAAGAACCTCGTTTACAGTACAAGTTCAACATCGCAGAAAGTGAAAAATGGATAAAGAACTTGTGGTATTTACTTACAAAGCAATATCACTCAGCAATGAAATCTGTGTCATGAGGCCCGTAGCAGCCCAATGAGTGGATTCAGGTATGATGATTCTAACTGAAATAAGTCACACAGAAAAGAAACATCATAAGATATCAGTAATACACGGAATGTAAACTTGGCTACACAGGAACTGAATTACAGAACAGAACAGGGTCTCAAATTTAGAAAACCAACTTATTCTTGCTTAAGGGTAAAGGTGAGTTGGGGTGCTCCATAAAAGCAGAGATTGAAATGAGCACAGATAAAGTTCCTTAAGTCAAATATGGAATAGACAAGAGCTACTCCTTGCTCAACGAAATGAACACAACACTGCATATTAAATGCCTAAGAATGTACCTGACTAGTAAGTATCGGAAAACCTATGGATTGCTATGTCTCCAAAAGAGAATCAAGCATGTGTACAGGGGCATAAACGCAGCAGTGATAGGATTGGAGAGGTTCGGTGAGCAAATGAAGACCCTTTGAAGTCATATTGCATGGTACCCATTACACGGGTCTCAACTCTCCAGGTTTAAGGTATTCTTCCTTCAGCTAAAACATGCATGTGGAACCTAGAGTATGATCAACCATGTGATCGGGAGACGTGTTCAAATATGTCTCAGTTTTCCTCCCCTGGTACTCGGGTGCAACATTCCAGACGCTTTACTAACACTCTCCCGACTTGGAGAGTCAGTCCCTTTAACCTCCTGTTTGGCCCAGTTTGCAATTTCTGCGGAAGATGAACAGGAATAGCGAGAACCAATGAGAGACTAGCTGGAGGTGTCTGGACGGGCAAATTTAACTCTCATTTCCCACCAGGAAGAGGAATTAACCAAAGGCTCAGCGTGCCGTGCCAGAACCAGATTAGGGCCTGAAGCCATCCTGCGGTGTTGCGGCCAGGTCACAAGAAAGCGAGTTGAAGAAAGGAGCTCAGGGGCACTCTAATTCACAAACCTGCAGACTTATAAATGACAGCTATCGTCCAAAAATAGACTGAAGTAAGGCTGCCAAGAGGACTTGAAAGCGGGGCAGAATTGCAGGAAACCGATTTCAGGAGGTAGACTGGAATTGCATTGAAAGCATAGGAAAAGAGGCAGAACGTCCACAATGATGCACTTGGCCAAAAAGGGCGTATGCGTTTTTTCCTGAATATATTCAGGAAAAAACGCATACGCCCTTTTTGGCCAACCAAGCAATCTTGCAAAGGAAATCTGCACTACAATGAAGTCTCACTTCCCCCCGGTCAAAAGGGCCATCTGAAAAAAGTGTAAAATCCAGAAAGGCAGGACAGGCCATGGAGAACTGGGAGCCTTGTTATGCGGATGGGCGGGATGTAAATTGCCAACAGACACTCAGGAGAAGTGTATGGTGTTTCCTGAAACATCTAAAAAACAAAGCAACAGAGCCTAGGGCACTGCCACTTATGGTCCTATAGCTTAGGGAAATTAAAATCAAAAAGACACAGCCACCCCAAAGTTTGGGACGCCTCTGTTTACAAGAACCTCGTTTACAGTACAAGTTCAACATCGCAGAAAGTGAAAAATGGATAAAGAACTTGTGGTACTTACGTACAATGCAGTATCACTCAGCAATGAAATCTATGTCATCAGGCCCGTAGCAGCATAATGAGTGGATTCACGTACGATGATTCTAACTGAAATAAGTCACACAGAAAAAGAAACATCATAAGATATCACTAATACACGGAATGTAAACTTGGCTACACAGGAACTGAATTACAGAACAGAACAGGGTCTCAAATTTAGAAAACCAACTTATGCTTGCTTAAGGGGAAAGGTGAGTTGGGGTGCTGCATAAAACCAGAGATTGAAATGAGCACAGATAAAGTTCCTTAAGTCAAATATGGAATAGACAAGAGCTACTCCTTGCTCAACGAAATGGACTCAACACCGCATATTAAACGCCTAAGAATGTACCTGACTAGTAAGTATCTTAAAACCTATGGATTGCTATGTCTCCGAAAGAGAATCAAGTATGTGTACAGGGGCATAAACGCAGCAGTGATAGGATTGGAGAGGTTCGGTGAGCAAATGAAGACCCTTTGAAGTCATATTGCATGGTACCCATTCCACGGGTTTCAACTCTCCACGTTTAAGGTATTCTTCCTTCAGCTAAAACATGCATGTGGAACCCAGAGTATGATCAACCATGTGAACGGGAGACGTGTTCAAATATGTCTCAGTTTTCCTCCCCTGGTACTCGGGTGCAACATTCCAGACGCTTTACTAACACTCTCCCGACTTGGAGAGTCAGTCCCTTTAACCTCCTGTTTGGCCCAGTTTGCAATTTCTGTGGAAGATGAACAGGAATAGCGAGAACCAATGAGAGACTAGCTGGAGGTGTCTGGACGGGCAAATTTAACTCTCATTTCCCACCAGGAAGAGGAATTAAGCAAAGACTCAACGTGCCGTGCCGGAACCAGATTAGGGCCTGAAGCCATCATGCGGTGTTGCGGCCAGGTCACAAGAAAGCGAGTTGAAGAAAGGAGCTCAGGGGCACTGTAATTCACAAACCTGCAGAGTTATAAATGACAGCTATCGTCCAAAAATAGACTGAAGTAAGGCTGCCAAGAGGACTTGAAAGCGGGGCAGAATTGCAGGAAACCGATTTCAGGAGGTAGACTGGAATTGCATTGAAAGCATAGGAAAAGAGGCAGAACGTCCACAATGATGCACTTGGCCAAAAAGGGCGTATGCGTTTTTTCCTGAATATATTCAGGAAAAAACGCATACGCCCTTTTTGGCCAACCAAGCAAGCTTGCAAAGGAAATCTGCACTACAATGAAGTCTCACTTCCCCCCGGTCAAAAGGGCCATCTGAAAAAAGTGTAAAATCCAGAAAGGCAGGACAGGCCATGGAGAACTGGGAGCCTTGTTATGCTGATGGGCGGGATGTAAATTGCCAACAACAACTCGGGAGAAGTGTATGGTGTTTCCTGAAACATCTAAAAAACAAAGCAACAGAGCCTAGGGCACTGCCACTTATGGTCCTATAGCTTAGGGAAATTAAAATCAAAAAGACACAGCCACCCCAAAGTTTGCGACGCCTCTGTTTACAAGAACGTCGTTTACAGCACAAGTTCAACATCGCAGAAAGTGAAAAATGGATAAAGAAGTTGTGGTATTTACTTACAAAGCAATATCACTCAGCAATGAAATCTATGTCATCAGGCCCTTAGCATCACAATGAGTGGATTCAGGTATGATGATTCTAACTGAAATAAGTCACACAGAAAAAGAAACATCATAAGATATCAGTAATACACGGAATGTAAACTTGGCTACACAGGAACTGAATTACAGAACAGAACAGGGTCTCAAATTTAGAAAACCAACTTATGCTTGCTTAAGGGTAAAGGTGAGGTGGGGTGCTGCATAAAACCAGTGATTGAAATGAGCACAGATAAAGTTCCTTAAGTCAAATATGGAATAGACAAGAGCTACTCCTTGCTCAACGAAATGGACTCAACACTGCATATTAAACGCCTAAGAATGTACCTGACTAGTAAGTATCGTAAAACCTATGGATTGCTATGTCTCCAAAAGAGAATCAAGCATGTGTACAGGGGCATAAACACAGCAGTGATAGGATTGGAGAGGTTCGGTGAGCAAATGAAGACCCTTTGAAGTCATATTGCATGGTACCCATTACACGGGTCTGAACTCTCCAGGTTTAAGGTATTCTTCCTTCAGCAAAAACATGCATGTGGAACCCAAGTATGATCAACCATGTGAACGGGAGACGTGTTCAAATATGTCTCAGTTTTCCTCCCCTGGTACTCGGGTGCAACATTCCAGACGCTTTACTAACACTCTCCCCACTTGGAGAGTCAGTCCCTTTAACCTCCTGTTTGGCCCAGTTTGCAATTTCTGCGGAAGATGAACAGGAATAGCGAGAACCAATGAGAGGCTAGCTGGAGGTGTCTGGACGGGCAAATTTAACTCTCATTTCCCACCAGGAAGAGGAAATAAACAAAGGCTCAGCGTGCCGTACCGGAACCAGATTAGGGCCTGAAGCCATCCTGCGGTGTTGCGGCCAGCTCAAAAGAAAGCGAGTTGAAGAAAGGAGCTCAGGGGCACTGTAATTCACAAACCTGCAGAGTTATAAATGACAGCTATTGTCCAAAAATAAACTGAAGTAAGGCTGCCAAGAGGACTTGAAAGCGGGGCAGAATTGCAGGAAACCGATTTCAGGAGGTAGACTGGAATTGCATTGAAAGCATAGGAAAAGAGGCAGAACGTCCACAATGATGCACTTGGCCAAAAAGGGCGTATGCGTTTTTTCCTGAATATATTCAGGAAAAAACGCATACGCCCTTTTTGGCCAACCAAGCAAGCTTGCAAAGGAAATCTGCACTACAATGAAGTCTCACTTCCCCCCGGTCAAAAGGGCCATCTGAAAAAAGTGTAAAATCCAGAAAGGCAGGACAGGCCATGGAGAACTGGGAGCCTTGTTATGCTGATGGGCGGGATGTAAATTGCCAACAACCACTCGGGAGAAGTGTATGGTGTTTCCTGAAACATCTAAAAAACAAAGCAACAGAACCTAGGGCACTTCCACTTATGGTCCCATAGCTTAGGGAAATTAAAATCAAAAAGACACAGCCACCCCAAAGTTTGGAACGGCTCTGTTTACAAGAACCTCGTTTACAGTACAAGTTCAACATCGCAGAAAGTGAAAAATGGATAAAGAAGTTGTGGTATTTACTTACAAAGCAATATCACTCAGCAATGAAATCTGTGTCATCAGGCCCTTAGCAGCACAATGAGTGGATTCAGGTATGATGATTCTAACTGAAATAAGTCACACAGAAAAAGAAACATCATAAGATATCAGTAATACACGGAATGTAAACTTGGCTACACAGGAACTGAATTACAGAACAGAACAGGGTCTCAAATTTAGAAAACCAACTTATTCTTGCTTAAGGGTAAAGGTGAGTTGGGGTGCTGCATAAAACCAGAGATTGAAATGAGCACAGATAAAGTTCCTTAAGCCAAATATGGAATAGACAAGAGCTACTCCTTGCTCAACGAAATGGACTCAACACCCCATATTAAACGCCTAAGAATGTACCTGACTAGTAAGTATCTTAAAACCTATGGATTGCTATGTCTCCGAAAGAGAATCAAGCATGTGTACAGGGGCATAAACGCAGCAGTGATAGGATTGGAGAGGTTCGGTAAGCAAATGAAGACCCTTTGAAGTCATATTGCCTGGTACCCATTCCACGGGTTTCAACTACCCAAGTTTAAGGTATTCTTCCTTCAGCTAAAACATGCATGTGGAACCTAGAGTATGATCAACCATGTGATCGGGAGACGTGTTCAAATATGTCTCAGTTTTCCTTCCCTGGTACTCGGGTGCAACATTCCAGACGCTTTACTAACACTCTCCCCACTTGGAGAGTCAGTCCCTTTAACCTCCTGTTTGGCCCAGTTTGCAATTTCTGCGGAAGATGAACAGGAATAGCGAGAACCAATGAGAGGCTAGCTGGAGGTGTCTGGACGGGCAAATTTAACTCTCATTTCCCACCAGGAAAAGGAAATAACGAAAGGATCAGCGTGCCGTGCCGGAACCAGATTAGGGCCTGAAGCCATCCTGCGGTGTTGCGGCCAGGTCACAAGAAAGCAAGTTGAAGAAAGGAGCTCAGGGTCACTGTAATGCTCAAATCTGCAGAGTTATAAATGACAGCTATCGTCCAAAAATAGACTGAAGTAAGGCTGCCAAGAGGACTTGAAAGCGGGGCAGAATTGCAGGAAACCGATTTCAGGAGGTAGACTGGAATTGCATTGAAAGCATAGGAAAAGAGGCAGAACGTCCACAATGATGCACTTGGCCAAAAAGGGCGTATGCGTTTTTTCCTGAATATATTCAGGAAAAAACGCATACGCCCTTTTTGGCCAACCAAGCAAGCTTGCAAAGGAAATCTGCACTACAATGAAGTCTCACTTCCCCCCGGTCAAAAGGGCCATCTGAAAAAAGTGTAAAATCCAGAAAGGCAGGACAGGCCATGGACAACTGGGAGCCTTGTTATGCTGATGGGCGGGATGTAAATTGCCAACAGACACTCGGGAGAAGTGTATGGTGTTTCCTGAAACATCTAAAAAACAAAGCAACAGAGCCTAGGGCACTGCCACTTATGGTCCTATAGCTTAGGGAAATTAAAATCAAAAAGACACAGCCACCCCAAAGTTTTGAACGGCTATGTTTACAAGAACCTCGTTTACAGTACAAGTTCAACATCGCAGAAAGTGAAAAATGGAAAAAGAAGTTGTGGTATTTACTTACAAAGCAATATCACTCAGCAATGAAATCTGTGTCATCAGGCCCGTAGCAGCCCAATGAGTGGATTCAGGTATGAAGATTCTAACTGAAATAAGTCACACAGAAAAGAAACATCATAAGATATCAGTAATACACGGAATGTAAACTTGGCTACACAGGAACTGAATTACAGAACAGAACAGGGTCTCAAATTTAGAAAACCAACTTATTCTTGCTTAAGGGTAAAGGTGAGTTGGGGTGCTCCATAAAACCAGAGATTGAAATGAGCACAGATAAAGTTCCTTAAGTCAAATATGGAATAGACAAGAGCTACTCCTTGCTCAACGAAATGGACTCAACACTGCATATTAAACGCCTAAGAATGTACCTGACTAGTAAGTATCGTAAAACCTATGGATTGCTATGTCTCCAAAAGAGAATCAAGCATGTGTACAGGGGCATAAACACAGCAGTGATAGGATTGGAGAGGTTCGGTGAGCAAATGAAAACCCTTTGAAGTCATATTGCATGGTACCCATTCCACGGGTTTCAACTACCCAGGTTTTAGGTATTCTTCCTTCAGCTAAAACATGCATGTGGAACCCAAGTATGATCAACCATGTGAACGGGAGACGTGTTCAAATATGTCTCAGTTTTCCTCCCCTGGTACTCGGGTGCAACATTCCAGACGCTTTACTAACACTCTCCCGACTTGGAGAGTCAGCGCCTTTAACCTCCTGTTTGGCCCAGTTTGCAATTTCTGCGGAAGATGAACAGGAATAGCGAGAACCAATGAGAGGCTAGCTGGAGGTGTCTGGACGGGCAAATTTAACTCTCATTTCCCACCAGGAAAAGGAATTAACCAAAGGCTCAGCGTGCCGTGCCGGAACCAGATTAGGGCCTGAAGCCATCCTGCGGTGTTGCGGCCAGGTCACAAGAAAGCGAGTTGAAGAAAGGAGCTCAGGGGCACTGTAATTCACAAACCTGCAGAGTTATAAATGACAGCTATCGTCCAAAAATAGACTGAAGTAAGGCTGCCAAGAGGACTTGAAAGCGGGGCAGAATTGCAGGAAACCGATTTCAGGAGGTAGACTGGAATTGCATTGAAAGCATAGGAAAAGAGGCAGAACGTCCACAATGATGCACTTGGCCAAAAAGGGCGTATGCGTTTTTTCCTGAATATATTCAGGAAAAAACGCATACGCCCTTTTTGGCCAACCAAGCAAGCTTGCAAAGGAAATCTGCACTACAATGAAGTCTCACTTCCCCCCGGTCAAAAGGGCCATCTGAAAAAAGTGTAAAATCCAGAAAGGCAGGACAGGCCATGGAGAACTGGGAGCCTTGTTATGCTGATGGGCGGGATGTAAATTGCCAACAACAACTCGGGAGAAGTGTATGGTGTTTCCTGAAACATCTAAAAAACAAAGCAACAGAGCCTAGGGCACTGCCACTTATGGTCCTATAGCTTAGGGAAATTAAAATCAAAAAGACACAGCCACCCCAAAGTTTGCGACACCTCTGTTTACAAGAACGTCGTTTACAGCACAAGTTCAACATCGCAGAAAGTGAAAAATGGATAAAGAAGTTGTGGTATTTACTTACAAAGCAATATCACTCAGCAATGAAATCTATGTCATCAGGCCCTTAGCATCACAATGAGTGGATTCAGGTATGATGATTCTAACTGAAATAAGTCACACAGAAAAAGAAACATCATAAGATATCAGTAATACACGGAATGTAAACTTGGCTACACAGGAACTGAATTACAGAACAGAACAGGGTCTCAAATTTAGAAAACCAACTTATGCTTGCTTAAGGGTAAAGGTGAGGTGGGGTGCTGCATAAAACCAGAGATTGAAATGAGCACAGATAAAGTTCCTTAAGTCAAATATGGAATAGACAAGAGCTACTCCTTGCTCAACGAAATGGACTCAACACTGCATATTAAACGCCTAAGAATGTACCTGACTAGTAAGTATCGTAAAACCTATGGATTGCTATGTCTCCAAAAGAGAATCAAGCATGTGTACAGGGGCATAAACACAGCAGTGATAGGATTGGAGAGGTTCGGTGAGCAAATGAAGACCCTTTGAAGTCATATTGCATGGTACCCATTCCACGGGTTTCAACTACCCAGGTTTTAGGTATTCTTCCTTCAGCTAAAACATGCATGTGGAACCCAAGTATGATCAACCATGTGAACGGGAGACGTGTTCAAATATGTCTCAGTTTTCCTCCCCTGGTACTCGGGTGCAACATTCCAGACGCTTTACTAACACTCTCCCCACTTGGAGAGTCAGCGCCTTTAACCTCCTGTTTGGCCCAGTTTGCAATTTCTGCGGAAGATGAACAGGAATAGCGAGAACCAATGAGAGGCTAGCTGGAGGTGTCTGGACGGGCAAATTTAACTCTCATTTCCCACCAGGAAAAGGAATTAACCAAAGGCTCAGCGTGCCGTGCCGGAACCAGATTAGGGCCTGAAGCCATCCTGCGGTGTTGCGGCCAGGTCACAAGAAAGCAAGTTGAAGAAAGGAGCTCAGGGGCACTGTAATTCAGAAACCTGCAGAGTTATAAATGACAGCTATCGTCCAAAAATAGACTGAAGTAAGGCTGCCAAGAGGACTTGAAAGCGGGGCAGAATTGCAGGAAACCGATTTCAGGAGGTAGACTGGAATTGCATTGAAAGCATAGGAAAAGAGGCAGAACGTCCACAATGATGCACTTGGCCAAAAAGGGCGTATGCGGTTTTTCCTGAATATATTCAGGAAAAAACGCATACGCCCTTTTTGGCCAACCAAGCAAGCTTGCAAAGGAAATCTGCACTACAATGAAGTCTCACTTCCCCCTGGTCAAAAGGGCCATCTGAAAAAAGTGTAAAATCCAGAAAGGCAGGACAGGCCATGGAGAACTGGGAGCCTTGTTATGCTGATGGGCGGGATGTAAATTGCCAACAGACACTCAGGAGAAGTGTATGGTGTTTCCTGAAACATCTAAAAAACAAAGCAACAGAACCTAGGGCACTTCCACTTATGGTCCTATAGCTTAGGGAAATTAAAATCAAAAAGACACAGCCACCCCAAAGTTTGGAACGGCTCTGTTTACAAGAACCTCGTTTACAGTACAAGTTCAACATCGCAGAAAGTGAAAAATGGATAAAGAAGTTGTGGTATTTACTTACAAAGCAATATCACTCAGCAATGAAATCTGTGTCATCAGGCCCTTAGCAGCACAATGAGTGGATGGATTCAGGTATGATGATTCTAACTGAAATAAGTCACACAGAAAAAGAAACATCATAAGATATCAGTAATACACGGAATGTAAACTTGGCTACACAGGAACTGAATTACAGAACAGAACAGGGTCTCAAATTTAGAAAACCAACTTATTCTTGCTTAAGGGTAAAGGTGAGTTGGGGTGCTGCATAAAACCAGAGATTTAAATGAGCACAGATAAAGTTCCTTAAGCCAAATATGGAATAGACAAGAGCTACTCCTTGCTCAACGAAATGGACTCAACACCGCATATTAAACGCCTAAGAATGTACCTGACTAGTAAGTATCTTAAAACCTATGGATTGCTATGTCTCCGAAAGAGAATCAAGCATGTGTACAGGGGCATAAACGCAGCAGTGATAGGACTGGACAGGTTCGGTGAGCAAATGAAGACCCTTTGAAGTCATATTGCATGGTACCCATTCCACGGGTTTCAACTACCCAGGTTTAAGGTATTCTTCCTTCAGCTAAAACATGCATGTGGAACCTAGAGTATGATCAACCATGTGATCGGGAGACGTGTTCAAATATGTCTCAGTTTTCCTCCCCTGGTACTCGGGTGCAACATTCCAGACGCTTTACTAACACTCTCCCCACTTGGAGAGTCAGTCCCTTTAACCTCCTGTTTGGCCCAGTTTGCAATTTCTGCGGAAGATGAACAGGAATAGCGAGAACCAATGAGAGGCTAGCTGGAGGTGTCTGGACGGGCAAATTTAACTCTCATTTCCCACCAGGAAGAGGAATTAACCAAAGGCTCAGCGTGCCGGGCCGGAACCAGATTAGGGCCTGAAGCCATCCTGCGGTGTTGCTGCCAGGTCACAAGAAAGCGAGTTGAAGAAAGGAGCTCAGGGGCACTGTAATTCACAAACCTGCAGAGTTATAAATGGCAGCTATCGTCCAAAAATAGACTGAAGTAAGGCTGCCAAGAGGACTTGAAAGCGGGGCAGAATTGCAGGAAACCGATTTCAGGAGGTAGACTGGAATTGCATTGAAAGCATAGGAAAAGAGGCAGAACGTCCACAATGATGCACTTGGCCAAAAAGGGCGTATGCGTTTTTTCCTGAATATATTCAGGAAAAAACGCATACGCCCTTTTTGGCCAACCAAGCAAGCTTGCAAAGGAAATCTGCACTACAATGAAGTCTCACTTCCCCCCGGTCAAAATGGCCATCTGAAAAAAGTGTAAAATCCAGAAAGGCAACAGGCCATTGAGAACTGGGAGCCTTGTTATGCTGATGGGCGGGATGTAAATTGCCAACAGACACTCGGGTGAAGTGTATGGTGTTTCCTGAAACATCTAAAAAACAAAGCAACAGAACCTAGGGCACTTCCACTTATGGTCCTATAGATTAGGGAAATTAAAATCAAAAAGACACAGCCACCCCAAAGTTTGGGACGCCTCTGTTTACAAGAACCTCGTTTACAGTACAAGTTCAACATCGCAGAAAGTGAAAAATGGATAAAGAAGTTGTGGTATTTACTTACAAAGCAATATCACTCAGCAATGAAATCTGTGTCATCAGGCCCTTAGCAGCACAATGAGTGGATTCAGGTATGATGATTCTAACTGAAGTAAGTCACACAGAAAAAGAAACATCATAAGATATCACTAATACACGGAATGTAAACTTGGCTACACAGGAACTGAATTACAGAACAGAACAGGGTCTCAAATTTAGAAAACCAACTTATGCTTGCTTAAGGGTAAAGGTGAGTTGGGGTGCTGCATAAAACCAGGGATTGAAATGAACACAGATAAAGTTCCTTAAGTCAAATATGGAATAGACAAGAGCTACTCCTTGCTCAACGAAATGGACTCAACACCGCATATTAAACGCCTAAGAATGTACCTGACTAGTAAGTATCGTAAAACCTATGGATTGCTATGTCTCCGAAAGAGAATCAAGCATGTGTACAGGGGCATAAACGCAGCAGTGATAGGATTGGAGAGGTTCGGTGAGCAAATGAAGACCCTTTGAAGTCATATTGCATGGTACCCATTACACGGGTCTCAACTCTCCAGGTTTAAGGTATTCTTCCTTCAGCTAAAACATGCATGTGGAACCTAGAGTATGATCAACCATGTGATCGGGAGACGTGTTCAAATATGTCTCAGTTTTCCTCCCCTGGTACTCGGGTGCAACATTCCAGACGCTTTACTAACACTCTCCCCACTTGGAGAGTCAGTCCCTTTAACCTCCTGTTTGGCCCAGTTTGCAATTTCTGCGGAAGATGAACAGGAATAGCGAGAACCAATGAGAGGCTAGCTGGAGGTGTCTGGACGGGCAAATTTAACTCTCATTTCCCACCAGGAAGAGGAATTAACCAAAGGCTCAGCATGCCGGGCCGGAACCAGATTAGGGCCTGAAGCCATCCTGCGGTGTTGCGGCCAGGTCACAAGAAAGCGAGTTGAAGAAAGGAGCTCAGGGGCACTGTAATTCACAAACCTGCAGAGTTATAAATGACAGCTATCGTCCAAAAATAGACTGAAGTAAGGCTGCCAAGAGGACTTGAAAGCGGGGCAGAATTGCAGGAAACCGATTTCAGGAGGTAGACTGGAATTGCATTGAAAGGATAGGAAAAGAGGCAGAACGTCCACAATGATGCACTTGGCCAAAAAGGGTGTATGCGTTTTTTCCTGAATATATTCAGGAAAAAACGCATACGCACTTTTTGGCCAACGAAGCAAGCTTGCAAAGGAAATCTGCACTACAATGAAGTCTCACTTCCCCCCGGTCAAAAGGGCCATCTGAAAAAAGTGTAAAATCCAGAAAGGCAACAGGCCATTGAGAACTGGGAGCCTTGTTATGCTGATGGGCGGGATGTAAATTGCCAACAGACACTTGGGAGAAGTGTATGGTGTTTCCTGAAACATCTAAAAAACAAAGCAACAGAACCTAGGGCACTTCCACTTATGGTCCTATAGATTAGGGAAATTAAAATCAAAAAGACACAGCCACCCCAAAGTTTGGAACGGCTCTGTTTACAAGAACCTTGTTTACAGTACAAGTTCAACATCGCAGAAAGTGAAAAATGGATAAAGAAGTTGTGGTATTCACTTACAAAGCAATATCACTCAGCAATGAAATCTATGTCATCAGGCCCTTAGCAGCACAATGAGTGGATTCAGGTATGATGATTCTAACTGAAATAAGTCACACAGAAAAAGAAACATCATAAGATATCAGTAATACACGGAATGGAAACTTGGCTACACAGGAACTGAATTACAGAACAGAACAGGGTCTCAAATTTAGAAAACCAACTTATGCTTGCTTAAGGGTAAAGGTGAGTTGGGGTGCTGCATAAAACCAGAGATTGAAATGAGCACAGATAAAGTTCCTTAAGCCAAATATGGAATAGACAAGAGCTACTCCTTGCTCAACGAAATGGACTCAACACCGCATATTAAACGCCTAAGAATGTACCTGACTAGTAAGTATCTTAAAACCTATGGATTGCTATGTCTCCGAAAGAGAATCAAGCATGTGTACAGGGGCATAAACGCAGCAGTGATAGGATTGGAGAGGTTCGGTGAGCAAATGAAGACCCTTTGAAGTCATATTGCATGGTACCCATTCCACGGGTTTCACCTACCCAGGTTTAAGGTATTCTTCCTTCAGCTAAAACATGCATGTGGAACCTAGAGTATGATCAACCATGTGATCGGGAGACGTGTTCAAATATGTCTCAGTTTTCCTCTCCTGGTACTCGGGTGCAACATTCCAGACGCTTTACTAACACTCTCCCCACTTGGAGAGTCAGTCCCTTTAACCTCCTGTTTGGCCCAGTTTGCAATTTCTGCGGAAGATGAACAGGAATAGCGAGAACCAATGAGAGGCTAGCTGGAGGTGTCTGGACGGGCAAATTTAACTCTCATTTCCCACCAGGAAGAGGAATTAACCAAAGGCTCAGCATGCCGGGCCGGAACCAGATTAGGGCCTGAAGCCATCCTGCGGTGTTGCGGCCAGCTCAAAAGAAAGCGAGTTGAAGAAAGGAGCTCAGGGGCACTGTAATTCACAAACCTGCAGAGTTATAAATGACAGCTATCGTCCAAAAATAGACTGAAGTAAGGCTGCCAAGAGGACTGGAAAGCGGGGCAGAATTGCAGGAAACCGATTTCAGGAGGTAGACTGGAATTGCATTGAAAGCATAGGAAAAGAGGCAGAACGTCCACAATGATGCACTTGGCCAAAAAGGGCGTATGCGTTTTTTCCTGAATATATTCAGGAAAAAACGCATACGCCCTTTTTGGCCAACCAAGCAAGCTTGCAAAGGAAATCTGCACTACAATGAAGTCTCACTTCCCCCCGGTCAAAAGGGCCATCTGAAAAAAGTGTAAAATCCAGAAAGGCAACAGGCCATTGAGAACTGGGAGCCTTGTTATGCTGATGGGCGGGATGTAAATTGCCAACAGACACTTGGGAGAAGTGTATGGTGTTTCCTGAAACATCTAAAAAACAAAGCAACAGAGCCTAGGGCACTTCCACTTATGGTCCTATAGATTAGGGAAATTAAAATCAAAAAGACACAGCCACCCCAAAGTTTGGAACGGCTCTGTTTACAAGAACCTCGTTTACAGTACAAGTTCAACATCGCAGAAAGTGAAAAATTGATAAAGAAGTTGTGGTATTCACTTACAAAGCAATATCACTCAGCAATGAAATCTATGTCATCAGGCCCTTAGCAGCACAATGAGTGGATTCAGGTATGATGATTCTAACTGAAGTAAGTCACACAGAAAAAGAAACATCATAAGATATCACTAATACACGGAATGTAAACTTGGCTACACTGGAACTGAATTACAGAACAGAACAGGGTCTCAAATTTAGAAAACCAACTTATGCTTGCTTAAGGGGAAAGGTGAGTTGGGTTGCTGCATAAAACCAGAGATTGAAATGAGCACAGATAAAGTTCCTTAAGTCAAATATGGAATAGACAAGAGCTACTCCTTGCTCAACGAAATGGACTCAACACCCCATATTAAACGCCTAAGAATGTACCTGACTAGTAAGTATCTTAAAACCTATGGATTGCTATGTCTCCGAAAGAGAATCAAGCATGTGTACAGGGGCATAAACGCAGCAGTGATAGGATTGGAGAGGTTCAGTGAGCAAATGAAGACCCTTTGAAGTCATATTGCATGGTACCCATTCCACGGGTTTCAACTACCCAGGTTTTAGGTATTCTTCCTTCAGCTAAAACATGCATGTGGAACCCAAGTATGATCAACCATGTGATCGGGAGACGTGTTCAAATATGTCTCAGTTTTCCTCCCCTGGTACTCGGGTGCAACATTCCAGACGCTTTACTAACACTCTCCCGACTTGGAGAGTCAGTCCCTTTAACCTCCTGTTTGGCCCAGTTTGCAATTTCTGCGGAAGATGAACAGGAATAGCGAGAACCAATGAGAGGCTAGCTGGAGGTGTCTGGACGGGCAAATTTAACTCTCATTTCCCACCAGGAAGAGGAATTAACCAAAGGCTCAGCATGCCGGGCCGGAACCAGATTAGAGCCTGAAGCCATCCTGCGGTGTTGCGGCCAGGTCACAAGAAAGCGAGTTGAAGAAAGGAGCTCAGGGGCACTGTAATTCACAAACCTGCAGAGTTATAAATGACAGCTATCGTCCAAAAATAGACTGAAGTAAGGCTGCCAAGAGGACTTGAAAGCGGGGCAGAATTGCAGGAAACCGATTTCAGGAGGTAGACTGGAATTGCATTGAAAGCATAGGAAAAGAGGCAGAACGTCCACAATGATGCACTTGGCCAAAAAGGGCGTATGCGTTTTTTCCTGAATATATTCAGGAAAAAACGCATACGCCCTTTTTGACCAACCAAGCAAGCTTGCAAAGGAAATCTGCACTACAATGAAGTCTCACTTCCCCCCGGTCAAAAGGGCCATCTGAAAAAAGTGTAAAATCCAGAAAGGCAGGACAGGCCATGGAGAACTGGGAGCCTTGTTATGCTGATGGGCGGGATGAAAATTGCCAACAGACACTCGGGAGAAGTGTATGGTGTTTCCTGAAACATCTAAAAAACAAAGCAACAGAACCTAGGGCACTTCCACTTATGGTCCTATAGCTTAGGGAAATTAAAATCAAAAAGACACAGCCACCCCAAAGTTTGGAACAGCTCTGTTTACAAGAACCTCATTTACAGTACAAGTTCAACATCGCAGAAAGTGAAAAATGGATAAAGAAGTTGTGGTATTTACTTACAAAGCAATATCACTCAGCAATGAAATCTGTGTCATCAGGCCCTTAGCAGCACAATGAGTGGATTCAGGTATGATGATTCTAACTGAAGTAAGTCACACAGAAAAAGAAACATCATAAGATATCAGTAATACACGGAATGTAAACTTGGCTACACAGGAACTGAATTACAGAACAGAACAGGGTCTCAAATTTAGAAAACCAACTTATGCTTGCTTAAGGGTAAAGGTGAGTTGGGGTGCTGCATAAAACCAGGGATTGAAATGAGCACAGATAAAGTTCCTTAAGTCAAATATAGAATAGACAAGAGCTACTCCTTGCTCAACGAAATGGACTCAACACCGCATATTAAACGCCTAAGAATGTACCTGACTAGTAAGTATCTTAAAACCTATGGATTGCTATGTCTCCGAAAGAGAATCAAGCATGTGTACAGGGGCATAAACGCAGCAGTGATAGGATTGGAGAGGTTCGGTGAGCAAATGAAGACCCTTTGAAGTCATATTGCATGGTACCCATTACACGGGTCTTAACTCTCCAGGTTTAAGGTATTCTTCCTTCAGCTAAAACATGCATGTGGAACCCAAGTATGATCAACCATGTGAACGGGAGACGTGTTCAAATATGTCTCAGTTTTCCTCCCCTGGTACTCGGGTGCAACATTCCAGACGCTTTACTAACACTCTCCCCACTTGGAGAGTCAGCGCCTTTAACCTCCTGTTTGGCCCAGTTTGCAATTTCTGCGGAAGATGAACAGGAATAGCGAGAACCAATGAGAGACTAGCTGGAGGTGTCTGGACGGGCAAATTTAACTCTCATTTCCCACCAGGAAGAGGAAATAACCAAAGGCTGAGCGTGCCGTGCCGGAACCAGATTAGGGCCTGAAGCCATCCTGCGGTGTTGCGGCCAGGTCACAAGAAAGCAAGTTGAAGAAAGGAGCTCAGGGGCACTGTAATTCAGAAACCTGCAGAGTTATAAATGACAGCTATCGTCCAAAAATAGACTGAAGTAAGGCTGCCAAGAGGACTTGAAAGCGGGACAGAATTGCAGGAAACCGATTTCAGGAGGTAGACTGGAATTGCATTGAAAGCATAGGAAAAGAGGCAGAACGTCCACAATGATGCACTTGGCCAAAAAGGGCGTATGCGTTTTTTCCTGAATATATTCAGGAAAAAACGCATACGCCCTTTTTGGCCAACCAAGCAAGCTTGCAAAGGAAATCTGCACTACAATGAAGTCTCACTTCCCCCCGGTCAAAAGGGCCATCTGAAAAAAGTGTAAAATCCAGAAAGGCAACAGGCCATTGAGAACTGGGAGCCTTGTTATGCTGATGGGCGGGATGTAAATTGCCAACAGACACTTGGGAGAAGTGTATGGTGTTTCCTGAAACATCTAAAAAACAAAGCAACAGAGCCTAGGGCACTTCCACTTATGGTCCTATAGTTTAGGGAAATTAAAATCAAAAAGACACAGCCACCCCAAAGTTTGGAACGGCTCTGTTTACAAGAACCTCGTTTACAGTACAAGTTCAACATCGCAGAAAGTGAAAAATGGATAAAGAAGTTGTGGTATTCACTTACAAAGCAATATCACTCAGCAATGAAATCTATGTCATCAGGCACTTAGCAGCACAATGAGTGGATTCAGGTATGATGATTCTAACTGAAATAAGTCACACAGAAAAAGAAACATCATAAGATATCAGTAATACACGGAATGGAAACTTGGCTACACAGGAACTGAATTACAGAACAGAACAGGGTCTCAAATTTAGAAAACCAACTTATGCTTGCTTAAGGGTAAAGGTGAGTTGGGGTGCTGCATAAAACCAGAGATTGAAATGAGCACAGATAAAGTTCCTTAAGTCAAATATGGAATAGACAAGAGCTACTCCTTGCTCAACGAAATGGACTCAACACCGTATATTAAACGCCTAAGAATGTACCTGACTTGTAAGTATCTTAAAACCTATGGATTGCTATGTCTCCAAAAGAGAATCAAGCATGTGTACAGGGGCATAAACGCAGCAGTGATAGGATTGGACAGGTTCGGTGAGCAAATGAAGACCCTTTGAAGTCATATTGCATGGTACCCATTCCACGGGTTTCAACTCTCCAGGTTTAAGGTATTCTTCCTTCAGCTAAAACATGCATGTTGAACCCACGTATGCTCAACCATGTGAACGGGAGACGTGTTCAAATATGTCTCAGTTTTCCTCCCCTGGTACTCGGGTGCAACATTCCAGACGCTTTACTAACACTCTCCCCACTTGGAGAGTCAGCGCCTTTAACCTCCTGTTTGGCCCAGTTTGCAATTTCTGCGGAAGATGAACAGGAATAGCGAGAACCAATGAGAGACTACCTGGAGGTGTCTGGACGGGCAAATTTAACTCTCATTTCCCACCAGGAAAAGGAAATAACCAAAGGCTCAGCGTGCCGTGCCGGAACCAGATTAGGGCCTGAAGCCATCCTGCGGTGTTGCGGCCAGGTCACAAGAAAGCAAGTTGAAGAAAGGAGCTCAGGGGCACTGTAATTCACAAACCTGCAGAGTTATAAATGACAGCTATCGTCCAAAAATAGACTGAAGTAAGGCTGCCAAGAGGACTTGAAAGCGGGGCAGAATTGCAGGAAACCGATTTCAGGAGGTAGACTGGAATTGCATTGAAAGCATAGGAAAAGAGGCAGAACGTCCACAATGATGCACTTGGCCAAAAAGGGCGTATGAGTTTTTTCCTGAATATATTCAGGAAAAAACGCATACGCCCTTTTTGGCCAACCAAGCAAGCTTGCAAAGGAAATCTGCACTACAATGAAGTCTCACTTCCCCCCGGTCAAAAGGGCCATCTGAAAAAAGTGTAAAATCCAGAAAGGCAGGACAGGCCATGGAGAACTGGGAGCCTTGTTATGCTGATGGGCGGGATGTAAATTGCCAACAGACACTTGGGAGAAGTGTATGGTGTTTCCTGAAACATCTAAAAAACAAAGCAACAGAGCCTAGGGCACTTCCACTTATGGTCCTATAGCTTAGGAAAATTAAAATCAAAAAGACACAGCCACCCCAAAGTTTGGAACGGCTCTGTTTACAAGAACCTCGTTTACAGTACAAGTTCAACATTGCAGAAAGTGAAAAATGGATAAAGAACTTGTGGTACTTACGTACAATGCAGTATCACTCAGCAATGAAATCTATGTCATCAGGCCCGTAGCAGCATAATGAGTAGATTCAGGTACGATGATTCTAACTGAAATAAGTCACACAGAAAAAGAAACATCATAAGATATCAGTAATACACGGAATGGAAACTTGGCTACACAGGAACTGAATTCCAAAACAGAAAAGGTTCTCAAATTTAGAAAACCAACTTATGCTTGCTTAAGGGGAAAGGTGAGTTGGGATGCTGCATAAAACCAGAGATTGAAATGAGCACAGATAAAGTTCCTTAAGTCAAATATGGAATAGACAAGAGCTACTCCTTGCTCAACGAAATGGACTCAACATCGCATATTAAACGCCTAAGAATGTACCTGACTAGTAAGTATCTTAAAACCTATGGATTGCTATGTCTCCGAAAGAGAATCAAGCATGTGTACAGGGGCATAAACGCAGCAGTGATAGGATTGGAGAGGTTCGGTGAGCAAATGAAGACCCTTTGAAGTCATATTGCATGGTACCCATTCCACGGGTCTCAACTCTCCAGGTTTAAGGTATTCTTCCTTCAGCTAAAATATGCATGTGGAACCCAGAGTATGATCAACCATGTGAACGGTAGACGTGTTCAAATATGTCTCAGTTTTCCTCCCCTGGTACTCGGGTGCAACATTCCAGATGCTTTACTAACACTCTCCCGACTTGGAGAGTCAGTCCCTTTAACCTCCTGTTTGGCCCAGTTTGCAATTTCGGCGGAAGATGAACAGGAATAGCGAGAACCAATGAGAGACTAGCTGGAGGTGTCTGAACGGGCAAAGTTAACTCTCATTTCCCACCAGGAAGAGGAATTAACCAAAGGCTCAGCGTGCCGGGCCGGAACCAGATTAGGGCCTGAAGCCATCCTGCGGTGTTGCGGCCAGGTCACAAGAAAGCGAGTTGAAGAAAGGAGCTCAGGGGCACTGTAATTCACAAACCTGCAGAGTTATAAATGACAGCTATCGTCCAAAAATAGACTGAAGTAAGGCTGCCAAGAGGACTTGAAAGCAGGGCAGAATTGCAGGAAACCGATTTCAGGAGGTAGACTGGAATTGCATTGAAAGCATAGGAAAAGAGGCAGAATGTCCACAATGATGCACTTGGCCAAAAAGGGCGTATGCGTTTTTTCCTGAATATATTCAGGAAAAAAGGCATACGCCCTTTTTTGCCAACCAAGCAAGCTTGCAAAGGAAATCTGCACTACAATGAAGTCTCACTTCCCCCTGGTCAAAAGGGCCATCTGAAAAAAGTGTAAAATCCAGAAAGGCAACAGGCCATTGAGAACTGGGAGCCTTGTTATGCTGATGGGCGGGATGTAAATTGCCAACAGACACTTGGGAGAAGTGTATGGTGTTTCCTGAAACATCTAAAAAACAAAGCAACAGAGCCTAGGGCACTTCCACTTATGGTCCTATAGCTTAGGGAAATTAAAATCAAAAAGACACAGCCACCCCAAAGTTTGGAACGGCTCTGTTTACAAGAACCTCGTTTACAGTACAAGTTCAACATCGCAGAAAGTGAAAAATGGATAAAGAACTTGTGGTACTTACGTACAATGCAGTATCACTCAGCAATGAAATCTATGTCATCAGGACCGTAGCAGCATAATGAGTAGATTCAGGTACGATGATTCTAACTGAAATAAGTCACACAGAAAAAGAAACATCATAAGATATCACTAATACACGGAATGTAAACTTGGCTACACAGGAACTGAATTCCAAAACAGAAAAGGTTCTCAAATTTAGAAAACCAACTTATGCTTGCTTAAGGGGAAAGGTGAGTTGGGTTGCTGCATATAACCAGAGATTGAAATGAGCACAGATAAAGTTCCTTAAGCCAAATATGGAATAGACAAGAGCTACTCCTTGCTCAACGAAATGGACTCAACACCGCATATTAAATGCCTAAGAATGTACCTGACTAGTAAGTATCTTAAAACCTATGGATTGCTATGTCTCCGAAAGAGAATCAAGCATGTGTACAGGGGCATAAACGCAGCAGTGATAGGATTGGAGAGGTTCGGTGAGCAAATGAAGACCCTTTGAAGTCATATTGCATGGTACCCATTCCACGGGTTTCAACTACCCAGGTTTAAGGTATTCTTCCTTCAGCTAAAACATGCATGTGGAACCCAGAGTATGATCAACCATGTGATCGGGAGACGTGTTCAAATATGTCTCAGTTTTCCTCCCCTGGTACTCGGGTGCAACATTCCAGACGCTTTACTAACACTCTCCCCACTTGGAGAGTCAGCGCCTTTAACCTCCTGTTTGGCACAGTTTGCAATTTTTGCGGAAGATGAACAGTAATAGCGAGAACCAATGAGAGGCTAGCTGGAGGTGTCTGGAAGGGCAAATTTAACTCTCATTTCGCAACAGGAAGAGGAAATAACCAAAGGCTCAGCGTTCCGTACCGGAACCAGATTAGGGCCTGAAGCCATCCTGCGGTATTGCGGCCAGCTCAAAAGAAAGCGAGTTGAAGAAAGGAGCTCAGGGGCACTGTAATTCACAAACCTGCAGTTATAAATGACAGCTATCGTCCAAAAATATACTGAAGTAAGGCTGCCAAGAGGACTTGAAAGCGGGGCAGAATTGCAGGAAACCGATTTCAGGAGGTAGACTGGAATTGCATTGAATGCATAGGAAAAGAGGCAGAACGTCCACAATGATGCACTTGGCCAAAAAGGGCGTATGCGTTTTTTCCTGAATATATTCAGGAAAAAACGCATACGCCCTTTTTGGCCAACCAAGCAAGCTTGCAAAGGAAATGTGCACTACAATGAAGTCTCACTTCCCCCCGGTCAAAAGGGCCATCTGAAAAAAGTGTAAAATCCAGAAAGGCAACAGGCCATTGAGAACTGGGAGCCTTGTTATGCTGATGGGCGGGATGTAAATTGCCAACAGACACTTGGGAGAAGTGTATGGTGTTTCCTGAAACATCTAAAAAACAAAGCAACAGAGCCTAGGGCACTTCCACTTATGGTCCTATAGCTTAGGGAAATTAAAATCAAAAAGACACAGCCACCCCAAAATTTGGAATGGCTCTGTTTACAAGAACCTCGTTTACAGTACAAGTTCAACATCGCAGAAAGTGAAAAATGGATAAAGAAGTTGTGGTATTTACTTACAAAGCAATATCACTCAGCAATGAAATCTATGTCATCAGGCCCTTAGCAGCACAATGAGGGGATTCAGGTATGATGATTCTAACTGAAATAAGTCACACAGAAAAAGAAACATCATAAGATATCAGTAATACACGGAATGTAAACTTGGCTACACAGGAACTGAATTACAGAACAGAACAGGGTCTCAAATTTAGAAAACCAACTTATTCTTGCTTAAGGGGAAAGGTGAGTTGGGGTGCTGCATAAAACCAGAGATTGAAATGAGCACAGATAAAGTTCCTTAAGCCACATATGGAATAGACAAGAGCTACTCCTTGCTCAACGAAATGGACTCAACACCCCATATTAAACGCCTAAGAATGTACCTGACTAGTAAGTATCTAAAAACCTATGGATTGCTATGTCTCCGAAAGAGAATCAAGCATGTGTACAGGGGCATAAACGCAGCAGTGATAGGATTGGAGAGGTTCGGTGAGCAAATGAAGACCCTTTGAAGTCATATTGCATGGTACCCATTACACGGGTTTCAACTACCCAGGTTTAAGGTATTCTTCCTTCAGCTAAAACATGCATGTGGAACCTAGAGTATGATCAACCATGTGATCGGGAGACGTGTTCAAATATGTCTCAGTTTTCGTACCCTGGTACTCGGGTGCAACATTCCAGACGCTTTACTAACACTCTCCCCACTTGGAGAGTCAGTCCCTTTAACCTCCTGTTTGGCCCAGTTTGCAATTTCTGCGGAAGATGAACAGGAATAGCGAAAACCAATGAGAGGCTAGCTGGAGGTGTTTGGGACGGGCAAATTTAACTCTCATTTCCCACCAGGAAGAGGAATTAACCAAAGGCTCAGCATGCCGGGCCGGAACCAGATTAGGGCCTGAAGCCAACCTGCGGTGTTGCGGCCAGGTCACAAGAAAGCGAGTTGAAGAAAGGAGCTCAGGGGCACTGTAATTCACAAACCTGCAGAGTTATAAATGACAGCTATCGTCCAAAAATAGACTGAAGTAAGGCTGCCAAGAGGACTTGAAAGCGGGGCAGAATTGCAGGAAACCGATTTCAGGAGGTAGACTGGAATTGCATTGAAAGCATAGGAAAAGAGGCAGAACGTCCACAATGATGCACTTGGCCAAAAAGGGCGTATGCGTTTTTTCCTGAATATATTCAGGAAAAAACGCATACGCCCTTTTTGGCCAACCAAGCAAGCTTGCAAAGGAAATCTGCACTACAATGAAGTCTCACTTGCCCCCGGTCAAAAGGGCCATCTGAAAAAAGTGTAAAATCCAGAAAGGCAGGACAGGCCATGGAGAAATGGGAGCCTTGTTATGCTGATGGGCGGGATGTAAATTGCCAACAGACACTCGGGAGAAGTGTATGGTGTTTCCTGAAACATCTAAAAAACAAAGCAACAGAGCCTAGGGCACTGCCACTTATGGTCCTATAGCTTAGGGAAATTAAAATCAAAAAGACACAGCCACCCCAAAGTTTGGGACGCCTCTGTTTACAAGACCCTCGTTTACAGTACAAGTTCAACATCGCAGAAAGTGAAAAATGGATAAAGAAGTTGTGGTATTTACTTACAAAGCAATATCACTCAGCAATGAAATCTGTGTCATCAGGCCCTTAGCAGCACAATGAGTGGATTCAGGTATGATGATTCTAACTGAAATAAGTCACACAGAAAAAGAAACATCATAAGATATCAGTAATACACGGAATGTAAACTTGGCTACACAGGAACTGAATTCCAAAACAGAACAGGGTCTCAAATTTAGAAAACCAACTTATGCTTGCTTAAGGGGAAAGGTGAGTTGGGGTGCTGCATAAAACCAGAGATTGAAATGAGCACAGATAAAGTTCCTTAAGCCAAATATGGAATAGACAAGAGCTACTCCTTGCTCAACGAAATGGACTCAACACCGCATATTAAACGCCTAAGAATGTACCTGACTAGTAAGTATCTTAAAACCTATGGATTGCTATGTCTCCGAAAGAGAATCAAGCATGTGTACAGGGGCATAAATGCAGCAGTGATAGGATTGGAGAGGTTCGGTGAGCAAATGAAGACCCTTTGAAGTCATATTGCATGGTACCCATTACACGGGTCTCAACTCTCCATGTTTAAGGTATTCTTCCTTCAGCTAAAACATGCATGTGGAACCTAGAGTATGATCAACCATGTGATCGGGAGACGTGTTCAAATATGTCTCAGTTTTCGTACCCTGGTACTCGGGTGCAATATTCCAGACGCTTTACTAACACTCTCCCTACTTGGAGAGTCAGTCCCTTTAACCTCCTGTTTGGCCCAGTTTGCAATTTCTGCGGAAGATGAACAGGAATAGCGAGAACCAATGAGAGACTAGCTGGATGTGTCTGGACGGGCAAATTTAACTCTCATTTCCCACCAGGAAGAGGAAATAACCAGAGGCTCAGCGTGCCGTGTCGGAACCAGATTAGGGCCTGAAGACATCCTGCGGTGTTGCGGCCAGGTCACAAGAAAGCGAGTTGAAGAAAGGAGCTCAGGGGCACTGTAATTCACAAACCTGCAGAGTTATAAATGACAGCTATCGTCCAAAAATAGACTGAAGTAAGGCTGCCAAGAGGACTTGAAAGTGGGGCAGAATTGCAGGAAACCGATTTCAGGAGGTAGACTGGAATTGCATTGAAAGCATAGGAAAAGAGGCAGAACGTCCACAATGATGCACTTGGCCAAAAAGGGCGTATGCGTTTTTTCCTGAATATATTCAGGAAAAAACGCATACGCCCTTTTTGGCCAACCAAGCAAGCTTGCAAAGGAAATCTGCACTACAATGAAGTCTCACTTCCCGCTTGTCAAAAGGGTCATCTGAAAAAAGGGTAAAATCCAGAAAGGCAGGACAGGCCATGGAGAACTGGGAGCCTTGTTATGCTGATGGGCGGGATGTAAATTGCCAACAACCACTCGGGAGAAGTGTATGGTGTTTCCTGAAACATCTAAAAACAAAGCAACAGAACCTAGGGCAGTTCCACTTATTGTCCTATAGCTTAGGGAAATTAAAATCAAAAAGACACAGCCACCCCAAAGTTTGGGACGCCTCTGTTTACAAGAACCTCGTTTACAGTACAAGTTCAACATCGCAGAAAGTGAAAAATGGATAAAGAAGTTGTGGTATTTACTTACAAAGCAATATCACTCAGCAATGAAATCTGTGTCATCAGGCCCTTAGCAGCACAATGAGTGGATTCAGGTATGATGATTCTAACTGAAATAAGTCACACAGAAAAAGAAACATCATAAGATATCAGTAATACACGGAATGTAAACTTGGCTACACAGGAACTGAATTACAGAACAGAACAGGGTCTCAAATTTAGAAAACCAACTTATGCTTGCTTAAGGGGAAAGGTGAGTAGGGGTGCTGCATAAAACCAGAGATTGAAATGAGCACAGATAAAGTTCCTTAAGCCAAATATGGAATAGACAAGAGCTACTCCTTGCTCAACGAAATGGACTCAACACCGCATATTAAACGCCTAAGAATGTACCTAACTAGTAAGTATCTTAAAACCTATGGATTGCTATGTCTCTGAAAGAGAATCAAGCGTGTGTACAGGGGCATAAACGCAGCAGTGATAGGATTGGAGAGGTTTGGTGAGCAAATGAAGACCCTTTGAAGTCATATTGCATGGTACCCATTCCACGGGTTTCAACTACCCAGGTTTAAGGTGTTCTTCCTTCAGCTAAAACATGCATGTGGAACCTAGAGTATGATCAACCATGTGATCGGGAGACGTGTTCAAATATGTCTCAGTTTTCGTACCCTGGTACTCGGGTGCAACATTCCAGACGCTTTACTACACTCTCCCCACTTGGAGAGTCAGTCCCTTTAACCTCCTGTTTGGCCTAGTTTGCAATTTCTGTGGAAGATGAACAGGAATAGCGAGAACCAATGAGAGACTAGCTGGAGGTGTCTGGATGGGCAAATTTAACTCTCATTTCCCACCTGGAAGAGGAATTAACCAAAGGCTCAGCGTGCCGTGCCAGAACCAGATTAGGGCCTGAAGACATCCTGCGGTGTTGCGGCCAGGTCACAAGAAAGCGAGTTGAACAAAGGAGCTCAGGGGCACTGTAATTCACAAACCTGCAGAGTTATAAATGACAGCTATCGTCCAAAAATATACTGAAGTAACGCTGCCAAGAGGACTTGAAAGCGGGGCAGAATTGCAGGAAACCGATTTCAGGAGGTAGACTGGAATTGCATTGAAAGCATAGGAAAAGAGGCAGAACGTCCACAATGATGCACTTGGCCAAAAAGGGCGTATGCGTTTTTTCCTGAATATATTCAGGAAAAAACGTATACGCCCTTTTTGGCCAACCAAGCAAACTTGCAAAGGAAATCTGCACTACAATGAAGTCTCACTTCCCCCCGGTCAAAAGGGCCATCTGAAAAAAGTGTAAAATCCAGAAAGGCAGGACAGGCCATGGAGAACTGGGAGCCTTGTTATGCTGATGGGCGGGATGTAAATTGCCAACAGACACTTGGGAGAAGTGTATGGTGTTTCCTGAAATATCTAAAAAACAAAGCAACAGAGCCTAGGGCACTTCCACTTATGGTCCTATAGCTTAGGGAAATTAAAATCAAAAAGACACAGCCACCCCAAAGTTTGGGACGCCTCCGTTTACAAGAACCTTGTTTACCGTACAAGTTCAATATCACAGAAAGTGAAAAATGGATAAAGAACTTGTGGTACTTACGTACAATGCAGTATCACTCAGCAATGAAATCTATGTCATCAGGCCCGTAGCAGCATAATGAGTGGATTCAGGTACGATGATTCTAACTGAAATAAGTCACACAGAAAAAGAAACATCATAAGATATCACTAATACACGGATTGTAAGCTTGGCTACACAGGAACTGAATTACAGAACAGAACAGATTCTCAAATTTAGAAAACCAACTTATGCTTGCTTAAGGGTAAAGGTGAGTTGGGGTGCTGCATAAAACCAGAGATTGAAATGAGCACAGATAAAGTTCCTTAAGCCAAATATGGAATAGACAAGAGCTACTCCTTGCTCAACGAAATGGACTCAACACCGCATATTAAACGCCTAAGAATGTACCTGACTAGTAAGTATCTTAAAACCTATGGATTGCTATGTCTCCGAAAGAGAATCAAGCATGTGTACAGGGGCATAAACGCAGCAGTGATAGGATTGGAGAGGTTCGGTGAGCAAATGAAGACCCTTTGAAGTCATATTGCATGGTACCCATTCCACGGGTTTCAACTACCCAGGTTTAAGGTATTCTTCCTTCAGCTAAAACATGCATGTGGAACCTAGAGTATGATCAACCATGTGATCGGGAGACGTGTTCAAATATGTTCCAGTTTTCGTACCCTGGTACTCGGGTGCAGCATTCAAGATGCTTTACTAACACTCTCCCGACTTGGAGAGTCAGTCCCTTTAACCTCCTGTTTGGCCCAGTTTGCAATTTCTGCGGAAGATGAACAGGAATAGCGAGAACCAATGAGAGGCTAGCTGGAGGTGTCTGGATGGGCAAATTTAACTCTCATTTCCCACCAGGAAGAGGAATTAACCAAAGGCTCAGCGTGCCGTGCCGGAACCAGATTAGGGCCTGAAGACATCCTGCGGTGTTGCGGCCAGGTCACAAGAAAGCGAGTTGAAGAAAGGAGCTCAGGGGCACTGTAATTCACAAACCTGCAGCGTTATAAATGACAGCTATCGTCCAAAAATAGACTGAAGTAAGGCTGCCAAGAGGACTTGAAAGCGGGGCAGAATTGCAGGAAAACGATTTCAGGAGGTAGACTGGAATTGCATTGAAAGCATAGGAAAAGAGGCAGAACGTCCACAATGATGCACTTGGCCAAAAAGGGCGTATGCGTTTTTTCCTGAATATATTCAGGAAAAAACGCATACGCCCTTTTTGGCCAACCAAGCAAACTTGCAAAGGAAATCTGCACTACAATGAAGTCTCACTTCCCCCCGGTCAAAAGGGCCATCTGAAAAAAGTGTAAAATCCAGAAAGGCAGGACAGGCCATGGAGAACTGGGAGCCTTGTTATGCTGATGGGCGGGATGTAAATTGCCAACAGACACTCGGGAGAAGTGTATGGTGTTTCCTGAAACATCTAAAAAACAAAGCAACAGAGCCTAGGGCACTTCCACTTATGGTCCTATAGCTTAGGGAAATTAAAATCAAAAAGACACAGCCACCCCAAAGTTTGGGACGCCTCTGTTTACAAGAACCTCGTTTACAGTACAAGTTCAACATCGCAGAAAGTGAAAAATGGATAAAGAAGTTGTGGTATTTACTTACAAAGCAATATCACTCAGCAATGAAATCTGTGTCATCAGGCCCTTAGCAGCAAAATGAGTGGATTCAGGTATGATGATTCTAACTGAAATAAGTCACACAGAAAAAGAAACATCATAAGATATCACTAATACACGGAATGTAAACTTGGCTACACAGGAACTGAATTACAGAACAGAACAGGGTCTCAAATTTAGAAAACCAACTTATGCTTGCTTAAGGGTAAAGGTGAGTTGGGGTGCTGCATAAAACCAGAGATTGAAATGAGCACAGATAAATTTCCTTAAGGCAAATATGGAATAGACAAGAGCTACTCCTTGCTCAACGAAATGGACTCAACACCGCATATTAAACGCCTAAGAATGTACCTGACTAGTAAGTATCTTAAAACCTATGGATTGCTATGTCTCCGAAAGAGAATCAAGCATGTGTACAGGGGCATAAACGCAGCAGTGATAGGATTGGAGAGGTTCGGTGAGCAAATGAAGACCCTTTGAAGTCATATTGCACGGTACCCATTACACTGGTCTCAACTCTCCAGGTTTAAGGTATTCTTCCTTCAGCTAAAACATGCATGTGGAACCCAGAGTATGATCAACCATGTGAACGGGAGACGTGTTCAAATATGTCTCAGTTTTCCTCCCCTGGTACTCGGGTGCAACATTCCAGATGCTTTACTAACACTCTCCCCACTTGGAGAGTCAGTCCCTTTAACCTCCTGTTTGGCCCAGTTTGCAATTTCTGTGGAAGATGAACAGGAATAGCGAGAACCAATGAGAGACTAGCTGGAGGTGTCTGGATGGGCAAATTTAACTCTCATTTCCCACCAGGAAGAGGAATTAACCAAAGGCTCAGCGTGCCGTGCCAGAACCAGATTAAGGCCTGAAGCCATCCTGCGGTGTTGCGGCCAGGTCACAAGAACGCGAGTTGAAGAAAGGAGCTCAGGGGCACTGTAATTCACAAACCTGCAGAGTTATAAATGACAGCTATCATCCAAAAATAGACTGAAGTAAGGCTGCCAAGAGGACTTGAAAGAGGGACAGAATTGCAAGAAACCGATTTCAGGAGGTAGACTGGAATTGCATTGAAAGCATAGGAAAAGAGGCAGAAGGTCCACAATGATGCACTTGGCCAAAAAGGGCGTATGCGTTTTTTCCTGAATATATTCAGGAAAAAACGCATACGCCCTTTTTGGCCAACCAAGCAAACTTGCAAAGAAATCTGCACTACAAAGAAGTCTCACTTCCCCCCGGTCAAAAGGGCCATCTGAAAAAAGTGTAAAATCCAGAAAGGCATGACAGGCTATGAAGAACTGGGAGCCTTGTTATGCTGATGGGCGGGATGTAAATTGCCAACAGACACTCAGGAGAAGTGTATGGTGTTTCCTGAAACATATAAAAAAGAAAGCAACAGAGCCTAGGGCACTTCCACTTATGGTCCTATAGCTTAGGGAAATTAAAATCAAAAAGACACAGCCACCCCAAAATTTGGGACGCCTCTGTTTACAAGAAGCTCGTTTACCGTACAAGTTCAATATCACAGAAAGTGAAAAATGGATAAAGAACTTGTGGTACTTACGTACAATGCAGTATCACTCAGCAATGAAATCTATGTCATCAGGCCCTTAGCAGCATAATGAGTGGATTCAGGTACGATGATTCTAACTGAAATAAGTCACACAGAAAAAGAAACATCATAAGATATCACTAATACACGGAATGTAAACTTGGCTACACAGGAACTGCATTTCAAAACAGAACAGGGTCTCAAATTTAGAAAACCAACTTATGCTTGCTTAAGGGGAAAGGTGAGTTGGGGTGCTGCATAAAACCAGAGATTGAAATGAGCACAGATAAAGTTCCTTAAGCCAAATATGGAATAGACAAGAGCTACTCCTTGCTCAACGAAATGGACTCAAAACCCCATATTAAACGCCTAAGAATGTACCTGACTAGTAAGTATCTTAAAACCTATGGATTGCTATGTCTCCAAAAGAGAATCAAGTGTGTGTACAGGGGCATAAACGCAGCAGTGATAGGATTGGAGAGATTCGGTGAGCAAATGAAGACCCTTTGAAGTCATATTGCATGGTACCCATTACACCGGTCTCAACTCTCCAGGTTTAAGGTATTCTTCCTTCAGCTAAAACATGCATGTGGAACCCAGAGTATGATCAACCATGTGAACGGGAGACGTGTTCAAATATGTCTCAGTTTTCCTCCCCTGGTACTCGGGTGCAACATTCCAGACGCTTTACTAACACTCTCCCCACTTGGAGAGTCAGTCCCTTTAACCTCCTGTTTGGCCCAGTTTGCAATTTCTGCGGAAGATGAACAGGAATAGCGAGAACCAATGAGAGGCTAGCTGGAGGTGTCTGGACGGGCAAATTTAACTCTCATTTCCCACCAGGAAGAGGAATTAACCAAAGGCTCAGCATGTCAGGCCGGAACCAGATTAGGGCCTGAAGCCATCCTGCGGTGTTGCGGCCAGGTCACAAGAAAGCGAGTTGAAGAAAGGAGCTCAGGGGCACTGTAATTCACAAACCTGCAGAGTTATAAATGACAGCTATCGTCCAAAAATACACTGAAGTAAGGCTGCCAAGAGGATTTGAAAGCGGGGCAGAATTGCAGGAAACCGATTTCAGGAGGTAGACTGGAATTGCATTGAAAGCATAGGAAAAGAGGCAGAACGTCCACAATGATGCACTTGGCCAAAAAGGGCGTATGCGTTTTTTCCTGAATATATTCAGGAAAAAACGCATACGCACTTTTTGGCCAACCAAGCAAGCTTGCAAAGGAAATCTGCACTACAATGAAGTCTCACTTCCCCCCGGTCAAAAGGGCCATCTGAAAAAAGTGTAAAATCCAGAAAGGCAGGACAGGCCATGGAGAACTGGGAGCCTTGTTATGCTGATGGACGGGAGGTAAATTGCCAACAGACACTTGGGAGAAGTGTATGGTGTTTCCTGAAACATCTAAAAAACAAAGCAACAGAGCCTAGGGCACTTCCACTTATGGTCCTATAGCTTAGGGAAATTAAAATCAAAAAGACACAGCCACCCCAAAGTTTGAAACGGCTCTGTTTACAAGAACCTCGTTTACAGTACAAGTTCAACATCGCAGAAAGTGAAAAATGGATAAAGAAGTTGTGGTATTTACTTACAAAGCAATATCAATCAGCAATGAAATCTGTGTCACAAGGCCCTTAGCAGCACAATGAGTGGATTCAGGTATGATGATTCTAACTGAAATAAGTCACACAGAAAAAGAAACATCATAAGATATCAGTAATACACGGAATGTAAACTTGGCTACACAGGAACTGAATTACAAAACAGAACAGGGTCTCAAATTTAGAAAACCAACTTATGCTTGCTTAAGGGTAAAGGTGAGTTGGGGTGCTGCATAAAACCAGAGATTGAAATGAGCACAGATAAAGTTCCTTAAGCCAAATATGGAATAGACAAGAGCTACTCCTTGCTCAACGAAATGGACTCAACACCGCATATTAAACGCCTAAGAATGTACCTGACTAGTAAGTATCTTAAAACCTATGGATTGCTATGTCTCCGAAAGAGAATCAAGCATGTGTACAGGGGCATAAACGCAGCAGTGATAGGATTGGAGAGGTTCGGTGAGCAAATGAAGACCCTTTGAAGTCATATTGCACGGTACCCATTACACGGGTCTTAACTCTCCAGGTTTAAGGTATTCTTCCTTCAGCTAAAACATGCATGTGGAACCCAAGTATGATCAACCATGTGAACGGGAGACGTGTTCAAATATGTCTCAGTTTTCCTTCCCTGGTACTCGGGTGCAACATTCCAGATGCTTTACTAACACTCTCCCCACTTGGAGAGTCAGTCCCTTTAACCTCCTGTTTGGCCCAGTTTGCAATTTCTGTGGAAGATGAACAGGAATAGCGAGAACCAATGAGAGACTAGCTGGAGGTGTCTGGATGGGCAAATTTAACTCTCATTTCCCACCAGGAAGAGGAATTAACCAAAGGCTCAGCGTGCCGTGCCAGAACCAGATTAGGGCCTGAAGCCATCCTGCGGTGTTGCGGCCAGGTCACAAGAAAGCGAGTTGAAGAAAGGAGCTCAGGGGCACTGTAATTCACAAACCTGCAGAGTTATAAATGACAGCTATCGTCCAAAAATAGACTGAAGTAAGGCTGCCAAGAGGACTTGAAAGAGGGACAGAATTGCAAGAAACCGATTTCAGGAGGTAGACTGGAATTGCATTGAAAGCATAGGAAAAGAGGCAGAACGTCCACAATGATGCACTTGGCCAAAAAGGGCGTATGCGTTTTTTCCTGAATATATTCAGGAAAAAACGCATACGCCCTTTTTGGCCAACCAAGCAAACTTGCAAAGGAAATCTGCACTACAAAGAAGTCTCACTTCCCCCCGGTCAAAAGGGCCATCTGAAAAAAGTGTAAAATCCAGAAAGGCATGACAGGCTATGGAGAACTGGGAGCCTTGTTATGCTGATGGGCGGGATGTAAATTGCCAACAGACACTCAGGAGAAGTGTATGGTGTTTCCTGAAACATATAAAAAAGAAAGCAACAGAGCCTAGGGCACTTCCACTTATGGTCCTATAGCTTAGGGAAATTAAAATCAAAAAGACACAGCCACCCCAAAATTTGGGACGCCTCTGTTTACAAGAAGCTCGTTTACCGTACAAGTTCAATATCACAGAAAGTGAAAAATGGATAAAGAACTTGTGGTACTTACGTACAATGCAGTATCACTCAGCAATGAAATCTATGTCATCAGGCCCTTAGCAGCATAATGAGTGGATTCAGGTACGATGATTCTAACTGAAATAAGTCACACAGAAAAAGAAACATCATAAGATATCACTAATACACGGAATGTAAACTTGGCTACACAGGAACTGCATTTCAAAAACAGAACAGGGTCTCAAATTTAGAAAACCAACTTATGCTTGCTTAAGGGGAAAGGTGAGTTGGGGTGCTGCATAAAACCAGAGATTGAAATGAGCACAGATAAAGTTCCTTAAGCCAAATATGGAATAGACAAGAGCTACTCCTTGCTCAACGAAATGGACTCAAAACCCCATATTAAACGCCTAAGAATGTACCTGACTAGTAAGTATCTTAAAACCTATGGATTGCTATGTCTCCAAAAGAGAATCAAGTGTGTGTACAGGGGCATAAACGCAGCAGTGATAGGATTGGAGAGGTTCGGTGAGCAAATGAAGACCCTTTGAAGTCATATTGCATGGTACCCATTACACCGGTCTCAACTCTCCAGGTTTAAGGTATTCTTCCTTCAGCTAAAACATGCATGTGGAACCCAGAGTATGATCAACCATGTGAACGGGAGACGTGTTCAAATATGTCTCAGTTTTCCTCCCCTGGTACTCGGGTGCAACATTCCAGACGCTTTACTAACACTCTCCCCACTTGGAGAGTCAGTCCCTTTAACCTCCTGTTTGGCCCAGTTTGCAATTTCTGCGGAAGATGAACAGGAATAGCGAGAACCAATGAGAGGCTAGCTGGAGGTGTCTGGACGGGCAAATTTAACTCTCATTTCCCACCAGGAAGAGGAATTAACCAAAGGCTCAGCATGCCAGGCCGGAACCAGATTAGGGCCTGAAGCCATCCTGCGGTGTTGCGGCCAGGTCACAAGAAAGCGAGTTGAAGAAAGGAGCTCAGGGGCACTGTAATTCACAAACCTGCAGAGTTATAAATGACAGCTATCGTCCAAAAATACACTGAAGTAAGGCTGCCAAGAGGACTTGAAAGCGGGGCAGAATTGCAGGAAACCGATTTCAGGAGGTAGACTGGAATTGCATTGAAAGCATAGGAAAAGAGGCAGAACGTCCACAATGATGCACTTGGCCAAAAAGGGCGTATGCGTTTTTTCCTGAATATATTCAGGAAAAAACGCATACGCCCTTTTTGGCCAACCAAGCAAGCTTGCAAAGGAAATCTGCACTACAATGAAGTCTCACTTCCCCCCGGTCAAAAGGGCCATCTGAAAAAAGTGTAAAATCCAGAAAGGCAGGACAGGCCATGGAGAACTGGGAGCCTTGTTATGCTGATGGGCGGGATGTAAATTGCCAACAGACACTTGGGAGAAGTGTATGGTGTTTCCTGAAACATCTAAAAAACAAAGCAACAGAGCCTAGGGCACTTCCACTTATGGTCCTATAGCTTAGGGAAATTAAAATCAAAAAGACACAGCCACCCCAAAGTTTGAAACGGCTCTGTTTACAAGAACCTCGTTTACAGTACAAGTTCAACATCGCAGAAAGTGAAAAATGGATAAAGAAGTTGTGGTATTTACTTACAAAGCAATATCAATCAGCAATGAAATCTGTGTCACAAGGCCCTTAGCAGCACAATGAGTGGATTCAGGTATGATGATTCTAACTGAAATAAGTCACACAGAAAAAGAAACATCATAAGATATCACTAATAAACGGAATGTAAACTTGGCTACACAGGAACTGAATTACAGAACAGAACAGGGTCTCAAATTTAGAAAACCAACTTATGCTTGCTTAAGGGTAAAGGTGAGTTGGGGTGCTGCATAAAACCAGAGATTGAAATGAGCACAGATAAAGTTCCTTAAGCCAAATATGGAATAGACAAGAGCTACTCCTTGCTCAACGAAATGGACTCAACACCGCATATTAAACGCCTAAGAATGTACCTGACTAGTAAGTATCTTAAAACCTATGGATTGCTATGTCTCCGAAAGAGAATCAAGCATGTGTACAGGGGCATAAACGCAGCAGTGATAGGATTGGAGTGGTTCGGTGAGCAAATGAAGACCCTTTGAAGTCATATTGCACGGTACCCATTACACGGGTCTTAACTCTCCAGGTTTAAGGTATTCTTCCTTCAGCTAAAACATGCATGTGGAACCCAAGTATGATCAACCATGTGAACGGGAGACGTGTTCAAATATGTCTCAGTTTTCCTTCCCTGGTACTCGGGTGCAACATTCCAGATGCTTTACTAACACTCTCCCCACTTGGAGAGTCAGTCCCTTTAACCTCCTGTTTGGCCCAGTTTGCAATTTCTGTGGAAGATGAACAGGAATAGCGAGAACCAATGAGAGACTAGCTGGAGGTGTCTGGATGGGCAAATTTAACTCTCATTTCCCACCAGGAAGAGGAATTAACCAAAGGCTCAGCGTGCCGTGCCAGAACCAGATTAGGGCCTGAAGCCATCCTGCGGTGTTGCGGCCAGGTCACAAGAAAGCGAGTTGAAGAAAGGAGCTCAGGGGCACTGTAATTCACAAACCTGCAGAGTTATAAATGACAGCTATCGTCCAAAAATAGACTGAAGTAAGGCTGCCAAGAGGACTTGAAAGCGGGGCAGAATTGCAGGAAACCGATTTCAGGAGGTAGACTGGAATTGCATTGAAAGCATAGGAAAAGAGGCAGAACGTCCACAATGATGCACTTGGCCAAAAAGGGCGTATGCGTTTTTTCCTGAATATATTCAGGAAAAAACGCATACGCCGTTTTTGGCAAACGAAGCAAGCTTGCAAAGGAAATCTGCACTACAATGAAGTCTCACTTCCCCCCGGTCAAAAGGGCCATCTGAAAAAAGTGTAAAATCCAGAAAGGCAACAGGCCATTGAGAACTGGGAGCCTTGTTATGCTGATGGGCGGGATGTAAATTGCCAACAGACACTCAGAAGAAGTGTATGGTGTTTCCTGAAACATCTAAAAAACAAAGCAACAGAACCTAGGGCACTTCCACTTATGGTCCTATAGCTTAGGGAAATTAAAATCAAAAAGACACAGCCACCCCAAAGTTTGGGACGCCTCTGTTTACAAGAACCTCGTTTACCGTACAAGTTCAACATCGCAGAAAGTGAAAAATGGATAAAGAAGTTGTGGTATTTACTTACAAAGCAATATCACTCAGCAATGAAATCTGTGTCATCAGGCCCTTAGCAGCACAATGAGTGGATTCAGGTATGATGATTCTAACTGAAATAAGTCACACAGAAAAAGAAACATCATAAGATATCAGTAATACACAGAATGTAAACTTGGCTACACAGGAACTGAATTACAGAACAGAACAGGGTCTCAAATTTAGAAAACCAACTTATGCTTGCTTAAGGGGAAAGGTGAGTTGGGGTGCTGCATAAAACCAGAGATTGAAATGAGCACAGATAAAGTTCCTTAAGCCAAATATGGAATAGACAAGAGCTACTCCTTGCTCAACGAAATGGACTCAACACCGCATATTAAACGCCTAAGAATGTACCTGACTAGTAAGTATCTTAAAACCTATGGATTGCTATGTCTCCAAAAGAGAATCAAGCATGTGTACAGGGGAATAAACGCAGCAGTGATAGGATTGGAGAGGTTCGGTGAGCAAATGAAGACCCTTTGAAGTCATATTGCATGGTACCCATTCCACGGGTTTCAAATACCCAGGTTTAAGGTATTCTTCCTTCAGCTAAAAGATGCATGTGGAACCCAAGTATGATCAACCATGTGAACGGGAGACGTGTTCAAATATGTCTCAGTTTTCCTGCTCTGGTACTCGGGTGCAACATTCCAGACGCTTTACTAACACTCTCCCCACTTGGAGAGTCAGCGCCTTTAACCTCTTGTTTGGCCCAGTTTGCTATTTCTTGGAAGATGAACAGGAATAGCGAGAACCAATGAGAGACTCGCTGGAGGTGTCTGGACGGGCAAATTTAACTCTCATTTCCCACCAGGAAGAGGAAATAACCAAAGGCTCAGCGTGCCGTGCCGGAACCAGATTAGGGCCTGAAGCCATCCTGCGGTGTTGCGGCCAGGTCACAAGAAAGCGAGTTGAAGAAAGGAGCTCAGGGGCACTGTAATTCACAAACCTGCAGAGTTATAAATGACAGCTATCGTCCAAAAATAGACTGAAGTAAGGCTGCCAAGAGGACTTGAAAGCGGGGCAGAATTGCAGGAAACCGATTTCTGGAGGTAGACTGGAATTGCATTGAAAGCATAGGAAAAGAGGCAGAACGTCCACAATGATGCACTTGGCCAAAAAGGGCGTATGCGTTTTTTCCTGAATATATTCAGGAAAAAACGCATACGCCCTTTTTGGCCAACCAAGCAAGCTTGCAAAGGAAATCTGCACTACAATGAAGTCTCACTTCCCCCCGGTCAAAAGGGCCATCTGAAAAAGTGTAAAATCCAGAAAGGCAGGACAGGCCATGGAGAACTGGGAGCCTTGTTATGCTGATGGGCGGGATGTAAATTGCCAACAACCACTCGGGAGAAGTGTATGGTGTTTCCTGAAACATCTAAAAAACAAAGCAACAGAACCTAGGGTACTTCCACTTATGGTCCTATAGCTTAGGGAAATTAAAATCAAAAAGACACAGCCACCCCAAAGTTTGGAACGGCTCTGTTTACAAGAACCTCGTTTACAGTACAAGTTCAACATCGCAGAAAGTGAAAAATGGATAAAGAAGTTGTGATATTTACTTACAAAGCAATATCAGTCAGCAATGAAATCTGTGTCATCAGGCCCTTAGCAGCACAATGAGTGGATTCAGGTATGATGATTCTAACTGAAATAAGTCACACAGAAAAAGAAACATCATAAGATATCAGTAATACACGGAATGTAAACTTGGCTACACAGGAACTGAATTACAGAACAGAACAGTGTCTCAAATTTAGAAAACCAACTTATGCTTGCTTAAGGGTAAAGGTGGGTTGGGGTGCTGCATAAAACCAGAGATTGAAATGAGCACAGATAAATTTCCTTAAGCCAAATATGGAATAGACAAGAGCTACTCCTTGCTCAATGAAATGGACTCAACACCGCATATTAAACGCCTAAGAATGTACCTGACTAGTAAGTATCTTAAAACCTATGGATTGCTATGTCTCTGAAAGAGAATCAAGCATGTGTACAGGGGCATAAACGCAGCAGTGATAAGATTGGAGAGGTTCTGTGAGCAAATGAAGACCCTTTGAAGTCATATTGCATGGTACCCATTCCACGGGTTTCAACTACCTAGGTTTAAGGTATTCTTCCTTTAGCTAAAACATGCATGTGGAACCTAGAGTATGATCAACCATGTGATCGGGAGACGTGTTCAAATATGTCTCAGTTTTCCTCCCCTGGTACTCGGGTGCAACATTCCAGACGCTTTACTAACACTCTCCCCACTTGGAAAGTCAGCGCCTTTAACCTCCTGTTTGGCCCAGTTTGCAATTTCTGCGGAAGATGAACAGGAATAGCGAGAACCAATGAGAGGCTAGCTGGAGGTGTCTGGACGGGCAAATTTAACTCTCATTTCCCACCAGGAAGAGGAAATAAGCAAAGGCTCAGCGTGCCGTGCCAGAACCAGATTAGGGCCTGAAGCCAACCTGCAGTGTAGCGGCCAGGTCACAAAAAAGCGAGTTGAAGAAAGGAGCTCAGGGGCACTGCAATTCACAAACCAGCAGAGTTATAAATGACAGCTATCGTCCAAAAATAGACTGAAGTAAGGCTGCCAAGAGGACTTGAAAGCGGGGCAGAATTGCATGAAACCGATTGGCACAATGATGCCATCCTGCGGTGTTGCGGCCAGCTCAAAAGAAAGCGAGTTGAAGAAAGGAGCTCAGGGGCACTGTAATTCACAAACATGCAGAGTTATAAATGACAGCTATCGTCCAAAAATATACTGAAGTAAGGCTGCCAAGAGGACTTGAAAGCGGAGCAGAATTGCAGGAAACCGATTTCAGGAGGTAGACTGGAATTGCATTGAAAGCATAGGAAAAGAGGCAGAACGTCCACAATGATGCACTTGGCCAAAAAGGGCGTATGCGTTTTTTCCTGAATATATTCAGGAAAAAACGCATACGCCCTTTTTGGCCAACCAAGCAAGCTTGCAAAGGAAATTTGCACTACAATGAAGTCTCACTTCCCCCCGGTCAAAAGGGCCATCTGAAAAAAGTGTAAAATCCAGAAAGGCAGGACAGTCCATGGAGAACTGGGAGCCTTGTTATGCTGATGGGCGGGATGTAAATTGCCAACAACCACTCGGGAGAAGTGTATGGTGTTTCCTGAAACATCTAAAAAACAAAGCAACAGAACCTAGGGCACTTCCACTTATGGTCCTATAGCTTAGGGAAATTAAAATCAAAAAGACACAGCCACCCCAAAGTTTGGGACGCCTCTGTTTACAAGAACCTCGTTTACAGTACAAGTTCAACATCGCAGAAAGTGAAAAATGGATAAAGAAGTTGTGGTATTTACTTACAAAGCAATATCACTCAGCAATGAAATCTGTGTCATCAGGCCCTTAGCAGCACAATGAGTGGATTCAGGTATGATGATTCTAACTGAAATAAGTCACACAGAAAAAGAAACATCATAAGATATCAGTAATACACGGAATGTAAACTTGGCTACACAGGAACTGAATTACAGAACAGAACAGGGTCTCAAATTTAGAAAACCAACTTATGCTTGCTTAAGGGTAAAGGTGAGTTGGGGTGCTGCATAAAATCAGAGATTGAAATGAGCACAGATAAAGTTCCTTAAGCCAAATATGGAATAGACAAGAGCTACTCCTTGCTCAACGAAATGGACTCAACACCCCATATTAAACGCCTAAGAATGTACCTGACTAGTAAGTATCTTAAAACCTATGGATTGCTATGTCTCCGAAAGAGAATCAAGCATGTGTACAGGGGTATAAACGCAGCAGTGATAGGATTAGAGAGGTTCGGTGAGCAAATGAAGACCCTTTGAAGTCATATTGCATGGTACCCATTCCACGGGTTTCAAGTACCCAGGTTTAAGGTATTCTTCCTTCAGCTAAAACATGCATGTGGAACCTAGAGTATGATCAACCATGTGATCGGGAGACGTCTTCAAATATGTCTCAGTTTTCCTCCCCTGGTACTCGGGTGCAACATTCCACACGCTTTACTAACACTCTCCCCACTAGGAGAGTCAGTCCCTTTAAACTCCTGTTTGGCCCAGTTTGCAATTTCTGCGGAAGATGAACAGGAATAGCGAGAACAAATGAGAGGCTAGCTGGAGGTGTCTGGATGGGCAAATTTAACTCTCATTTCCCACCAGGAAGAGGAATTAACCAAAGGCTCAGCATGCGGGGCCGGAAACAGATTAGGGCCTGAAGCCATCCTGCGGTGTTGCGGCCAGGTCACAAGAAAGCGAGTTGAAGAAAGGAGCTCAGGGGCACTGTAATTCACAAACCTGCAGAGTTATAAATGACAGCTATCGTCCAAAAATAGACTGAAGTAAGGCTGCCAAGAGGACTTGAAAGCGGGGCAGAATTGCTGGAAACCGATTTCAGGAGGTAGACTGGAATTGCATTGAAAGCATAGGAAAAGAGGCAGAACGTCCACAATGATGCACTTGGCCAAAAAGGGCGTATGCGTTTTTTCCTGAATATATTCAGGAAAAAACGCATACGCCCTTTTTGGCCAACCAAGCAAGCTTGCAAAGGAAATCTGCACTACAATGAAGTCTCACTTCCCCCCGGTCAAAAGGGCCATCTGAATAAAGTGTAAAATCCAGAAAGGCAGGACAGGCCATGGAGAACTGGGAGCCTTGTGATGCTGATGGGCGGGATGTAAATTGCCAACAGACACTCGGGAGAAGTGTATGGTGTTTCCTGAAACATCTAAAAAACAAAACAACAGAGCCTAGGGCACTGCCACTTATGGTCCTATAGCTTAGGGAAATTAAAATCAAAAAGACACAGCCACCCCAAAGTTTGGGACGGCTCTGTTTACAAGAACCTCGTTTACAGTACAAGTTCAACATTGCAGAAAGTGAAAAATGGATAAAGAAGTTGTGGTATTTACTTACAAAGCAATATCACACAGCAATGAAATCTGTGTCATCTGGCCCTTAGCAGCACAATGAGTGGATTCAGGTATGATGATTCTAACTGAAGTAAGTCACACAGAAAAAGAAACATCATAAGATATCAGTAATACACGGAATGTAAACTTGGCTACACAGGAACTGAATTACAGAACAGAACAGGGACTCAAATTTAGAAAAACAACTTATGCTTGCTTAAGGGTAAAGGTGAGTTGGGGTGCTGCATAAAACCAGAGATTGAAATGAGCACAGATAAAGTTCCTTAAGCCAAATATTGAATAGACAAGAGCTACTCCTTGCTCAACGAAATGGACTCAACACCGCATATTAAACGCCTAAGAATGTACCTGACTTGTAAGTATCTTAAAACCTATGGATTGCTATGTCTCCAAAAGAGAATCAAGCATGTGTACAGGGGCATAAACGCAGCAGTGATAGGATTGGAGAGGTTGGGTGAGCAAATGAAGACCCTTTGAACTCATATTGCATGGTACCCATTCCACGGGTTTCAACTACCCAGGTTTAAGGTATTCTTCCTTCAGCTAAAACATGCATGTGGAACCTAGAGTATGATCAACCATGTGATCGGGAGACGTGTTCAAATATGTCTCAGTTTTCGTACCCTGGTACTCGGGTGCAACATTCCAGACGCTTTACTAACACTCTCCCAACTTGGAGAGTCAGTCCCTTTAACCTCCTGTTTGGCCCAGGTTGCAATTTCTGCGGAAGATGAACAGGAATAGCGAGAACCAATGGAGACTAGCTGGAGGTGTCTGGACGGGCAAATTTAACTCTCATTTCCTACCAGGAAGAGGAATTAACCAAAGGCTCAGCGTGCCATGCCAGAATCAGATTAGGGCCTGAAGCCATCCTGCGGTGTTGCGGCCAGGTCACAAGAAAGCGAGTTGAAGAAAGGAGCTCAGGGGCACTGTAATTCACAAACCTGCAGAGTTATAAATGACAGCTATCGTCCAAAAATAGACTGAAGTAAGGCTGCCAAGAGGACTTGAAAGCGGGGCAGAATTGCAGGAAACCGATTTCAGGAGGTAGACTGGAATTGCATTGAAAGCATAGGAAAAGAGGCAGAACGTCCACAATGATGCACTTGGCCAAAAAGGGCGTATGCGTTTTTTCCTGAATATATTCAGGAAAAAACGCATACGCCCTTTTTGGCCAACCAAGCAAGCTTGCAAAGGAAATCTGCACTACAATGAAGTCTCACTTCCCCCCAGTCAAAAGGGCCATCTGAAAAAAGTGTAAAATCCAGAAAGGCAGGACAGGCCATGGAGAACTGGGAGCCTTGTTATGCTGATGGGCGGGATGTAAATTGCCATCAGACACTCGGGAGAAGTGTATGGTGTTTCCTGAAACATCTAAAAAACAAAGCAACAGAGCCTAGGGCACTGCCACTTATGGTCCTATAGCTTAGGGAAATTAAAATCAAAAAGACACAGCCACCCCAAAGTTTGGGACGCCTCTGTTTACAAGAACCTCGTTTACAGTACAAGTTCAACATCGCAGAAAGTGAAAAATGGATAAAGAAGTTGTGGTATTTACTTACAAAGCAATATGACTCAGCAATGAAATCTATGTCATCAGGCCCTTAGCATCACAATGAGTGGATTCAGGTATGATGATTCTAACTGAAATAAGTCACACAGAAAATGAAACATCATAAGATATCAGTAATACACGGAATGTAAACTTGGCTACACAGGAACTGAATTACAGAACAGAACAGGGTCTCAAATTTAGAAAAACAACTTATGCTTGCTTAAGGGTAAAGGTGAGTTGGGGTGCTGCATAAAACCAGAGATTGAAATGAGCACAGATAAAGTTCCTTAAGTCAAATATGGAATAGACAAGAGCTACTCCTTGCTCAACGAAATGGACTCAACACCGCATATTAAACGCCTAAGAATGTACCTGACTAGTAAGTATCTTAAAACCTATGGATTGCTATGTCTCCAAAAGAGAATCAAGCATGTGTACAGGGGCATAAACGCAGCAGTGATAGGATTGGAGAGGTTGGGTGAGCAAATGAAGACCCTTTGAACTCATATTGCATGGTACCCATTCCACGGGTTTCAACTACCCAGGTTTAAGGTATTCTTCCTTCAGCTAAAACATGCATGTGGAACCTAGAGTATGATCAACCATGTGATCGGGAGACGTGTTCAAATATGTCTCAGTTTTCGTACCCTGGTACTCGGGTGCAACATTGCAGATGCTTTACTAACACTCTCCCGACTTGGAGAGTCAGTCCCTTTAACCTCCTGTTTGGCCCAGTTTGCAATTTCTGCGGAAGATGAACAGGAATAGCGAGAACCAATGGAGACTAGCTGGAGGTGTCTGGACGGGCAAATTTAACTCTCATTTCCTACCAGGAAGAGGAATTAACCAAAGGCTCAGCGTGCCATGCCAGAATCAGATTAGGGCCTGAAGCCATCCTGCGGTGTTGCGGCCAGGTCACAAGAAAGCGAGTTGAAGAAAGGAGCTCAGGGGCACTGTAATTCACAAACCTGCAGAGTTATAAATGACAGCTATCGTCCAAAAATAGACTGAAGTAAGGCTGCCAAGAGGACTTGAAAGCGGGGCAGAATTGCAGGAAACCGATTTCAGGAGGTAGACTGGAATTGCATTGAAAGCATAGGAAAAGAGGCAGAACGTCCACAATGATGCACTTGGCCAAAAAGGGCGTATGCGTTTTTTCCTGAATATATTCAGGAAAAAACGCATACGCCCTTTTTGGCCAACCAAGCAAGCTTGCAAAGGAAATCTGCACTACAATGAAGTCTCACTTCCCCCCAGTCAAAAGGGCCATCTGAAAAAAGTGTAAAATCCAGAAAGGCAGGACAGGCCATGGAGAACTGGGAGCCTTGTTATGCTGATGGGCGGGATGTAAATTGTCATCAGACACTCGGGAGAAGTGTATGGTGTTTCCTGAAACATCTAAAAAACAAAGCAACAGAGCCTAGGGACCTGCCACTTATGGTCCTATAGCTTAGGGAAATTAAAATCAAAAAGACACAGTCACCCCAAAGTTTGGGACGCCTCTGTTTACAAGAACCTCGTTTACAGTACAAGTTCAACATCGCAGAAAGTGAAAAATGGATAAAGAAGTTGTGGTATTTACTTACAAAGCAATATCACTCAGCAATGAAATCTGTGTCAACAGGCCCTTAGCAGCACAATGAGTGGATTCAGGTATGATGATTCTAACTGAAATAAGTCACAAAGAAAATGAAACATCATAAGATATCAGTAATACACGGAATGTAAACTTGGCTACACAGGAACTGAATTACAGAACAGAACAGGGTCTCAAATTTAGAAAACCAACTTATGCTTGCTTAAGGGTAAAGGTGAGTTGGGGTGCTGCATAAAACCAGAGATTGAAATGAGCACAGATAAAGTTCCTTAAGTCAAATATGGAATAGACAAGAGCTACTCCTTGCTCAACGAAATGGACTCAACACCGCATATTAAACGCCTAAGAATGTACCTGACTAGTAAGTATCTTAAAACCTATGGATTGCTATGTCTCCGAAAGAGAATCAAGCATGTGTACAGGGGCATAAATGCAACAGTGATAGGATTGGAGAGGTTCGGTGAGCAAATGAAGACCCTTTGAAGTCATATTGCATGGTACCCATTCCACGGGTCTCAACTCTCCAGGTTTAAGGTATTCTTCCTTCAGCTAAAACATGCATGTGGAACCCAAGTATGATCAACCATGTGAACGGGAGACGTGTTCAAATATGTCTCAGTTTTCATCCCCTGGTACTCGGGTGCAACATTCCAGATGCTTTACTAACACTCTCCCCACTTGGAGAGTCAGCGCCTTTAACCTCCTGTTTGGCCCACTTTGCAATTTCTGCGGAAGATGAACAGGAATAGCGAGAACCAATGAGAGGCTAGCTGGAGGTGTCTGGACGGGCAAATTTAACTCTCATTTCCTACCAGGAAGAGGAATTAACCAAAGGCTCAGCATGCCGGGCCGGAACCAGATTAGGGCCTGAAGCCATCCTGCGGTGTTGCGGCCAGCTCAAAAGAAACCGAGTTGAAGAAAGGAGCTCAGGGGCACTGTAATTCACAAACCTGCAGAGTTATAAATGACAGCTATCGTCCAAAAATAGACTGAAGTAAGGCTGCCAAGAGGACTTGAAAGCGGGGCAGAATTGCAGGAAACCGATTTCAGGAGGTAGACTGGAATTGCATTGAAAGCATAGGAAAAGAGGCAGAACGTCCACAATGATGCACTTGGCCAAAAAGGGCGTATGCGTTTTTTCCTGAATATATTCAGGAAAAAACGCATACGCCCGTTTTGGCCAACCAAGCAAGCTTGCAAAGGAAATCTGCACTACAATGAAGTCTCACTTCCCCCCGGTCAAAAGGGCCATCTGAAAAAAGTGTAAAATCCAGAAAGGCAGGACAGGCCATGGAGAACTGGGAGCCTTGTTATGCTGATGGGCGGGATGTAAATTGCCAACAACCACTTGGGAGAAGTGTATGGTGTTTCCTGAAACATCTAAAAAACAAAGCAACAGAGCCTAGGGCACTTCCACTTATGGTCCTATAGCTTAGGGAAAATAAAATCAAAAAGACACAGCCACCCCAAAGTTTGGAACGGCTCTGTTTAAAAGAACCTCGTTTACAGTACAAGTTCAACATCGCAGAAAGTGAAAAATGGAGAAAGAAGTTGTGGTATTTACTTACAAAGCAATATCACTCAGCAATGAAATCTATGTCATCAGGCCCTTAGCAGCACAATGAGTGGATTCAGGTATGATGATTCTAACTGAAGTAAGTCACACAGAAAAAGAAACATCATAAGATATCAGTAATACACGGAATGTAAACTTGGCTACACAGGAACTGAATTACAGAACAGAACAGGGACTCAAATTTAGAAAAACAACTTATGCTTGCTTAAGGGTAAAGGTGAGTTGGGGTGCTGCATAAAACCAGAGATTGAAATGAGCACAGATAAAGTTCCTTAAGCCAAATATGGAATAGACAAGAGCTACTCCTTGCTCAACGAAATGGACTCAACACCGCATATTAAATGCCTAAGAATGTACCTGACTTGTAAGTATCTTAAAACCTATGGATTGCTATGTCTCCAAAAGAGAATCAAGCATGTGTACAGGGGCATAAACGCAGCAGTGATAGGATTGGAGAGGTTCGGTGAGCAAATGAAGACCCTTTGAAGTCATATTGCATGGTACCCATTCCACGGTTCTCAACTCTCCAGGTTTAAGGTATTCTTCCTTCAGCTAAAACATGCATGTGGAACCTAGAGTATGATCAACCATGTGATCGGGAGACGTGTTCAAATATGTCTCAGTTTTCGTACCCTGGTACTCGGGTGCAACATTCCAGACGCTTTACTAACACTCTCCCCACTTGGAGAGTCAGCGCCTTTAACCTCCTGTTTGGCCCAGTTTGCAATTTCTGCGGAAGATGAACAGGAATAGCGAGAACCAATGAGAGGCTAGCTGGAGGTGTCTGGACGGGCAAATTTAACTCTCATTTCCCACCAGGAAGAGGAAATAACCAAAGGCTCAGCGTGCCGTACCGGAACCAGATTAGGGCCTGAAGCCATCCTGCGGTGTTGCGGCCAGGTCACAAGAAAGCGAGTTGAAGAAAGGAGCTCAGGGGCACTGTAATTCACAAACCTGCAGAGTTATAAATGACAGCTATTGTCCAAAAATATACTGAAGTAAGGCTGCCAAGAGGACTTGAAAACGGGGCAGAATTGCAGGAAACCGATTTCAGGAGGTAGACTGGAATTGCATTGAAAGCATAGGAAAAGAGGCAGAACGTCCACAATGATGCACTTGGCCAAAAAGGGCGTATGCGTTTTTTCCTGAATATATTCAGGAAAAAACGCATACGCCCTTTTTGGCCAACCAAGCAAGCTTGCAAAGGAAATCTGCACTACAATGAAGTCTCACTTCCCCCCGGTCAAAAGGGCCATCTGAAAAAAGTGTAAAATCCAGAAAGGCAGGACAGGCCATGGAGAACTGGGAGCCTTGTTATGCTGATGGGCGGGATGTAAATTGCCAACAGACACTCGGGAGAAGTGTATGGTGTTTCCTGAAACATCTAAAAAACAAAGCAACAGAGCCTAGGGCACTTCCACTTATGGTCCTATAGCTTAGGGAAATTAAAATAAAAAGACACAGCCACCCCAAAGTTTGGGACGCCTCTGTTTACAAGAACCTCGTTTACAGTACAAGTTCAACATCGCAGAAAGTGAAAAATGGATAAAGAAGTTGTGGTATTTACTTACAAAGCAATATCACTCAGCAATTAAATCTGTGTCATCAGGCCCTTAGCAGCACAATGAGTGGATTCAGGTATGATGATTCTAACTGAAATAAGTCACACAGAAAAAGAAACATCATAAGATATCAGTAATACACGGAATGTAAACTTGGCTACACAGGAACTGAATTACAGAACAGAACAGGGTCTCAAATTTAGAAAACCAACTTATTCTTGCTTAAGAGGAAAGGTGAGTTGGGGTGCTGCATAAAATCAGAGATTGAAATGAGCACAGATAAAGTTCCTTAAGCCAAATATGGAATAGACAAGAGCTACTCCTTGCTCAACGAAATGGACTCAACACCCCATATTAAACGCCTAAGAATGTACCTGACTAGTAAGTATCTTAAAACCTATGGATTGCTATGTCTCCGAAAGAGAATCAAGCATGTGTACAGGGGCATAAACGCAGCAGTGATAGGATTGGAGAGGTTCGGTGAGCAAATGAAGACCCTTTGAAGTCATATTGCATGGTACCCATTCCACGGGTTTCAACTACCCAGGTTTAAGGTATTCTTCCTTCAGCTAAAACAAGCATGTGGAACCTAGAGTATGATCAACCATGTGATCGGGAGACGTGTTCAAATATGTCTCAGTTTTCCTCCCCTGGTACTCGGGTGGAACATTCCAGACGCTTTACTAACACTCTACCCACTTGGAGAGTCAGTCCCTTTAACCTCCTGTTTGGCCCAGTTTGCAATTTCTGCGGAAGATGAACAGGAATAGCGAGAACCAATGAGAGGCTAGCTGGAGGTGTCTGGACGGGCAAATTTAACTCTCATTTCCCACCAGGAAGAGGAATTAACCAAAGGCTCAGCATGCCGGGCCGGAACCAGATTAGGGCCTGAAGCCATCCTGCGGTGTTGCGGCCAGGTCACAAGAAAGCGAGTTGAAGACAGGAGCTCAGGGGCACTGTAATTCACAAACCTGCAGAGTTATAAATGACAGCTATCGTCCAAAAATAGACTGAAGTAAGGCTGCCAAGAGGACTTGAAAGCGGGGCAGAATTGCAGGAAACCGATTTCAGGAGGTAGACTGGAATTGCATTGAAAGCATAGGAAAAGAGGCAGAATGTCCACAATGATGCACTTGGCCAAAAAGGGCGTATGCGTTTTTTCCTGAATATATTCAGGAAAAAACGCATACGCCCTTTTTGGCCAACCAAGCAAGCTTGCAAAGGAAATCTGCACTACAATGAAGTCTCACTTCCCCCCGGTCAAAAGGGCCATCTGAAAAAAGTGTAAAATCCAGAAAGGCAGGACAGGCCATGGAGAACTGGGAGCCTTGTTATGCTGATGGGCGGGATGTAAATTGCCAACAACCACTCGGGAGAAGTGTATGGTGTTTCCTGAAACATCTAAAAAACAAAGCAACAGAGCCTAGGGCACTTCCACTTATGGTCCTATAGCTTAGGGAATTCAAAATCAAAAAGACACAGCCACCCCAAAGTTTGGAACGGCTCTGTTTACAAGAACCTCGTTTACAGTACAAGTTCAACATCGCAGAAAGTGAAAAATGGATAAAGAAGTTGTGGTATTTACTTACAAAGCAATATCACTCAGCAATGAAATCTGTGTCATCAGGCCCTTAGCAGCATAATGAGTGGATTCAGGTACGATGATTCTAACTGAAATAAGTCACACAGAAAAAGAAACATCATAAGATATCACTAATACACGGAATGTAAACTTGGCTACACAGGAACTGCATTCCAAAACAGAACAGGGTCTCAAATTTAGAAAACCAACTTATGCTTGCTTAAGGGTAAAGGTGAGTTGGGGTGCTGCATAAAACCAGAGATTGAAATGAGCACAGATAAAGTTCCTTAAGCCAAATATGGAATAGACAAGAGCTACTCCTTGCTCAACGAAATGGACTCAAAACCCCATATTAAACCCCAAAGAATGTACCTGACTAGTAAGTATCTTAAAACCTATGGATTGCTATATCTCCAAAAGAGAATCAAGCGTGTGTACAGGGGAATAAACGCAGCAGTGATAGGATTGGAGAGGTTCGGTGAGCAAATGAAGACCCTTTGAAGTCATATTGCATGGTACCCATTACACGGGTCTCAACTCTCCAGTTTTAAGGTATTCTTCCTTCAGCTAAAACATGCATGTGGAACCCAGAGTATGATCAACCATGTGAACGGGAGACGTGTTCAAATATGTCTCAGTTTTCCTCCCCTGGTACTCGGGTGCAACATTCCAGACGCTTTACTAACACTCTCCCCACTTGGAGAGTCAGCGCCTTTAACCTCCTGTTTGGCCCAGTTTGCAATTTCTGCGGAAGATGAACAGGAATAGCGAGAACCAATGAGAGGCTAGCTGGAGGTGTCTGGACGGGCAAATTTAACTCTCATTTCCCACCAGGAAGAGGAATTAACCAAAGGCTCAGCATGCCGGGCCGGAACAAGATTAGGGCCTGAAGCCATCCTGCGGTGTTGCGGCCAGGTCACAAGAAAGCGAGTTGAAGAAAGGAGCTCAGGGGCACTGTAATTCACAAACCTGCAGAGTTATAAATGACAGCTATCGTCCAAAAATAGACTGAAGTATGGCTGCCAAGAGGACTTGAAAGCGGGGCAGAATTGCAGGAAACCGATTTCAGGAGGTAGACTGGAATTGCATTGAAAGCATAGGAAAAGAGGCAGAACGTCCACAATGATGCACTTGGCCAAAAAGGGCGTATGCGTTTTTTCCTGAATATATTCAGGAAAAAACGCATACGCCCTTTTTGGCCAACCAAGCAAGCTTGCAAAGGAAATCTGCACTACAATGAAGTCTCACTTCCCCTCGGTCAAAAGGGCCATCTGAAAAAAGTGTAAAATCCAGAAAGGCAACAGGCCATTGAGAACTGGGAGCCTTGTTATGCTGATGGGCGGGATGTAAATTGCCAACAGACACTTGGGAGAAGTGTATGGTGTTTCCTGAAACATCTAAAAAACAAAGCAACAGAGCCTAGGGCACTTCCACTTATGGTCCTATAGCTTAGGGAAATTAAAATCAAAAAGACACAGCCACCCCAAAGTTTGGAACGGCTCTGTTTACAAGAACCTCGTTTACAGTACAAGTTCAACATCGCAGAAAGTGAAAAATGGATAAAGAACTTGTGGTACTTACGTACAATGCAGTATCACTCAGCAATGAAATCTATGTCATCAGACCCGTAGCAGCATAATGAGTAGATTCAGTTACGATGATTCTAACTGAAATAAGTCACACAGAAAAAGAAACATCATAAGATATCACTAATACACGGAATGTAAACTTGGCTACACAGGAACTGAATTCCAAAACAGAACAGGTTCTCAAATTTAGAAAACCAACTTATGCCTGCTTAAGGGTAAAGGTGAGTTGGGTGGCTGCATAAAACCAGAGATTGAAATGAGCACAGATAAAGTTCCTTAAGCCAAATATGGAATAGACAAGAGCTACTCCTTGCTCAACGAAATGGACTCAACACCGCATATTAAACGCCTAAGAATGTACCTGACTAGTAAGTATCTTAAAACCTATGGATTGCTATGTCTCCGAAAGAGAATCAAGCATGTGTACAGGGGCATAAACGCAGCAGTGATAGGATTGGAGAGGTTCGGTGAGCAAATGAAGACCCTTTGAAGTCATATTGCATGGTACCCATTCCACGGGTTTCAACTACCCAGGTTTTAGGTATTCTTCCTTCAGCTAAAACATGCATGTGGAACCCAGAGTATGATCAACCATGTGATCGGGAGACGTGTTCAAATATGTCTCAGTTTTCCTCCCCTGGTACTCGGGTGCAACATTCCAGACGCTTTACTAACACTCTCCCCACTTGGAGAGTCAGCGCCTTTAACCTCCTGTTTGGCACAGTTTGCAATTTCTGCGGAAGATGAACAGGAATAGCGAGAACCAATGAGAGACTAGCTGGAGGTGTCTGGACGGGCAAATTTAACTCTCATTTCCCAACAGGAAGAGGAAATAACCAAAGGCTCAGCGTGCCGTACCGGAACCAGATTAGGGCCTGAAGCCATCCTGCGGTGTTGCGGCCAGGTCACAAGAAAGCGAGTTGAAGAAAGGAGCTCAGGGGCACTGTAATTCACAAACCTGCAGAGTTATAAATGACAGCTATCGTCCAAAAATAGACTGAAGTAAGGCTGCCAAGAGGACTTGAAAGCGGGGCAGAATTGCAGGAAACCGATTTCAGGAGGTAGACTGGAATTGCATTGAAAGCATAGGAAAAGAGGCAGAACGTCCACAATGATGCACTTGGCCAAAAAGGGCGTATGCGTTTTTTCCTGAATATATTCAGGAAAAAACGCATACGCCCTTTTTGGCCAACCAAGCAAGCTTGCAAAGGAAATCTGCACTACAATGAAGTCTCACTTCCCCCCGGTCAAAAGGGCCATCTGAAAAAAGTGTAAAATCCAGAAAGGCAGGACAGGCCATGGAGAACTGGGAGCCTTGTTATGCTGATGGGCGGGATGTAAATTGCCAACAACCACTCGGGAGAAGTGTATGGTGTTTCCTGAAACATCTAAAAAACAAAGCAACAGAACCTAGGGCACTTCCACTTATGGTCCTATAGCTTAGGGAAATTAAAATCAAAAAGACACAGCCACCCCAAAGTTTGGAACGGCTCTGTTTACAAGAACCTCGTTTACAGTACAAGTTCAACATCGCAGAAAGTGAAAAATGGATAAAGAAGTTGTGGTATTTACTTACAAAGCAATATCACTCAGCAATGAAATCTGTGTCATCAGGCCCTTAGCAGCACAATGAGTGGATTCAGGTATGATGATTCTAACTGAAATAAGTCACACAGAAAAAGAAACATCATAAGATATCAGTAATACACGGAATGTAAACTTGGCTACACAGGAACTGAATTACAGAACAGAACAGGGTCTCAAATTTAGAAAACCAACTTATGCTTGCTTAAGGGGAAAGGTGAGTTGGGGTGTTGCATAAAACCAGAGATTGAAATGAGCACAGATAAAGTTCCTTAAGCCAAATATGGAATAGACAAGAGCTACTCCTTGCTCAACGAAATGGACTCAACACCCCATATTAAACGCCTAAGAATGTACCTGACTAGTAAGTATCTTAAAACCTATAGATTGCTATGTCTCCGAAAGAGAATCAAGCATGTGTACAGGGGCATAAACGCAGCAGTGATAGGATTGGAGAGGTTCGGTGAGCAAATGAAGACCCTTTGAAGTCATATTGCATGGTACCCATTCCACGGGTTTCAACTACCCAGGTTTTAGGTATTCTTCCTTCAGCTAAAACATGCATGTGGAACCCAGAGTATGATCAACCATGTGATCGGGAGACGTGTTCAAATATGTCTCAGTTTTCCTCCCCTGGTACTCGGGTGCAACATTCCAGACGCTTTACTAACACTCTCCCCACTTGGAGAGTCAGCGCCTTTAACCTCCTGTTTGGCCCAGTTTGCAAATTCTGCGGAAGATGAACAGGAATAGCGAGAACCAATGAGAGGCTAGGTGGAGGTGTCTGGACGGGCAAATTTAACTCTCATTTCCCAACAGGAAGAGGAAATAACCAAAGGCTCAGCGTGCCGTACCGGAACCAGATTAGGGCCTGAAGCCATCCTGCGGTGTTGCGGCCAGGTCACAAGAAAGCGAGTTGAAGAAAGGAGCTCAGGGGCACTGTAATTCACAAACCTGCAGAGTTATAAATGACAGCTATCGTCCAAAAATAGACTGAAGTAAGGCTGCCAAGAGGACTTGAAAGCGGGGCAGAATTGCAGGAAATCGATTTCAGGAGGTAGACTGGAATTGCATTGAAAGCATAGGAAAAGAGGCAGAACGTCCACAATGATGCACTTGGCCAAAAAGGGCGTATGCGTTTTTTCCTGAATATATTCAGGAAAAAACGCATACGCCCTTTTTGGCCAACCAAGCAAGCTTGCAAAGGAAATCTGCACTACAATGAAGTCTCACTTCCCCCCGGTCAAAAGGGCCATCTGAAAAAAGTGTAAAATCCAGAAAGGCAGGACAGGCCATGGAGAACTGGGAGCCTTGTGATGCTGATGGGCGGGATGTAAATTGCCAACAACCACTCGGGAGAAGTGTATGGTGTTTCCTGAAACATCTAAAAAACAAAGCAACAGAACCTAGGGCACTTCCACTTATGGTCCTATAGCTTAGGGAAATTTAAATCAAAAAGACACAGCCACCCCAAAGTTTGGAACGGCTCTGTTTACAAGAACCTCGTTTACAGTACAAGTTCAACATCGCAGAAAGTGAAAAATGGATAAAGAAGTTGTGGTATTTACTTACAAAGCAATATCACTCAGCAATGAAATCTGTGTCATCAGGCCCTTAGCATCACAATGAGTGGATTTAGGTATGATGATTCTAACTGAAATAAGTCACACAGAAAAAGAAACATCATAAGATATCACTAATACACGGAATGTAAACTTGGCTACACAGGAACTGAATTACAGAACAGAACAGGGTCTCAAATTTAGAAAACCAACTTATGCTTGCTTAAGGGGAAAGGTGAGTTGGGGTGCTGCATAAAACCAGAGATTGAAATGAGCACAGATAAAGTTCCTTAAGCCAAATATGGAATAGACAAGAGCTACTCCTTGCTCAACAAAATGGACTCAACACCGCATATTAAACGCCTAAGAATGTACCTGACTAGTAAGTATCTTAAAACCTATAGATTGCTATGTCTCCGAAAGAGAATCAAGCATGTGTACAGGGGCATAAACGCAGCAGTGATAGGATTGGAGAGGTTCGGTGAGCAAATGAAGACCCTTTGAAGTCATATTGCATGGTACCCATTCCACGGGTTTCAACTACCAAGGTTTTAGGTATTCTTCCTTCAGCTAAAACATGCATGTGGAACCCAGAGTATGATCAACCATGTGATCAGGAGACGTGTTCAAATATGTCTCAGTTTTCCTCCCCTGGTACTCGGGTGCAACATTCCAGACGCTTTACTAACACTCTCCCCACTTGGAGAGTCAGCGCCTTTAACCTCCTGTTTGGCCCAGTTTGCAATTTCTGCGGAAGATGAACAGGAATAGCGAGAACCAATGAGAGGCTAGCTGGAGGTGTCTGGACGGGCAAATTTAACTCTCATTTCCCACCAGGAAGAGGAAATAACCAAAGGCTCAGCGTGCCGTACCGGAACCAGATTAGGGCCTGAAGCCATCCTGCAGTGTTGCGGCCAGCTCAAAAGAAAGCGAGTTGAAGAAAGGAGCTCAGGGGCACTGTAATTCACAAACCTGCAGAGTTATAAATGACAGCTATCGTCCAAAAATAGACTGAAGTAAGGCTGCCAAGAGGACTTGAAAGCGGGGCAGAATTGCAGGAAACCGATTTCAGGAGGTAGACTGGAATTGCATTGAAAGCATAGGAAAAGAGGCAGAACGTCCACAATGATGCACTTGGCCAAAAAGGGCGTATGCGTTTTTTCCTGAATATATTCAGGAAAAAACGCATACGCCCTTTTTGGCTAACCAAGCAAGCTTGCAAAGGAAATCTGCACTACAATGAAGTCTCACTTCCCCCCGGTCAAAAGGGCCATCTGAAAAAAGTGTAAAATCCAGAAAGGCAGGACAGGCCATGGAGAACTGGGAGCCTTGTTATGCTGATGGGCGGGATGTAAATTGCCAACAGACACTTGGGAGAAGTGTATGGTGTTTCCTGAAACATCTAAAAAACAAAGCAACAGAGCTTAGGGCACTGCCACTTATGGTCCTATAGCTTAGGGAAATTAAAATCAAAAAGACACAGCCACCCCAAAGTTTGGGACGCCTCTGTTTACAAGAACCTCGTTTACAGTACAAGTTCAACATCGCAGAAAGTGAAAAATGGATAAAGAAGTTGTGGTATTTACTTACAAAGCAATATCACTCAGCAATGAAATCTATGTCATCAGGCCCTTAGCATCACAATGAGTGGATTCAGGTATGATGATTCTAACTGAAATAAGTCACACAGAAAAAGAAACATCATAAGATATCAGTAATACACGGAATGTAAACTTGGCTACACAGGAACTGAATTACAGAACAGAACAGGGTCTCAAATTTAGAAAACCAACTTATGCTTGCTTAAGGGTAAAGGTGAGTTGGGGTGCTGCATAAAACCAGAGATTGAAATGAGCACAGATAAAGTTCCTTAAGTCAAATATGGAATAGACAAGAGCTACTCCTTGCTCAACTAAATGGACTCAACACCGCATATTAAACGCCTAAGAATGTACCTGACTAGTAAGTATCGTAAAACCTATGGATTGCTATGTCTCCGAAAGAGAATCAAGCATGTGTACAGGGGCATAAACGCAGCAGTGATAGGATTGGAGAGGTTCGGTGAGCAAATGAAGACCCTTTGAAGTCATATTGCATGGTACCCATTCCACGGGTCTCAACTCTCCAGGTTTAAGTTATTCTTCCTTCAGCTAAAACATGCATGTGGAACCCAAGTATGATCAACCATGTGAAAGGGAGACGTGTTCAAATATGTCTCAGTTTTCCTCCCCTGGTACTCGGGTGCAACATTCCAGACGCTTTACTAACACTCTCCCCACTTGGAGAGTCAGCGCCTTTAACCTCCTGTTTGGCCCAGTTTGCAATTTCTGCGGAAGATGAACAGGAATAGCGAGAACCAATGAGAGGCTAGCTGGAGGTGTCTGGACGGGCAAATTTAACTCTCATTTCCCACCAGGAAGAGGAAATAACCAAAGGCTCAGCGTGCCATACCGGAACCAGATTATGGCCTGAAGCCAACCTGCGGTGTTGTGGCCAGCTCAAAAGAAAGCGAGTTGAAGAAAGGAGCTCAGGGGCACCGTAATTCACAAACCTGCAGAGTTATAAATGACAGCTATCGTCCAAAAATATACTGAAGTAAGGCTGCCAAGAGGACTTGAAAGCGAGGCAGAATTGCAGGAAACCGATTTCAGGAGGTAGACTGGAATTGCATTGAAAGCATAGGAAAAGAGGCAGAACGTCCACAATGATGCACTTGGCCAAAAAGGGCGTATGCGTTTTTTCCTGAATATATTCAGGAAAAAACGCATACGCCCTTTTTGGCCAACCAAGCAAGCTTGCAAAGGAAATCTGCACTACAATGAAGTCTCACTTCCCCCCGGTCAAAAGGGCCATCTGAAAAAAGTGTAAAATCCAGAAAGGCAGGACAGGCCATGGAGAACTGGGAGCCTTGTTATGCTGATGGGCGGGATGTAAATTGCCAACAACCACTCGGGAGAAGTGTATGGTGTTTCCTGAAACATCTAAAAAACAAAGCAACAGAACCTAGGGCACTTCAACTTATGGTCCTATAGCTTAGGGAAATTAAAATCAAAAAGACACAGCCACCCCAAAGTTTGGAACGGCTCTGTTGACAAGAACCTCGTTTACAGTACAAGTTCAACATCGCAGAAAGTGAAAAATGGATAAAGAAGTTGTGGTATTTACTTACAAAGCAATATCACTCAGCAATGAAATCTGTGTCATCAGGCCCTTAGCAGCACAATGAGTGGATTCAGGTATGATGATTCTAACTGAAGTAAGTCACACAGAAAAAGAAACATCATAAGATATCAGTAATACACGGAATGTAAACTTGGCTACACAGGAACTGAATTACAGAACAGAACAGGGTCTCAAATTTAGAAAACCAACTTATGCTTGCTTAAGGGTAAAGGTGAGTTGGGGTGCTGCATAAAACCAGAGATTGAAATGAGCACAGATAAAGTTCCTTAAGTCAAATATGGAATAGACAAGAGCTACTCCTTGCTCAACGAAATGGACTCAACACCGCATATTAAACGCCTAAGAATGTACCTGACTAGTAAGTATCTTAAAACCTATGGATTGCTATGTCTCCGAAAGAGAATCAAGCATGTGTACAGGGGCATGAACGCAGCAGTGATAGGATTGGAGAGGTTCGGTGAGCAAATGAAGACCCTTTGAAGTCATATTGCATGGTACCCATTACACGGGTCTCAACTCTCCAGGTTTAAGGTATTCTTCCTTCAGCTAAAACATGCATGTGGAACCTAGAGTATGATCAACCATGTGATCGGGAGACGTGTTCAAATATGTCTCAGTTTTCGTACCCTGGTACTCGGGTGCAACATTCCAGACGCTTTACTATCACTCTCTCCACTTGGAGAGTCAGCGCCTTTAACCTCCTGTTTGGCCCAGTTTGCAATTTCTGCGGAAGATGAACAGGAATAGCGAGAACCAATGAGAGGCTAGCTGGAGGTGTCTGGACGGGCAAATTTAACTCTCATTTCCCACCAGGAAGAGGAAATAACCAAAGCCTCAGCGTGCCGTACCGGAACCAGATTAGGGCCTGAAGCCATCCTGCGGTGTTGCGGCCAGGTCACAAGAAAGCGAGTTGAAGAAAGGAGCTCAGGGGCACTGTAATGCACAAACCTGCAGAGTTATAAATGACAGCTATTGTCCAAAAATATACTGAAGTAAGGCTGCCAAGAGGACTTGAAAACGGGGCAGAATTGCAGGAAACCGATTTCAGGAGGTAGACTGGAATTGCATTGAAAGCATAGGAAAAGAGGCAGAACGTCCACAATGATGCACTTGGCCAAAAAGGGCGTATGCGTTTTTTCCTGAATATATTCAGGAAAAAACGCATACGCCCTTTTTGGCCAACCAAGCAAGCTTGCAAAGGAAATCTGCACTACAATGAAGTCTCACTTCCCCCCGGTCAAAAGGGCCATCTGAAAAAAGTGTAAAATCCAGAAAGGCAGGACAGGCCATGGAGAACTGGGAGCCTTGTTATGCTGATGGGCGGGATGTAAATTGCCAACAGACACTCGGGAGAAGTGTATGGTGTTTCCTGAAACATCTAAAAAACAAAGCAACAGAGCCTAGGGCACTTCCACTTATGGTCCTATAGCTTAGGGAAATTAAAATCAAAAAGACACAGCCACCCCAAAGTTTGGAACGGCTCTGTTTACAAGAACCTCGTTTACAGTACAAGTTCAACATCCCAGAAAGTGAAAAATGGATAAAGAAGTTGTGGTATTTACTTACAAAGCAATATCACTCAGCAATTAAATCTGTGTCATCAGGCCCTTAGCAGCACAATGAGTGGATTCAGGTATGATGATTCTAACTGAAATAAGTCACACAGAAAAAGAAACATCATAAGATATCAGTAATACACGGAATGTAAACTTGGCTACACAGGAACTGAATTACAGAACAGAACAGGGTCTCAAATTTAGAAAACCAACTTATTCTTGCTTAAGAGGAAAGGTGAGTTGGGGTGCTGCATAAAATCAGAGATTGAAATGAGCACAGATAAAGTTCCTTAAGCCAAATATGGAATAGACAAGAGCTACTCCTTGCTCAACGAAATGGACTCAACACCCCATATTAAACGCCTAAGAATGTACCTGACTAGTAAGTATCTTAAAACCTATGGATTGCTATGTCTCCGAAAGAGAATCAAGCATGTGTACAGGGGCATAAACGCAGCAGTGATAGGATTGGAGAGGTTCGGTGAGCAAATGAAGACCCTTTGAAGTCATATTGCATGGTACCCATTCCACGGGTTTCAACTACCCAGGTTTAAGGTATTCTTCCTTCAGCTAAAACATGCATGTGGAACCTAGAGTATGATCAACCATGTGATCGGGAGACGTGTTCAAATATGTCTCAGTTTTCCTCCCCTGGTACTCGGGTGGAACATTCCAGACGCTTTACTAACACTCTCCCCACTTGGAGAGTCAGTCCCTTTAACCTCCTGTTTGGCCCAGTTTGCAATTTCTGCGGAAGATGAACAGGAATAGCGAGAACCAATGAGAGGCTAGCTGGAGGTGTCTGGACGGGCAAATTTAACTCTAATTTCCCACCAGGAAGAGGAATTAACCAAAGGCTCAGCATGCCGGGCCGGAACCAGATTAGGGCCTGAAGCCATCCTGCGGTGTTGCGGCCAGGTCACAAGAAAGCGAGTTGAAGACAGGAGCTCAGGGGCACTGTAATTCACAAACCTGCAGAGTTATAAATGACAGCTATCGTCCAAAAATAGACTGAAGTAAGGCTGCCAAGAGGACTTGAAAGCGGGGCAGAATTGCAGGAAACCGATTTCAGGAGGTAGACTGGAATTGCATTGAAAGCATAGGAAAAGAGGCAGAACGTCCACAATGATGCACTTGGCCAAAAAGGGCGTATGCGTTTTTTCCTGAATATATTCAGGAAAAAACGCATACGCCCTTTTTGGCCAACCAAGCAAGCTTGCAAAGGAAATCTGCACTACAATGAAGTCTCACTTCCCCCCGGTCAAAAGGGCCATCTGAAAAAAGTGTAAAATCCAGAAAGGCAGGACAGTCCATGGAGAACTGGGAGCCTTGTTATGCTGATGGGCGGGATGTAAATTGCCAACAGACACTCGGGAGAAGTGTATGGTGTTTCCTGAAACATCTAAAAAACAAAGCAACAGAGCCTAGGGCACTGCCACTTATGGTCCTATAGCTTAGGGAAATTTAAATCAAAAAGACACAGCAACCCCAAAGTTTGGGACGCCTCTGTTTACAAGAACCTCGTTTACAGTACAAGTTCAACATCGCAGAAAGTGAAAAATGGATAAAGAAGTTGTGGTATTTACTTACAAAGCAATATCACTCAGCAATGAAATCTGTGTCATCAGGCCCTTAGCAGCACAATGAGTGGATTCAGGTATGATGATTCTAACTGAAATAAGTCACACAGAAAAAGAAACATCATAAGATATCAGTAATACACAGAATGTAAACTTGGCTACACAGGAACTGAATTACAGAACAGAACAGGGTCTCAAATTTAGAAAACCAACTAATGCTTGCTTAAGGGTAAAGGTGAGTTGGGGTGCCGCATAAAACCAGAGATTGAAATGAGCACAGATAAAGTTCCTTAAGTCAAATATGGAATAGACAAGAGCTACTCCTTGCTCAACGAAATGGACTCAACACCACATATTAAACGCCTAAGAATGTACCTGACTAGTAAGTATCTTAAAACCTATGGATTGCTATGTCTCCGAAAGAGAATCAAGCATGTGTACAGGTGCATAAACGCAGCAGTGATAGGATTGGAGAGGTTCGGTGAGCAAATGAAGACCCTTTGAAGTCATATTGCATGGTACCCATTACACGGGTCTTAACTCTCCAGGTTTAAAGTATTCTTCCTTCAGCTAAAACATGCATGTGGAACCCAAGTATGATCAACCATGTGAACGGGAGACGTGTTCAAATATGTCTCAGTTTTCCTCCCCTGGTACTCGGGTGTAACATTCCAGACGCTTTACTAACACTCTCCCCACTTGGAGAGTCAGCGCCTTTAACCTCCTGTTTGGCCCAGTTTGCAATTTCTGCGGAAGATGAACAGGAATAGCGAGAACCAATGAGAGACTAGCTGGAGGTGTCTGGACGGGCAAATTTAACTCTCATTTCCCACCAGGAAGAGGAAATAACCAAAGGCTCAGCGTGCCGTGCCGGAACCAAATTAGGGCCTGAAGCCATCCTGCGGTGTTGCGGCCAGGTCACAAGAAAGCGAGTTGAAGAAAGGAGCTCAGGGGCACTGTAATTCACAAACCTGCAGAGTTATAAATGACAGCTATCGTCCAAAAATAGACTGAAGTAAGGCTGCCAAGAGGACTTCAAAGCGGGGCAGAATTGCAGGAAACCGATTGCAGGAGGTAGACTGGAATTGCATTGAAAGCATAGGAAAAGAGGCAGAACGTCCACAATGATGCACTTGGCCAAAAAGGGCATATGCGTTTTTTCCTGAATATATTCAGGAAAAAACGCATACGCCCTTTTTGGCCAACCAAGCAAGCTTGCAAAGGAAATCTGCACTACAATGAAGTCTCACTTCCCCTCGGTCAAAAGGGCCATCTGAAAAAAGTGTAAAATCCAGAAAGGCAACAGGCCATTGAGAACTGGGAGCCTTGTTATGCTGATGGGCGGGATGTAAATTGCAAACAGACACTTGGGAGAAGTGTATGGTGTTTCCTGAAACATCTAAAAAACAAAGCAACAGAGCCTAGGGCACTTCCACTTATGGTCCTATAGCTTAGGGAAATTAAAATCAAAAAGACACAGCCACCCCAAAGTTTGGAACGGCTCTGTTTACAAGAACCTCGTTTACAGTACAAGTTCAACATCGCAGAAAGTGAAAAATGGATAAAGAACTTGTGGTACTTACGTACAATGCAGTATCACTCAGCAATGAAATCTATGTCATCATGCCCGTAGCAGCATAATGAGTAGATTCAGGTACGATGATTCTAACTGAAATAAGTCACACAGAAAAGGAAACATCATAAGATATCACTAATACACGGAATGTAAACTTGGCTACACAGGAACTGAATTCCAAAACAGAACAGGTTCTCAAATTTAGAAAACCAACTTATGCCTGCTTAAGGGTAAAGGTGAGTTGGGCTGCTGCATAAAACCAGAGATTGAAATGAGCACAGATAAAGTTCCTTAAGCCAAATATGGAATAGACAAGAGCTACTCCTTGCTCAACGAAATGGACTCAACACCGCATATTAAACGCCTAAGAATGTACCTGACTAGTAAGTATCTTAAAACCTATGGATTGCTATCTCTCCGAAAGAGAATCAAGCATGTGTACAGGGGCATAAACGCAGCAGTGATAGGATTGGAGAGGTTCGGTGAGCAAATGAAGACCCTTTGAAGTCATATTGCATGGTACCCATTCCAAGGGTTTCAACTACCCAGGTTTTAGGTATTCTTCCTTCAGGTAAAACATGCATGTGGAACCCAGATTATGATCAACCATGTGATCAGGAGACGTGTTCAAATATGTCTCAGTTTTCCTCCCCTGGTACTCGGGTGCAACATTCCAGACGCTTTACTAACACTCTCCCCACTTGGAGAGTCAGCGCCTTTAACCTCCCGTTTGGCCCAGTTTGCAATTTCTGCGGAAGATGAACAGGAATAGCGAGAACCAATGAGAGGCTAGCTGGAGGTGTCTGGACGGGCAAATTTAACTCTCATTTCCCACCAGGAAGAGGAAATAACCAAAGGCTCAGTGTGCCGTACTGGAACCAGATTAGGGCCTGAAGCCATCCTGCGCTGTTGCGGCCAGCTCAAAAGAAAGCGAGTTGAAGAAAGGAGCTCAGGGGCACTGTAATTCACAAACCTGCAGAGTTATAAATGACAGCTATCGTCCAAAAATATACTGAAGTAAGGCTGCCAAGAGGACTTGAAAGCGGGGCAGAATTGCAGGAAACCGATTTCAGGAGGTAGACTGGAATTGCATTGAAAGCATAGGAAAAGAGGCAGAACGTCCACAATGATGCACTTGGCCAAAAAGGGCGTATGCGTTTTTTCCTGAATATATTCAGGAAAAAACGCATACGCCCTTTTTGGCCAACCAAGCAAGCTTGCAAAGGAAATCTGCACTACAATGAAGTCTCACTTCCCCCCGGTCAAAAGGGCCATCTGAAAAAAGTGTAAAATCCAGAAAGGCAGGACAGGCCATGGAGAACTGGGAGCCTTGTTATGCTGATGGGCGGGATGTAAATTGCCAACAACCACTCGGGAGAAGTGTATGGTGTTTCCTGAAACATCTAAAAAACAAAGCAACAGAACCTAGGGCACTTCCACTTATGGTCCTATAGCTTAGGGAAATTAAAATCAAAAAGACACAGCCACCCCAAAGTTTGGAACGGCTCTGTTTACAAGAACCTCGTTTACAGTACAAGTTCAACATCGCAGAAAGTGAAAAATGGATAAAGAAGTTGTGGTATTTACTTACAAAGCAATATCACTCAGCAATGAAATCTGTGTCATCAGGCCCTTAGCAGCACAATGAGTGGATTCAGGTATGATGATTCTAACTGAAATAAGTCACACAGAAAAAGAAACATCATAAGATATCAGTAATACACGGAATGAAAACTTGGCTACACAGGAACTGAATTACAGAACAGAACAGGGTCTCAAATTTAGAAAACCAACTTATTCTTGCTTAAGGGTAAAGGTGAGTTGGGGTGCTGCATAAAACCAGAGATTGAAATGAGCACAGATAAAGTTCCTTAAGCCAAATATGGAATAGACAAGAGCTACTCCTTGCTCAACGAAATGGACTCAACACCCCATATTAAACGCCTAAGAATGTACCTGACTAGTAAGTATCTTAAAACCTATGGATTGCTATGTCTCCGAAAGAGAATCAAGCATGTGTACAGGGGCATAAACGCAGCAGTGATAGGATTGGAGAGGTTCGGTGAGCAAATGAAGACCCTTTGAAGTCATATTGCATGGTACCCATTCCACGGGTTTCAACTACCCAGGTTTAAGGTATTCTTCCTTCAGCTAAAACATGCATGTGGAACCTAGAGTATGATCAACCATGTGATTGGGAGACGTGTTCAAATATGTCTCAGTTTTCCTCCCCTGGTACTCGGGTGCAACATTCCAGACGCTTTACTAACACTCTCCCCACTTGGAGAGTCAGTCCCTTTAACCTCCTGTTTGGCCCAGTTTGCAATTTCTGCGGAAGATGAACAGGAATAGCGAGAACCAATGAGAGGCTAGCTGGAGGTGTCTGGACGGGCAAATTTAACTCTCATTTCCCACCAGGAAGAGGAATTAACCAAAGGCTCAGCGTGCCGTGCCGGAACCAGATTAGGGCCTGAAGCCATCCTGCGGTGTTGCGGCCAGCTCAAAAGAAAGCGAGTTGAAGAAAGGAGCTCAGGGGCACTGTAATTCACAAACCTGCAGAGTTATAAATGACAGCTATCGTCCAAAAATAGACTGAAGTAAGGCTGCCAAGAGGACTTGAAAGCGGGGCAGAATTGCAGGAAACCGATTTCAGGAGGTAGACTGGAATTGCATTGAAAGCATAGGAAAAGAGGCAGAACGTCCACAATGATGCACTTGGCCAAAAAGGGCGTATGCGTTTTTTCCTGAATATATTCAGGAAGAAACGCATACGCCCTTTTTGGCCAACCAAGCAAGCTTGCAAAGGAAATCTGCACTACAATGAAGTCTCACTTCACCCCGGTCAAAAGGGCCATCTGAAAAAAGTGTAAAATCCAGAAAGGCAGGACAGGCCATGGAGAACTGGGAGACTTGTTATGCTGATCGGCGGGATGAAAATTGCCAACAGACACTCGGGAGAAGTGTATGGTGTTTCCTGAAACATCTCAAAAACAAAGCAACAGAACCTAGGGCACTTCCACTTATGGTCCTATAGCTTAGGGAAATTAAAATCAAAAAGACACAGCCACCCCAAAGTTTGGAACGGCTCTGTTTACAAGAACCTCGTTTACAGTACAAGTTCAACATCGCAGAAAGTGAAAAATGGATAAAGAACTTGTGGTACTTACGTACAATGCAGTATCACTCAGCAATGAAATCTATGTCATCAGGCCCGTAGCAGCATAATGAGTAGATTCAGGTACGATGATTCTAACTGAAATAAGTCACACAGAAAAAAAACATCATAAGATATCACTAATACACGGAATGTAAACTTGGCTACACAGGAACTGAATTCCAAAACAGAACAGGTTATCAAATTTAGACAACCAACTTATGCTTGCTTAAGGGGAAAGGTGAGTTGGGTTGCTGCATAAAACCAGAGATTGAAATGAGCACAGATAAAGTTCCTTAAGCCAAATATGGAATAGACAAGAGCTACTCCTTGCTCAACGAAATGGACTCAACACCGCATATTAAACGCCTAAGAATGTACCTGACTAGTAAGTATCTTAAAACCTATGGATTGCTATCTCTCCGAAAGAGAATCAAGCATGTGTACAGGGGCATAAACGCAGCAGTGATAGGATTGGAGAGGTTCGGTGAGCAAATGAAGACCCTTTGAAGTCATATTGCATGGTACCCATTCCAAGGGTTTCAACTACCCAGGTTTTAGGTATTCTTGCTTCAGGTAAAACATGCATGTGGAACCCAGATTATGATCAACCATGTGATCAGGAGACGTGTTCAAATATGTCTCAGTTTTCCTCCCCTGGTACTCGGGTGCAACATTCCAGACGCTTTACTAACACTCTCCCCACTTGGAGAGTCAGCGCCTTTAACCTCCTGTTTGGCCCAGTTTGCAATTTCTGCGGAAGATGAACAGGAATAGCGAGAACCAATGAGAGGCTAGCTGGAGGTGTCTGGACGGGCAAATTTAACTCTCATTTCCCACCAGGAAGAGGAAATAACCAAAGGCTCAGTGTGCCGTACTGGAACCAGATTAGGGCCTGAAGCCATCCTGCGCTGTTGCGGCCAGCTCAAAAGAAAGCGAGTTGAAGAAAGGAGCTCAGGGGCACTGTAATTCACAAACCTGCAGAGTTATAAATGACAGCTATCGTCCAAAAATATACTGAAGTAAGGCTGCCAAGAGGACTTGAAAGCGGGGCAGAATTGCAGGAAACCGATTTCAGGAGGTAGACTGGAATTGCATTGAAAGCATAGGAAAAGAGGCAGAACGTCCACAATGATGCACTTGGCCAAAAAGGGCGTATGCGTTTTTTCCTGAATATATTCAGGAAAAAACGCATACGCCCTTTTTGGCCAACCAAGCAAGCTTGCAAAGGAAATCTGCACTACAATGAAGTCTCACTTCCCCCCGGTCAAAAGGGCCATCTGAAAAAAGTGTAAAATCCAGAAAGGCAGGACAGGCCATGGAGAACTGGGAGCCTTGTTATGCTGATGGGCGGGATGTAAATTGCCAACAACCACTCGGGAGAAGTGTATGGTGTTTCCTGAAACATCTAAAAAACAAAGCAACAGAGCCTAGGGCACTTCCACTTATGGTCCTATAGCTTAGGGAAATTAAAATCAAAAAGACACAGCCACCCCAAAGTTTGGAACGGCTCTGTTTACAAGAACCTCGTTTACAGTACAAGTTCAACATCGCAGAAAGTGAAAAATGGATAAAGAAGTTGTGGTATTTACTTACAAAGCAATATCACTCAGCAATGAAATCTGTGTCATCAGGCCCTTAGCAGCACAATGAGTGGATTCAGGTATGATGATTCTAACTGAAATAAGTCACACAGAAAAAGAAACATCATAAGATATCAGTAATACACGGAATGAAAACTTGGCTACACAGGAACTGAATTACAGAACAGAACAGGGTCTCAAATTTAGAAAACCAACTTATTCTTGCTTAAGGGTAAAGGTGAGTTGGGGTGCTGCATAAAACCAGAGATTGAAATGAGCACAGATAAAGTTCCTTAAGCCAAATATGGAATAGACAAGAGCTACTCCTTGCTCAATGAAATGGACTCAACACCCCATATTAAACGCCTAAGAATGTACCTGACTAGTAAGTATCTTAAAACCTATGGATTGCTATGTCTCCGAAAGAGAATCAAGCATGTGTACAGGGGCATAAACGCAGCAGTGATAGGATTGGAGAGGTTCGGTGAGCAAATGAAGACCCTTTGAAGTCATATTGCATGGTACCCATTCCACGGGTTTCAACTACCCAGGTTTAAGGTATTCTTCCTTCAGCTAAAACATGCATGTGGAACCTAGAGTATGATCAACCATGTGATTGGGAGACGTGTTCAAATATGTCTCAGTTTTCCTCCCCTGGTACTCGGGTGCAACATTCCAGACGCTTTACTAACACTCTCCCCACTTGGAGAGTCAGTCCCTTTAACCTCCTGTTTGGCCCAGTTTGCAATTTCTGCGGAAGATGAACAGGAATAGCGAGAACCAATGAGAGGCTAGCTGGAGGTGTCTGGACGGGCAAATTTAACTCTCATTTCCCACCAGGAAGAGGAATTAACCAAAGGCTCAGCGTGCCGGGCCGGAACCAGATTAGGGCCTGAAGCCATCCTGCGGTGTTGCGGCCAGCTCAAAAGAAAGCGAGTTGAAGAAAGGAGCTCAGGGGCACTGTAATTCACAAAACTGCAGAGTTATAAATGACAGCTATCGTCCAAAAATAGACTGAAGTAAGGCTGCCAAGAGGACTTGAAAGCGGGGCAGAATTGCAGGAAACCGATTTCAGGAGGTAGACTGGAATTGCATTGAAAGCATAGGAAAAGAGGCAGAACGTCCACAATGATGCACTTGGCCAAAAAGGGCGTATGCGTTTTTTCCTGAATATATTCAGGAAAAAACACATACGCCCTTTTTGGCCAACCAAGCAAGCTTGCAAAGGAAATCTGCACTACAATGAAGTCTCACTTCCCCCCGGTCAAAAGGGCCATCTGAAAAAAGTGTAAAATCCAGAAAGGCAGGACAGGCCATGGAGAACTGGGAGCCTTGTTATGCTGATGGGCGGGATGTAAATTGCCAACAGACACTCGGGAGAAGTGTATGGTGTTTCCTGAAACATCTAAAAAACAAAGCAACAGAGCCTAGGGCACTGCCACTTATGGTCCTATAGCTTAGGGAAATTAAAATCAAAAAGACACAGCCACCCCAAAGTTTGGAACGGCTCTGTTTACAAGAACCTTGTTTACAGTACAAGTTCAACATCGCAGAAAGTGAAAAATGGATAAAGAAGTTGTGGTATTCACTAACAAAGCAATATCACTCAGCAATGAAATCTATGTACATCAGGCCCTTAGCAGCACAATGAGTGGATTCAGGTATGATGATTCTAACTGAAATAAGTCACACAGAAAAAGAAACATCATAAGATATCAGTAATACACGGAATGTAAACTTGGCTACACAGGAACTGAATTACAGAACAGAACAGGGTCTCAAATTTAGAAAACCAACTTATGCTTGCTTAAGGGGAAAGGTGAGTTGGGGTGCTGCATAAAACCAGAGATTGAAATGAGCACAGATAAAGTTCCTTAAGCCAAAAATGGAATACACAAGAGCTACTCCTTGCTCAATGAAATGGACTCAACACCGCATATTAAACGCCTAAGAATGTACCTGACTAGTAAGTATCTTAAAACCTATGGATTGCTATGTCTCCGAAAGAGAATCAAGCATGTGTACAGGGGCATAAACGCAGCAGTGATAGGATTGGAGAGGTTCGGTGAGCAAATGAAGACCCTTTGAAGTCATATTGCATTGTACCCATTCCACGGGTTTCAACTACCCAGGTTTTAGGTATTCTTCCTTCAGCTAAAACATGCATGTGGAACCCAGAGTATGATCAACCATGTGATCGGGAGACGTGTTCAAATATGTCTCAGTTTTCGTACCCTGGTACTCAGGTGCAACATTCCAGACGCTTTACTAACACTCTCCCCACTTGGAGAGTCAGCGCCTTTAACCTCCTGTTTGGCACAGTTTGCAATTTCTGCGGAAGATGAACAGGAATAGCGAGAACCAATGAGATGCTAGCTGGAGGTGTCTGGATGGGCAAATTTAACTCTCATTTCCCACCAGGAAGAGGAAATAACCAAAGGCTCAGTGTGCCGTACCGGAACCAGATTAGGGCCTGAAGCCATCCTGCGGTGTTGCGGCCAGCTCAAAAGAAAGCGAGTTGAAGAAAGGAGCTCAGGGGCACTGTAATTCACAAACCTGCAGAGTTATAAATGACAGCTATCGTCCAAAAATAGACTGAAGTAAGGCTGCCAAGAGGACTTGAAGGTGGGGCAGAATTGCAGGAAACCGATTTCAGGAGGTAGACTGGAATTGCATTGAAAGCATAGGAAAAGAGGCAGAACGTCCACAATGATGCACTTGGCCAAAAAGGGCGTATGCGTTTTTTCCTGAATATATTCAGGAAAAAACGCATACGCCCTTTTTGGCCAACCAAGCAAGCTTGCAAAGGAAATCTGCACTACAATGAAGTCTCACTTCCCCCCGGTCAAAAGGGCCATCTGAAAAAAGTGTAAAATCCAGAAAGGCAGGACAGGCCATGGAGAACTGGGAGCCTTGTTATGCTGATGGGCGGGATGTAAATTGCCAATAGACACTCGGGAGAAGTGTATGGTGTTTCCTGAAACATCTAAAAAACAAAGCAACAGAAGCTAGGGCACTTCCACTTATGGTCCTATAACTTAGGGAAATTAAAATAAAAAAGACACAGCCACCCCAAAGTTTGGAACGGCTCTGTTTACAAGAACCTCGTTTACAGTACAAGTTCAACATCACAGAAAGTGAAAAATGGATAAAGAAGTTGTGGTATTTACTTACAAAGCAATATCACTCAGCAATGAAATCTATGTCATCAGGCCCGTAGCAGCATCATGAGTGGATTCAGGTACGATGATTCTAACTGAAATAAGTCACACAGAAAAAGAAACATCATAAGATATCAGTAATACACGGAATGTAAACTTGGCTACACAGGAACTGAATTACAGAACAGAACAGATTCTCAAATTTAGAAAACCAACTTATGCTTGCTTAAGGGGAAAGGTGAGTTGGGGTGCTGCATAAAACCAGAGATTGAAATGAGCACAGATAAAGTTCCTTAAGCCAAATATGGAATAGACAAGAGCTACTCCTTGCTCAACGAAATGGACTCAACACCGCATATTAAACGCCTAAGAGTGTACCTGACTAGTAAGTATCTTAAAACCTATGGATTGCTATGTCTCCGAAAGAGAATCAAGCATGTGTACAGGGGCATAAACGCAGCAGTGATAGGATTGGAGATGTTCGCTGAGCAAATGAAGACCCTTTGAAGTCATATTGCATGGTACCCATTCCACGGGTTTCAACTACCCAGGTTTTAGGTATTCTTCCTTCAGCTAAAACATGCATGTGGAACCCAGAGTATGATCAACCATGTGAACGGGAGACGTGTTCAAATATGTCTCAGTTTTCCTACCCTGGTACTCGGGTGCAACATTCCAGACGCTTTACTAACACTCTCCCGACTTGGACAGTCAGTCCCTTTAACCTCCTGTTTGGCCCAGTTTGCAATTTCTGCGGAAGATGAACAGGAATAGCGAGAACCAATGAGAGGCTAGCTGGAGGTGTCTGGACGGGCAAATTTAACTCTCATTTCCCACCAGGAACAGGAACTAACCAAAGGCTCAGCATGCCGGGCCGGAACAAGATTAGGGCCTGAAGCCATCCTGCGGTGTTGCGGCCAGCTCAAAAGAAAGCGAGTTGAAGAAAGGAGCTCAGGGGCACTGTAATTCACAAACCTGCAGAGTTATAAATGACAGCTATCGTCCAAAAATAGACTGAAGTAAGGCTGCCAAGAGGACTTGAAAGCGGGGCAGAATTGCAGGAAACCGATTTCAGGAGGTAGACTGGAATTGCATTGAAAGCATAGGAAAAGAGGCAGAACGTCCACAATGATGCACTTGGCCAAAAAGGGCGTATGCGTTTTTTCCTGAATATATTCAGGAAAAAACGCATACGCCCTTTTTGGCCAACCAAGCAAGCTTGCAAAGGAAATCTGCACTACAATGAAGTCTCACTTCCCCCCGGTCAAAAGGGCCATCTGAAAAAAGGGTAAAATCCAGAAAGGCAGGACAGGCCATGGAGAACTGGGAGCCTTGTTATGCTGATGGGCGGGATGTAAATTGCAAACAACCACTCGGGAGAAGTGTATGGTGTTTCCTGAAACATCTAAAAAACAAAGCAACAGAGCCTAGGGCACTTCCACTTATGGTCCTATAGCTTAGGGAAATTAAAATCAAAAAGACACAGCCACCCCAAAGTTTGGAATGGCTCTGTTTACAAGAACCTCGTTTACAGTACAAGTTCAACATCGCAGAAAGTGAAAAATGGATAAAGAAGTTGTGGTATTCACTTACAAAGCAATATCACTCAGCAATGAAATCTATGTCATCAGGCCCTTAGCAGCACAATGAGTGGATTCAGGTATGATGATTCTAACTGAAATAAGTCACACAGAAAAAGAAACATCATAAGATATCAGTAATACACGTAATGGAAACTTGGCTACACAGGAACTGAATTACAGAACAGAACAGGGTCTCAAATTTAGAAAACCAACTTATGCTTGCTTAAGGGGAAAGGTGAGTTGGGGTGCTGCATAAAACCAGAGATTGAAATGAGCACAGATAAAGTTCCTTAAGCCAAATATGGAATAGACAAGAGCTACTCCTTGCTCAACGAAATGGACTCAACACCGCATATTAAACGCCTAAGAATGTACCTGACTAGTAAGTATCTTAAAACCTATGGATTGCTATGTCTCCGAAAGAGAATCAAGCATGTGTACAGGGGCATAAACGCAGCAGTGATAGGATTGGAGAGGTTCGGTGAGAAAATGAAGACCCTTTGAAGTCATATTGCATGGTACCCATTACACGGGTCTTAACTCTCCAGGTTTAAGGTATTCTTCCTTCAGCTAAAACATGCATGTGGAACCCAAGTATGATCAACCATGTGAACGGGAGACGTGTTCAAATATGTCTCAGTTTTCCTACCCTGGTACTCGGGTGCAACATTCCAGACGCTTTACTAACACTCTCCGCACTTGGAGAGTCAGCGCCTTTAACTTCCTGTTTGGCCCAGTTTGCAATTTCTGCGGAAGATGAACAGGAATAGCGAGAACCAATGAGAGACTAGCTGGAGGTGTCTGGACGGGCAAATTTAACTCTCATTTCCCACCAGGAAGAGGAAATAACCAAAGGCTCAGCGTGCCGTGCCGGAACCAGATTAGGGCCTGAAGCCATCCTGCGGTGTTGCAGCCAGGTCACAAGAAAGCGAGTTGAAGAAAGGAGCTCAGGGGCACTGTAATTCACAAACCTGCAGAGTTATAAATGACAGCTATCGTCCAGAAATAGACTGAAGTAAGGCTGCCAAGAGGACTTGAAAGCGGGGCAGAATTGCAGGAAACCGATTTCAGGAGGTAGACTGGAATTGCATTGAAAGCATAGGAAAAGAGGCAGAACGTCCACAATGATGCACTTGGCCAAAAAGGGCGTATGCGTTTTTTCCTGAATATATTCAGGAAAAAACGCATACGCCCTTTTTGGCCAACCAAGCAAGCTTGCAAAGGAAATCTGCACTACAATGAAGTCTCACTTCCCCCAGTCAAAAGGGACATCTGAAAAAAGTGTAAAATGCAGAAAGGCAGGACAGGCCATGGAGAACTGGGAGCCTTGTTATGCTGAAGGGCGGGATGTAAATTGCCAACAAACACTCGGGAGAAGTGTATGGTGTTTCCTGAAACATCTAAAAAACAAAGCAACAGAGCCTAGGGCACTGCCACTTATGGTCCTATAGCTTAGGGAAATTAAAATCAAAAAGACACAGCCACCCCAAAGTTTGGGATGCCTCTGTTTACAAGAACCTCGTTTACAGTACAAGTTCAACATCGCAGAAAGTGAAAAATGGATAAAGAAGTTGTGGTATTTACTTACAAAGCAATATCACTCAGCAATGAAATCTGTGTCACAAGGCCCTTAGCAGCACAATGAGTGAATTCAGGTATGATGATTCTAACTGAAATAAGTCACACAGAAAAAGAAACATCATAAGATATCAGTAATACACGGAATGTAAACTTGGCTACACAGGAACTGAATTACAGAACAGAACAGGGTCTCAAATTTAGAAAACCAACTTATGCTTGCTTAAGGGGAAAGGTGAGTTGGGGTGCTGCATAAAACCAGAGATTGAAATGAGCACAGATAAAGTTCCTTAAGCCAAATATGGAATAGACAAGAGCTACTCCTTGCTCAACGAAATGGACTCAACACCGCATATTAAACGCCTAAGAATGTACCTGACTAGTAAGTATCTTACAACCTATGGATTGCTATGTCTCTGAAACAGAATCAAGCTTGTGTACAGGGGCATAAACGCAGCAGTGATAGGATTGGAGAGGTTCGGTGAGCAAATGAAGACCCTTTGAAGTCATATTGCATGGTACCCATTACACGGGTCTCAACTCTCCAGGTTTAAGGTATTCTTCCTTCAGCTAAAACATGCATGTGGAACCCAGAGTATGATCAACCATGTGAACGGGAGACGTGTTCAAATATGTCTCAGTTTTCCTCCCCTGGTACTCAGGTGCAACATTCCAGACGCTTTACTAACACTCTCCCGACTTGGAGAGTCAGTCCCTTTAACCTCCTGTTTGGCCCAGTTTGCAATTTCTGTGGAAGATGAACAGGAATAGCGACAACCAATGAGAGACTAGCTGGAGGTGTCTGGACGGGCAAATTTAACTCTCATTTCCCACCAGGAAGAGGAAATAACCAAAGGCTCAGCATGCCGTGCCGGAACCAGATTAGGGCCTGAAGCCATCCTGCGGTGTTGCGGCCAGCTCAAAAGAAAGCGAGTTGAAGAAAGGAGCTCAGGGGCACTGTAATTCACAAACCTGCAGAGTTATAAATGACAGCTATCGTCCAAAAATAGACTGAAGTAAGGCTGCCAAGAGGACTTGAAAGCGGGGCAGAATTGCAGGAAACCGATTTCAGGAGGTAGACTGGAATTGCATTGAAAGCATAGGAAAAGAGGCAGAACGTCCACAATGATGCACTTGGCCAAAAAGGGCGTATGCGTTTTTTCCTGAATATATTCAGGAAAAAACGCATACGCCCTTTTTGGCCAACCAAGCAAGCTTGCAAAGGAAATCTGCACTACAATGAAGTCTCACTTCCCCCTGGTCAAAAGGGACATCTGAAAAAAGTGTAAAATCCAGAAAGGCAGGACAGGCCATGGAGAACTGGGAGCCTTGTTATGCTGATGGGCGGGATGGAAATTGCCAACAACCACTCGGGAGAAGTGTATGGTGTTTCCTGAAACATCTAAAAAACAAAGCAACAGAGCCTAGGGCACTTCCACTTATGGTCCTATAGCTTAGGGAAATTAAAATCAAAAAGACACAGCCACCCCAAAGTTTGGAACGGCTCTGTTTACAAGAACCTCGTTTACAGTACAAGTTCAACATCGCAGAAAGTGAAAAATGGATAAAGAACTTGTGGTACTTACGTACAATGCAGTATCACTCAGCAATGAAATCTATGTCATCAGGCCCGTAGCAGCATAATGAGTGGATTCAGGTACGATGATTCTAACTGAAATAAGTCACACAGAAAAAGAAACATCATAAGATATCACTAATACACGGAATGTAACCTTGGCTACACAGGAATTGCATTCCAAAACAGAACAGGGTCTCAAATTTAGAAAACCAACTTATGCTTGCTTAAGGGGAAAGGTGAGTTGGGGTGCTGCATAAAACCAGAGATTGAAATCAGCACAGATAAAGTTCCTTAAGCCAAATATGGAATAGACAAGAGCTACTCCTTGCTCAACGAAATGGACTCAAAACCCCATATTAAACGGCTAAGAATGTACCTGACTAGTAAGTATCTTAAAACCTATGGATTGCTATGCCTCCAAAAGAGAATCAAGCATGTGTACAGGGGCATAAACGCAGCAGTGATAGGATTGGAGAGGTTCGGTGAGCAAATGAAGACCCTTTGAAGTCATATTGCATGGTACCCATTCCACGGGTTTCAACTACCCAGGTTTAAGGTATTCTTCCTTCAGCTAAAACATGCATGTGGAACCTAGAGTATGATCAACCATGTGATCGGGAGACGTGTTCATATATGTCTCAGTTTTCGTACCCTGGTACTCGGGTGCAACATTCCAGACGCTTTACTAACACTATCCCCACTTGGAGAGTCAGTCCCTTTAACCTCCTGTTTGGCCCAGTTTGCAATTTCTGTGGAAGATGAACAGGAATAGCGAGAACCAATGAGAGACTAGCTGGAGGTGTCTGGATGGGCAAATTTAACTCTCATTTCCCACCAGGAAGAGGAATTAACCAAAGGCTCAGCGTGCCGTGCCGGAACCAGATTAGGGCCTGAAGCCATCCTGCGGTGTTGCGGCCAGCTCAAAAGAAAGCGAGTTGAAGAAAGGAGCTCAGGGGCACTGTAATTCACAAACCTGCAGAGTTATAAATGACAGCTATCGTCCAAAAATAGACTGAAGTAAGGCTGCCAAGAGGACTTGAAAGCGGGGCAGAATTGCAGGAAACCGATTTCAGGAGGTAGACTGGAATTGCATTGAAAGCATAGGAAAAGAGGCAGAACGTCCACAATGATGCACTTGGCCAAAAAGGGCGTATGCGTTTTTTCCTGAATATATTCAGGAAAAAACGCATACGCCCTTTTTGGCCAACCAAGCAAGCTTGCAAAGGAAATCTGCACTACAATGAAGTCTCACTTCCCCCCGGTCAAAAGGGCCATCTGAAAAAAGTGTAAAATCCAGAAAGGCAGGACAGGCCATTGAGAACTGGGAGCCTTGTTATGCTGAAGGGCGGTATGTAAATTGCCAACAACCACTCGGGAGAAGTGTATGGTGTTTCCTGAAACATCTAAAAAACAAAGCAACAGAGCCTAGGGCACTTCCACTTATGGTCCTATAGCTTAGGGAATTTAAAATCAAAAAGACACAGCCACCCCAAAGTTTCGAACGGCTCTGTTTACAAGAACCTCGTTTACAGTACAAGTTCAACATCGCAGAAAGTGAAAAATGGATAAAAAAGTTGTGGTATTTACTTACAAAGCAATATCACTCAGCAATGAAATCTGTGTCATCAGGCCCTTAGCAGCATAATGAGTGGATTCAGGTATGATGATTCTAACTGAAATAAGTCACACAGAAAAAGAAACATCATAAGATATCAGTAATACACGGAATGTAAACTTGGCTACACAGGAACTGAATTACAGAACAGAACAGGGTCTCAAATTTAGAAAACCAACTTATGCTTGCTTAAGGGGAAAGGTGAGTTGGGGTGCTGCATAAAACCAGAGATTGAAATGAGCACAGATAAAGTTCCTTAAGCCAAATATGGAATAGACAAGAGCTACTCCTTGCTCAACGAAATGGACTCAACACCGCATATTAAACGCCTAAGAATGTACCTGACTAGTAAATATCTTAAAACCTATGGATTGCTATGTCTCCGAAAGAGAATCAAGCATGTGTACAGGGGCATAAACGCAGCAGTGATAGGATTGGAGAGGTTCGGTGAGCAAATGAAGACCCTTTGAAGTCATATTGCATGGTACCCATTCCACGGGTTTCAAATACCCAGGTTTAAGGTATTCTTCCTTCAGCTAAAAGATGCATGTGGAAACCAAGTATGATCAACCATGTGAATGGGAGTCGTGTTCAAATATGTCTCAGTTTTCCTCCCCTGGTACTCGGGTGCAACATTCCAGACGCTTTACTAACACTCTCCCCACTTGGAGAGTCAGTCCCTTTAACCTCCTGTTTGGCCCAGTTTGCAATTTCTTGGAAGATGAACAGGAATAGCGAGAACCAATGAGAGACTAGCTGGAGGTGTCTGGACGGGCAAATTTAACTCTCATTTCCCACCAGGAAGAGGAAATAACCAAAGGCTCAGCGTGCCATGCCAGAACCAGATTAGGGCCTGAAGCCATCCTGCGGTGTTGCGGCCAGGTCACAAGAAAGCGAGTTGAAGAAAGGAGCTCAGGGGCACTGTAATTCACAAACCTGCAGAGTTATAAATGACAGCTATCGTCCAAAAATAGACTGAAGTAAGGCTGCCAAGAGGACTTGAAAGCGGGGCAGAATTGCAGGAAACCGATTTCAGGAGGTAGACTGGAATTGCATTGAAAGCATAGGAAAAGAATCAGAACGTCCACAATGATGCACTTGGCCAAAAAGGGTGTATGCGTTTTTTCCTGAATATATTCAGGAAAAAACGCATACACCCTTTTTGGCCAACCAAGCAAGCTTGCAAAGGAAATCTGCACGACAATGAAGTCTCACTTCCCCCCGGTCAAAAGGGCCATCTGAAAAAAGTGTAAAATCCAGAAAGGCAGGACAGGCCATGGAGAACTGGGAGCCTTGTTATGCTGATGGGCGGGATGTAAATTGCCAACAACCACTCGGGAGAATTGTATGGTGTTTCCTGAAACATCTAAAAAACAAAGCAACAGAACCTAGGGCACTTCCACTTATGGTCCTATAGCTTAGGGAAATTAAAATCAAAAAGACACAGCCACCCCAAAGTTTCGAACGGCTCTGTTTACAAGAACCTCGTTTACAGTACAAGTTCAACATCGCAGAAAGTGAAAAATGGATAAAGAAGTTGTGGTATTTACTTACAAAGCAATATCACTCAGCAATGAAATCTGTGTCATCAGGCCCTTAGCAGCACAATGAGTGGATTCAGGTATGATGATTCTAACTGAAATAAGTCACACAGAAAAAGAAACATCATAAGATATCAGTAATACACGGAATGGAAACTTGGCTACACAGGAACTGAATTACAGAACAGAACAGGGTCTCAAATTTAGAAAACCAACTTATGCTTGCTTAAGGGGAAAGGTCAGTTGGGGTGCTGCATAAAACCAGAGATTGAAATGAGCACAGATAAAGTTCCTTAAGCCAAATATGGAATAGACAAGAGCTACTCCTTGCTCAACGAAATGGACTCAACACCCCATATTAAACGCCTAAGAATGTACCTGACTAGTAAGTATCTTAAAACCTATGGATTGCTATGTCTCCGAAAGAGAATCAAGCACGTGTACAGGGGCATAAACACAGCAGTGATAGGATTGGAGAGGTTCGGTGAGCCAATGAAGACCCTTTGAAGTCATATTGCATGGTACCCATTCCACGGGTTTCAACTACCCAGGTTTTAGGTATTCTTCCTTCAGCTAAAACATGCATGTGGAACCTAGAGTATGATCAACCATGAGATCGGGAGACGTGTTCAAATATGTCCCAGTTTTCGTACCCTGGTACTCGGGTGCAACATTCCAGACGCTTTACTAACACTCTCCCGACTTGGAGAGTCAGTCCCTTTAACCTCCTGTTTGGCCCAGTTTGCAATTTCTGCGGAAGATGAACAGGAATAGCGAGAACCAATGAGAGGCTAGCTGGAGGTGTCTGGACGGGCAAATTTAACTCTCATTTCCCACCAGGAAGAGGAATTAACCAAAGGCTCAGCGTGCCGTACTGGAACCAGATTAGGGCCTGAAGCCACCCTGCGGTGTTGCGGCCAGCTCAAAAGAAAGCGAGTTGAAGAAAGGAGCTCAGGGGCACTGTAATTCACAAACCTGCAGAGTTATAAATGACAGCTATCGTCCCAAAATATACTGAAGTAAGGCTGCCAAGAGGACTTGAAAGCGGAGCAGAATTGTAGGAAACCGATTTCAGGAGGTAGACTGGAATTGCATTGAAAGCATAGGAAAAGAGGCAGAACGTCCACAATGATGCACTTGGCCAAAAAGGGCGTATGCGTTTTTTCCTGAATATATTCAGGAAAAAACGCATACGCCCTTTTTGGCCAACCAAGCAAGCTTGCAAAGGAAATCTGCACTACAATGAAGTCTCACTTCCCCCTGGTCAAAAGGGCCATCTGATAAAAGTGTAAAATCCAGAAAGGCAGGACAGGCCATGGAGAACTGGGAGCCTTGTTATGCTGATGGGCGGGATGTAAATTGCCAACAACCACTCGGGAGAAGTGTATGGTGTTTCCTGAAACATCTAAAAAACAAAGCAACAGAACCTAGGGCACTTCCACTTATGGTCCTATAGCTTAGGGAAATTAAAATCAAAAAGACACAGCCACCCCAAAGTTTGGAACGGCTCTGTTTACAAGAACCTCGTTTACAGTACAAGTTCAACATCGCAGAAAGTGAAAAATGGATAAAGAAGTTGTGGTATTTACTTACAAAGCAATATCACGCAGCAATGAAATCTGTGTCATCAGGCCCTTAGCAGCACAATGAGTGGATTCAGGTATGATGATTCTAACTGAAATAAGTCACACAGAAAAAGAAACATCATAAGATATCAGTAATACATGGAATGGAAACTTGGCTACACAGGAACTGAATTACAGAACACAACAGGGTCTCAAATTTAGAAAACCAACTTATGCTTGCTTAAGGGTAAAGGTGAGTTGGGGTGCTGCATAAAACCAGAGATTGAAATGAGCACAGATAAAGTTCCTTAAGCCAAATATGGAATAGACAAGAGCTACTCCTTGCTCAACGAAATGGACTCAACACCCCATATTAAACGCCTAAGAATGTACCTGACTAGTAAGTATCTTAAAACCTATGGATTGCTATGTCTCCGAAAGAGAATCAAGCATGTGTACAGGGGCATAAACACAGCAGTGATAGGATTGGAGTGGTTCGTGAGCAAATGAAGACCCTTTGAAGTCATATTGCATGGTACCCATTCCACGGGTTTCAACTACCCAGGTTTAAGGTATTCTTCCTTCATCTAAAACATGCATGTGGAACCTAGAGTATGATCAACCATGTGATCGGGAGACATGTTCAAATATGTCTCAGTTTTCGTACCCTGGTACTCGGGTGCAACATTCCAGACGCTTTACTAACACTCTCCCCACTTGGAGAGTCAGTCCCTTTAACCACCTGTTTGGCCCAGTTTGCAATTTCTGTGGAAGATGAACAGGAATAGCGAGAACCAATGAAAGACTAGCTGGAGGTGTCTGGATGGGCAAATTTAACTCTCATTTCCCACCAGGAAGAGGAATTAACCAAAGGCTCAGCGTGCCATGCCGGAACCAGATTAGGGCCTGAAGACATCCTGCGGTGTTGCGGCCAGCTCACAAGAAAGCGAGTTGAAGAAAGGAACTCAGGGGCACTGTAATTCACAAACCTGCAGAGTTATAAATGACAGCTATCGTCCAAAAATAGACTGAAGTAAGGCTGCCAAGAGGACTTGAAAGCGGGGCAGAATTGCAGGAAACCGATTTCAGGAGGTAGACTGGAATTGCATTGAAAGCATAGGAAAAGAGGCAGAACGTCCACAATGATGCACTTGGCCAAAAAGGGCGTATGCGTTTTTTCCTGAATATATTCAGGAAAAAACGCATACGCCCTTTTTGGCCAACCAAGCAAGCTTGCAAAGGAAATCTGCACTACAATGAAGTCTCACTTCCCCCCGGTCAAAAGGGCCATCTGAAAAAAGTGTAAAATCCAGAAAGGCAGGACAGGCCATGGAGAACTGGGAGCCTTTTTATGCTGATGGGCGGGATGTAAATTACCAACAGACACTCAGGAGAAGTGTATGGTGTTTCCTGAAACATCTAAAAAACAAAGCAACAGAACCTAGGGCACTTCCACTTATGGTCCTATAGCTTAGGGAAATTAAAATCAAAAAGACACAGCCACCCCAAAGTTTGGGACGCCTCTGTTTACAAGAACCTCGTTTACAGTACAAGTTCAACATCGCAGAAATTGAAAAATGGATAAAGAAGTTGTGGTATTTACTTACAAAGCAATATCACTCAGCAATGAAATCTGTGTCATCAGGCCCTTAGCAGCACAATGAGTGGATTCAGGTATGATGATTCTAACTGAAATAAGTCACACAGAAAAAGAAACATCATAAGATATCAGTAATACACGGAATGGAAACTTGGCTACACAGGAACTGAATTACAGAACAGAACAGGGTCTCAAATTTAGAAAAGAAACTTATGCTTGCTTAAGGGTAAAGGTGAGTTGGGGTGCTGCATAAAACCAGAGATTGAAATGAGCACAGATAAAGTTCCTTAAGCCAAATATGGAATAGACAAGAGCTACTCCTTGCTCAAAGAAATGGACTCAACACCCCATATTAAACGCCTAAGAATGTACCTGACTAGTAAGTATCTTAAAACCTATGGATTGCTATGTCTCCGAAAGAGAATCAAGCATGTGTACAGGGGCATAAACGCAGCAGTGATAGGATTGGAGAGGTTCGGTGAGCAAATGAAGACGCTTTGAAGTCATATGGCATGGTACCCATTCCACGGGTTTCAACTACCCAGGTTTTAGGTATTCTTCCTTCAGCTAAAACATGCATGTGGAACCCAAGTATGATCAACCATGTGAATGGGAGACGTGTTCAAATATGTCTCAGTTTTCCTCCCCTGGTACTCGGGTGCAACATTCCAGACGCTTTACTAACACTCTCCCCACTTGGAGAGTCAGCGCCTTTAACCTCCTGTTTGGCCCAGTTTGCAATTTCTGCGGAAGATGAACAGGAATAGCGAGAACCAATGAGAGGCTAGCTGGAGGTGTCTGGACGGGCAAATTTAACTCTCATTTCCCACCAGGAAGAGGAAATAACCAAAGGCTCAGTGTGCCGTGCCGGAACCACATTAGGGCCTGAAGCCATCCTGCAGTGTTGCGGCCAGCTCAAAAGAAAGCGAGTTGAAGAAAGGAGCTCAGGGGCACTGTAATTCACAAACCTGCAGAGTTATAAATGACAGCTATCGTCCAAAATATACTGAAGTAAGGCTGCCAAGAGGACTTGAAAGCGGGGCAGAATTGCAGGAAACCGATTTCAGGAGGTAGACTGGAATTGCATTGAAAGCATAGGAAAAGAGGCAGAACGTCCACAATGATGCACTTGGCCAAAAAGGGCGTATGCGTTTTTTCCTGAATATATTCAGGAAAAAACGCATATGCCCTTTTTGGCCAACCAAACAAGCTTGCAAAGGAAATCTGCACTACAATGAAGTCTCACTTCCCCCCGGTCAAAAGGGCCATCTGAAAAAAGTGTAAAATCCAAAAAGGCAGGACAGGCCATGGAGAACTGGGAGCCTTGTTATGCTGAAGAGCGGGATGTAAATTGCCAACAACCACTCGGGAGAAGTGTATGGTGTTTCCTGAAACATCTAAAAAACAAAGCAACAGAGCCTAGGTCACTTCCACTTATGGTCCTATAGCTTAGGGAATTTAAAATCAAAAAGACACAGCCACCCCAAAGTTTCGAATGGCTCTGTTTACAAGAACCTCGTTTACAGTACAAGTTCAACATTGCAGAAAGTGAAAAATGGATAAAAAAGTTGTGGTATTTACTTACAAAGCAATATCACTCAGCAATGAAATCTGTGTCTTCAGGCCCTTACCAGCACAATGAGTGGATTCAGGTATGATGATTCTAACTGAAATAAGTCACACAGAAAAAGAAACATCATAAGATATCAGTAATACACGGAATGTAAACTTGGCTACACAGGAACTGAATTACAGAACAGAACAGGGTCTCAAATTTAGAAAACCAACTTATGCTTGCTTAAGGGGAAAGGTGAGTTGGGGTGCTGCATAAAACCAGAGATTGAAATGAGCACAGATAAAGTTCCTTAAGCCAAATATGGAATAGACAAGAGCTACTCCTTGCTCAACGAAATGGACTCAACACCGCATATTAAACGTCTAAGAATGTACCTGACTAGTAAGTATCTTAAAACCTATGGATTGCTATGTCTCCGAAAGAGAATCAAGCATGTGTACAGGGGCATAAACGCAGCAGTGATAGGATTGGAGAGGTTCGGTGAGCAAATGAAGACCCTTTGAAGTCATATTGCATGGTACCCATTCCACGGGTTTCAACTACCCAGGTTTTAGGTATTCTTCCTTCAGCTAAAAGATGCATGTGGAACCCAAGTATGATCAACCATGTGAACGGGAGACGTGTTCAAATATGTCTCAGTTTTCCTCCCCTGGTACTCGGGTGCAACATTCCAGACGCTTTACTAACACTCTCCCCACTTGGAGAGTCAGCGCCTTTAACCTCCTGTTTGGCCCAGTTTGCAATTTCTTGGAAGATGAACAGGAATAGCGAGAACCAATGAGAGACTAGCTGGAGGTGTCTGGACGGGCAAATTTAACTCTCATTTCCCTCCAGGAAGAGGAAATAACCAAAGGCTCAGCGTGCCGTGCCGGAAACAGATTAGGGCCTGAAGCCATCCTGCGGTGTTGCGGCCAGGTCACAAGAAAGCGAGTTGAAGAAAGGAGATCAGGGGCACTGTAATTCACAAACCTGCAGAGTTATAAATGACAGCTATCGTCCAAAAATAGACTGAAGTAAGGCTGCCAAGAGGACTTGAAAGCGGGGCAGAATTGCAGGAAACCGATTTCAGGAGGTAGACTGGAATTGCATTGAAAGCATAGGAAAAGAGGCAGAACGTCCACAATGATGCACTTGGCCAAAAAGGGCGTATGCGTTTTTTCCTGAATATATTCAGGAAAAAACGCATACGCCCTTTTTGGCCAACCAAGCAAGCTTGCAAAGGAAATCTGCACTACAATGAAGTCTCACTTCCCCCCGGTCAAAAGGGCCATCTGAAAAAAGTGTAAAATCCAGAAAGGCAGGACAGGCCATGGAGAACTGGGAGCCTTGTTATGCTGATGGGCGGGATGGAAATTGCCAACAGACACTCGGGAGAAGTGTATGGTGTTTCCTGAAACATCTAAAAAACAAAGCAACAGAGCCTAGGGCACTTCCACTTATGGTCCTATAGCTTAGGGAAATTAAAATCAAAAAGACACAGCCACCCCAAAGTTTCAAACGGCTCTGTTTACATGAACCTCGTTTACAGTACAAGTTCAACATCGCAGAAAGTGAAAAATGGATAAAGAAGTTGTGGTATTCACTTACAAAGCAATATCACTCAGCAATGAAATCTATGTCATCAGGCCCTTAGCAGCACAATGAGTGGATTCAGGTATGATGATTCTAACTGAAATAAGTCACACAGAAAAAGAAACATCATAAGATATCAGTAATACACGGAATGGAAACTTGGCTACACAGGAACTGAATTACAGAACACAACAGGGTCTCAAATTTAGAAAACCAACTTATGCTTGCTTAAGGGGAAAGGTGAGTTGGGGTGCTGCATAAAACCAGAGATTGAAATGAGCACAGATAAAGTTCCTTAAGCCAAATATGGAATAGACAAGAGCTACTCCTTGCTCAACGAAATGGACTCAACACCGCATATTAAACGCCTAAGAATGTACCTGACTAGTAAGTATCTTAAAACCTATGGATTGCTATGTCGCCGAAGGAGAATCAAGCATGTGTACAGGGGCATAAACGCAGCAGTGATAGGATTGGAGAGGTTCGGTGAGCAAATGAAGACCCTTTGAAGTCATATTGCATGGTACCCATTCCACGGGTTTCAACTACCCAGGTTTTAGGTATTCTTCCTTCAGCTAAAACATGCATGTGGAACCTAGAGTATGATCAACCATGTGATTGGGAGACGTGTTCAAATATGTCTCAGTTTTCCTCCCGTGGTACTCGGGTGCAACATTCCAGACGCTTTACTAACACTCTCCCCACTTGGAGAGTCAGCGCCTTTAACCACCTGTTTGGCACAGTTTGCAATTTCTGCGGAAGATGAACAGGAATAGCGAGAACCAATGAGAGGCTAGCTGGAGGTGTCTGGACGGGCAAATTTAACTCTCATTTCCCACCAGGAAGAGGAAATAACCAAAGGCTCAGCGTGCCGTACCGGAACCAGATTAGGGCCTGAAGCCATCCTGCGGTGTTGCGGCCAGCTCAAAAGAAAGCGAGTTGAAGAAAGGAGCTCAGGGGCACTGTAATTCACAAACCTGCAGAGTTATAAATGACAGCTATCGTCCAAAAATAGACTGAAGTAAGGCTGCCAAGAGGACTTGAAAGCGGAGCAGAATTGCAGGAAACCGATTTCAGGAGGTAGACTGGAATTGCATTGAAAGCATAGGAAAAGAGGCAGAACGTCCACAATGATGCACTTGGCCAAAAAGGGCGTATGCGTTTTTTCCTGAATATATTCAGGAAAAAACGCATACGCACTTTTTGGCCAACCAAGCAAGCTTGCAAAGGAAATCTGCACTACAATGAAGTCTCACTTCCCCACAGTCAAAAGGGCCATCTGAAAAAAGTGTAAAATCCAGAAAGGCAGGACAGGCCATGGAGAACTGGGAGCCTTGTTATGCTGATGGGCGGGATGTAAATTGCCAACAAACACTCGGGAGAAGTGTATGGTGTTTCCTGAAACATCTAAAAAACAAAGCAACAGAACCTAGGGCACTTCCACTTATGGTCCTATAGCTTAGGGAAATTAAAATCAAAAAGACACAGCCACCCCAAAGTTTCGAACGGCTCTGTTTACAAGAACCTCGTTTACAGTACAAGTTCAACATCGCAGAAAGTGAAAAATGGATAAAGAAGTTGTGGTATTTACTTACAAAGCAATATCACTCAGCAATGAAATCTGTGTCATCAGGCCCTTAGCAGCACAATGAGTGGATTCAGGTATGATGATTCTAACTGAAATAAGTCACACAGAAAAAGAAACATCATAAGATATCAGTAATACACGGAATGTAAACTTGGCTACACAGGAACTGAATTACAGAACAGAACAGGGTCTCAAATTTAGAAAACCAACTTATGCTTGCTTAAGGGGAAAGGTGAGTTGGGGTGCTGCATAAAACCAGAGATTGAAATGAGCACAGATAAAGTTCCTTAAGCCAAATATGGAATAGACAAGAGCTACTCCTTGCTCAACGAAATGGACTCAACACCCCATATTAAACGCCTAAGAATGTACCTGACTAGTAAGTATCTTAAAACCTACGGATTGCTATGTCTCCGAAAGAGAATCAAGCATGTGTACAGGGGCATAAACGCAGCAGTGATAGGATTGGAGAGGTTCGTGAGCAAATGAAGACCCTTTGAAGTCATATTGCATGGTACCCATTCCACGGGTTTCAACTACCCAGGTTTAAGGTATTCTTCCTTCAGCTAAAAGATGCATGTGGAACCCAAGTATGATCAACCATGTGAACGGGAGACGTGTTCAAATATGTCTCAGATTTCCTCCCCTGGTACTCGGGTGCAACATTCCAGACGCTTTACTAACAATCTCCCCACTTGGAGAGTCACCGCCTTTAACCTCCTGTTTGGCCCAGTTTGCAATTTCTTGGAAGATGAACAGGAATAGTGAGAACCAATGAGAGACTAGCTGGAGGTGTCTGGACGGGCAAATTTAACTCTCATTTCCCACCAGGAAGAGGAAATAACCAAAGGCTCAGCGTGCCGTGCCGGAACCAGATTAGGGCCTGAAGCCATCCTGCGGTGTTGCGGCCAGCTCAAAAGAAAGCGAGTTGAAGAAAGGAGCTCAGGGGCACTGTAATTCACAAACCTGCAGAGTTATAAATGACAGCTATCGTCCAAAAATAGACTGAAGTAAGGCTGCCAAGAGGACTTGAAAGCGGGACAGAATTGCAGGAAACCGATTTCAGGAGGTAGACTGGAATTGCATTGAAAGCATAGGAAAAGAGGCAGAACGTCCACAATGATGCACTTGGCCAAAAAGGGCGTATGCGTTTTTTCCTGAATATATTCAGGAAAAAACGCATACGCCCTTTTTGGCCAACCAAGCAAGCTTGCAAAGGAAATCTGCACTACAATGAAGTCTCACTTCCCCCCGGTCAAAAGGGCCATCTGAAAAAAGTGTAAAATCCAGAAAGTCAGGACAGGCCATGGAGAACTGGGAGCCTTGTTATGCTGATGGGCGGGATGTAAATTACCAACAGACACTCAGGAGAAGTGTATGGTGTTTCCTGAAACATCTAAAAAACAAAGCAACAAAGCCTAGGGCACTGCCACTTATGGTCCTATAGCTTAGGGAAATTAAAATCAAAAAGACACAGCCACCCCAAAGTTTGGGACGCCTCTGTTTACAAGAACCTCGTTTACAGTACAAGTTCAACATCGCAGAAAGTGAAAAATGGATAAAGAAGTTGTGGTATTTACTTACAAAGCAATATCACTCAGCAATGAAATCTATGTCATCAGGCCCGTAGCATCATAATGAGTGGATTCAGGTACGATGATTCTAACTGAAATAAGTCACACAGAAAAAGAAACATCATAAGATATCACTAATACATGGAATGTAAACTTGGCTACACAGGATCTGAATTACAGAACAGAACAGGGTCTAAAATTTAGAAAACCAACTTATGCTTGCTTAAGGGGAAAGGTGAGTTGGGGTGCTGCATAAAACCAGAGATTGAAATGAGCACAGATAAAGTTCCTTAAGCCAAATATGGAATAGACAAGAGCTACTCCTTGCTCAACGAAATGGACTCAAAACCCCATATTAAATGCCTAAGAATGTACCTGACTAGTAAGTATCTTAAAACCTATGGATTGCTATGCCTCCAAAAGAGAATAAAGCATGTGTACAGGGGCATAAACGCAGCAGTGATAGGATTGGAGAGGTTCGGTGAGCAAATGAAGACCCTTTGAAGTCATATTGCATGGTACCCATTACACGGGTCTCAACTCTCCAGCTTTAAGGTATTCTTCCTTCAGCTAAAACATGCATGTGGAACCTAGAGTATGATCAACCATGTGATCGGGAGACGTGTTCAAATATGTCTCAGTTTTCGAACCCTGGTACTCGGGTGCAACATTCCAGATGCTTTACTAACACTCTCCCCACTTGGAGAGTCAGTCCCTTTAACCACCTGTTTGGACCAGTTTGCAATTTCTGTGGAAGATGAAGAGGAATAGCGAGAACCAATGAAAGACTAGCTGGAGGTGTCTGGATGGGCAAATTTAACTCTCATTTCCCACCAAGAAGAGGAATTAACCAAAGGCTCAGCGTGCCATGCCGGAACCACATTAGGGCCTGAAGACATCCTGCGGTGTTGCGGCCAGCTCACAAGAAAGCGAGTTGAAGAAAGGAGCTCAGGGGCACTGTAATTCACAAACCTGCAGAGTTATAAATGACAGCTATCGTCCAAAAATAGACTGAAGTAAGGCTGCCAAGAGGACTTGAAAGCGGGGCAGAATTGCAGGAAACCGATTTCAGGAGGTAGACAGGAATTGCATTTCAAGCATAGGTAAAGAGGCAGAACGTCCACAGTGATGCACTTGGCCTAAAAGGGCGTATGCGTTTTTTCCTGAATATATTCAGGAAAAAACGCATACGCCCTTTTTGGCCAACCAAGCAAGCTTGCAATGGAAATCTGCACTACAATGAAGTCTCACTTCCCCCCGGTCAAAAGGGTCATCTGAAAAAAGTGTAAAATCCAGAAAGGCAGGACAGGCCATGGAGAACTGGGAGCCTTGTTATGCTGATGCGCGGGATGTAAATTGCCAACAGACACTCGGGAGAAGTGTATGGTGTTTCCTGAAACATCTAAAAAACAAAGCAGCAGAGCCTAGTGCACTTCCACTTATGGTCCTATAGCTTAGGGAAATTAAAATCAAAAAGACACAGCCACCCCAAAGTTTGGGACGCCTCTGTATACAAGAACCTCGTTTACCATACAAGTTCAATATCACAGAAAGTGAAAAATGGATAAAGAAGTTGTGGTACTCATGTACAAAGCAATATCACTCAGCAATGAAATCTATGTCATCAGGCCCGTAGCAGCATAATGAGTGGATTCGGGTATGGTGATTCTACCTGAAATAAGTCTAACAGAAAAAGAAACATCAAAAAATATCACTAATACATGGAATTTAAACTTGGCTACAGAGGAACTGAATTACAAAACAGAACAGGGTCTCAAATTTAGAAAACCAACTTATGCTTGCTTAAGTGGAAAGGTGAGTTGGGGTGCTGCATAAAACCAGAGATTGAAATGAGCACAGATAAAGTTCCTTAAGCCAAATATGGAATAGACAAGAGCTACTCCTTGCTCAACGAAATGGACTCCACACCCCATATTAAACGCCTAAGAATATACCTGACTAGTAAGTATCTTAAAACCTATGGATTGCTATGTCTCCAAAAGAGAATCAAGCGTGTGTACAAGGGTCATAAACGCAGCAGTGATAGGATTGGAGAGATTCGGTGAGCAAATGAAGACCCTTTGAAGTCATATTGCATGGTACCCATTCCACGGGTCTCAACTCTCCAGGTTTAAGGTATTCTTCCTTCAGCTAAAACATGCATGTGGAACCCAGAGTATGATCAACCATGTGATCGGGAGACATGTTCAAATATGTCTCAGTTTTCATCCCCTTGTACTTCGGTGCAACATTCCAGACGCTTTACTAACACTCTCCCCACTTGGAGAGTCAGTGCCTTTAACCTCCTGTTTGGCCCAGTTTGCAATTTCTGCGGAAGATGTACAGGAATAGGGAGAACCAATGAGAGACAAGCGGGAGGTGTGTGGATTGGCAAATTTAACTTTAATTTCCCACCAGGATGAGGAATTAACCAAAGGCTCAGCGTGCCGTGCCGGAACCAGATTAGGGCCTGAAGCCATCCTGCGGTGTTGCGGACAGGTCACAAGAAAGCGAGTTGAAGAAAGGATCTCAGGGGCACTGTAATTCACAAACCTGCAGAGTTATAAATGACAGCTATCGTCCAAAAATAGACTGAAGTAAGGCTGCCAAGAGGACTTGAAAGCGGGGCAGAATTGCAGGAAACCGATTTCAGGAGGTAGACTGGAATTGCATTGAAAGCATAGGAAAAGAGGCAGAACGTCCACAATGATGCACTTGGCCAAAAAGGGCGTATGCGTTTTTTCCTGAATATATTCAGGAAAAAACGCATACGCCCTTTTTGGCCAACCAAGCAAGCTTGCAAAGGAAATCTGCACTACAATGAAGTCTCACTTCCCCCCGGTCAAAAGGGCCATCTGAAAAAAGTGTAAAATCCAGAAAGGCAGGACAGGCCATGGAGAACTGGGAGCCTTGTTATGCTGAAGGGCGGTATGTAAATTGCCAACAAACACTCGGGAGAAGTGTATGGTGTTTCCTGAAACATCTAAAAAACAAAGCAACAGAGCCTAGGGCACTTCCACTTATGGTCCTATAGCTTAGGGAAATTAAAATCAAAAAGACACAGCCACCCCAAAGTTTCGAACGGCTCTGTTTACAAGAACCTCGTTTACAGTACAAGTTCAATATCACAGAAAGTGAAAAATGGATAAAGAACATGTGGTACTTATGTACAATGCAATATCACTCAGCAATGAAATCTAAGTCATCAGGCCCGTAGCAGCATAATGAGTGGATTCAGGTACGATGATTCTAACTGAAATAAGTCACACAGAAAAAGAAACATCATAAGATATCACTAATACACGGAATGTAAACTTGGCTACACAGGAACTGCATTCCAAAACAGAACAGGGTCTCAAATTTAGAAAACCAACTTATGCTTGCTTAAGGGGAAAGGTGAGTTGGGGTGCTGCATAAAACCAGAGATTGAAATGAGCACAGATAAAGTTCCTTAAGCCAAATATGGAATAGACAAGAGCTACTCCTTGCTCAACGAAATGGACTCAAAACCCCATATTAAACGCCTAGGAATGTACCTGACTAGTAAGTATCTTAAAACCTAGGGATTGCTATGTCTCCGAAAGAGAATCAAGCGTGTGTACTGGGGCATAAATGCAGCAGTGATAGGATTGGAGAGGTTCGGTGAGCAAATGAAGACCCTTTGAAGTCATATTGCATGGTACCCATTCCATGGGTCTCAACTCTCCAGGTTTAAGGTATTCTTCCTTCAGCTAAAACATGCATGTGGAACCCAGAGTATGATCAACCGTGTGATCGGGAGACGTGTTCAAATATGTCTCAGTTTTCATACCCTGGTACTCGGGTGCAACATTCCAGACGCTTTACTAACACTCTCCCGACTTGGACAGTCAGTGCCTTTAACCTCCTGTTTGGCCCAGTTTGCAATTTCTGCGGAAGATGAACAGGAATAGCGAGAACCAATGAGAGGCTAGCTGGAGGTGTCTGGACGGGCAAATTTAACTCTAATTTCCCACCAGGAAGAGGAATTAACCAAAGGCTCAGCATGCCGGGCCGGAACCAGATTAGGGCCTGAAGCCATCCTGCGGTGTTGCGGCCAGCTCACAAGAAAGCGAGTTGAAGAAAGGAGCTCAGGGGCACTGTAATTCACAAACCTGCAGAGTTATAAATGACAGCTATCGTCCAAAAATAGACTGAAGTAAGGCTGCCAAGAGGACTTGAAAGCGGGGCAGAATTGCAGGAAACCGATTTCAGGAGGTAGACTGGAATTGCATTGAAAGCATAGGAAAAGAGGCAGAACGTCCACAATGATGCACTTGGCCAAAAAGGGCGTATGCGTTTTTTCCTGAATATATTAAGGAAAAAACGCATACGCCCTTTTTGGCCAACCAAGCAAGCTTGCAAAGGAAATCTGCACTACAATGAAGTCTCACTTCCCCCCGGTCAAAAGGGCCATCTGAAAAAAGTGTAAAATCCAGAAAGGCAGGACAGGCCATGGAGAACTGGGAGCCTTGTTATGCTGATGGGCGGGATGTAAATTGCCAACAGACACTCGGGAGAAGTGTATGGTGTTTCCTGAAACATCTAAAAAACAAAGCAACAGAACCTAGGGCACTTCCACTTATGGTCCTATAGCTTAGGGAAATTAAAATCAAAAAGACACAGCCACCCCAAAGTTTGGAACGGCTCTGTTTACAAGAACCTCGTTTACCGTACAAGTTCAATATCACAGAAAGTGAAAAATGGATAAAGAACTTGTGGTACTTACGTACAATGCAATATCACTCAGCAATGAAATCTATGTCATCAGGCCCGTAGCAGCATAATGAGTGGATTCAGGTACGATGATTCTAACTGAAATAAGTCACACAGAAAAAGAAACATCAAAAGATATCACTAATACACGGAATGTAAACTTGGCTACACAGGAACTGAATTCCAAAACAGAACAGGGTCTCAAATTTAGAAAACCAACTTCTGCTTGCTTAAGGGGAAAGGTGAGTTGGGGTGCTGCATAAAACCAGAGATTGAAATGAGCACAGATAAAGTTCCTTAAGCCAAATATGGAATAGACAAGAGCTACTCCTTGCTCAACGAAATGGACTCAACACCCCATATTAAACGCCTAAGAATGTACCTGACTAGTAAGTATCTTAAAACCTAGGGATTGCTATGTCTCCGAAAGAGAATCAAGCGTGTGTACTGGGGCATAAATGCAGCAGTGATAGGATTGGAGAGGTTCGGTGAGCAAATGAAGACCCTTTGAAGTCATATTGCATGGTACCCATTCCACGGGTCTCAACTCTCCAGGTTTAAGGTATTCTTCCTTCAGCTAAAACATGCATGTGGAACCCAGAGTATGATCAACCGTGTGATCGGGAGACGTGTTCAAATATGTCTCAGTTTTCATACCCTGGTACTCGGGTGCAACATTCCAGACGCTTTACTAACACTCTCCCGACTTGGACAGTCAGTGCCTTTAACCTCCTGTTTGGCCCAGTTTGCAATTTCTGCGGAAGATGAACAGGAATAGGGAGAACCAATGAGAGACTAGCTGGAGGTGTCTGGACGGGCAAATTTAACTCTCATTTCCCACTAGGAAGAGGAATTAACCAAAGGCTCAGCGTGCCGTGGCAGAAACAGATTAGGGCCTGAAGTCATCCTGCAGTGTTGCGGCCAGCTCACAAGAAAGTGAGTTGAAGAAAGGAGCTCAGGGGCTCTGTAATTCACAAACCTGCAGAGTTATAAATGACAGCTATCGTCCAAAAATATACTGAAGTAAGGCTGCCAAGAGGACTTGAAAGCGGGGCAGAATTGCAGGATACCGATTTCAGGAGGTAGACTGGAATTGCATTGAAAGCATAGGAAAAGAGGCAGAACGTCCACAATGATGCACTTTGCCAAAAGGGCATATGCGTTTTTTCCTGAATATATTCAGGAAAAAACGCATACGCCCTTTTTGGCCAACCAAGCAAGCTTGCAAAGGAAATCTGCACTACAATGAAGTCTCACTTCCCCCCGGTCAAAAGGGCCATCAGAATAAAGTGTAAAATCCAGAAAGGCAGGACAGGCCATGGAGAACTGGGAGCCTTGTTATGCTGATGGGCGGGATGTAAATTGCCAACAGACACTCGGGAGAAGTGTATGGTGTTTCCTGAAACATCTAAAAAACAAAGCAACAGAGCCTAGGGCACTTCCACTTATGGTCCTATAGCTTAGGGAAATTAATATCAAAAAGACACAGCAACCCCAAAATTTGGGACGGCTCTTTTTACAGGAATCTCTTCTACGGCACAAGTTAAATATCCCAGAGAGCAAATAATGGATAAAGAAGCTGCGGTACTTCTGTACAACAGAATACCACTCAGCAATGAAATCTATGTCACCAGGCCCGTACCAGCATAATGAGTGGATTGAGGCACGATGATTCTAAGTGAAATAAGTCACACAGAAAAAGAAACATCATAAGGTATCACTAATACACGGAATGTGAACTTGGCTACACATGAACTGAATTACAAAACAGAACAGGGTCTCAAGTTTAGAAAACCAACTTATGCCTGCTTAAGGGGGAAGGTGAGTTGGGGTGCTGCATAAAAGCAGAGTTTGAAATTAGCACAGATACCATTCCATAAGCCAAATATGTAATAGACAAGAGCTACCCCTTGCTCAACGAAATGGATTCAACAATGAGGTATCACCTCACACCTGGTAGAATAGGCATCATTGAAAATCTACAAACAAAAAATGCTGGAAAGGGTCTGGAGAAAAGGAACCCTCTTCCACTATTGTTGGCAATATAAATTGATACAGTCATTATGGAGAACAATATGGAATTTCTTAAGAAACTAACAATAGAATTACCATATGATACAGCAATCCCAGTACTGGACATATACCCAGACAAAACCATAAATCAAAAAGAGTCATTCACCGCAATGTTCATTGCATCACTATTTACAATATCGAGGTAATGGAAGCAACCTAAATGCCCACAGACAGACGAATGCATAAAGCTGTGGTACATATATAAAATGGAATATTACTAAGCCATGAAAAGGAATGAAATTGGGTCATTTGTAGAGACGTCGATGGATCTAGAGACTGTCATACAGAGTGAAGTAAGTCAGAAAGAGAAAAACAAATCTTGTATATTCATGCATATATGTGGAACCTAGAAAAACTGTACAGATTAACCATTTTGCAAGGCATAAATAGAGCAACAGATGTAGACAACAAACGTATGGACAACAAGGGGGGAAAGCTGTTGGGGGGTGGTGGTGGGAGGAGTTGAGAGACTGGGATTGGCATGTATACATTTATATGTATAAAATAGATAACCAATAAGAACCTGCTGTATAAAAATATAAAATAAAATTCAAAATTAAAAAGAAATAAAATTTAAAAAATAAAACAGAAAAAACAATTATTCCCTGCACATACATGTATTTATATGAATAAATTATTTCCATGCTTATATCTGTAAATACAAAAAAGAGGAATAAAATCTACCTTGAACCAAAAACGAAAAAGAGAAAAAAACACAGAACCCACCAGTTACACAGAGGAAAACCGTATCAGGGCACTTGCTCCAGTTGTAAACAATTCTGAAGTTGGTCAGTGGTGGGGAATCGTCTCCCATTCAGCCAGCAGCCCCCACGCAACAAGCGTCCTCATTGCAAAGCTGGGGCACCGTGCCGAGGCATCTGTGAGTAAACGTGAGCTGAGCCCCAGGCCAGTTGCTGCTGAACTATTCCCACCCGTCCCAGGTAAAACACCTGAATATATACAAGGACTTGAAAGCCTAGAGGAAGGGCCATAGAGCCACACGAGTGACAGCATGCCGGCCGACTTGGTGCCTGCAGGCCAGCCAGGATGGTCCTGGCCCTGGGTGCTCTTCTGGAAGATTTCCATTTCCCTGCCTGAGATACCCGTCCTGTCCCTGCCCCCACTGCTTTTTTCCTTCCTCACCTCTGCCCAGGGAGAAATTCCAGCAGCAGGTATGGGTGACACATCCTCTTCTTTAGCAGGTGGCAGCCTGGCAACTGCTGCAGAAAGTCCAGCAGAGCCCCACTCACACTGGGCCACCCACAAAGCCGTGGCCTCTCACTCCCTCCCACCAGCCCAGCCGCGAGACTGCTGACAGGGCAGAGAAAATGGCGTCAGGCACGGCTGCAGGGGCTCTTGCTGCCTGGAGTGGTATTTATATTGATCTCAACCCAGGCACACCTGGGGAGGGCTGGCCGGCACGGTAAGGCTGCCCAGGTCAGCCAATCATCACCCCTCAGGGGCTCACAGTTGCAGAAAATGGAACTTGCTGAACCGGCCAGGTCCAAGGAACAGGTGTGGGCTCCTGAGAGTCAGGATAGACAAGGGGCTGCAGCTTTGGCTTGTTTTCTAATCATTTTATCTGGCCCATGAGTGGGAGACAACTTCAAGAAAACCCTCTCCTAATGAGAGGAACCCAGGAGTCAGGCAGAGGAGGGGTGGGTGGTGGTTGGAGACAGAGGCCTGGTGCCCCGGGTGCAGTGGAAGTCTCTGGAAGACCAGGTGGAGGGAGGCCTCACGGAGTGATGCCCAGGGTCACAGACCTGTCGCAGCTGCTGTTTGTTAGTTCAAGTCCTGCTCTGAGGTGCTCTGTGTCAGCTCTGAGCGACAGGTGAGCTGGGGGTGCTCTGCAATGAGGGCTATGTGCACGGTTCCTGTGTGCCCAGCCCTGCCACGGTACCTGCAAGGGTAGCTCTGTATCCTGGGAGGGGCCTGACCACGAGAGCCCCGTGGGCTGGGGTGGGGGTGGGGTACCTGCCCAGGTGAGCTCCATATTCTGGGATTGGTCTGACCACGAGAGCCCCATGGGCTGCTGGGGACCTGGTAAAGGATGTCAGGACAGTCAGTGAAGCCACCGAGGATATACCTCCAGTTGCTCCTAATTCCTACACCCTGCTGGTCATTCTACCAACCACCAGGACATGGTATTCTGTATTAGTCTTCAATGATGCCTTCTTTTGTATTCCATTAGTCCCAGAGTCACAAGAAATTTTGGCTTGTGAGTGGCAGGACTCTACATACAACTAAAACAATACTTCCGGGCCGTCTGGCCCCAAGGGTGCAAAAATTCCCACACCATCTTTGGGGAAAGCTTAGCTAAAGACCTAAAAGTTCTACCTCTGGAAAAGGAAACCCTCCTTCAATATGCAGACGACATTCTGATCACCAGCCCTACTAAGGAGGCCTCTGAACTACCAAGCCAATAAAGGATAGAAGTTGTCCAAGAAAAAGCTCAAATATCACAGACTGCGGTGACCTGCCTGGGCTTCATTCTCACAGAAGGTCAGAGAAGCCCATCCCAGGAAAGGGAAGAAACCATTTTCAGCCTTACCCCTTTCTAAAACTAGAAGACAGCTTAGGGGTTCCTGGGGAGGCCAGGGTTTGCTGCTTCTGGATCCCTAACTACAGTCTACTAGCTGGGCCTCTATATGAAACACTGAAAGGAAAAGATGATGATCCTTTTGAATAGAATCCAGAAGTGGCCTTTCAAGAATGGAAAGAGCAGTCAATTCAGACCCTTGCCCTGGAACTCCCTAATTTAGCTAAACCCTTTGATCTTTACAATCCCGGTGAAAGGTGAATCGCCATTGGAGAATTAGTGCAAAAACTGGGACCACTTGAAATGGAACAATGCAAGAATGCCATCCAGGTAGGATAAACTACGGTCACTAAGGGGCTTGGCCCACTGCCACATCTGGCCAAGATACTGGCGGTATCTAAAAACCTGGAAATCAGCAGCCCAAAAGGCCACCTCCCTCCTAAGGGAAAAGGACCCCACGTGGTGATCCTAACCACCAACCATGCCCTGAAGTTGCAGGGTTCGCTCCGTGGGCACACCGACCTCGAGTGAGGAGGCCCTCCAACTCCAACATCCAGAGAGATAACCGGGGGCAACAGGGCACCATGACGACTCGTGTGAACATCACTTGACCTGGAGTTTCTCTCATAAAACAACAAGAGTGTGTCCCAAAAGAGTAGACTACTGCTTGCAGGACTTACTGCACCCAGAGGGGAGCTAATAATCTTGGCGGGGGAACAGTATACCACACTGTCACCATAGAAAAGCCTACAGACACCTTGATGATGGTGGCCAATAAGACCGGCTGGACTCCTGTTTACTTCAAAAGGCTGTTGACTCAGTAGCCATCATGGTCCTTGGTCACCACTGACCCTGGACTGTCTGGGAGTTGAGCGGGCAGGGCTCTGACACCTGGTGCTGTTTGTACGTTAATTCAGGGGCCTAACTGAAGAAAGCGCAGACTACTGGTCAGAGCATCTAGGCTGGCAGAGACGGTCAGCCTAAGGTGGCCGAACAAATGTGGGGCGGGGTGAAACCGGCCCCCACAGCGTCTCTGCACATCTCTTTCCTGGACCCTTAAAGGTCATTAGAATCTATAACACTTCCAATGCTGGTGCTCAGGTGGACGAGCAGGGAGGCAGGGGTCCTGGGGACAATCAACGTCACCGGGAGGCTGCTGGGGAGAAGCTCTGACCCTCGCCCCAGGGTATGAGGGCTCCCAACTCAGCACTCAGCAGTTACAGAAGAAGGGTCTGCACCCTCAGCACTCCAAGAATGAGGAACGGGACAAAAGGCAGAGGAGGGGTTTGTCCCCAGCAAAGCCCATTAAAAATCCCTGGGAGATAAAAATAGAATCTGGGCAATAAAGTCAAGTCTAACCTTTTTTATCCTTTGTGCTTTGTCTAATTTCACGTGCTCCTAGGGTCCCGCATGCAGAGGTTCCACACCCGGCACTTCAGACCAGATTTCCTAGTGCAGAATGGCTGGGTCGACACCTCAGCTCCTGGGGCCCAGTGCAGACTCCACGATATAGAGCCTGAGCTACAGCCAACCCGGCCCTCGAGAGCTCCGCCGCCTCCTTCCCTCCCACTGACTCTGACAGGATCTCTACACAGCAGCCCAGCCCACAGCCCACGGGGTAGTGCATGCTCTCACCTCTCCATTCTCTGATCAAAATATAAAGTTTCCTTTGCTTGTGAACCAAACTCAGTCTCGATCTGTTGGCCCCAATGACACTGGGCAGGGGGACACTTGTTGGGGTCCACTCTGGAGGATCAGTAACAGAAATTGAGACTATTGTAACCTCAATGAACAGATGTGTGAGCCAAACTGTAGTTAACATAGAACAGTGTATAAGGCTCGGGTAAAATAAGATGTTTTTAACACTTCCATTTGATATTTCCATCACTTTTTATAAGCAAGTTCAGTGAAAAGGTTTGTCTTATTTGTCAGGTCAATATTAGAGAAACGAAGTGATTTCTTTCCAAGGATGTACAGCTAATAATCTTGGTTAAACCTTCAATCTTGTTTTAAATGCTTTTCCATTGAAAATGATACCTCTCTTTCAGCTCCCCCATTTCTGAGAAGTATAAAATCTTATAATTTATTATTACCAAAGGGGAAAGGTGGGAGGAGGGATAAATTAACAGTTTGGAATGAACACATACACACTGCTATGTATAAAATAGATCATCAACAAGGAACTACTGTATAGCACAGGGAACTACACTCAACATTTTGCAATAACCTATAAGGGGAAATAATCTGAAAAAGAATAGATATTTTTATTGACATCATCTATCAATGACAGTTAAAGTGTAGCCTAAGGGAAGCTGGTGGTGAGTGCTTCTGACCCTGAAGACTTCAATCATCTAAAGTTTGGACTCTGCCTACTTCCCAAGGCCCTTAATGAACATATGTGTAGCCGTAGCTTAAAAACTTCCCCAGTTTGGGTTTCGGGGAGACACTGATTTTGAAAAAGCCCTGGTGTTCTCCTTACATGAATGGGACTCTTCCTACTGCTAAAACATGTCTGTCACACCCAGAGGATGGTATACCATCTGATCGGGAAGAGTTTGGAAAAGGCATCTCATCTCCTCATCTCCTGGTGCTCGGGTTCACCCCTCCAGCGTCTTTACTAACAGTCTCCCCACTTGGAGATGTCAGCACTGTCAACATCCTGTTGCGTACAGTTTGGAATTTGTCCAGAGGATGAAGCGGAAGGATGAGGAACAATGAGAGACAAGTCCTAGGTGTTCAGACAGGCACATGTCACTCTAATTTCCAATCAGGAAGACGAATTGACCAAAGGCTAGGGTTGCCCATGGAAACAGTATAGGGCTTGAGGAAATCCCGCTGCTTTGTGGCCAGTTCCCATAAACACGAGTTGAACAATGGAACTCAGGGGCAGTAAAATTCACAAAACTGCAGAGTTGAAAATATCCATCACTGAAAAATGTCTTGAGGAAAGTCAGAGAAAAGGACTTGTAAGCAAGGGAGAATGGCAGGAAAGGGATTTGAGGAGGTAGAAAGGACTCGCCATTAAGCACAAGAAAAGGAGCTGAACATTGCCAACATTGCAGTTGGCCAAAAAGGGTGTATGCGTTCTTTTCTGTATATATTCAAGAAAAGGGCATACACTTTTTTAGCCAACCAAACAGGTGGGCACTGGAAGTCAATACTACAAAAGATATCACTTCGCATCAGTCAGAAGAGCCATCCTCATAAAGCGTAAACAACAGAAATGCAGGACAGGGCAACGAGAAGAGGGAGCCCTGTGAGACTTATAGTGGAAATGTATATTGCCAACGGCCATTCTGGAGAAGTGTATTGTGTTTACTAAAGCATCTAAAAAATGAGCTACAGAGCATAGGGCACTTGCACTCATGGGCGTATATCTTGGGAAAAACAAAAATCGAGAGGACACAGGCACCCCAATGTTTACCCCCTCTCTGTTTAAAAGATCCTCGACTAGGATATAACTTAAATGTCTCTGGAGGGAAAAAATGGATAGAGATGTGGTACTTAGGTAGAGTGGAATATTATTCAGCCTGGAAATCAATGAAATATGGCCAGTTGTAACGACTCCGGAGGAGTTACGTATGATCATTCTAAGTGACAGAATTCAAAAAGAAAAAGACACATATCATAAGATATCACTTAAAGGTGGAATCCAAAATGGCTACACATGAAATAAATTACAAAACAAAAACATAGTCAAATATGTAGAAAACACGCATAAGGCTGCTAAACGGGAAAGGTGGGGAGGGGTGAGGCATCATCCAGGAGGTTGAAATTAGCAAAGATACCATTCCAAATACCAAACTGATAATCAACAAGGCCTACACGGTAGCTAAAAGAACTGCACTCAGCACACTCAAGTCACCGGAAAAGAATATATACGACTGGTAAGAATCTGAAAAAGAATTTATTGATGTCTCTCTGTACGTGAATCAAGTGGATGTACAGCAGCAAGAAACAGAGCTTTGAAAATCAGCTGTAACCAATATAGTAATAAATTGAAAAAAATAAACGACAGAGAGACAGAGAAAACCTCTTACAACTTTTCCTCAGGGACGGTGATGCAACATGGATTGAACACATCTAGACCCACAGCAGGATGAGACATAAGGCTGGAAACTGTTTGCGCTAAGAGAAATGTGAGGTTGGGTGAGGAAATGCACACCCTTTAAAGTAATACTACCTGGTACCCATTCAATGGGTCCCAAATCTGCAGGTTCAAGGGATCTTCCTACAGCTAAAACATGCATGGAAAACCCAGAGGACTGTACACCATGTGATCGGGAGATGTGTCTAAAATGCACCTCATTTATCCTCTCCTGGTGCTCCTGTTCACCATTCCAGCCACGCTACTTAGAATCTCCCCACTTGGAGAATCAGCACATTTAAACTTCTGTTTCACACATTTTGCAAATTGTGAGGAGGATGAACGGGAAGAGGGGGAACCAATGAGAGAAGAGTTGTAGGGGTTTGGACGGGCACATATCACTCTAATTTCCCATTAAGAATAAGAATTAAAGAAAGGCTCAGCCTGCCTCGCCGGAGCCAAAATAGGGCCTGAAGCAATCCTGTGGGTTTGAGGTCAGCTCACAAAAGAGCAACTTAAAAAATGGAGCTCAGGGTCACTGCAATTCACAAACCTGCAGAGTTATAAATGAAAACTAACGTCCAAAAATATGTTGAGGTAAGGCAAAGAAGAGGATCTGAATGCAAGACAGAATTGCAAGAAACAGATTTCAAGAGATAGATTGGACTCGTCTTTAACGCACATGAAAAGCGGCAGAATTTCGACAATGATGCAGTTGGCCCAAAAGGGCGTATGCGTTTTTTCCTGATTATATCCAGGAAAAAACGCATACGCACTTTATGGGCAACGAAGCAAGCAAGCAATGCAAATGTGCACAACAAAGAAGTCTCACTTCCCACCGGTCAAAAGGGCCATCCTAAAAAATTGTAAAAACCAGAAATGCAGGACAGGCCATGGAGAACAGGGAGCCTTTATACGCTGATGGGCAGTGTGTGAACTGCCGAGAGCCACTCTGGAGAAGTGTATGGTGGTTCCTAAATCATCTAAAAAACAGAGCTACAGAGCATAGGACACTTCCAATCATGGGAGTATATCTAGGGAAGTCTAAAAATCAACAAGACACAAGCACACCACAGTTTAGGGCTACTCTGTTTACAAGAACCTCAACTTCAGTACACCTTAAATATCCCAGGAAAGAGAACAATGGATAAAGAAGATGTGGTACTTATGTACAATGGAATATCTCTTCACCATGAAATCAATGTAATAAGGCTAGTAGAAGGATAAAGAGTGGATTTAGGTCCGATAATACTACTTGAAATAAGTCAAACAGAAAAAGAAACATATCATAAGATATCACTTATAGAGGGAGGGTAAATATGGCTGCACAAGAAATGAATTACAGAACAGAACAGTGTCTCACATTTAGAAAACACACTTATGTCAGCTTAAGGGGAAAGGAGAGGTGGGGTGATGCATAAAACCAGAGTTTGAAATTAGCACAGATACCGTTCAATAAACCAAATAGGTATTAGACAAGATCTACACCTTGCTCAATGAACAGGCCTCAACACACCCTATACACCGCAGAGAAATATATCTGAGGAATAAGAATCTTAAAACCCATGTATTGATATATCTCCATAAGGGAATCAAGTGTGTGCAGAGCGGCACAAACACAGCAGTGAAAAGGAGCTAAACCCCATTATAGAAATAAATTTTAAAAACAAAACGCTGAAACAATGAAAGAGAGAAAAATTCTTACAAAATTCGCTCAGGGGCTGTGATGCAACCTGGATTGACCACATATAAACCCACAGCTGGATAAGACATAAGGCTGGACACTTGGGGCTGACAGGATTGGTGAGCTTTGGTGAGCAACTGCCGAAAGTTTAATGCAATACTTCATGCTACTCAGTCCAAGGGTCCCAACACTCCAGGTTGAAGGGAATCTTCCTACAGCTAAACCATGCTTGGGAAACCCAGCGACTGGTATACCATATGATCGGGAAAGGTTTCTAAAACGCACCTCATTTTTCCTCTCCTGGGGCTCCGGATCGACATTCCAGCCACTTTACTAACAACATCCCCACATGGAGTCAATGCCTTTAAGTTCTGGTATCGCACAGTCTACAGTTAGTGCAGAGGATGAATGGGAATAGGGGGAACCAGTGAGAAACTAGCTGTAGCGGTTTCAATGGGCACATGTCACTCTAATATCACATCAGTAAGAAGAATTAACCAAAGGCACAGCAGATGCCCCAGAAGAAAAATAGGGCTTCAAGGAATCCTGTGGTTATGGGGCAATACCACAAAAATAAGAGCTAAAAAATGGAGCTAAGGGCCACTGCAATTCAAAAACCTGCAGAGTTATAAAGGCCAACTATTTTTAAAAAATATATTGAGGTAAGGCTATGAAGAGGCATTGAAAGCAAGGCAGAATTGCAGGAAACCGATTTCAGGAGGTAGACTGGAATTGCATTGAAAGCATATGAAGAGAGTAAGAAACTCGACAATGATGCACATGGCCAAAAAGGGCGTATGTGTTTTTTCCTGAATATATTCAGGAAAAAACGCATACGCACTTTTTGGCCAACCAAGCAAGCTTGCAAAGGAAATCTGCACTACAATGAAGCCTCATTTCCACCTGGTCAAAAGGGCCATCTGAAAAAAGTGTAAAATCCATAAAGGCACGACAGGCCATGGAGAACTGGGAGCCTTCTTATGCTGATGGGCGGGATGTAAATTGCCAACAGCCACTCTGGAGAAGTGTATGGTGTTTCCTGAAACATCTAAAAAACAAAGCAACAGAACCTAGGGCACTTCCACTTATGGTCCTATAGCTTAGGGAAATTAAAATCAAAAAGACACAGCCACCCCAAAGTTTGGGACGGCTCTGTTTACAAGAACCTCGTTTACAGTACAAGTTCAATATCGCAGAAAGTGAAAAATGGATAAAGAACTTGTGGTACTTATGTACAATGCAATATCACTCAGCAATGAAATCTATGTCATCAGGCCCGTAGCAGCATAATGAGTGGATTCAGGTATGATGATTCGAACTGAAATAAGTCACACAGAAAAGAAACATCATAAGGTATCACTAATACACAGAATGTGAACTTGGCTACACATGAACTGAATTACAAAACAGAACAGTGTCTCAAGTTTAGAAAACCAACTTATGCTTGCTTAAGGGGAAGGTGAGTTGGGGTGCTGCATAAAACCAGAGATTGAAATGAGCACAGATAAAGTTCCTTAAGCCAAATATGGAATAGACAAGAGCTACTCCTTGCTCAACGAAATGGACTCAACACCCCATATTAAACGCCTAAGAATGTACCTGACTAGTAAGTATCTTAAAACCTATGGATTGCTATGTCTCCAAAAGAGAATCAAGCGTGTGTACAGGGGCATAAACGCAGCAGTGATAGGATTGGAGAGGTTCGGTGAGCAAATGAAGACCCTTTGAAGTCATATTGCATGGTACCCATTACATGGGTCTCAACTCTCCAGGTTTAAGGTATTCTTCCTTCAGCTAAAACATGCATGTGGAACCCAGAGTATGATCAACCGTGTGAACGGGAGACGTGTTCAAATATGTCTCAGTTTTCCTCCCCTGGTACTCGGGTGCAACATTCCAGACGCTTTATTAACACTCTCCCCACTTGGAGAGTCAGCACCTTTAACCTCCTGTTTGGCCCAGTTTGCAATTTCTGCGGAAGATGAACAGGAATAGGGAGAACCAATGAGAGACTAGCTGGAGGTGTCTGGACGGGCAATTTAACTCTCATTTCCCACCAGAAAGAGGAAATAACCAAAGGCTCAGCATGCCGTGCCGGAACCAGATTAGGGCCTGAAGCCATCCAGTGGTGTTGCAGCCAGCTCACAAGAAAACGAGTTGAAGAAAGGATCTCAGGGGCACTGTAACTCACAAACCTGCAGAGTTATAAATGACAGCTATCGTCCAAAAATAGACTGAAGTAAGGCTGCCAAGAGGACTTGAAAGCGGGGCAGAATTGCAGGAAACCGATTTCAGGAGGTAGACTGGAATTGCATTGAAAGCATAGGAAAAGAGGCAGAACGTCCACAATGATGCACTTGGCCAAAAAGGGCATATGCGTTTTTTCCTGAATATATTCAGGAAAAAACGCATACGTCCTTTTTGGCCAACCAAGCAAGCTTGCAAAGGAAATCTGCACTACAATGAAGTCTCACTTCCCCCCGGTCAAAAGGGCCATCTGAAAAAAGTGTAAAATCCAGAAAGGCAGGACAGGCCATGGAGAACTGGGAGCCTTGTTATGCTGATGGGCGGGATGAAAATTGCCAACAGACACTCGGGAGAAGTGTATGGTGTTTCCTGAAACATCGAAAAAACAAAGCAACAGAGCCTAGGGCACTTCCACTTATGGTCCTATAGCTTAGGGAAATTAAAATCAAAAAGACACAGCCACCCCAAAGTTTGGGACAGCTCTGTTTACAAGAACCTCGTTTACAGTACAAGTTCAACATCGCAGAAAGTGAAAAATGGATAAAGAAGTTGTGGTATTTACTTACAAAGCAATATCACTCAGCAATGAAATCTATGTCATCAGGCCCTTAGCAGCACAATGAGTGGATTCAGGTATGATGATTCTAACTGAAATAAGTCACACAGAAAAAGAAACATCATAAGATATCAGTAATACACGGAATGTAAACTTGGCTACACAGGAACTGAATTACAGAACAGAACAGGGTCTCAAATTTAGAAAACCAACTTATGCTTGCTTAAGGGTAAAGGTGAGTTGGGGTGCTGCATAAAACCAGAGATTGAAATGAGCACAGATAAAGTTCCTTAAGCCAAATATGGAATAGACAAGAGCTAGTCCTTGCTCAACGAAATGGACTCAACAACGCATATTAAACGCCTAAGAATGTACCTGACTAGTAAGTATCTTAAAACCTATGGATTGCTATGTCTCCGAAAGAGAATCAAGCATGTGTACAGGGGCATAAACGCAGCAGTGATAGGACTGGAGATGTTCGTGAGCAAATGAAGACCCTTTGAAGTCATATTGCATGGTACCCATTCCACGGGTTTCAACTACCCAGGTTTAAGGTATTCTTCCTTCAGCTAAAACATGCATGTGGAACCTAGAGTATGATCAACCATGTGATCGGGAGACGTGTTCAAATATGTCCCAGTTTTCGGACCCTGGTACTCGGGTGCAACATTCCAGACGCTTTCTAACACTCTCCCCACTTGGAGAGTCAGTCCCTTTAACCTCCTGTTTGGCCCAGTTTGCAATTTCTGCGGAAGATGAACAGGAATAGCGAGAACCAATGAGAGACTAGCTGGAGGTGTCTGGAATCCAGAAAGGCAGGACAGGCCATGGAGAACTGTGAGCCTTGTTATGCTGAAAGGCGGGATGTAAATTGCCAACAACCACTCGGGAGAAGTGTATGGTGTTTCCTGAAACATCTAAAAAACAAAGCAACAGAGCCTAGGGCACTTCCACTTATGGTCCTATAGCTTAGGGAATTTAAAATCAAAAAGACACAGCCACCCCAAAGTTTGGAACGGCTCTGTTTACAAGAACCTCGTTTACAGTACAAATTCAACATCGCAGAAAGTGAAAAATGGATAAAGAAGTTGTGGTATTTACTTACAAAGCAATATCACACAGCAATGAAATCTGTGTCATCAGGCCCTTAGCAGCACAATGAGTGGATTCAGGTATGATGATTCTAACTGAAATAAGTCACACAGAAAAAGAAACATCATAAGATATCAGTAATACACGGAATGTAAACTTGGCTACACAGGAACTGAATTACAGAACAGAACAGGGTCTCAAATTTAGAAAACCAACTTATGCTTGCTTAAGGGGAAAGGTGAGTTGGGGTGCTGCATAAAACCAGAGATTGAAATGAGCACAGATAAAGTTCCTTAAGCCAAATATGGAATAGACAAGAGCTACTCCTTGCTCAAAGAAATGGACTCAACACCGCATATTAAACGCCTAAGAATGTACCTGACTAGTAAGTATCTTAAAACCTAGGGATTGCTATGTCTCCGAAAGAGAATGAAGCATGTGTACAGGGGCATAAACGCAGCAGTGATAGGATTGGAGATGTTCGGTGAGCAAATGAAGACCCTTTGAAGTCATATTGCATGGTACCCATTACACGGGTCTCAACTCTCCAGGTTTAAGGTATTCTTCCTTCAGCTAAACCATGCATGTGGAACCCAGAGTATGATCAACCATGTGATCGGGAGACGTGTTCAAATATGTCTCAGTTTTCCTACCCTGGTACTCGGGTGCAACATTCCAGACGCTTTACTAACACTCTCCCGACTTGGAGAGTCAGTCCCTTTAACCTCCTGTTTGGCCCAGTTTGCAATTTCTGTGGAAGATGAACAGGAATAGCGAGAACCAATGAGAGGCTAGCTGGAGGTGTCTGGACGGGCAAATTCAACTCTCATTTCCCACCAGGAAGAGGAATTAACCAAAGGCTCAGCATGCCGGGCCGGAACCAGATTAGGGCCTGAAGCCATCCTGCGGTGTTGCGGCCGGGTCACAAGAAAGCGAGTTGAAGAAAGGAGCTCAGGGGCACTGTAATTCACAAACCTGCAGAGTTATAAATGACAGCTATCGTCCAAAAATAGACTGAAGTAAGGCTGCCAAGAGGACTTGAAAGCGGGGCAGAATTGCAGGAAACCGATTTCAGGAGGTAGACTGGAATTGCATTGAAAGCATAGGAAAAGAGGCAGAACGTCCACAATGATGCACTTGGCCAAAAAGGGCGTATGCGTTTTTTCCTGAATATATTCAGGAAAAAACGCATACGCCCTTTTTGGCCAACCAAGCAAGCTTGCAAAGGAAATCTGCACTACAATGAAGTCTCACTTTCCCCCGGTGAAAAGGGCCATCTGAAAAAAGTGTAAAATCCAGAAAGGCAGGACAGGCCATGGAGAACTGGGAGCCTTGTTATGCTGATGGGCGGGATGTAAATTGCCAACAGACACTTGGGAGAAGTGTATGGTGTTTCCTGAAACATCTAAAAAACAAAGCAACAGAGCCTAGGGCACTTCCACTTATGGTCCTATAGCTTAGGGAAATTAAAATCAAAAAGACACAGCCACCCCAAAGTTTGGAACGGCTCTGTTTACAAGAAACTCGTTTACAGTACAAGTTCAACATCGCAGAAAGTGAAAAATGGATAAAGAAGTTGTGGTACTCACTTACAATGCAGTATCACTCAGCAATGAAATCTATGTCATCAGGCCCTTAGCAGCACAATGAGTGGATTCAGGTATGATGATTCTAACTGAAATAAGTCACACAGAAAAAGAAACATCATAAAATATCAGTAATACACGGAATGGAAACTTGGCTACACAGGAACTGAATTACAGAACAGAACAGGGTCTCAAATTTAGAAAACCAACTTATGCTTGCTTAAGGGGAAAGGTGAGTTGGGGTGCTGCATAAAACCAGAGATTGAAATGAGCACAGATAAAGTTCCTTAAGCCAAATATGGAATAGACAAGAGCTACTCCTTGCTCAACGAAACGGACTCAACACCGCATATTAAACGCCTAAGAATGTACCTGACTAGTAAGTATCTTAAAACCTAGGGATTGCTATGTCTCCGAAAGAGAATGAAGCATGTGTACAGGGGCATAAACGCAGCAGTGATAGGATTGGAGAGGTTCGGTGAGCAAATGAAGACCCTTTGAAGTCATATTGCATGGTACCCATTACACGGGTCTCAACTCTCCAGGTTTAAGGTATTCTTCCTTCAGCTAAAACATGCATGTGGAACCCAGAGTATGATCAACCATGTGAACGGGAGACGTGTTCAAATATATCTCAGTTTTCCTCCCCTGGTACTCGGGTGCAACATTCCAGACGCTTTACTAACACTCTCCCGACTTGGAGAGTCAGTCCCTTTAACCTCCTGTTTGGCCCAGTTTGCAATTTCTGTGGAAGATGAACAGGAATAGCGAGAACCAATGAGAGACTAGCTGGAGGTGTCTGCACGGGCAAATTTACCTCTCATTTCCCACCAGGAAGAGGAATTAACCAAAGGCTCAGCATGCCGGACCGGAACCAGATTAGGCCCTGAAGCCATCCTGCGGTGTTGCGGCCAGCTCACAAGAAACCGAGTTGAAGAAAGGAGCTCAGGGGCACTGTAATTCACAAACCTGCAGAGTTATAAATGACAGCTATCGTCCAAAAATAGACTGAAGTAAGGCTGCCAAGAGGACTTGAAAGCGGGGCAGAATTGCAGGAAACCGATTTCAGGAGGTAGACTGGAATTGCATTGAAAGCATAGGAAAAGAGGCAGAACGTCCACAATGATGCACTTGGCCAAAAAGGACGTATGCGTTTTTTCCTGAATATATTCAGGAAAAAACGCATAAGCCCTTTTTGGCCAACCAAGCAAGCTTGCAAAGGAAATCTGCACTACAATGAATTCTCACTTTCCCCCGGTCAAAAGGGCCATCTGAAAAAAGTGTAAAATCCAGAAAGGCAGGACAGGCCATTGAGAACTGGGAGCCTTGTTATGCTGATGGGCGGGATGTAAATTGCCAACAGACAATTGGGAGAAGTGTATGGTGTTTCCTGAAACATCTAAGAAACAAAGCAAGAGAGCCTAGGGCACTTCCACTTATGGTCCTATAGCTTAGGGAAATTAAAATAAAAAAGACACAGCCACCCCAAAGTTTGGAATGGCTCTGTTTACAAGAACCTCGTTTACAGTACAAGTTCAACATCGCAGAAAGTGAAAAATGGATAAAGAAGTTGTGGTATTCACCTACAAAGCAATATCACTCAGCAATGAAATCTATGTCATCAGGCCCTTAGCAGCACAATGAGTGGATTCAGGTATGATGATTCTAACTGAAATAAGTCACACAGAAAAAGAAACATCATAAGATATCAGTAATACACGGAATGTAAACTTGGCTACACAGGAACTGAATTACAGAACAGAACAGGGTCTCAAATTTAGAAAACCAACTTATGCTTGCTTAAGGGGAAAGGTGAGTTGGGGTGCTGCATAAAACCAGAGATTGAAATGAGCACAGATAAAGTTCCTTAAGCCAAATATGGAATAGACAAGAGCTACTCCTTGCTCAACGAAATGGACTCAACACCGCATATTAAACGCCTAAGAATGTACCTGACTAGTAAGTATCTTAAAACCTATGGATTGCTATGTCTCCGAAAGAGAAACAAGCATGTGTACAGGGGCATAAACGCAGCAGTGATAGGATTGGAGAGGTTCGGTGAGCAAATGAAGACCCTTTGAAGTCATATTGCATGGTACCCATTCCACGGGTTTCAACTACCCAGGTTTAAGGTATTCTTCCTTCAGCTAAAACATGCATGTGGAACCTAGATTATGATCAACCATGTGATGGGGAGACGTGTTCAAATATGTCTCAGTTTTCCTACCCTGGTACTCGGGTGCAACATTCCAGACGCTTTACTAACACTCTCCCCACTTGGAGAGTCAGTCCCTTTAACCTCCTGTTTGGCCCAGTTTGCAATTTCTGCGGAAGATGAACAGGAATAGCGAGAACCAATGAGAGGCTAGCTGGAGGTGTCTGGACGGGCAAATTTAACTCTCATTTCCCACCAGGAAGAGGAATTAACCAAAGGCTCAGCGTGCCGTGCCGGAACCAGATTAGGGCCTGAAGCCATCCTGCGGTGTTGCGGCCAGGTCACAAGAAAGCGAGTTGAAGAAAGGAGCTCAGGGGCACTGTAATTCACAAACCTGCAGAGTTATAAATGACAGCTATCGTCCAAAAATAGACTGAAGTAAGGCTGCCAAGAGGACTTGAAAGCGGGGCAGAATTGCAGGAAACCGATTTCAGGAGGTAGACTGGAATTGCATTGAAAGCATAGGAAAAGAGGCAGAACGTCCACAATGATGCACTTGGCCAAAAAGGGCGTATGCGTTTTTTCCTGAATATATTCAGGAAAAAACGCATACACCCTTTTTGGCCAACCAAGCAAGCTTGCAAAGGAAATCTGCACTACAATGAAGTCTCACTTCCCCCCGGTCAAAAGGGCCATCTGATAAAAGTGTAAAATCCAGAAAGGCAGGACAGGCCATGGAGAACTGGGAGCCTTGTTATGCTGATGGGCGGGATGTAATTTGCCAACAACCACTTGGGAGAAGTGTATGGTGTTTCCTGAAACATCTAAAAAACAAAGCAACAGAACCTAGGGCACTTCCACTTATGGTCCTATAGCTTAGGGAAATTAAAATGAAAAAGACACAGCCACCCCAAAGTTTGGAACGGCTCTGTTTACAAGAACCTCGTTTACAGTACAAGTTCAACATCGCAGAAAGTGAAAAATGGATAAAGAAGTTGTGGTATTTACTTACAAAGCAATATCACTCAGCAATGAAATCTGTGTCATCAGGCACTTAGCAGCACAATGAGTGGATTCAGGTATGATGATTCTAACTGAAATAAGTCACACAGAAAAAGAAACATCATAAGATATCACTAATACACGGAATGTAAACTTGGCTACACAGGAACTGCATTCCAAAACAGAACAGGGTCTCAAATTTAGAAATCCAACTTATGCTTGCTTAAGGGGAAAGGTGAGTTGGGGTGCTGCATAAAACCAGAGATTGAAATGAGCACAGATAAAGTTCCTTAAGCCAAATATGGAATAGACAAGAGCTACTCCTTGCTCAACGAAATGGACTCAACACCGCATATTAAACGCCTAAGAATGTACCTGACTAGTAAGTATCTTAAAACCTATGGATTGCTATGTCTCCGAAAGAGAATCAAGCATGTGTACAGGGGCATAAACGCAGCAGTGATAGGATTGGAGAGGTTCGGTGAGCAAATGAACACCCTTTGAAGTCATATTGCATGGTACCCATTCCACGGGTTTCAAATACCCAGGTTTAAGGTATTCTTCCTTCAGCTAAAACATGCATATGGAACCCAAGTATGATAAACCATGTGAACGGGAGACGTGTTCAAATATGTCTCAGTTTTCCACCCCTGGTACTCGGGTGCAACATTCCAGACGCTTTACTAACACTCTCCCCACTTGGAGAGTCAGCGCCTTTAACCTCCTGTTTGGCCCAGTTTGCAATTTCTGCAGAAGATGAACAGGAATAGGGAGAACCAATGAGAGACTAGCTGGAGGTGTCTGGTCGGGCAAATTTAACTCTCATTTCCCACCAGGAAGAGGAAATAACCAAAGGCTCAGCGTGCCGTGCCGGAACCAGATTAGGGCCGGAAACCATCCTGCGGTGTTGCGGCCAGCTCAAAAGAAAGCGAGTTGAAGAAAGGAGCTCAGGGGCACTGTAATTCACAAACCTGCAGAGTTATAAATGACAGCTATCGTCCAAAAATAGACTGAAGTAAGGCTGCCAAGAGGACTTGAAAGCGGGGCAGAATTGCAGGAAACCGATTTCAGGAGGTAGACTGGAATTGCATTGAAAGCATAGGAAAAGAGGCAGAACGTCCACAATGATGCACTTGGCCAAAAAGGGCGTATGCGTTTTTTCCTGAATATATTCAGGAAAAAACACATACGCCCTTTCTGGCCAACCAAGCAAGCTTGCAAAGGAAATCTGCACTACAATGAAGTCTCACTTCCCCCCGGTCAAAAGGGCCATCTGATAAAAGTGTAAAATCCAGAAAGGCAGGACAGGCCATGGAGAACTGGGAGCCTTGTTATGCTGATGGGCGGGATGTAAATTGTCAACAGACACTCAGGAGAAGTGTATGGTGTTTCCTGAAACATCTAAAAAACAAAGCATCAGAGCCTAGGGCACTTCCACTTATGGTCCTATAGCTTAGGGAAATTAAAATCAAAAAGACACAGCCACCCCAATGTTTGGGACACCTCCGTTTACAAGAACCTCGTTTACCGTACAAGTTCAATATCACAGAAAGTGAAAAATGGATAAAGAACTTGTGGTACTTACGTACAATGCAGTATCACTCAGCAATGAAATCTATGTCATCAGGCCCGTAGCAGCATAATGAGTGGATTCAGGTATGATGATTCTAACTGAAATAAGTCACACAGAAAAAGAAACATCATAAGATATCACTAATACACGGAATGTAAACTTGGCTACACAGGAACTGCATTCCAAAACAGAACAGGGTCTCAAATTTAGAAAACCAACTTATGCTTGCTTAAGGGGAAAGGTGAGTTGGGGTGCTGCATAAAACCAGAGATTGAAATGAGCACAGATAAAGTTCCTTAAGCCAAATATGGAATAGACAAGAGCTACTCCTTGCTCAACGAAATGGACTCAAAACCCCATATTAAACGCCTAAGAATGTACCTGACTAGTAAGTATCTTAAAACCTATGGATTGCTATGTCTCCGAAAGAGAATCAAGCATGTGTACAGGGGCATAAACGCAGCAGTGATAGGATTGGAGAGGTTCGGTGAGCAAATGAAGACCCTTTTAAGTCATATTGCATGGTACCCATTACACGGGTCTTAACTCTCCAGGTTTAAGGTATTCTTCCTTCAGCTAAAACATGCATGTGGAACCCAGAGTATGATCAACCATGTGAACGGGAGACGTGTTCAAATATGTCTCAGTTTTCCTCCCCTGGTACTCGGGTGCAACATTCCAGACGCTTTACTAACACTCTCCCCACTTGGAGAGTCAGTCCCTTTAACCTCCTGTTTGGCCCAGTTTGCAATTTCTGCGGAAGATGAACAGGAATAGCGAGAACCAATGAGAGACTACCTGGAGGTGTCTGGACGGGCAAATTTAACTCTCATTTCCCACCAGGAAGAGGAATTAACCAAAGGCTCAGCGTGCCGTGCCGGAACCAGATTAGGGCCTGAAGCCATCCTGCGGTGTTGCGGCCAGGTCACAAGAAAGCGAGTTGAAGAAAGGAGCTCAGGGGCACTGTAATTCACAAACCTGCAGAGTTATAAATGACAGCTATCGTCCAAAAATAGACAGAAGTAAGGCTGCCAAGAGGACTTGAAAGCGGGGCAGAATTGCAGGAAACCGATTTCAGGAGGTAGACTGGAATTGCATTGAAAGCATAGGAAAAGAGGCAGAACGTCCACAATGATGCACTTGGCCAAAAAGGGCGTATGCGTTTTTTCCTGAATATATTCAGGAAAAAACGCATACGCCCTTTTTGGCCAACCAAGCAAGCTTGCAAAGGAAATCTGCACTACAATGAAGTCTCACTTCCCCCCGGTCAAAAGGGCCATCTGAAAAAAGTGTAAAATCCAGAAAGGCAGGACAGGCCATGGAGAACTGGGAGCCTTGTTATGCTGATGGGCGGGATGTAATTTGCCAACAACCACTCCGGAGAAGTGTATGGTGTTTCCTGAAACATCGAAAAAACAAAGCAACAGAACCTAGGGCACTTCCACTTATGGTCCTATAGCTTAGGGAAATTAAAATGAAAAAGACACAGCCACCCCAAAGTTTGGAACGGCTCTGTTTACAAGAACCTCGTTTACAGTACAAGTTCAACATCGCAGAAAGTGAAAAATGGATAAAGAAGTTGTGGTATTTACTTACAAAGCAATATCACTCAGCAATGAAATCTGTGTCATCAGGCCCTTAGCAGCACAATGAGTGGATTCAGGTATGATGATTCTAACTGAAATAAGTCACACAGAAAAAGAAACATCATAAGATATCACTAATACACGGAATGTAAACTTGGCTACACAGGAACTGCATTCCAAAACAGAACAGGGTCTCAAATTTAGAAAACCAACTTATGCTTGCTTAAGGGGAAAGGTGAGTTGGGGTGCTGCATAAAACCAGAGATTGAAATGAGCACAGATAAAGTTCCTTAAGCCAAATATGGAATAGACAAGAGCTACTCCTTGCTCAACGAAATGGACTCAAAACCCCATATTAAACGCCTAAGAATGTACCTGACTAGTAAGTATCTTAAAACCTATGGATTGCTATGTCTCCAAAAGAGAATCAAGCGTGTGTACAGGGGCATAAACGCAGCAGTGATAGGATTGGGGAGGTTAGGTGAGCAAATGAAAACCCTTTGAAGTCATATTGCATGGTACCCATTACACGGGTCTCAACTCTCCAGGTTTAAGGTATTCTTCCTTCAGCTAAAACATGCATGTGGAACCCAGAGTATGATCAACCATGTGAACGGGAGACGTGTTCAAATATGTCTCAGTTTTCCTCCCCTGGTACTCGGGTGCAACATTCCAGACGCTTTACTAACACTCTCCCGACTTGGAGAGTCAGTCCCTTTAACCTCCTGTTTGGGCCAGTTTGCAATTTCTGCGGAAGATGAACAGGAATAGCGAGAACCAATGAGAGGCTAGCTGGAGGTGTCTGGACGGGCAAATTCAACTCTCATTTCCCACCAGGAAGAGGAATTAACCAAAGGCTCAGCATGCCGGGCCGAAACCAGATTAGGGCCTGAAGCCATCCTGCGGTGTTGCGGCCAGGTCACAAGAAAGCGAGTTGAAGAAAGGAACTCAGGGGCACTGTAATTCACAAACCTGCAGAGTTATAAATGACAGCTATCGTCCAAAAATAGACTGAAGTAAGGCTGCCAAGAGGACTTGAAAGTGGGGCAGAATTGCAGGAAACCGATTTCAGGAGGTAGACTGGAATTGCATTGAAAGCATAGGAAAAGAGGCAGAACGTCCACAATGATGCACTTAGCCAAAAAGGGCGTATGCGTTTTTTCCTGAATATATTCAGGAAAAAACGCATACGCCCTTTTTGGCCAACCAAGCAAGCTTGCAAAGGAAATCTGCACTACAATGAAGTCTCACTTCCCCCCAGTCAAAAGGGCCATCTGAAAAAAGTGTAAAATCCAGAAAGGCAGGACAGGCCATGGAGAACTGGGAGCCTTGTTATGCTGATGGGCGGGATGTAATTTGCCAACAACCACTCGGGAGAAGTGTATGGTGTTTCCTGAAACATCGAAAAAACAAAGCAACAGAGCCTAGGGCACTTGCGCTTATGGTCCTATAGCTTAGGGAAATTAAAATCAAAAAGACACAGCCACCCCAATGTTTGGGACGCCTCCGTTTACAAGAACCTCGTTTACCGTACAAGTTCAATATCACAGAAAGTGAAAAATGGATAAAGAACTTGTGGTACTTACGTACAATGCAGTATCACTCAGCAATGAAATCTATGTCATCAGGCCCGTAGCAGCATAATGAGTGGATTCAGGTACGATGATTCTAACGGAAATAAGTCACACAGAAAAAGAAACATCATAAGATATCACTAATACACGGAATGTAAACTTGGCTACACAGGAACTGCATTCCAAAACAGAACAGGGTCTCAAATTTAGAAAACCAACTTATGCTTGCTTAAGGGGAAAGGTGAGTTGGGGTGCTGCATAAAACCAGAGATTGAAATGAGCACAGATAAAGTTCCTTAAGCCAAATATGGAATAGACAAGAGCTACTCCTTGCTCAACGAAATGGACTCAAAACCCCATATTAAACGCCTAAGAATGTACCTGACTAGTAAGTATCTTAAAACCTATGGATTGCTATGTCTCCGAAAGAGAATCAAGCATGTGTACAGGGGCATAAACGCAGCAGTGATAGGATTGGAGAGGTTCGGTGAGCAAATGAAGACCCTTTTAAGTCATATTGCATGGTACCCATTACACGGGTCTTAACTCTCCAGGTTTAAGGTATTCTTCCTTCAGCTAAAACATGCATGTGGAACCCAGAGTATGATCAACCATGTGAACGGGAGACGTGTTCAAATATGTCTCAGTTTTCCTCCCCTGGTACTCGGGTGCAACATTCCAGACGCTTTACTAACACTCTCCCCACTTGGAGAGTCAGTCCCTTTAACCTCCTGTTTGGCCCAGTTTGCAATTTCTGCGGAAGATGAACAGGAATAGCGAGAACCAATGAGAGACTACCTGGAGGTGTCTGGACGGGCAAATTTAACTCTCATTTCCCACCAGGAAGAGGAATTAACCAAAGGCTCAGCGTGCCATGCCGGAACCAGATTAGGGCCTGAAGCCATCCTGCGGTGTTGCGGCCAGGTCACAAGAAAGCGAGTTGAAGAAAGGAGCTCAGGGGCACTGTAATTCACAAACCTGCAGAGTTATAAATGACAGCTATCGTCCAAAAATAGACTGAAGTAAGGCTGCCAAGAGGACTTGAAAGCGGGGCAGAATTGCAGGAAACCGATTTCAGGAGGTAGACTGGAATTGCATTGAAAGCATAGGAAAAGAGGCAGAACGTCCACAATGATGCACTTGGCCAAAAAGGGCGTATGCGTTTTTTCCTGAATATATTCAGGAAAAAACGCATACGCCCTTTTTGGCCAACCAAGCAAGCTTGCAAAGGAAATCTGCACTACAATGAAGTCTCACTTCCCCCCGGTCAAAAGGGCCATCTGAAAAAAGTGTAAAATCCAGAAAGGCAGGACAGGCCATGGAGAACTGGGAGCCTTGTTATGCTGATGGGCGGGATGTAATTTGCCAACAACCACTCGGGAGAAGTGTATGGTGTTTCCTGAAACATCGAAAAAACAAAGCAACAGAACCTAGGGCACTTCCACTTATGGTCCTATAGCTTAGGGAAATTAAAATGAAAAAGACACAGCCACCCCAAAGTTTGGAACGGCTCTGTTTACAAGAACCTCGTTTACAGTACAAGTTCAACATCGCAGAAAGTGAAAAATGGATAAAGAAGTTGTGGTATTTACTTACAAAGCAATATCACTCAGCAATGAAATCTGTGTCATCAGGCCCTTAGCAGCACGATGAGTGGATTCAGGTATGATGATTCTAACTGAAATAAGTCACACAGAAAAAGAAACATCATAAGATATCACTAATACACGGAATGTAAACTTGGCTACACAGGAACTGCATTCCAAAACAGAACAGGGTCTCAAATTTAGAAAACCAACTTATGCTTGCTTAAGGGGAAAGGTGAGTTGGGGTGCTGCATAAAACCAGAGATTGAAATGAGCACAGATAAAGTTCCTTAAGCCAAATATGGAATAGACAAGAGCTACTCCTTGCTCAACGAAATGGACTCAAAACCCCATATTAAACGCCTAAGAATGTACCTGACTAGTAAGTATCTTAAAACCTATGGATTGCTATGTCTCCAAAAGAGAATCAAGCGTGTGTACAGGGGCATAAACGCAGCAGTGACAGGATTGGGGAGGTTCGGTGAGCAAATGAAGACCCTTTGAAGTCATATTGCATGGTACCCATTACACGGGTCTCAACTCTCCAGGTTTAAGGTATTCTTCCTTCAGCTAAAACATGCATGTGGAACCTAGAGTATGATCAACCATGTGAACGGGAGACGTGTTCAAATATGTCTCAGTTTTCCTCCCCTGGTACTCGGGTGCAACATTCCAGACGCTTTACTAACACTCTCCCGACTTGGAGAGTCAGTCCCTTTAACCTCCTGTTTGGCCCAGTTTGCAATTTCTGCGGAAGATGAACAGGAATAGTGAGAACCAATGAGAGGCTAGCTGGAGGTGTCTGGACGGGCAAATTCAACTCTCATTTCCCACCAGGAAGAGGAATTAACCAAAGGCTCAGCATGCCGGGCCGAAACCAGATTAGGGCCTGAAGCCATCCTGCGGTGTTGCGGCCAGGTCACAAGAAAGCGAGTTGAAGAAAGGAGCTCAGGGGCACTGTAATTCACAAACCTGCAGAGTTATAAATGACAGCTATCGTCCAAAAATAGACTGAAGTAAGGCTGCCAAGAGGACTTGAAAGCGGGGCAGAATTGCAGGAAACCGATTTCAGGAGGTAGACTGGAATTGCATTGAAAGCATAGGAAAAGAGGCAGAACGTCCACAATGATGCACTTGGCCAAAAAGGGCGTATGCGTTTTTTCCTGAATATATTCAGGAAAAAACGCATACGCCCTTTTTGGCCAACCAAGCAAGCTTGCAAAGGAAATCTGCACTACAATGAAGTCTCACTTCCCCCCGGTCAAAAGGGCCATCTGAAAAAAGTGTAAAATCCAGAAAGGCAGGACAGGCCATGGAGAACTGGGAGCCTTGTTATGCTGATGGGCGGGATGTAAATTGCCAACAACCACTTGGGAGAAGTGTATGGTGTTTCCTGAAACATCTAAAAAACAAAGAAACAGAACCTAGGGCACTTCCACTTATGGTCCTATAGCTTAGGGAAATTAAAATCAAAAAGACACAGCCACCCCAAAGTTTGGAACGGCTCTGTTTACAAGAAACTCGTTTACAGTACAAGTTCAACATCGCAGAAAGTGAAAAATGGATAAAGAAGTTGTGGTATTTACTTACAAAGCAATATCACTCAGCAATGAAATCTGTGTCATCAGGCCCTTAGCATCACAATGAGTGGATTCAGGTATGATGATTCTAACTGAAATAAGTCACACAGAAAAAGAAACATCATAAGATATCAGTAATACACGGAATGTAAACTTGGCTACACAGGAACTGAATTACAGAACAGAACAGGGTCTCAAATTTAGAAAACCAACTTATGCTTGCTTAAGGGGAAAGGAGAGTTGGGGTGCTGCATAAAACCAGAGATTGAAATGAGCACAGATAAAGTTCCTTAAGCCAAATATGGAATAGACAAGAGCTACTCCTTGCTCAACGAAATGGACTCAACACCGCATATTAAACGCCTAAGAATGTACCTGACTAGTAAGTATCTTAAAACCTATGGATTGCTATGTCTCCGAAAGAGAATCAAGCATGTGTACATGGGCATAAATGCAGCAGTGATAGGATTGGAGGGGTTCGTGAGCAAATGAAGACCCTTTGAAGTCATACTGCATGGTACCCATTCCACGGGTCTCAACTCTCCAGGTTTAAGGTATTGTTCCTTCAGCTAAAACATGCATGTGGAACCTAGATTATGATCAACCATGTGATCGGGAGACGTGTTCAAATATGTCTCAGTTTTCGTACCCTGGTACTCGGGTTCAACATTCCAGACGCTTTTTCTAACACTCTCCCCACTTGGAGAGTCAGTCCCTTTAACCTCCTGTTTGGCCCAGTTTGCAATTTCTGTGGAAGATGAACAGGAATAGCGAGAACCAATGAGAGACTAGCTGGAGGTGTCTGGATGGGCAAATTTAACTCTCATTTCCCACCAGGAAGAGGAATTAACCAAAGGCTCAGCGTGCCGTGCCGGAACCAGATTAGGGCCTGAAGACATCCTGCGGTGTTGCGGCCAGGTCACAAGAAAGCGAGTTGAAGAAAGGAGCTCAGGGGCACTGTAATTCACAAACCTGCAGAGTTATAAATGACAGCTATCGTCCAAAAATAGACTGAAGTAAGGCTGCCAAGAGGACTTGAAAGCGGGGCAGAATTGCAGGAAACCGATTTCAGGAGGTAGACAGGAATTGCATTGAAGGCATAGGAAAAGAGGCAGAACGTCCACAATGATGCACTTGGCCAAAAAGGGCGTATGCGTTTTTTCCTGAATATATTCAGGAAAAAACGCATACGCCCTTTTTGGCCAACCAAGCAAACTTGCAAAGGAAATCTACACTACAATGAAGTCTCACTTCTCCCCGGTCAAAAGGGTCATCTGAAAAAAGTGTAAACTCCAGAAAGGCAGGACAGGCCATGGAGAACTGGGAGCCTTGTTATGCTGATGGGCGGGATGTAAATTGTCAACAGACACTCAGGAGAAGTGTATGGTGTTTCCTGAAACATCTAAAAAACAAAGCATCAGAGCCTAGGGCACTTCCACTTATGGTCCTATAGCTTAGGGAAATTAAAATCAAAAAGACACAGCCACCCCAAAGTTTGGGACACTTCCGTTTACAAGAACCTCGTTTACCGTACAAGTTCAATATCACAGAAAGTGAAAAATGGATAAAGAACTTGTGGTACTTACGTACAATGCAGTATCACTCAGCAATGAAATCTATGTCATCAGGCCCGTAGCAGCATAATGAGTGGATTCAGGTATGATGATTCTAACTGAAATAAGTCACACAGAAAAAGAAACATCATAAGATATCACTAATACACGGAATGTAAACTTGGCTACACAGGAACTGCATTCCAAAACAGAACAGGGTCTCAAATTTAGAAAACCAACTTATGCTTGCTTAAGGGGAAAGGTGAGTTGGGGTGCTGCATAAAACCAGAGATTGAAATGAGCACAGATAAAGTTCCTTAAGCCAAATATGGAATAGACAAGAGCTACTCCTTGCTCAACGAAATGGACTCAAAACCCCATATTAAACGCCTAAGAATGTACCTGACTAGTAAGTATCTTAAAACCTATGGATTGCTATGTCTCCGAAAGAGAATCAAGCATGTGTACAGGGGCATAAACGCAGCAGTGATAGGATTGGAGAGGTTCGGTGAGCAAATGAAGACCCTTTTAAGTCATATTGCATGGTACCCATTACACGGGTCTTAACTCTCCAGGTTTAAGGTATTCTTCCTTCAGCTAAAACATGCATGTGGAACCCAGAGTATGATCAACCATGTGAACGGGAGACGTGTTCAAATATGTCTCAGTTTTCCTCCCCTGGTACTCGGGTGCAACATTCCAGACGCTTTACTAACACTCTCCCCACTTGGAGAGTCAGTCCCTTTAACCTCCTGTTTGGCCCAGTTTGCAATTTCTGCGGAAGATGAACAGGAATAGCGAGAACCAATGAGAGACTACCTGGAGGTGTCTGGACGGGCAAATTTAACTCTCATTTCCCACCAGGAAGAGGAATTAACCAAAGGCTCAGCGTGCCGTGCCGGAACCAGATTAGGGCCTGAAGCCATCCTGCGGTGTTGCGGCCAGGTCACAAGAAAGCGAGTTGAAGAAAGGAGCTCAGGGGCACTGTAATTCACAAACCTGCAGAGTTATAAATGACAGCTATCGTCCAAAAATAGACTGAAGTAAGGCTGCCAAGAGGACTTGAAAGCGGGGCAGAATTGCAGGAAACCGATTTCAGGAGGTAGACTGGAATTGCATTGAAAGAATAGGAAAAGAGGCAGAACGTCCACAATGATGCACTTGGCCAAAAAGGGCGTATGCGTTTTTTCCTGTATATATTCAGGAAAAAACGCATACGCCCTTTTTGGCCAACCAAGCAAGCTTGCAAAGGAAATCTGCACTACAATGAAGTCTCACTTCCCCCCGGTCAAAAGGGCCATCTGAAAAAAGTGTAAAATCCAGAAAGGCAGGACAGGCCATGGAGAACTGGGAGCCTTGTTATGCTGATGGGCGGGATGTAATTTGCCAACAACCACTCGGGAGAAGTGTATGGTGTTTCCTCAAACATCTAAAAAACAAAGCAACAGAACCTAGGGCACTTCCACTTATGGTCCTATAGCTTAGGGAAATTAAAATGAAAAAGACACAGCCACCCCAAAGTTTGGAACGGCTCTGTTTACAAGAACCTCGTTTACAGTACAAGTTCAACATCGCAGAAAGTGAAAAATGGATAAAGAAGTTGTGGTATTTACTTACAAAGCAATATCACTCAGCAATGAAATCTGTGTCATCAGGCCCTTAGCAGCACAATGAGTGGATTCAGGTATGATGATTCTAACTGAAATAAGTCACACAGAAAAAGAAACATCATAAGATATCACTAATACACGGAATGTAAACTTGGCTACACAGGAACTGCATTCCAAAACAGAACAGGGTCTCAAATTTAGAAAACCAACTTATGCTTGCTTAAGGGGAAAGGTGAGTTGGGGTGCTGCATAAAACCAGAGATTGAAATGAGCACAGATAAAGTTCCTTAAGCCAAATATGGAATAGACAAGAGCTACTCCTTGCTCAACGAAATGGACTCAAAACCCCATATTAAACGCCTAAGAATGTACCTGACTAGTAAGTATCTTAAAACCTATGGATTGCTATGTCTCCAAAAGAGAATCAAGCGTGTGTACAGGGGCATAAACGCAGCAGTGATAGGATTGGGGAGGTTCGGTGAGCAAATGAAGACCCTTTGAAGTCATATTGCATGGTACCCATTACACGGGTCTCAACTCTCCAGGTTTAAGGTATTCTTCCTTCAGCTAAAACATGCATGTGGAACCCAGAGTATGATCAACCATGTGAACGGGAGACGTGTTCAAATATGTCTCAGTTTTCCTCCCCTGGTACTCGGGTGCAACATTCCAGACGCTTTACTAACACTCTCCCGACTTGGAGAGTCAGTCCCTTTAACCTCCTGTTTGGGCCAGTTTGCAATTTCTGCGGAAGATGAACAGGAATAGCGAGAACCAATGAGAGGCTAGCTGGAGGTGGCTGGACGGGCAAATTCAACTCTCATTTCCCACCAGGAAGAGGAATTAACCAAAGGCTCAGCATGCCGGGCCGAAACCAGATTAGGGCCTGAAGCCATCCTGCGGTGTTGCGGCCAGGTCACAAGAAAGCGAGTTGAAGAAAGGAACTCAGGGGCACTGTAATTCACAAACCTGCAGAGTTATAAATGACAGCTATCGTCCAAAAATAGACTGAAGTAAGGCTGCCAAGAGGACTTGAAAGCGGGGCAGAATTGCAGGAAACCGATTTCAGGAGGTAGACTGGAATTGCATTGAAAGCATAGGAAAAGAGGCAGAACGTCCACAATGATGCACTTGGCCAAAAAGGGCGTATGCGTTTTTTCCTGAATATATTCAGGAAAAAACGCATACGCACTTTTTGGACAACCAAGCAAACTTGCAAAGGAAATCTGCACTACAATGAAGTCTCACTTCCCCCCGGTCAAAAGGGCCATCTGAAAAAAGTGTAAAATCCAGAAAGGCAGGACAGGCCATGGAGAACTGGGAGCCTTGTTATGCTGATGGGCGGGAGGTAAATTGCCAACAGACACTCAGGAGAAGTGTATGGTGTTTCCTGAAACATCTAAAAAACAAAGCAACAGAGCCGAGGGCACTTGCGCTTATGGTCCTATAGCTTAGGGAAATTAAAATCAAAAAGACACAGCCACCCCAAAGTTTGGGACGCCTCCGTTTACAAGAACCTCGTTTACCGTACAAGTTCAATATCACAGAAAGTGAAAAATGGATAAAGAACTTATGGTACTTACGTACAATGCAGTATCACTCAGCAATGAAATCTATGTCATCAGGCCCGTAGCAGCATAATGAGTGGATTCAGGTACGATGATTCTAACTGAAATAAGTCACACAGAAAAAGAAACATCATAAGATATCACTAATACACGGAATGTAAACTTGGCTACACATGAACTGCATTCCAAAACAGAACAGGGTCTCAAATTTAGAAAACCAACTTATGCTTGCTTAAGGGGAAAGGTGAGTTGGGGTGCTGCATAAAACCAGAGATTGAAATGAGCACAGATAAAGTTCCTTAAGCCAAATATGGAATACACAAGAGCTACTCCTTGCTCAACGAAATGGACACAAAACCCCATATTGAACGCCTAAGAATGCACCTGACTAGTAAGTATCTTAAAACCTATGGATTGCTATGTCTCCGAAAGAGAATCAAGCGTGTGTACAGGGGCATAAACACAGCAGTGATAGGATTGGAGAGGTTCGTGAGCAAATGAAGACCCTTTGAAGTCATATTGCATGGTACCCATTCCACGGGTTTCAACTCTCCAGGTTTAAGGTATTCTTCCTTCATCTAAAACATGCATGTGGAACCTAGAGTATGATCAACCATGTGATCGGGAGACGTGTTCAAATATGTCTCAGTTTTCGTACCCTGGTACTCGGGTGCAACATTCCAGACGCTTTACTAACACTCTCCCCACTTGGAGAGTCAGTCCCTTTAACTTCCTGTTTGGCCCAGTTTGCAATTTCTGTGGAAGATGAACAGGAATAGCGAGAACCAATGAAAGACTAGCTGGAGGTGTCTGGATGGGCAAATATAACTCTCATTTCCCACCAGGAAGAGGAATTAACCAAAGGCTCAGCGTGCCGTGCCAGAACCAGATTAGGGCCTGAAGCCATCCTGCGGTGTTGCGGCCAGGTCACAAGAAAGCGAGTTGAAGAAAGGAGCTCAGGGGCACTGTAATTCACAAACCTGCAGAGTTATAAATGACAGCTATCGTCCAAAAATAGACTGAAGTAAGGCTGCCAAGAGGACTTGAAAGCGGGGCAGAATTGCAGGAAACCGATTTCAGGAGGTAGACTGGAATTGCATTGAAAGCATAGGAAAAGAGGCAGAACGTCCACAATGATGCACTTGGCCAAAAAGGGCGTATGCGTTTTTTCCTGAATATATTCAGGAAAAAACGCATACGCCCTTTTTGGCCAACCAAGCAAGCTTGCAAAGGAAATCTGCACTACAATGAAGTCTCACTTCCCCCCGGTCAAAAGGGCCATCTGAAAAAAGTGTAAAATCCAGAAAGGCAGGACAGGCCATGGAGAACTGGGAGCCTTGTTATGCAGATGGGCGGGATGTAAATTGCCAACAACCACTTGGGAGAAGTGTATGGTGTTTCCTGAAACATCTAAAAAACAAAGCAACAGAACCTAGGGCACTTCCACTTATGGTCCTATAGCTTAGGGAAATTAAAATCAAAAAGACACAGCCACCCCAAAGTTTGGAACGGCTCTGTTTACAAGAAACTCGTTTACAGTACAAGTTCAACATCGCAGAAAGTGAAAAATGGATAAAGAAGTTGTGGTATTTACTTACAAAGCAATATCACTCAGCAATGAAATCTGTGTCATCAGGCCCTTAGCATCACAATGAGTGGATTCAGGTATGATGATTCTAACTGAAATAAGTCACACAGAAAAAGAAACATCATAAGATATCAGTAATACACGGAATGTAAACTTGGCTACACAGGAACTGAATTACAGAACAGAACAGGGTCTCAAATTTAGAAAACCAACTTATGCTTGCTTAAGGGGAAAGGTGAGTTGGGGTGCTGCATAAAACCAGAGATTGAAATGAGCACAGATAAAGTTCCTTAAGCCAAATATGGAATAGACAAGAGCTACTCCTTGCTCAACGAAATGGACTCAACACCGCATATTAAACGCCTAAGAATGTACCTGACTAGTAAGTATCTTAAAACCTATGGATTGCTATGTCTCCGAAAGAGAATCAAGCATGTGTACATGGGCATAAATGCAGCAGTGATAGGATTGGAGGGGTTCGTGAGCAAATGAAGACCCTTTGAAGTCATATTGCATGGTACCCATTCCACGGGTCTCAACTCTCCAGGTTTAAGGTATTGTTCCTTCAGCTAAAACATGCATGTGGAACCTAGATTATGATCAACCATGTGATAGGGAGACGTGTTCAAATATGTCTCAGTTTTCGTACCCTGGTACTCGGGTTCAACATTCCAGACGCTTTACTAACACTCTCCCCACTTGGAGAGTCAGTCCCTTTAACCTCCTGTTTGGCCCAGTTTGCAATTTCTGTGGAAGATGAAGAGGAATAGCGAGAACCAATGAGAGACTAGCTGGAGGTGTCTGGATGGGCAAATTTAACTCTCATTTCCCACCAGGAAGAGGAATTAACCAAAGGCTCAGCGTGCCGTGCCAGAACCAGATTAGGGCCTGTAGCCATCCTGCGGTGTTGCGGCCAGGTCACAAGAAAGCGAGTTGAAGAAAGGAGCTCAGGGGCACTGTAATTCACAAACCTGCAGAGTTATAAATGACAGCTATCGTCCAAAAATAGACTGAAGTAAGGCTGCCAAGAGGACTTGAAAGCGGGGCAGAATTGCAGGAAACCGATTTCAGGAGGTAGACTGGAATTGCATTGAAGGCATAGGAAAAGAGGCAGAACGTCCACAATGAGGCACTTGGCCAAAAAGGGCGTATGCGTTTTTTCCTGAATATATTCAGGAAAAAACGCATACGCTCTTTTTGGCCAACCAAGCAAACTTGCAAAGGAAATCTGCACTACAATGAAGTCTCACTTCCCCCCGGTCAAAAGGGCCATCTGAAAAAAGTGTAAAATCCAGAAAGGCAGGACAGGCCATGGAGAACTGGGAGCCTTGTTATGCTGATGGGCGGGATGTAAATTGCCAACACTCAGGAGAAGTGTATGGTGTTTCCTGAAACATCTAAAAAACCAAGCAACAGAGCCGAGGGCACTTGCGCTTATGGTCCTATAGCTTAGGGAAATTAAAATCAAAAAGACACAGCCACCCCAAAGTTTGGGACGCCTCCGTTTACAAGAACCTCGTTTACCGTACAAGTTCAATATCACAGAAAGTGAAAAATGGATAAAGAACTTGTGGTACTTACGTACAATGCAGTATCACTCAGCAATGAAATCTATGTCATCAGGCCCGTAGCAGCATAATGAGTGGATTCAGGTACGATGATTCTAACTGAAATAAGTCACACAGAAAAAGAAACATCATAAGATATCACTAATACACGGAATGTAAACTTGGCTACACAGGAACTGCATTCCAAAACAGAACAGGGTCTCAAATTTAGAAAACCAACTTATGCTTGCTTAAGGTGAAAGGTGAGTTGGGGTGCAGCATAAAACCAGAGATTGAAATGAGCACAGATAAAGTTCCTTAAGCCAAATATGGAATACACAAGAGCTACTCCTTGCTCAACGAAATGGACACAAAACCCCATATTAAACGCCTAACAATGTATCTGACTCGTAAGTATCTTAAAACCTATGGATTGCTATGTCCCCGAAAGAGAATCAAGCATGTGTACAGGGGCATAAACGCAGCAGTGATAGGATTGGAGAGGTTCGTGAGCAAATGAAGACCCTTTGAAGTCATATTGCATGGTACCCATTCCACGGGTTTCAACTACCCAGGTTTAAGGTATTCTTCCTTCATCTAAAACATGCATGTGGAACCTAGAGTATGATCAACCATGTGATCGGGAGACGTGTTCAAATATGTCTCAGTTTTCGTACCCTGGTACTCGGGTGCAATATTCCAGACGCTTTACTAACACTCTCCCCACTTGGAGAGTCAGTCCCTTTAACTTCCTGTTTGGCCCAGTTTGCAATTTCTGTGGAAGATGAACAGGAATAGCGAGAACCAATGAAAGACTAGCTGGAGGTGTCTGGATGGGCAAATATAACTCTCATTTCCCACCAGGAAGAGGAATGAACCAAAGGCTCAGCGTGCCGTGCCAGAACCAGATTAGGGCTTGAAGACATCCTGCGGTGTTGCGGCCAGGTCACAAGAAAGCGAGTGAAGAAAGGAGCTCAGGGGCACTGTAATTCACAAACCTGCAGAGTTATAAATGACAGCTATCGTCCAAAAATAGACTGAAGTAAGGCTGCCAAGAGGACTTGAAAGCGGGGCAGAATTGCAGGAAACCGATTTCAGGAGGTAGACTGGAATTGCATTGAAAGCATAGGAAAAGAGGCAGAACGTCCACAATGATGCACTTGGCCAAAAAGGGCGTATGCGTTTTTTCCTGAATATATTCAGGAAAAAACGCATACGCCCTTTTTGGCCAACCAAGCAAGCTTGCAAAGGAAATCTGCACTACAATGAAGTCTCACTTCCCCCCGGTCAAAAGGGCCATCTGAAAAAAGTGTAAAATCCAGAAAGGCAGGACAGGCCATGGAGAACTGGGAGCCTTGTTATGCTGATGGGCGGGATGTAAATTGCCAACAACCACTTGGGAGAAGTGTATGGTGTTTCCTGAAACATCTAAAAAACAAAGCAACAGAACCTAGGGCACTTCCACTTATGGTTCTATAGCTTAGGGAAATTAAAATCAAAAAGACACAGCCACCCCAAAGTTTGGAACGGCTCTGTTTACAAGAAACTCGTTTACAGTACAAGTTCAACATCGCAGAAAGTGAAAAATGGATAAAGAAGTTGTGGTATTTACTTACAAAGCAATATCACTCAGCAATGAAATCTGTGTCATCAGGCCCTTAGCATCACAATGAGTGGATTCAGGTATGATGATTCTAACTGAAATAAGTCACACAGAAAAAGAAACATCATAAGATATCAGTAATACACGGAATGTAAACTTGGCTACACAGGAACTGAATTACAGAACAGAACAGGGTCTCAAATTTAGAAAACCAACTTATGCTTGCTTAAGGGGAAAGGTGAGTTGGGGTGCTGCATAAAACCAGAGATTGAAATGAGCACAGATAAAGTTCCTTAAGCCAAATATGGAATAGACAAGAGCTACTCCTTGCTCAACGAAATGGACTCAACACCGCATATTAAACGCCTAAGAATGTACCTGACTAGTAAGTATCTTAAAACCTATGGATTGCTATGTCTCCGAAAGAGAATCAAGCATGTGTACATGGGCATAAATGCAGCAGTGATAGGATTGGAGGGGTTCGTGAGCAAATGAAGACCCTTTGAAGTCATATTGCATGGTACCCATTCCACGGGTCTCAACTCTCCAGGTTTAAGGTATTGTTCCTTCAGCTAAAACATGCATGTGGAACCTAGATTATGATCAACCATGTGATCGGGAGACGTGTTCAAATATGTCTCAGTTTTCGTACCCTGGTACTCGGGTTCAACATTCCAGACGCTTTACTAACACTCTCCCCACTTGGAGAGTCAGCGCCTTTAACCTCCTGTTTGGCCCAGTTTGCAATTTCTGTGGAAGATGAACAGGAATAGCGAGAACCAATGAGAGACTAGCTGGAGGTGTCTGGATGGGCAAATTTAACTCTCATTTCCCACCAGGAAGAGGAATTAACCAAAGGCTCAGCGTGCCGTGCCGGAACCAGATTAGGGCCTGTAGACATCCTGCGGTGTTGCGGCCAGGTCACAAGAAAGCGAGTTGAAGAAAGGAGCTCAGGGGCACTGTAATTCACAAACCTGCAGAGTTATAAATGATAGCTATCGTCCAAAAATAGACTGAAGTAAGGCTGCCAAGAGGACTTGAAAGCGGGGCAGAATTGCAGGAAACCGATTTCAGGAGGTAGACTGGAATTGCATTGAAGGCATAGGAAAAGAGGCAGAACGTCCACAATGATGCACTTGGCCAAAAAGGGCGTATGCGTTTTTTCCTGAATATATTCAGGAAAAAACGCATACGCCCTTTTTGGCCAACCAAGCAAACTTGCAAAGGAAATCTGCACTACAATGAAGTCTCACTTCTCCCCGGTCAAAAGGGCCATCTGAAAAAAGTGTAAACTCCAGAAAGGCAGGACAGGCCATGGAGAACTGGGAGCCTTGTTATGCTGATGGGCGGGATGTAAATTGCCAACAAACACTTGGGAGAAGTGTATGGTGTTTCCTGAAACATCTAAGAAACAAAGCATCAGAGCCTAGGGCACTTCCACTTATGGTCCTATAGCTTAGGGAAATTAAAATCAAAAAGACACAGCCACCCCAAAGTTTGGGACACCTCCGTTTACAAGAACCTCGTTTACCGTACAAGTTCAATATCACAGAAAGTGAAAAATGGATAAAGAACTTGTGGTACTTATGTACAATGCAGTATCACTCAGCAATGAAATCTATGTCATCAGGCCCGTAGCAGCATAATGAGTGGATTCGGGTATGATGATTCTAACTGAAATAAGTCACACAGAAAAAGAAACATCATAAGATATCACTAATACACGGAATGTAAACTTGGCTACACAGGAACTGCATTCCAAAACAGAACAGGGTCTCAAATTTAGAAAACCAACTTATGCTTGCTTAAGGGGAAAGGTGAGTTGGGGTGCTGCATAAAACCAGAGATTGAAATGAGCACAGATAAAGTTCCTTAAGCCAAATATGGAATAGACAAGAGCTACTCCTTGCTCAACGAAATGGACTCAACACCGCATATTAAACGCCTAAGAATGTACCTGACTAGTAAGTATCTTAAAACCTATGGATTGCTATCTCTCCGAAAGAGAATCAAGCATGTGTACAGGGGCATAAACGCAGCAGTGATAGGATTGGAGAGGTTCGGTGAGCAAATGAAGACCCTTTTAAGTCATATTGCATGGTACCCATTACACGGGTCTTAACTCTCCAGGTTTAAGGTATTCTTCCTTCAGCTAAAACATGCATGTGGAACCCAAGTATGATCAACCATGTGAACGGGAGACGTGTTCAAATATGTCTCAGTTTTCCTCCCCTGGTACTCGGGTGCAACATTCCAGACGCTTTACTAACACTCTCCCCACTTGGAGAGTCAGCGCCTTTAACCTCCTGTTTGGCCCAGTTTGCAATTTCTGCGGAAGATGAACAGGAATAGGGAGAACCAATGAGAGACTAGCTGGAGGTGTCTGGTCGGGCAAATTTAACTCTCATTTCCCACCAGGAAGAGGAAATAACCAAAGGCTCAGTGTGCCGTGCCGGAACCAGATTAGGGCCGGAAGCCATCCTGCGGTGTTGCGGCCAGCTCAAAAGAAAGCGAGTTGAAGAAAGGAGCTCAGGGGCACTGTAATTCACAAACCTGCAGAGTTATAAATGACAGCTATCGTCCAAAAATATACTGAAGTAAGGCTGCCAAGAGGACTTGAAAGCGGGGCAGAATTGCAGGAAACCGATTTCAGGAGGTAGACTGGAATTGCATTGAAAGCATAGGAAAAGAGGCAGAACGTCCACAATGATGCACTTGGCCAAAAAGGGCGTATGCGTTTTTTCCTGAATATATTCAGGAAAAAACGCATACGCCCTTTTTGGCCAACCAAGCAAGCTTGCAAAGGAAATCTGCACTACAATGAAGTCTCACTTCCCCCCGGTCAAAAGGGCCATCTGATAAAAGTGTAAAATCCAGAAAGGCAGGACAGGCCATGGAGAACTGGGAGCCTTGTTATGCTGATGGGCGGGATGTAAATTGCCAACAACCACTTGGGAGAAGTGTATGGTGTTTCCTGAAACAACTAAAAAACAAAGCAACAGAACCTAGGGCACTTCCACTTATGGTCCTATAGCTTAGGGAAATTAAAATCAAAAAGACACAGCCACCCCAAAGTTTGGAACGGCTCTGTTTACAAGAACCTCGTTTACAGTACAAGTTCAACATCGCAGAAAGTGAAAAATGGATAAAGAAGTTGTGGTATTTACTTACAAAGCAATATCACTCAGCAATGAAATCTGTGTCATCAGGCCCTTAGCAGCACAATGAGTGGATTCAGCTATGATGATTCTAACTGAAATAAGTCACACAGAAAAAGAAACATCATAAGATATCAGTAATACACGGAATGGAAACTTGGCTACACAGGAACTGAATTACAGAACAGAGCAGGGTCTCAAATTTAGAAAACTAACTTATGCTTGCTTAAGGGGAAAGGTGAGTTGGGGTGCTGCATAAAACCAGAGATTGAAATGAGCACAGATAAAGTTCCTTAAGCCAAATATGGAATAGACAAGAGCTACTCCTTGCTCAACGACATGGACTCAACACCGCATATTAAACGCCTAAGAATGTACCTGACTAGTAAGTATCTTAAAACCTATGGATTGCTATGTCTCCGAAAGAGAATCAAGCATGTGTACAGGGGCATAAATGCAGCAGTGATAGGATTGGAGAGGTTCGTGAGCAAATGAAGACCCTTTGAAGTCATATTGCATGGTACCCATTCCACGGGTTTCAACTACCCAGGTTTAAGGTATTCTTCCTTCAGCTAAAACATGCATGTGGAACCTAGAGTATGATCAACCATGTGATCGGGAGACGTGTTCAAATATGTCTCAGTTTTTGTACCCTGGTACTCGGGTGCAACTTTCCAGACGCTTTACTAACACTCTCCCGACTTGGAGAGTCAGTCCCTTTAACCTCCTGTTTGGCCCAGTTTGCAATTTCTGTGGAAGATGAACAGGAATAGCGAGAACCAATGAAAGACTAGCTGGAGGTGTCTGGACGGGCAAATTTAACTCTCATTTCCCACCAGGAAGAGGAATTAACCAAAGGCTCAGCGTGCCGTGCCAGAACCAGATTAGGGCCTGAAGACATCCTGCGGTGTTGCGGCCAGCTCAAAAGAAAGCGAGTTGAAGAAAGGAGCTCAGGGGCACTGTAATTCACAAACCTGCAGAGTTATAAATGACAGCTATCGTCCAAAAATACACTGAAGTAAGGCTGCCAAGAGGACTTGAAAGCGGGGCAGAATTGCAGGAAACCGATTTCAGGAGGTAGACTGGAATTGCATTGAAAGCATAGGAAAAGAGGCAGAACGTCCACAATGATGCACTTGGCCAAAAAGGGCGTATGCGTTTTTTCCTGAATATATTCAGGAAAAAACGCATACGCCCTTTTTGGCCAACCAAGCAAGCTTGCAAAGGAAATCTGCACTACAATGAAGTCTCACTTCCCCCCGGTCAAAAGGGCCATCTGAAAAAAGTGTAAAATCCAGAAAGGCAGGACAGGCCATGGAGAACTGGGAGCCTTGTTATGCTGATGGGCGGGATGTAAATTGCCAACAACCACTTGGGAGAAGTGTATGGTGTTTCCTGAAACATCTAAAAAACAAAGCAACAGAACCTAGGGTACTTCCACTTATGGTCCTATAGCTTAGGGAAATTAAAATCAAAAAGACACAGCCACCCCAAAGTTTGGAACGGCTCTGTTTACAAGAAACTCGTTTACAGTACAAGTTCAACATTGCAGAAAGTGAAAAATGGATAAAGAAGTTGTGGTATTTACTTACAAAGCAGTATCACTCAGCAATGAAATCTGTGTCATCAGGCCCTTAGCATCACAATGAGTGGATTCAGGTATGATGATTCTAACTGAAATAAGTCACACAGAAAAAGAAACATCATAAGATATCAGTAATACACGGAATGTAAACTTGGCTACACAGGAACTGAATTACAGAACAGAACAGGGTCTCAAATTTAGAAAACCAACTTATGCTTGCTTAAGGGGAAAGGTGAGTTGGGGTGCTGCATAAAACCAGAGATTGAAATGAGCACAGATAAAGTTCCTTAAGCCAAATATGGAATAGACAAGAGCTACTCCTTGCTCAACGAAATGGACTCAACACCGCATATTAAACGCCTAAGAATGTACCTGACTAGTAAGTATCTTAAAACCTATGGATTGCTATGTCTCCAAAAGAGAATCAAGCATGTGTACATGGGCATAAATGCAGCAGTGATAGGATTGGAGGGGTTCGTGAGCAAATGAAGACCCTTTGAAGTCATATTGCATGGTACCCATTCCACGGGTCTCAACTCTCCAGGTTTAAGGTATTGTTCCTTCAGCTAAAACATGCATGTGGAACCTAGATTATGATCAACCATGTGATCGGGAGACGTGTTCAAATATGTCTCAGTTTTCGTACCCTGGTACTCGGGTTCAACATTCCAGACGCTTTACTAACACTCTCCCCACTTGGAGAGTCAGCGCCTTTAACCTCCTGTTTGGCCCAGTTTGCAATTTCTGTGGAAGATGAACAGGAATAGCGAGAACCAATGAGAGACTAGCTGGAGGTGTCTGGATGGGCAAATTTAACTCTCATTTCCCACCAGGAAGAGGAATTAACCAAAGGCTCAGCGTGCCGTGCCGGAACCAGATTAGGGCCTGTAGACATCCTGCGGTGTTGCGGCCAGTTCACAAGAAAGCGAGTTGAAGAAAGGAGCTCAGGGACACTGTAATTCACAAACCTGCAGAGTTATAAATGACAGCTATCGTCCAAAAATAGACTGAAGTAAGGCTGCCAAGAGGACTTGAAAGCGGGGCAGAATTGCAGGAAACCGATTTCAGGAGGTAGACTGGAATTGCATTGAAGGCATAGGAAAAGAGGCAGAACGTCCACAATGATGCACTTGGCCAAAAAGGGCATATGCGTTTTTTCCTGAATATATTCAGGAAAAAACGCATACGCCCTTTTTGGCCAACCAAGCAAACTTGCAAAGGAAATCTGCACTACAATGAAGTCTCACTTCTCCCCGGTCAAAAGGGTCATCTGAAAAAAGTGTAAACTCCAGAAAAGCAGGACAGGCCATGGAGAACTGGGAGCCTTGTTATGCTGATGGGCGGGATGTAAATTGCCAACAGACACTCAGGAGAAGTGTATGGTGTTTCCTGAAACATCTAAAAAACAAAGCATCAGAGCCTAGGGCACTTCCACTTATGGTCCTATAGCTTAGGGAAATTAAAATCAAAAAGACACAGCCACCCCAAAGTTTGGGAGGCCTCTGTTTACAAGAACCTCGTTTACCGTACAAGTTCAATATCACAGAAAGTGAAAAATGGATAAAGAACTTGTGGTACTTACGTACAATGCAGTATCACTCAGCAATGAAATCTATGTCATCAGGCCCGTAGCAGCATAATGAGTGGATTCAGGTATGATGATTCTAACTGAAATAAGTCACACAGAAAAAGAAACATCATAAGATATCACTAATACACGGAATGTAAACTTGGCTACACAGGAACTGCATTCCAAAACAGAACAGGGTCTCAAATTTAGAAAACCAACTTATGCTTGCTTAAGGGGAAAGGTGAGTTGGGGTGCTGCATAAAACCAGAGATTGAAATGAGCACAGATAAAGTTCCTTAAGCCAAATATGGAATAGACAAGAGCTACTCCTTGCTCAACGAAATGATCTCAAAACCCCATATTAAACGCCTAAGAATGTACCTGACTAGTAAGTATCTTAAAACCTATGGATTGCTATGTCTCCGAAAGAGAATCAAGCATGTGTACAGGGGCATAAACGCAGCAGTGATAGGATTGGAGAGGTTCGGTGAGCAAATGAAGACCCTTTGAAGTCATATTGCATGGTACCCATTACACGGGTCTTAACTCTCCAGGTTTAAGGTATTCTTCCTTCAACTACAACATGCATGTGGAACCCAGAGTATGATCAACCATGTGAACGGGAGACGTGTTCAAATATGTCTCAGTTTTCCTCCCCTGGTACTCGGGTGCAACATTCCAGACGCTTTACTAACACTCTCCCCACTTGGAGAGTCAGTCCCTTTAACCTCCTGTTTGGCCCAGTTTGCAATTTCTGCGGAAGATGAACAGGAATAGCGAGAACCATGAGAGACTACCTGGAGGTGTCTGGACGGGCAAATTTAACTCTCATTTCCCACCAGGAAGAGGAATTAACCAAAGGCTCAGCGTGCCGTGCCGGAACCAGATTAGGGCCTGAAGCCATCTTGCGGTGTTGCGGCCAGGTCACAAGAAAGCGAGTTGAAGAAAGGAGCTCAGGGGCACTGTAATTCACAAACCTGCAGAGTTATAAATGACAGCTATCGTCCAAAAATAGACTGAAGTAAGGCTGCCAAGAGGACTTGAAAGCGGGGCAGAATTGCAGGAAACCGATTTCAGGAGGTAGACTGGAATTGCATTGAAAGCATAGGAAAAGAGGCAGAACGTCCACAATGATGCACTTGGCCAAAAAGGGCGTATGCGTTTTTTCCTGAATATATTCAGGAAAAAACGCATACGCCCTTTTTGGCCAACCAAGCAAGCTTGCAAAGGAAATCTGCACTACAATGAAGTCTCACTTCCCCCCGGTCAAAAGGGCCATCTGAAAAATGTGTAAACTCCAGAAAGGCAGGACAGGCCATGGAGAACTGGGAGCCTTGTTATGAGGATGGGCGGGATGTAATTTGCCAACAACCACTCGGGAGAAGTGTATGGTGTTTCCTGAAACATCTAGAAAACAAAGCAACAGAACCTAGGGCACTTCCACTTATGGTCCTATAGCTTAGGGAAATTAAAATGAAAAAGACACAGCCACCCCAAAGTTTGGAACGGCTCTGTTTACAAGAACCTCGTTTACAGTACAAGTTCAACATCGCAGAAAGTGAAAAATGGATAAAGAAGTTGTGGTATTTACTTACAAAGCAATATCACTCAGCAATGAAATCTGTGTCATCAGGCCCTTAGCATCACAATGAGTGGATTCAGGTATGATGATTCTAACTGAAATAAGTCACACAGAAAAAGAAACATCATAAGATATCACTAATACACGGAATGTAAACTTGGCTACACAGGAACTGCATTCCAAAACAGAACAGGGTCTCAAATTTAGAAAACCAACTTATGCTTGCTTAAGGGGAAAGGTGAGTTGGGGTGCTGCATAAAACCAGAGATTGAAATGAGCACAGATAAAGTTCCTTAAGCCAAATATGGAATAGACAAGAGCTACTCCTTGCTCAACGAAATGGACTCAAAACCCCATATTAAACGCCTAAGAATGTACCTGACTAGTAAGTATCTTAAAACCTATGGATTGCTATGTCTCCAAAAGAGAATCAAGCGTGTGTACAGGGGCATAAACGCAGCAGTGATAGGATTGGGGAGGTTCGGTGAGCAAATGAAGACCCTTTGAAGTCATATTGCATGGTACCCATTCCACGGGTCTCAACTCTCCAGGTTTAAGGTATTCTTCCTTCAGCTAAAACATGCATGTGGAACCCAGAGTATGATCAACCATGTGAACGGGAGACGTGTTCAAATATGTCTCAGTTTTCCTCCCCTGGTACTCGGGTGCAACATTCCAGACGCTTTACTAACACTCTCCCGACTTGGAGAGTCAGTCCCTTTAACCTCCTGTTTGGCCCAGTTTGCAATTTCTGCGGAAGATGAACAGGAATAGCGAGAACCAATGAGAGGCTAGCTGGAGGTGTCTGGACGGGCAAATTCAACTCTCATTTCCCACCAGGAAGAGGAATTAACCAAAGGCTCAGCATGCCGGGCCGAAACCAGATTAGGGCCTGAAGCCATCCTGCGGTGTTGCGGCCAGGTCACAAGAAAGCGAGTTGAAGAAAGGAGCTCAGGGGCACTGTAATTCACAAACCTGCAGAGTTATAAATGACAGCTATCGTCCAAAAATAGACTGAAGTAAGGCTGCCAAGAGGACTTGAAAGCGGGGCAGAATTGCAGGAAACCGATTTCAGGAGGTAGACTGGAATTGCATTGAAAGCATAGGAAAAGAGGCAGAACGTCCACAATGATGCACTTGGCCAAAAAGGGCGTATGCGTTTTTTCCTGAATATATTCAGGAAAAAACGCATACGCCCTTTTTGGCCAACCAAGCAAGCTTGCAAAGGAAAACTGCACTACAATGAAGTCTCACTTCCCCCCGGTCAAAAGGGCCATCTGAAAAAAGTGTAAAATCCAGAAAGGCAGGACAGGCCATGGAGAACTGGGAGCCTTGTTATGCTGATGGGCGGGATGTAAATTGCCAAGAACCACTTGGGAGAAGTGTATGGTGTTTCCTGAAACAACTAAAAAACAAAGCAACAGAACCTAGGGCACTTCCACTTATGGTCCTATAGCTTAGGGAAATTAAAATCAAAAAGACACAGCCACCCCAAAGTTTGGAACGGCTCTGTTTACAAGAACCTCGTTTACAGTACAAGTTCAACATCGCAGAAAGTGAAAAATGGATAAAGAAGTTGTGGTATTTACTTACAAAGCAATATCACTCAGCAATGAAATCTGTGTCATCAGGCCCTTAGCAGCACAATGAGTGGATTCAGGTATGATGATTCTAACTGAAATAAGTCACACAGAAAAAGAAACATCATAAGATATCACTAATACACGGAATGTAAACTTGGCTACACAGGAACTGCATTCCAAAACAGAACAGGGTCTCAAATTTAGAAAACCAACTTATGCTTGCTTAAGGGGAAAGGTGAGTTGGGGTGCTGCATAAAACCAGAGATTGAAATGAGCACAGATAAAGTTCCTTAAGCCAAATATGGAATAGACAAGAGCTACTCCTTGCTCAACGAAATGGACTCAAAACCCCATATTAAACGCCTAAGAATGTACCTGACAAGTAAGTATCTTAAAACCTATGGATTGCTATGTCTCCAAAAGAGAATCAAGCGTGTGTACAGGGGCATAAACGCAGCAGTGATAGGATTGGAGAGGTTCGGTGAGCAAATGAAGACCCTTTGAAGTCATATTGCATGGTACCCATTACACGGGTCTCAACTCTCCAGGTTTAAGGTATTCTTCCTTCAGCTAAAACATGCATGTGGAACCCAGAGTATGATCAACCATGTGAACGGGAGACGTGTTCAAATATGTCTCAGTTTTCCTCCCCTGGTACTCGGGTGCAACATTCCAGACGCTTTACTAACACTCTCCCGACTTGGAGAGTCAGTCCCTTTAACCTCCTGTTTGGCCCAGTTTGCAATTTCTGTGGAAGATGAACAGGAATAGCGAGAACCAATGAAAGAATAGCTGGAGGTGTCTGGACGGGCAAATTTAACTCTCATTTCCCACCAGGAAGAGGAATTAACCAAAGGCTCAGCGTGCCGTGCCAGAACCAGATTAGGGCCTGAAGACATCCTGCGGTGTTGCGGCCAGGCCACAAGAAAGCGAGTTGAAGAAAGGAGCTCAGGGGCACTGTAATTCACAAACCTGCAGAGTTATAAATGACAGCTATCGTCCAAAAATAGACTGAAGTAAGGCTGCCAAGAGGACTTGAAAGTGGGGCAGAATTGCAGGAAACCAATTTCAGGAGGTAGACTGGAATTGCATTGAAGGCATAGGAAAAGAGGCAGAACGTCCACAATGATGCACTTGGCCAAAAAGGGCGTATGCGTTTTTTCCTGAATATATTCAGGAAAAAACGCATACGCACTTTTTGGACAACCAAGCAAACTTGCAAAGGAAATCTGCACTACAATGAAGTCTCACTTCCCCCCGGTCAAAAGGGCCATCTGAAAAAAGTGTAAAATCCAGAAAGGCAGGACAGGCCATGGAGAACTGGGAGCCTTGTTATGCTGATGGGCGGGATGTAAATTGCCAACAGACACTCAGGAGAAGTGTATGGTGTTTCCTGAAACATCTAAAAAACAAAGCAACAGAGCCGAGGGCACTTGCGCTTATGGTCCTATAGCTTAGGGAAATTAAAATCAAAAAGACACAGCCACCCCAAAGTTTGGGACGCCTCCGTTTACAAGAACCTCGTTTACCGTACAAGTTCAATATCACAGAAAGTGAAAAATGGATAAAGAATTTGTGGTACTTACGTACAATGCAGTATCACTCAGCAATGAAATCTATGTCATCAGGCCCGTAGCAGCATAATGAGTGGATTCAGGTATGATGATTCTAACTGAAATAAGTCACACAGAAAAAGAAACATCATAAGATATCACTAATACACGGAATGTAAACTTGGCTACACAGGAACTGCATTCCAAAACAGAACAGGGTCTCAAATTTAGAAAACCAACTTATGCTTGCTTAAGGGGAAAGGTGAGTTGGGGTGCTGCATAAAACCAGAGATTGAAATGAGCACAGATAAAGTTCCTTAAGCCAAATATGGAATAGACAAGAGCTACTCCTTGCTCAACGAAATGGACTCAAAACCCCATATTAAACGCCTAAGAATGTACCTGACAAGTAAGTATCTTAAAACCTATGGATTGCTATGTCTCCAAAAGAGAATCAAGCGTGTGTACAGGGGCATAAACGCAGCAGTGATAGGATTGGAGAGGTTCGGTGAGCAAATGAAGACCCTTTGAAGTCATATTGCATGGTACCCATTACACGGGTCTCAACTCTCCAGGTTTAAGGTATTCTTCCTTCAGCTAAAACATGCATGTGGAACCCAGAGTATGATCAACCATGTGAACGGGAGACGTGTTCAAATATGTCTCAGTTTTCCTCCCCTGGTACTCGGGTGCAACATTCCAGACGCTTTACTAACACTCTCCCGACTTGGAGAGTCAGTCCCTTTAACCTCCTGTTTGGCCCAGTTTGCAATTTCTGTGGAAGATGAACAGGAATAGCGAGAACCAATGAAAGAATAGCTGGAGGTGTCTGGACGGGCAAATTTAACTCTCATTTCCCACCAGGAAGAGGAATTAACCAAAGGCTCAGCGTGCCGTGCCAGAACCAGATTAGGGCCTGAAGACATCCTGCGGTGTTGCGGCCAGGCCACAAGAAAGCGAGTTGAAGAAAGGAGCTCAGGGGCACTGTAATTCACAAACCTGCAGAGTTATAAATGACAGCTATCGTCCAAAAATAGACTGAAGTAAGGCTGCCAAGAGGACTTGAAAGTGGGGCAGAATTGCAGGAAACCAATTTCAGGAGGTAGACTGGAATTGCATTGAAGGCATAGGAAAAGAGGCAGAACGTCCACAATGATGCACTTGGCCAAAAAGGGCATATGCGTTTTTTCCTGAATATATTCAGGAAAAAACGCATACGCACTTTTTGGACAACCAAGCAAACTTGCAAAGGAAATCTGCACTACAATGAAGTCTCACTTCCCCCCGGTCAAAAGGGCCATCTGAAAAAAGTGTAAAATCCAGAAAGGCAGGACAGGCCATGGAGAACTGGGAGCCTTGTTATGCTGATGGGCGGGATGTAAATTGCCAACAGACACTCAGGAGAAGTGTATGGTGTTTCCTGAAACATCTAAAAAACAAAGCAACAGAGCCGAGGGCACTTGCGCTTATGGTCCTATAGCTTAGGGAAATTAAAATCAAAAAGACACAGCCACCCCAAAGTTTGGGACGCCTCCGTTTACAAGAACCTCGTTTACCGTACAAGTTCAATATCACAGAAAGTGAAAAATGGATAAAGAATTTGTGGTACTTACGTACAATGCAGTATCACTCAGCAATGAAATCTATGTCATCAGGCCCGTAGCAGCATAATGAGTGGATTCAGGTACGATGATTCTAACTGAAATAAGTCACACAGAAAAAGAAACATCATAAGATATCACTAATACACGGAATGTAAACTTGGCTACACAGGAACTGCATTCCAAAACAGAACAGGGTCTCAAATTTAGAAAACCAACTTATGCTTGCTTAAGGTGAAAGGTGAGTTGGGGTGCTGCATAAAACCAGAGATTGAAATGAGCACAGATAAAGTTCCTTAAGCCAAATATGGAATACACAGGAGCTACTCCTTGCTCAACGAAATGGACACAAAACCCCATATTAAACGCCTAAGAATGTACCTGACTCGTAAGTATCTAAAAACCTATGGATTGCTATGTCCCCGAAAGAGAATCAAGCATGTGTACAGGGGCATAAACGCAGCAGTGATAGGATTGGAGAGGTTCGTGAGCAAATGAAGACCCTTTGAAGTCATATTGCATGGTACCCATTACACGGGTTTCAACTACCCAGGTTTAAGGTATTCTTCCTTCATCTAAAACATGCATGTGGAACCTAGAGTATGATCAACCATGTGATCGGGAGACGTGTTCAAATATGTCTCAGTTTTCGTACCCTGGTACTCGGGTGCAACATTCCAGACGCTTTACTAACACTCTCCCCACTTGGAGAGTCAGTCCCTTTAACTCCCTGTTTGGCCCAGTTTGCAATTTCTGTGGAAGATGAACAGGTATAGCGAGAACCAATGAAAGACTAGCTGGAGGTGTCTGGATGGGCAAATATAACTCTCATTTCCCACCAGGAAGAGGAATTAACCAAAGGCTCAGCGTGCCGTGCCAGAACCAGATTAGGGCCTGAAGACATCCTGCGGTGTTGCGGCCAGGTCACAAGAAAGCGAGTTGAAGAAAGGAGCTCAGGGGCACTGTAATTCACAAACCTGCAGAGTTATAAATGACAGCTATCGTCCAAAAATAGACTGAAGTAAGGCTGCCAAGAGGACTTGAAAGCGGGGCAGAATTGCAGGAAACCGATTTCAGGAGGTAGACTGGAATTGCATTGAAAGCATAGGAAAAGAGGCAGAACGTCCACAATGATGCACTTGGCCAAAAAGGGCGTATGCGTTTTTTCCTGAATATATTCAGGAAAAAACGCATACGCCCTTTTTGGCCAACCAAGCAAGCTTGCAAAGGAAATCTGCACTACAATGAAGTCTCACTTCCCCCCGGTCAAAAGGGCCATCTGAAAAAAGTGTAAAATCCAGAAAGGCAGGACAGGCCATGGAGAACTGGGAGCCTTGTTATGCTGATGGGCGGGATGTAAATTGTCAACAACCACTTGGGAGAAGTGTATGGTGTTTCCTGAAACATCTAAAAAACAAAGCAACAGAACCTAGGGCACTTCCACTTATGGTCCTATAGCTTAGGGAAATTAAAATCAAAAAGACACAGCCACCCCAAAGTTTGGAACGGCTCTGTTTACAAGAAACTCGTTTACAGTACAAGTTCAACATCGCAGAAAGTGAAAAATGGATAAAGAAGTTGTGGTATTTACTTACAAAGCAATATCACTCAGCAATGAAATCTGTGTCATCAGGCCCTTAGCATCACAATGAGTGGATTCAGGTATGATGATTCTAACTGAAATAAGTCACACAGAAAAAGAAACATCATAAGATATCAGTAATACACGGAATGTAAACTTGGCTACACAGGAACTGAATTACAGAACAGAACAGGGTCTCAAATTTAGAAAACCAACTTATGCTTGCTTAAGGGGAAAGATGAGTTGGGGTGCAGCATAAAACCAGAGATTGAAATGAGCACAGATAAAGTTCCTTAAGCCAAATATGGAATAGACAAGAGCTACTCCTTGCTCAACGAAATGGACTCAACACCGCATATTAAACGCCTAAGAATGTACCTGACTAGTAAGTATCTTAAAACCTATGGATTGCTATGTCTCTGAAAGAGAATCAAGCATGTGTACATGGGCATAAATGCAGCAGTGATAGGATTGGAGAGGTTCGGTGAGCAAATGAAGACCCTTTGAAGTCATATTGCATGGTACCCATTACACGGGTCTCAACTCTCCAGGTTTAAGGTATTCTTCCTTCAGCTAAAACATGCATGTGGAACCCAGAGTATGATCAACCATGTGAACGGGAGACGTGTTCAAATATGTCTCAGTTTTCCTCCCCTGGTACTCGGGTGCAACATTCCAGACGCTTTACTAACACTCTCCCGACTTGGAGAGTCAGTCCCTTTAACCTCCTGTTTGGCCCAGTTTGCAATTTCTGTGGAAGATGAACAGGAATAGCGAGAACCAATGAGAGGCTAGCTGGAGGTGTCTGGACGGGCAAATTCAACTCTCATTTCCCACCAGGAAGAGGAATTAACCAAAGGCTCAGCATGCCGGGCCGGAACCAGATTAGGGCCTGAAGCCATCCTGCGGTGTTGCGGCCGGGTCACAAGAAAGCGAGTTGAAGAAAGGAGCTCAGGGGCACTGTAATTCACAAACCTGCAGAGTTATAAATGACAGCTATCGTCCAAAAATAGACTGAAGTAAGGCTGCCAAGAGGACTTGAAAGCGGGGCAGAATTGCAGGAAACCGATTTCAGGAGGTAGACTGGAATTGCATTGAAAGCATAGGAAAAGAGGCAGAACGTCCACAATGATGCACTTGGCCAAAAAGGGCGTATGCGTTTTTTCCTGAATATATTCAGGAAAAAACGCATACGCACTTTTTGGCCAACCAAGCAAGCTTGCAAAGGAAATCTGCACTACAATGAAGTCTCACTTCCCCCCGGTCAAAAGGGCCATCTGAAAAAAGTGTAAAATCCAGAAACGCAGGACAGGCCATGGAGAACTGGGAGACTTGTTATGCTGATGGGCGGGATGTAAATTGCCAACAGACACTCGGGAGAAGTGTATGGTGTTTCCTGAAACATCTAAAAAACAAAGCAACAGAACCTAGGGCACTTCCACTTATGGTCCTATAGCTTAGGGAAATTAAAATCAAAAAGACACAGCCACCCCAAAGTTTGGAATGGCTCTGTTTACAAGAACCTCGTTTACAGTACAAGTTCAACATCGCAGAAAGTGAAAAATGGATAAAGAAGTTGTGGTATTTACTTACAAAGCAATATCACTCAGCAATGAAATCTGTGTCATCAGGCCCTTAGCAGCACAATGAGTGGATTCAGGTATGATGATTCTAACTGAAATAAGTCACACAGAAAAAGAAACATCATAAGATATCAGTAATACACGGAATGTAAACTTGGCTACACAGGAACTGCATTCCAAAACAGAACAGGGTCTCAAATTTAGAAAACCAACTTATGCTTGCTTAAGGGGAAAGGTGAGTTGGCGTGCTGCATAAAACCAGAGATTGAAATGAGCACAGATAAAGTTCCTTAAGCCAAATATGGAATAGACAAGAGCTACTCCTTGCTCAACGAAATGGACTCAAAACCCCATATTAAACGCATAAGAATGTACCTGACTAGTAAGTATCTTAAAACCTATGGATTGCTATGTCTCCAAAAGAGAATCAAGCGTGTGTACAGGGGCATAAAAGCAGCAGTGATAGGATTGGAGAGGTTCGGTGAGCAAATGAAGACCCTTTGAAGTCATATTGCATAGTACCCATTCCACGGGTCTCAACTCTCCAGGTTTAAGGTATTGTTCCTTCAGCTAAAACATGCATGTGGAACCTAGATTATGATCAACCATGTGATCGGGAGACGTGTTCAAATATGTCTCAGTTTTCGTACCCTGGCACTCGGGTTCAACATTCCAGACGCTTTACTAACACTCTCCCCACTTGGAGAGTCAGTCCCTTTAACCTCCTGTTTGGCCCAGTTTGCAATTTCTGTGGAAGATGAACAGGAATAGCGAGAACCAATGAGAGACTAGCTGGAGGTGTCTGGATGGGCAAATTTAACTCTCATTTCCCACCAGGAAGAGGAATTAACCAAAGGCTCAGCGTGCCGTGCCGGAACCAGATTAGGGCCTGTAGACATCCTGCGGTGTTGCGGCCAGGTCACAAGAAAGCGAGTTGAAGAAAGGAGCTCAGGGGCACTGTAATTCACAAACCTGCAGAGTTATAAATGACAGCTATCGTCCAAAAATAGACTGAAGTAAGGCTGCCAAGAGCACTTGAAAGCGGGGCAGAATTGCAGGAAACCGATTTCAGGAGGTAGACTGGAATTGCATTGAAGGCATAGGAAAAGAGGCAGAAGGTCCACAATGATGCACTTGGCCAAAAAGGGCGTATGCGTTTTTTCCTGAATATATTCAGGAAAAAACGCATACGCCCTTTTTGGCCAACCAAGCAAACTTGCAAAGGAAATCTGCACTACAATAAAGTCTCACTTCTCCCCGGTCAAAAGGGCCATCTGAAAAAAGTGTAAACTCCAGAAAGGCAGGACAGGCCATGGAGAACTGGGAGCCTTGTTATGCTGATGGGAGGGATGTAAATTGCCAACAGACACTCAGGAGAAGTGTATGGTGTTTCCTGAAACATCTAAAAAACAAAGCATCAGAGCCTAGGGCACTTCCACTTATGGTCCTATAGCTTAGGGAAATTAAAATCAAAAAGACACAGCCACCCCAAAGTTTGGAACGGCTCTGTTTACAAGAACCTCGTTTACAGTACAAGTTCAACATCGCAGAAAGTGAAAAATGGATAAAGAAGTTGTGGTATTTACTTACAAAGCAATATCACTCAGCAATGAAATCTGTGTCATCAGGCCCTTAGCAGCACAATGAGTGGATTCAGGTATGATGATTCTAACTGAAATAAGTCACACAGAAAAAGAAACATCATAAGATATCACTAATACACGGAATGTAAACTTGGCTACACAGGAACTGCATTCCAAAACAGAACAGGGTCTCAAATTTAGAAAACCAACTTATGCTTGCTTAAGGGGAAAGGTGAGTTGGGGTGCTGCATAAAACCAGAGATTGAAATGAGCACAGATAAAGTTCCTTAAGCCAAATATGGAATAAACAAGAGCTACTCCTTGCTCAACGAAATGGACTCAAAACCCCATATTAAACGCCTAAGAATGTACCTGACTAGTAAGTATCTTAAAACCTATGGATTGCTATGTCTCCAAAAGAGAATCAAGCGTGTGTACAGGGGCATAAACACAGCAGTGATAGGATTGGAGAGGTTCGGTGAGCAAATGAAGACCCTTTGAAGTCATATTGCATGGTACCCATTACACGGGTCTCAACTCTCCAGGTTTAAGGTATTCTTCCTTCAGCTAAAACATGCATGTGGAACCCAGAGTATGATCAACCATGTGAACGGGAGACGTGTTCAAATATGTCTCAGTTTTCCTCCCCTGGTACTCGGGTGCAACATTCCAGACGCTTTACTAACACTCTCCCCACTTGGAGAGTCAGTCCCTTTAACCTCCTGTTTGGCCCAGTTTGCAATTTCTGTGGAAGATGAACAGGAATAGCGAGAACCAATGAGAGGCTAGCTGGAGGTGTCTGGACGGGCAAATTCAACTTTCATTTCCCACCAGGAAGAGGAATTAACCAAAGGCTCAGCATGCCGGGCCGGAACCAGATTAGGGCCTGAAGCCATCCTGCGGTGTTGCGGCCAGGTCACAAGAAAGCGAGTTGAAGAAAGGAGCTCAGGGGCACTGTAATTCACAAACCTGCAGAGTTATAAATGACAGCTATCGTCCAAAAATAGACTGAAGTAAGGCTGCCAAGAGGACTTGAAAGCGGGGCAGAATTGCAGGAAACCGATTTCAGGAGGTAGACTGGAATTGCATTGAAAGCATAGGAAAAGAGGCAGAACGTCCACAATGATGCACTTGGCCAAAAAGGGCGTATGCGTTTTTTCCTGAATATATTCAGGAAAAAACGCATACGCCCTTTTTGGCCAACCAAGCAAGCTTGCAAAGGAAATCTGCACTACAATGAAGTCTCACTTCCCCCCGGTCAAAAGGGCCATCTGAAAAAAGTGTAAAATCCAGAAAGGCAGGACAGGCCATGGAGAACTGGGAGCCTTGTTATGCTGATGGGCGGGATGTAAATTGCCAAGAACCACTTGGGAGAAGTGTATGGTGTTTCCTGAAACAACTAAAAAACAAAGCAACAGAACCTAGGGCACTTCCACTTATGGTCCTATAGCTTAGGGAAATTAAAATGAAAAAGACACAGCCACCCCAAAGTTTGGAACGGCTCTGTTTACAAGAACCTCGTTTACAGTACAAGTTCAACATCGCAGAAAGTGAAAAATGGATAAAGAAGTTGTGGTATTTACTTACAAAGCAATATCACTCAGCAATGAAATCTGTGTCATCAGGCCCTTAGCAGCACAATGAGTGGATTCAGGTATGATGATTCTAACTGAAATAAGTCACACAGAAAAAGAAACATCATAAGATATCACTAATACACGGAATGTAAACTTGGCTACACAGGAACTGCATTCCAAAACAGAACAGGGTCTCAAATTTAGAAAACCAACTTATGCTTGCTTAAGGGGAAAGGTGAGTTGGGGTGCTGCATAAAACCAGAGATTGAAATGAGCACAGATAAAGTTCCTTAAGCCAAATATGGAATAGACAAGAGCTACTCCTTGCTCAACGAAATGGACTCAACACCGCATATTAAACGCCTAAGAATGTACCTGACTAGTAAGTATCTTAAAACCTATGGATTGCTATGTCTCCGAAAGAGAATCAAGCATGTGTACAGGGGCATAAACGCAGCAGTGATAGGATTGGAGAGGTTCGGTGAGCAAATGAAGACCCTTTGAAGTCATATTGCATGGTACCCATTCCACGGGTTTCAACTACCCAGGTTTTAGGTATTCTTCCTTCAGCTAAAACATGCATGTGGAACCCAGAGTATGATCAACCATGTGATCGGGAGACGTGTTCAAATATGTCTCAGTTTTCCTCCCCTGGTACTCGGGTGCAACATTCCAGACGCTTTACTAACACTCTCCCCACTTGGAGAGTCAGCGCCTTTAACCTCCTGTTTGGCCCAGTTTGCAATTTCTGCGGAAGATGAACAGGAATAGCGAGAACCAATGAGAGGCTAGCTGGAGGTGTCTGGACGGGCAAATTTAACTCTCATTTCCCACCAGGAAGAGGAAATAACCAAAGGCTCAGCGTGCCGTACCGGAACCAGATTAGGGCCTGAAGTCATCCTGCGGTGTTGCGGCCAGCTCAAAAGAAACCGAGTTGAAGAAAGGAGCGCAGGGCACTGTAATTCACAAACCTGCAGAGTTATAAATGACAGCTATCGTCCAAAAATAGACTGAAGTAAGGCTGCCCAGAGGACTTGAAAGCGGGGCAGAATTGCAAGAAACCGATTTCAGGAGGTAGACTGGAATTGCATTGAAAGCATAGGAATAGAGGCAGAACGTCCACAATGATGCACTTGGCCAAAAAGGGCGTATGCGTTTTTTCCTGAATATATTCAGGAAAAAACGCATACGCCCTTTTTGGCCAACCAAGCAAGCTTGCAAAGGAAATCTGCACTACAATGAAGTCTCACTTCCCCCCGGTCAAAAGGGCCATCTGAAAAAAGTGTAAAATCCAGAAAGGCAGGACAGGCCATGGAGAACTGGGAGCCTTGTTATGCTGATGGGCGGGATGTAAATTGCCAACAACCACTCGGGAGAAGTGTATGGTGTTTCCTGAAACATCTAAAAAACAAAGCAACAGAGCCTAGGGCACTTCCACTTATGGTCCTATAGCTTAGGGAAATTAAAATCAAAAAGACACAGCCACCCCAAAGTTTGGAACAGCTCTGTTTACAAGAACCTCGTTTACAGTACAAGTTCAACATCGCAGAAAGTGAAAAATGGATAAAGAAGTTGTGGTATTTACTTACAAAGCAATATCACTCAGCAATGAAATCTGTGTCATCAGGCCCTTAGCAGCACAATGAGTGGATTCAGGTATGATGATTCTAACTGAAATAAGTCACACAGAAAAAGAAACATCATAAGATATCAGTAATACACGGAATGTAAACTTGGCTACACAGGAACTGAATTACAGAACAGAACAGGGTCTCAAATTTAGAAAACCAACTTATACTTGCTTAAGGGTAAAGGTGAGTTGGGGTGCTGCATAAAACAAGAGATTGAAATGAGCACAGATAAAGTTCCTTAAGTCAAATATGGAATAGACAAGAGCTACTCCTTGCTCAACGAAATGGACTCAACACCGCATATTAAACGCCTAAGAATGTACCTGACTAGTAAGTATCGTAAAACCTATGGATTGCTATGTCTCCAAAAGAGAATCAAGCATGTGTACAGGGGCATAAACGCAGCAGTGCTAGGATTGGAGAGGTTCGGTGAGCAAATGAAGACCCTTTGAAGTCATATTGCATGGTACCCATTCCACGGGTTTCAACTACCCAGGTTTAAGGTATTCTTCCTTCAGCTAAAACATGCATGTGGAACCTAGAGTATGATCAACCATGTGATCGGGAGACGTGTTCAAATATATCTCAGTTTTCCTCCCCTGGTACTCGGGTGCAACATTCCAGACGCTTTACTAACACTCTCCCCACTTGGAGAGTCAGTCCCTTTAACCTCCTGTTTGGCCCAGTTTGCAATTTCTGCGGAAGATGAACAGGAATAGCGAGAACCAATGAGAGGCTAGCTGGAGGTGTCTGGACGGGCAAATTTAACTCTCATTTCCCACCAGGAAGAGGAATTAACCAAAGGCTCAGCATGCCGGGCCGGAACCAGATTAGGGCCTGAAGCCATCCTGCGGTGTTGCGGCCAGGTCACAAGAAAGCGAGTTGAAGAAAGGAGCTCAGGGGCACTGTAATTCACAAACCTGCAGAGTTATAAATGACAGCTATCGTCCAAAAATAGACTGAAGTAAGGCTGCCAAGAGGACTTGAAAGCGGGGCAGAATTGCAGGAAACCGATTTCAGGAGGTAGACTGGAATTGCATTGAAAGCATAGGAAAAGAGGCAGAACGTCCACAATGATGCACTTGGCCAAAAAGGGCGTATGCGTTTTTTCCTAAATATAATCAGGAAAAAACGCATACGCCCTTTTTGGCCAACCAAGCAAGCTTGCAAAGGAAATCTGCACTACAATGAAGTCTCACTTCCCCCCGGTCAAAAGGGCCATCTGAAAATAGTGTAAAATCCAGAAAGGCAGGACAGGCCATGGAGAACTGGGAGCCTTGTTATGCTGATGGGCGTGATGTAAATTGCCAACAGACACTCGGGAGAAGTGTATGGTGTTTCCTGAAACATCTAAAAAACAAAGCAACAGAGCCTAGGGCACTGCCACTTATGGTCCTATAGCTTAGGGAAATTAAAATCAAAAAGACACAGCCACCCCAAAGTTTGGGACGCCTCTGTTTACAACAACCTCGTTTACAGTACAAGTTCAACATCGCAGAAAGTGAAAAATGGATAAAGAAGTTGTGGTATTTACTTACAAAGCAATATCACTCAGCAATGAAATCTATGTCATCAGGCCCTTAGCATCACAATGAGTGGATTCAGGTATGATAATTCTAACTGAAATAAGTCACACAGAAAAAGAAACATCATAAGATATCAGTAATACATGGAATGTAAACTTGGCTACACAGGAACTGAATTACAGAACAGAACAGGGTCTCAAATTTAGAAAACCAACTTATGCTTGCTTAAGGGTAAAGGTGAGTTGGGGTGCTGCATAAAACCAGAGATTGAAATGAGCACAGATAAAGTTCCTTAAGTCAAATATGGAATAGACAAGAGCTACTCCTTGCTCAACGAAATGGACTCAACACCGCATATTAAATGCCTAAGAATGTACCTGACTAGTAAGTATCGTAAAACCTATGGATTGCTATGTCTCCGAAAGAGAATCAAGCATGTGTACAGGGGCATAAACGCAGCAGTGATAGGATTGGAGAGGTTCGGTGAGCAAATGAAGACCCTTTGAAGTCATATTGCATGGTACCCATTTCACGGGTCTCAACTCTCCAGGTTTAAGGTATTCTTCCTTCAGCTAAAACATGCATGTGGAACCCAAGTATGATCAACCATGTGAACGGGAGACGTGTTCAAATATGTCTCAGTTTTCCTCCCCTGGTACTCGGGTGCAACATTCCAGACGCTTTACTAACACTCTCCCCACTTGGAGAGTCAGCGCCTTTAACCTCCTGTTTGGCCCAGTTTGCAATTTCTGCGGAAGATGAACAGGAATAGCGAGAACCAATGAGAGGCTAGCTGGAGGTGTCTGGACGGGCAAATTTAACTCTCATTTCCCACCAGGAAGAGGAAATAACCAAAGGCTCAGCGTGCCGTACCGGAACCAGATTAGGGCCTGAAGCCATCCTGCGGTGTTGCGGCCAGCTCACAAGAAAGCGAGTTGAAGAAAGGAGCTCAGGGGCACTGTAATTCACAAACCTGCAGAGTTATAAATGACAGCTATTGTCCAAAAATAGACTGAAGTAAGGCTGCCAAGAGGACTTGAAAACGGGGCAGAATTGCAGGAAACCGATTTCAGGAGGTAGACTGGAATTGCATTGAAAGCATAGGAAAAGAGGCAGAACGTCCACAATGATGCACTTGGCCAAAAAGGGCGTATGCGTTGTTTCCTGAATATATTCAGGAAAAAACGCATACGCCCTTTTTGGCCAACCAAGCAAGCTTGCAAAGGAAATCTGCACTACAATGAAGTCTCACTTCCCCCCGGTCAAAAGGGCCATCTGAAAAAAGTGTAAAATCCAGAAAGGCAGGACAGGCCATGGAGAACTGGGAGCCTTGTTATGCTGATGGGCGGGATGTAAATTGCCAACAGACACTCGGGAGAAGTGTATGGTGTTTCCTGAAACATCTAAAAAACAAAGCAACAGAGCCTAGGGCACTTCCACTTATGGTCCTATAGCTTAGGGAAATTAAAATCAAAAAGACACAGCCACCCCAAAGTTTGGAACAGCTCTGTTTACAAGAACCTCGTTTACAGTACAAGTTCAACATCGCAGAAAGTGAAAAATGGATAAAGAAGTTGTGGTATTTACTTACAAAGCAATATCACTCAGCAATGAAATCTGTGTCATCAGGTCCTTAGCAGCACAATGAGTGGATTCAGGTATGATGATTCTAACTGAAATAAGTCACACAGAAAAAGAAACATCATAAGATATCAGTAATACGCGGAATGTAAACTTGGCTACACAGGAACTGAATTACAGAACAGAAGAGGGTCTCAAATTTAGAAAACCAACTTATGCTTGCTTAAGGGTAAAGGTGAGTTGGGGTGCTGCATAAAACCAGAGATGGAAATGAGCACAGATAAAGTTCCTTAAGCCAAATATGGAATAGACAAGAGCTACTCCTTGCTCAACGAAATGGACTCAACACCCCATATTAAACGCCTAAGAATGTACCTGATTAGTAAGTATCTTAAAACTTATGGATTGCTATGTCTCCGAAAGAGAATCAAGCATGTGTACAGGGGCATAAACGCAGCAGTGATAGGATTGGAGAGGTTCGGTGAGCAAATGAAGACCCTTTGAAGTCATATTGCATGGTACCCATTCCACAGGTTTCAACTACCCAGGTTTAAGGTATTCTTCCTTCAGCTAAAACATGCATGTGGAACCTAGAGTATGATCAACCATGTGATCGGGAGACGTGTTCAAATATGTCTCAGTTTTCCTCCCCTGGTACTCGGGTGCAACATTCCAGACGCTTTACTAACACTCTCCCCACTTGGAGAGTCACTCCCTTTAACCTCCTGTTTGGCCCAGTTTGCAATTTCTGCGGAAGATGAACAGGAATAGCGAGAACCAATGAGAGGCTAGCTGGAGGTGTCTGGACGGGCAAATTTAACTCTCATTTCCCACCAGGAAGAGGAATTAACCAAAGGCTCAGCATGCCGGGCCGGAACCAGATTAGGGCCTGAAGCCATCCTGTGGTGTTGCGGCCAGGTCACAAGAAAGCGAGTTGAAGAAAGGAGCTCAGGGGCACTGTAATTCACAAACCTGCAGAGTTATAAATGACAGCTATCGTCCAAAAATAGACTGAAGTAAGGCTGCCCAGAGGACTTGAAAGCGGGGCAGAATTGCAGGAAACCGATTTCAGGAGGTAGACTGGAATTGCATTGAAAGCATAGGAAAAGAGGCAGAACGTCCACAATGATGCACTTGGCCAAAAAGGGCGTATGCGTTTTTTCCTGAATATAATCAGGAAAAAACGCATACGCCCTTTTTGGCCAACCAAGCAAGCTTGCAAAGGAAATCTGCACTACAATGAAGTCTCACTTCCCCCCGGTCAAAAGGGCCATCTGAAAAAAGTGTAAAATCCAGAAAGGCAGGACAGGCCATGGAGAACTGGGAGACTTGTTATGCTGATGGGCGGGATGTAAATTGCCAACAGACACTCGGGAGAAGTGTATGGTGTTTCCTGAAACATCTAAAAAACAAAGCAACAGAACCTAGGGCACTTCCACTTATGGTCCTATAGCTTAGGGAAATTAAAATCAAAAAGACACAGCCACCCCAAAGTTTGGAATGGCTCTGTTTACAAGAACCTCGTTTACAGTACAAGTTCAACATCGCAGAAAGTGAAAAATGGATAAAGAAGTTGTGGTATTTACTTACAAAGCAATATCACTCAGCAATGAAATCTGTGTCATCAGGCCCTTAGCAGCACAATGAGTGGATTCAGGTATGATGATTCTAACTGAAATAAGTCACACAGAAAAAGAAACATCATAAGATATCAGTAATACACGGAATGTAAACTTGGCTACACAGGAACTGAATTACAGAACAGAACAGGGTCTCAAATTTAGAAAACCAACTTATGCTTGCTTAAGGGTAAAGGTGAGTTGGGGTGCTGCATAAAACCAGAGATTGAAATGAGCACAGATAAAGTTCCTTAAGCCAAATATGGAATAGACAAGAGCTACTCCTTGCTCAACGAAATGGACTCAACACCGCATATTAAACGCCTAAGAATGTACCTGACTAGTAAGTATCTTAAAACCTATAGATTGCTATGTCTCCGAAAGAGAATCAAGCATGTGTACAGGGGCATAAACGCAGCAGTGATAGGATTGGAGAGGTTCGGTGAGCAAATGAAGACCCTTTGAAGTCATATTGCATGGTACCCATTCCACAGGTTTCAACTACCCAGGTTTTAGGTATTCTTCCTTCAGCTAAAACATGCATGTGGAACCCAGAGTATGATCAACCATGTGATCGGGAGACGTGTTCAAATATGTCTCAGTTTTCCTCCCCTGGTACTCGGGTGCAACATTCCAGACGCTTTACTAACACTCTCCCCACTTGGAGAGTCAGCGCCTTTAACCTCCTGTTTGGCCCAGTTTGCAATTTCTGCGGAAGATGAACAGGAATAGCGAGAACCAATGAGAGGCTAGCTGGAGGTGTCTGGACGGGCAAATTTAACTCTCATTTCCCACCAGGAGGAGGAAATAACCAAAGGCTCAGCGTGCCGTGCCAGAACCAGATTAGGGCATGAAGCCATCCTGCGGTGTTGCGGCCAGGTCACAAGAAAGCGAGTTGAAGAAAGGAGCTCAGGGGCACTGTAATTCACAAACCTGCAGAGTTATAAATGACAGCTATCGTCCAAAAATAGACTGAAGTAAGGCTGCCAAGAGGACTTGAAAGCGGGGCAGAATTGCAGGAAACCGATTTCAGGAGATAGACTGGAATTGCATTGAAAGCATAGGAAAAGAGGCAGAACGTCCACAATGATGCACTTGGCCAAAAAGGGCGTATGCGTTTTTTCCTGAATATATTCAGGAAAAAACGCATACGCACTTTTTGGCCAACCAAGCAAGCTTGCACAGGAAATCTGCACTACAATGAAGTATCACTTCCCCCCGGTCAAAAGGGCCATCTGAAAAAAGTGTAAAATCCAGAAAGGCAGGACAGGCCATGGAGAACTGGGAGCCTTGTTATGCTGATGGGCGGGATGTAAATTGCCAACAACCACTCGGGAGAAGTGTATGGTGTTTCCTGAAACATCTAAAAAACAAAGCAACAGAACCTAGGGCACTTCCACTTATGGTCCTATAGCTTAGGGAAATTAAAATCAAAAAGACACAGCCACCCCAAACTTTGGAACGGCTCTGTTTACAAGAACCTCGTTTACAGTACAAGTTCAACATCGCAGAAAGTGAAAAATGGATAAAGAAGTTGTGGTATTTACTTACAAAGCAATATCACTCAGCAATGAAATCTGTGTCATCAGGCCCTTAGCAGCACAATGAGTGGATTCAGGTATGATGATTCTAACTGAAATAAGTCACACAGAAAAAGAAACATCATAAGATATCAGTAATACACGGAATGTAAACTTGGCTACACAGGAACTGAATTACAGAACAGAACAGGGTCTCAAATTTAGAAAACCAACTTATTCTTGCTTAAGGGTAAAGGTGAGTTGGGGTGCTGCATAAAACCAGAGATTGAAATGAGCACAGATAAAGTTCCTTAAGCCAAATATGGAATAGACAAGAGCTACTCCTTGCTCAACGAAATGGACTCAACACCCCATATTAAACGCCTAAGAATGTACCTGACTAGTAAGTATCTTTAAACCTATGGATTGCTATGTCTCCGAAAGAGAATCAAGCATGTGTACAGGGGCATAAACGCAGCAGTGCTAGGATTGGAGAGGTTCGGTGAGCAAATGAAGACCCTTTGAAGTCATATTGCATGGTACCCATTCCACAGGTTTCACCTACCCAGGTTTAAGGTATTCTTCCTTCAGCTAAAACATGCATGTGGAACCTAGAGTATGATCAACCATGTGATCGGGAGACGTGTTCAAATATGTCTCAGTTTTCCTCCCCTGGTACTCGGGTGCAACATTCCAGATGCTTTACTAACACTCTCCCCACTTGGAGAGTCAGTCCCTTTAACCTCCTGTTTGGCCCAGTTTGCAATTTCTGCGGAAGATGAACAGGAATAGCGAGAACCAATGAGAGGCTAGCTGGAGGTGTCTGGACGGGCAAATTTAACTCTCATTTCCCACCAGGAAGAGGAATTAACCAAAGGCTCAGCATGCCGGGCCGGAACCAGATTAGGGCCTGAAGCCATCCTGCGGTGTTGCGGCCAGGTCACAAGAAAGCGAGTTGAAGAAAGGAGCTCAGGGGCACTGTAATTCACAAACCTGCAGAGTTATAAATGACAGCTATCGTCCAAAAATAGACTGAAGTAAGGCTGCCAAGAGGACTTGAAAGCGGGGCAGAATTGCAGGAAACCGATTTCAGGAGGTAGACTGGAATTGCATTGAAAGCATAGGAAAAGAGGCAGAACGTCCACAATGATGCACTTGGCCAAAAAGGGCGTATGCGTTTTTTCCTGAATATATTCAGGAAAAAACGCATACGCCCTTTTTGGCCAACCAAGCAAGCTTGCAAAGGAAATCTGCACTACAATGAAGTCTCACTTCCCCCCGGTCAAAAGGGCCATCTGAAAAAAGTGTAAAATCCAGAAAGGCAGGACAGGCCATGGAGAACTGGGAGACTTGTTATGCTGATGGGCGGGATGTAAATTGCCAACAGACACTCGGGAGAAGTGTATGGTGTTTCCTGAAACATCTAAAAAACAAAGCAACAGAACCTAGGGCACTTCCACTTATGGTCCTATAGCTTAGGGAAATTAAAATCAAAAAGACACAGCCACCCCAAAGTTTGGAATGGCTCTGTTTACAAGAACCTCGTTTACAGTACAAGTTCAACATCGCAGAAAGTGAAAAATGGATAAAGAAGTTGTGGTATTTACTTACAAAGCAATATCACTCAGCAATGAAATCTGTGTCATCAGGCCCTTAGCAGCACAATGAGTGGATTCAGGTATGATGATTCTAACTGAAATAAGTCACACAGAAAAAGAAACATCATAAGATATCAGTAATACACGGAATGGAAACTTGGCTACACAGGAACTGAATTACAGAACAGAACAGGGTCTCAAATTTAGAAAACCAACTTATGCTTGCTTAAGGGTAAAGGTGAGTTGGGGTGCTGCATAAAACCAGAGATTGAAATGAGCACAGATAAAGTTCCTTAAGCCAAATATGGAATAGACAAGAGCTACTCCTTGCTCAACGAAATGGACTCAACACCGCATATTAAACGCCTAAGAATGTACCTGACTAGTAAGTATCTTAAAACCTATAGATTGCTATGTCTCCGAAAGAGAATCAAGCATGTGTACAGGGGCATAAACGCAGCAGTGATAGGATTGGAGAGGTTCGGTGAGCAAATGAAGACCCTTTGAAGTCATATTGCATGGTACCCATTCCACAGGTTTCAACTACCCAGGTTTTAGGTATTCTTCCTTCAGCTAAAACATGCATGTGGAACCCAGAGTATGATCAACCATGTGATCGGGAGACGTGTTCAAATATGTCTCAGTTTTCCTCCCCTGGTACTCGGGTGCAACATTCCAGACGCTTTACTAACACTCTCCCCACTTGGAGAGTCAGCGCCTTTAACCTCCTGTTTGGCCCAGTTTGCAATTTCTGCGGAAGATGAACAGGAATAGCGAGAACCAATGAGAGGCTAGCTGGAGGTGTCTGGACGGGCAAATTTAACTCTCATTTCCCACCAGGAAGAGGAATTAACCAAAGGCTCAGCATGCCGGGCCGGAACCAGATTAGGGCCTGAAGCCATCCTGCGGTGTTGCGGCCAGGTCACAAGAAAGCGAGTTGAAGAAAGGAGCTCAGGGGCACTGTAATTCACAAACCTGCAGAGTTATAAATGACAGCTATCATCCAAAAATAGACTGAAGTAAGGCTGCCAAGAGGACTTGAAAGCGGGGCAGAATTGCAGGAAACCGATTTCAGGAGGTAGACTGGAATTGCATTGAAAGCATAGGAAAAGAGGCAGAACGTCCACAATGATGCACTTGGCCAAAAAGGGCGTATGCGTTTTTTCCTGAATATATTCAGGAAAAAACGCATACGCCCTTTTTGGCCAACCAAGCAAGCTTGCAAAGGAAATCTGCACTACAATGAAGTCTCACTTCCCCCCGGTCAAAAGGGCCATCTGAAAAAAGTGTAAAATCCAGAAAGGCAGGACAGGCCATGGAGAACTGGGAGCCTTGTTATGCTGATGGGCGGGATGTAAATTGCCAACAACCACTTGGGAGAAGTGTATGGTGTTTCCTGAAACATCTAAAAAACAAAGCAACAGAACCTAGGGCACTTCCACTTATGGTTCTATAGCTTAGGGAAATTAAAATCAAAAAGACACAGCCACCCCAAAGTTTGGAACGGCTCTGTTTACAAGAACCTCGTTTACAGTACAAGTTCAACATCGCAGAAAGTGAAAAATGGATAAAGAAGTTGTGGTATTTACTTACAAAGCAATATCACTCAGCAATGAAATCTGTGTCATCAGGCCCTTAGCAGCACAATGAGTGGATTCAGGTATGATGATTCTAACTGAAATAAGTCACACAGAAAAAGAAACATCATAAGATATCAGTAATACACGGAATGAAAACTTGGCTACACAGGAACTGAATTACAGAACAGAACAGGGTCTCAAATTTAGAAAACCAACTTATTCTTGCTTAAGGGTAAAGGTGAGTTGGGGTGCTGCATAAAACCAGAGATTGAAATGAGCACAGATAAAGTTCCTTAAGCCAAATATGGAATAGACAAGAGCTACTCCTTGCTCAACGAAATGGACTCAAAACCCCATATTAAACGCCTAAGAATGTACCTGACTAGTAAGTATCTTAAAACCTATGGATTGCTATGTCTCCGAAAGAGAATCAAGCATGTGTACAGGGGCATAAACGCAGCAGTGATAGGATTGGAGAGGTTCGGTGAGCAAATGAAGACCCTTTGAAGTCATATTGCATGGTACCCATTCCACGGGTTTCAACTACCCAGGTTTAAGGTATTCTTCCTTCAGCTAAAACATGCATGTGGAACCTAGAGTATGATCAACCATGTGATTGGGAGACGTGTTCAAATATGTCTCAGTTTTACTCCCCTGGTACTCGGGTGCAACATTCCAGACGCTTTACTAACACTCTCCCCACTTGGAGAGTCAGTCCCTTTAACCTCCTGTTTGGCCCAGTTTGCAATTTCTGCAGAAGATGAACAGGAATAGCGAGAACCAATGAGAGGCTAGCTGGAGGTGTCTGGACGGGCAAATTTAACTCTCATTTCCCACCAGGAAGAGGAATTAACCAAAGGCTCAGCGTGCCGTGCCGGAACCAGATTAGGGCCTGAAGCCATCCTGCGGTGTTGCGGCCAGCTCAAAAGAAAGCGAGTTGAAGAAAGGAGCTCAGGGGCACTGTAATTCACAAACCTGCAGAGTTATAAATGACAGCTATCGTCCAAAAATAGACTGAAGTAAGGCTGCCAAGAGGACTTGAAAGCGGGGCAGAATTGCAGGAAACCGATTTCAGGAGGTAGACTGGAATTGCATTGAAAGCATAGGAAAAGAGGCAGAACGTCCACAGTGATGCACTTGGCCAAAAAGGGCGTATGCGTTTTTTCCTGAATATATTCAGGAAAAAACGCATACGCCCTTTTTGGCCAACCAAGCAAGCTTGCAAAGGAAATCTGCACTACAATGAAGTCTCACTTCCCCCCGGTCAAAAGGGCCATCTGAAAAAAGTGTAAAATCCAGAAAGGCAGGACAGGCCATGGAGAACTGGGAGCCTTGTTATGCTGATGGGCGGGATGTAAATTGCCAACAGACACTCGGGAGAAGTGTATGGTGTTTCCTGAAACATCTAAAAAACAAAGCAACAGAGCCTAGGGCACTGCCACTTATGGTCCTATAGCTTAGGGAAATTAAAATCAAAAAGACACAGCCACCCCAAAGTTTGGAACGGCTCTGTTTACAAGAACCTCGTTTACAGTACAAGTTCAACATCGCAGAAAGTGAAAAATGGATAAAGAAGTTGTGGTATTTACTTACAAAGCAATATCACTCAGCAATGAAATCTGTGTCATCAGGCCCTTAGCAGCACAATGAGTGGATTCAGGTATGATGATTCTAACTGAAGTAAGTCACACAGAAAAAGAAACATCATAAGATATCAGTAATACACGGAATGTAAACTTGGCTACACAGGAACTGAATTACAGAACAGAACAGGGTCTCAAATTTAGAAAACCAACTTATGCTTGCTTAAGGGTAAAGATGAGTTGGGGTGCTGCATAAAACCAGAGATTGAAATGAGCACAGATAAAGTTCCTTAGGTCAAATATGGAATAGACAAGAGCTACTCCTTGCTCAACGAAATGGACTCAACACCGCATATTAAACGCCTAAGAATGTACCTGACTAGTAAGTATGTTAAAACCTATGGATTGCTATGTCTCCGAAAGAGAATCAAGCATGTGTACAGGGGCATAAACGCAGCAGTGATAGGATTGGAGAGGTTCGGTGAGCAAATGAAGACCCTTTGAAGTCATATTGCATGGTACCCATTCCACGGGTTTCAACTACCCAGGTTTTAGGTATTCTTCCTTCAGCTAAAACATGCATGTGGAACCCAGAGTATGATCAACCATGTGATCGGGAGACGTGTTCAAATATGTCTCAGTTTTTGTACCCTGGTACTCGGGTGCAACATTCCAGACGCTTTACTAACACTCTCCCGACTTGGAGAGTCAGTGTCTTTAACCTCCTGTTTGGCCCAGTTTGCAATTTCTGCGGAAGATGAACAGGAATAGCGAGAACCAATGAGAGACTAGCTGGAGGTGTCTGGACGGGCAAATTTAACTCTCATTTCCCACCAGGAAGAGGAATTAACCAAAGGCTCAGCGTGCCGTGCCGGAACCAGATTAGGGCATGAAGCCATCCTGCGGTGTTGCGGCCAGCTCACAAGAAAGCGAGTTGAAGAAAGGAGCTCAGGGGCACTGTAATTCACAAACCTGCAGAGTTATAAATGACAGCTATCGTCCAAAAATAGACTGAAGTTAGGCTGCCAAGAGGACTTGAAAGCGGGGCAGAATTGCAGGAAACCGATTTCAGGAGGTAGACTGGAATTGCATTGAAAGCATAGGAAAAGAGGCAGAACGTCCACAATGATGCACTTGGCCAAAAAGGGCGTATGCGTTTTTTTCCTGAATATATTCAGGAAAAAACGCATACGCCCTTTTTGGCCAACCAAGCAAGCTTGCAAAGGAAATCTGCACTACAATGAAGTCTCACTTCCCCCCGGTCAAAAGGGCCATCTGAAAAAAGTGTAAAATACAGAAAGGCAGGACAGTCCATGGAGAACTGGGAGCCTTGTTATGGTGATGGGTGGGATGTAAATTGCCAACAACCACTAGGGAGAAGTGTATGGTGTTTCCTGAAACATCTAAAAAACAAAGCAACAGAGCCTAGGGCACTTCCACTTATGGTCCTATAGCTTAGGGAAATTAAAATCAAAAAGACACAGCCACCCCAAAGTTTGGGACGCCTCTGTTTACAGGAACCTCGTTTACAGTACAAGTTCAACATCGCAGAAAGTGAAAAATGGATAAAGAAGTTGTGGTATTTACTTACAAAGCAATATCACTCAGCAATGAAATCTGTGTCATCAGGCCCTTAGCAGCACAATGAGTGGATTCAGGTATGATGATTCTAACTGAAATAAGTCACACAGAAATAGAAACATCATAAGATATCAGTAATACACGGAATGGAAACTTGGCTACACAGGAACTGAATTACAGAACAGAACAGGGTCTCAAATTTAGAAAACCAACTTATGCTTGCTTAAGGGGAAAGGTGAGTTGGGGTGCTGCATAAAACCAGAGATTGAAATGAGCACAGATAAAGTTCCTTAAGCCAAATATGGAATAGACAAGAGCTACTCCTTGCTCAACGAAATGGACTCAACACCGCATATTAAACGCCTAAGAATGTACCTGACTAGTAAGTATCTTAAAACCTATGGATTGCTATGTCTCCGAAAGAGAATCAAGCATGTGTACAGGGGCATAAACGCAGCAGTGATAGGATTGGAGAGGTTCGGTGAGCAAATGAAGACCCTTTGAAGTCATATTGCATGGTACCCATTCCACGGGTTTCAACTACCCAGGTTTTAGGTATTCTTCCTTCAGCTAAAACATGCATGTGGAACCCAGAGTATGATCAACCATGTGAACGGGAGATGTGTTCAAATATGTCTCAGTTTTCCTCCCCTGGTACTCGGGTGCAACATTCCAGACGCTTTACTAACACTCTCCCCACTTGGAGAGTCAGTCCCTTTAACCTCCTGTTTGGCCCAGTTTGCAATTTCTGCGGAAGATGAACAGGAATAGCGAGAACCAATGAGAGACTAGCTGGAGGTGTCTGGACGGGCAAATTTAACTCTCATTTCCCACCAGGAAGAGGAAATAACCAAAGGCTCAGCGTGCCGTGCTGGAACCAGATTAGGGCCTGAAGCCATCCTGCGGTGTTGCGGCCAGGTCACAAGAAAGCGAGTTGAAGAAAGGAGCTCAGGGGCACTGTAATTCACAAACCTGCAGAGTTATAAATGACAGCTATCGTCCAAAAATAGACTGAAGTAAGGCTGCCGAGAGGACTTCAAAGCGGGGCAGAATTGCAGGAAACCGATTTCAGGAGGTAGACTGGAATTGCATTGAATGCATAGGAAAAGAGGCAGAACGTCCACAATGATGCACTTGGCCAAAAAGGGCGTATGCGTTTTTTCCTGAATATATTCAGGAAAAAACGCATACGCCCTTTTTGGCCAACCAAGCAAGCTTGCAAAGGAAATCTGCACTACAATGAAGTCTCACTTCCCCCCGGTCAAAAGGGCCATCTGAAAAAAGTGTAAAATCCAGAAAGGCAGGACAGGCCATGGAGAACTGGGAGCCTTGTTATGCTGATGGGCGGGATGTAAATTGCCAACAACCACTCGGGAGAAGTGTATGGTGTTTCCTGAAACATCTAAAAAACAAAGCAACAGAGCCTAGGGCACTTCCACTTATGGTCCTATAGCTTAGGGAATTCAAGATCAAAAAGACACAGCCACCCCAAAGTTTGGAACGGCTCTGTTTACAAGAACCTCGTTTACAGTACAAGTTCAACATCGCAGAAAGTGAAAAATGGATAAAGAAGTTGTGGTATTTACTTACAAAGCAATATCACTCAGCAATGAAATCTGTGTCATCAGGCCCTTAGCAGCACAATGAGTGAATTCAGGTATGATGATTCTAACTGAAATAAGTCACACAGAAAAAGAAACATCATAAGATATCAGTAATACACGGAATGTAAACTTGGCTACAGAGGAACTGCATTCCAAAACAGAACAGGGTCTCAAATTTAGAAAACCAACTTATGCTTGCTTAAGGGTAAAGGTGAGTTGGGGTGCTGCATAAAACCAGAGATTGAAATGAGCACAGATAAAGTTCCTTAAGCCAAATATGGAATAGACAAGAGCTACTCCTTGCTCAACGAAATGGACTCAAAACCCCATATTAAACCCCTAAGAATGTACCTGACTAGTAAGTATCTTAAAACCTATGGATTGCTATGTCTCCAAAAGAGAATCAAGCGTGTGTACAGGGGAATAAACGCAGCAGTGATAGGATTGGAGAGGTTCGGTGAGCAAATGAAGACCCTTTGAAGTCATATTGCATGGTACCCATTCCACGGGTCTCAACTCTCCAGGTTTAAGGTATTCTTCCTTCAGCTAAAACATGCATGTGGAACCCAGAGTATGATCAACCATGTGATCGGGAGACGTGTTCAAATATGTCTCAGTTTTTGTACCCTGGTACTCGGGTGCAACATTCCAGACGCTTTACTAACACTCTCCCGACTTGGAGAGTCAGTGTCTTTAACCTCCTGTTTGCCCCAGTTTGCAATTTCTGCAGAAGATGAACAGGAATAGCGAGAACCAATGAGAGACTAGCTGGAGGTGTCTGGACGGGCAAATTTAACTCTCATTTCCCACCAGGAAGAGGAATTAACCAAAGGCTCAGCGTGCCGTGCCGGAACCAGATTAGGGCCTGAAGCCATCCTGCGGTGTTGCGGCCAGCTCAAAAGAAAGCGAGTTGAAGAAAGGAGCTCAGGGGCACTGTAATTCACAAACCTGCAGAGTTATAAATGACAGCTATCGTCCAAAAATAGACTGAAGTTAGGCTGCCAAGAGGACTTGAAAGCGGGGCAGAATTGCAGGAAACCGATTTCAGGAGGTAGACTGGAATTGCATTGAAAGCATAGGAAAAGAGGCAGAACGTCCACAATGATGCACTTGGCCAAAAAGGGCGTATGCGTTTTTTCCTGAATATATTCAGGAAAAAACTCATACGCCCTTTTTGGCCAACCAAGCAAGCTTGCAAAGGAAATCTGCACTACAATGAAGTCTCACTTCCCCCCGGTCAAAAGGGCCATCTGAAAAAAGTGTAAAATACAGAAAGGCAGGACAGGCCATGGAGAACTGGGAGCCTTGTTATGGTGATGGGTGGGATGTAAATTGCCAACAACCACTCGGGAGAAGTGTATGGTGTTTCCTGAAACATCTAAAAAACAAAGCAACAGAGCCTAGGGCACTTCCACTTATGGTCCTATAGCTTAGGGAAATTAAAATCAAAAAGACACAGCCACCCCAAAGTTTGGGACGCCTCTGTTTACAGGAACCTCGTTTACAGTACAAGTTCAACATCGCAGAAAGTGAAAAATGGATAAAGAAGTTGTGGTATTTACTTACAAAGCAATATCACTCAGCAATGAAATCTGTGTCATCAGGCCCTTAGCAGCACAATGAGTGGATTCAGGTATGATGATTCTAACTGAAATAAGTCACACAGAAATAGAAACATCATAAGATATCAGTAATACACGGAATGTAAACTTGGCTACACAGGAACTGAATTACAGAACAGAACAGGGTCTCAAATTTAGAAAACCAACTTATGCTTGCTTAAGGGGAAAGGTGAGTTGGGGTGCTGCATAAAACCAGAGATTGAAATGAGCACAGATAAAGTTCCTTAAGCCAAATATGGAATAGACAAGAGCTACTCCTTGCTCAACGAAATGGACTCAACACCGCATATTAAACGCCTAAGTATGTACCTGACTAGTAAGTATCTTAAAACCTATGGATTGCTATGTCTCCGAAAGAGAATCAAGCATGTGTACAGGGGCATAAACGCAGCAGTGATAGGATTGGAGAGGTTCGGTGAGCAAATGAAGACCCTTTGAAGTCATATTGCATGGTACCCATTCCACGGGTTTCAACTACCCAGGTTTTAGGTATTCTTCCTTCAGCTAAAACATGCATGTGGAACCCAGAGTATGATCAATCATGTGAACGGGAGACGTGTTCAAATATGTCTCAGTTTTCCTCCCCTGGTACTCGGGTGCAACATTCCAGACGCTTTACTAACACTCTCCCCACTTGGAGAGTCAGTCCCTTTAACCTCCTGTTTGGCCCAGTTTGCAATTTCTGCGGAAGATGAACAGGAATAGCGAGAACCAATGAGAGACTAGCTGGAGGTGTCTGGACGGGCAAATTTAACTCTCATTTCCCACAAGGAAGAGGAAATAACCAAAGGCTCAGCGTGCCGTGCTGGAACCAGATTAGGGCCTGAAGCCATCCTGCGGTGTTGCGGCCAGGTCACAAGAAAGCGAGTTGAAGAAAGGAGCTCAGGGGCACTGTAATTCACAAACCTGCAGAGTTATAAATGACAGCTATCGTCCAAAAATAGACTGAAGTAAGGCTGCCAAGAGGACGTCAAAGCGGGGCAGAATTGCAGGAAACCGATTTCAGGAGGTAGACTGGAATTGCATTGAATGCATAGGAAAAGAGGCAGAACGTCCACAATGATGCACTTGGCCAAAAAGGGCGTATGCGTTTTTTCCTGAATATATTCAGGAAAAAACGCATACGCCCTTTTTGGCCAACCAAGCAAGCTTGCAAAGGAAATCTGCACTACAATGAAGTCTCACTTCCCCCCGGTCAAAAGGGCCATCTGAAAAAAGTGTAAAATACAGAAAGGCAGGACAGGCCATGGAGAACTGGGAGCCTTGTTATGCTGATGGGCGGGATGTAAATTGCCAACAACCACTAGGGAGAAGTGTATGGTGTTTCCTGAAACATCTAAAAAACAAAGCAACAGAGCCTAGGGCACTTCCACTTATGGTCCTATAGCTTAGGGAATTCAAAATCAAAAAGACACAGCCACCCCAAAGTTTGGAACGGCTCTGTTTACAAGAACCTCGTTTACAGTACAAGTTCAACATCGCAGAAAGTGAAAAATGGATAAAGAAGTTGTGGTATTTACTTACAAAGCAATATCACTCAGCAATGAAATCTATGTCATCAGGCCCTTAGCATCACAATGAGTGGATTCAGGTATGATGATTCTAACTGAAATAAGTCACACAGAAAAAGAAACATCATAAGTTATCAGTAATACACGGAAGGTAAACTTGGCTACACAGGAACTGAATTATAGAACAGAACAGGGTCTCAAATTTAGAAAACCAACTTATGCTTGCTTAAGGGGAAAGGTGAGTTGGGGTGCTGCATAAAACCAGAGATTGAAATGAGCACAGATAAAGTTCCTTAAGTCAAATATGGAATAGACAAGAGCTACTCCTTGCTCAACGAAATGGACTCAACACCGCATATTAAACGCCTAAGAATGTACCTGACTAGTAAGTATCTTAAAACCTATGGATTGCTATGTCTCCGAAAGAGAATCAAGCATGTGTACAGGGGCATAAACGCAGCAGTGATAGGATTGGAGAGGTTCGGTGAGCAAATGAAGACCCTTTGAAGTCATATTGCATGGTACCCATTCCACGGGTTTCAACTACCCAGGTTTTAGGTATTCTTCCTTCAGCTAAAACATGCATGTGGAACCCAGAGTATGATCAACCATGTGATCGGGAGACGTGTTCAAATATGTCTCAGTTTTCGTACCCTGGTACTCGGGTGCAACATTCCAGACGCTTTACTAACACTCTCCCGACTTGGAGAGTCAGTGTCTTTAACCTCCTGTTTGGCCCAGTTTGCAATTTCTGCGGAAGATGAACAGGAATAGCGAGAACCAATGAGAGACTAGCTGGAGGTGTCTGGACGGGCAAATTTAACTCTCATTTCCCACCAGGAAGAGGAATTAACCAAAGGCTCAGCGTGCCGTGCCGGAACCAGATTAGGGCCTGAAGCCATCCTGCGGTGTTGCGGCCAGCTCACAAGAAAGCGAGTTGAAGAAAGGAGCTCAGGGGCACTGTAATTCACAAACCTGCAGAGTTATAAATGACAGCTATCGTCCAAAAATAGACTGAAGTAAGGCTGCCAAGAGGACTTGAAAGCGGGGCAGAATTGCAGGAAACCGATTTCAGGAGGTAGACTGGAATTGCATTGAAAGCATAGGAAAAGAGGCAGAACGTCCACAATGATGCACTTGGCCAAAAAGGGCGTATGCGTTTTTTCCTGAATATATTCAGGAAAAAACGCATACGCCCTTTTTGGCCAACCAAGCAAGCTTGCAAAGGAAATCTGCACTACAATGAAGTCTCACTTCCCCCCGGTCAAAAGGGCCATCTGAAAAAAGTGTAAAATCCAGAAAGGCAGGACAGGCCATGGAGAACTGGGAGCCTTGTTATGCTGAAGGGCAGGATGTAAATTGCCAACAACCACTAGGGAGAAGTGTATGGTGTTTCCTGAAACATCTAAAAAACAAAGCAACAGAGCCTAGGGCAGTTCCACTTATGGTCCTATAGCTTAGGGAAATTAAAATCAAAAAGACACAGCCACCCCAAAGTTTGGAACGGCTCTGTTTACAAGAACCTCGTTTACAGTACAAGTTCAACATCGCAGAAAGTGAAAAATGGATAAAGAAGTTGTGGTATTTACTTACAAAGCAATATCACTCAGCAATGAAATCTGTGTCATCAGGCCCTTAGCAGCACAATGAGTGGATTCAGGTATGATGATTCTAACTGAAATAAGTCACACAGAAAAAGAAACATCATAAGATATCAGTAATACACGGAATGTAAACTTGGCTACACAGGAACTGAATTACAGAACAGAACAGGTTCTCAAATTTAGAAAACCAACTTATTCTTGCTTAAGAGTAAAGGTGAGTTGGGGTGCTGCATAAAACCAGAGATTGAAATGAGCACAGATAAAGTTCCTTAAGCCAAATATGGAATAGACAAGAGCTACTCCTTGCTCAACGAAATGGACTCAACACCGCATATTAAACGACTAAGAATGTACCTGACTAGTAAGTACCTTCAAACCTATGGATTGCTATGTCTCCGAAAGAGAATCAAGCATGTGTACAGGGGCATAAACGCAGCAGTGATAGGATTGGAGAGGTTCGGTGAGCAAATGAAGACCCTTTGAAGTCATATTGCATGGTACCCATTCCACGGGTTTCAACTACCCAGGTTTTAGGTATTCTTCCTTCAGCTAAAACATGCATGTGGAACCCAGAGTATGATCAACCATGTGAACGGGAGACGTGTTCAAATATGTCTCAGTTTTCCTCCCCTGGTACTCGGGTGCAACATTCCAGACGCTTTACTAACACTCTCCCCACTTGGAGAGTCAGTCCCTTTAACCTCCTGTTTGGCCCAGTTTGCAATTTCTGCGGAAGATGAACAGGAATAGCGAGAACCAATGAGAGGCTAGCTGGAGGTGTCTGGACGGGCAAATTTAACTCTCATTTCCCACCAGGAAGAGGAAATAACCAAAGGCTCAGCGTGCCGTGCTGGAACCAGATTAGGGCCTGAAGCCATCCTGCGGTGTTGCGGCCAGGTCACAAGAAAGCGAGTTGAAGAAAGGAGCTCAGGGGCACTGTAATTCACAAACCTGCAGAGTTATAAATGACAGCTATCGTCCAAAAATAGACTGAAGTAAGGCTGCCAAGAGGACTTCAAAGCGGGGCAGAATTGCAGGAAACCGATTTCAGGAGGTAGACTGGAATTGCATTGAATGCATAGGAAAAGAGGCAGAACGTCCACAATGATGCACTTGGCCAAAAAGGGCGTATGCATTTTTTCCTGAATATATTCAGGAAAAAACGCATACGCCCTTTTTGGCCAACCAAGCAAGCTTGCAAAGGAAATCTGCACTACAATGAAGTCTCACTTCCCCCCGGTCAAAAGGGCCATCTGAAAAAAGTGTAAAATCCAGAAAGGCAGGACAGGCCATGGAGAACTGGGAGCCTTGTTATGCTGATGGGCGGGATGTAAATTGCCAACAACCACTCGGGAGAAGTGTATGGTGTTTCCTGAAACATCTAAAAAACAAAGCAACAGAGCCTAGGGCACTTCCACTTATGGTCCTATAGCTTAGGGAATTCAAAATCAAAAAGACACAGCCACCCCAAAGTTTGGAACGGCTCTGTTTACAAGAACCTCGTTTACAGTACAAGTTCAACATCGCAGAAAGTGAAAAATGGATAAAGAAGTTGTGGTATTTACTTACAAAGCAATATCACTCAGCAATGAAATCTATGTCATCAGGCCCTTAGCATCACAATGAGTGGATTCAGGTATGATGATTCTAACTGAAATAAGTCACACAGAAAAAGAAACATCATAAGTTATCAGTAATACACGGAAGGTAAACTTGGCTACACAGGAACTGAATTACAGAACAGAACAGGGTCTCAAATTTAGAAAACCAACTTATGCTTGCTTAAGGGGAAAGGTGAGTTGGGGTGCTGCATAAAACCAGAGATTGAAATGAGCACAGATAAAGTTCCTTAAGTCAAATATGGAATAGACAAGAGCTACTCCTTGCTCAACGAAATGGACTCAACACCGCATATTAAACGCCTAAGAATGTACCTGACTAGTAAGTATCTTAAAACCTATGGATTGCTATGTCTCCGAAAGAGAATCAAGCATGTGTACAGGGGCATAAACGCAGCAGTGATAGGATTGGAGAGGTTCGGTGAGCAAATGAAGACCCTTTGAAGTCATATTGCATGGTACCCATTCCACGGGTTTCAACTACCCAGGTTTTAGGTATTCTTCCTTCAGCTAAAACATGCATGTGGAACCCAGAGTATGATCAACCATGTGATCGGGAGACGTGTTCAAATATGTCTCAGTTTTCGTACCCTGGTACTCGGGTGCAACATTCCAGACGCTTTACTAACACTCTCCCGACTTGGAGAGTCAGTGTCTTTAACCTCCTGTTTGGCCCAGTTTGCAATTTCTGCGGAAGATGAACAGGAATAGCGAGAACCAATGAGAGACTAGCTGGAGGTGTCTGGACGGGCAAATTTAACTCTCATTTCCCACCAGGAAGAGGAATTAACCAAAGGCTCAGCGTGCCGTGCCGGAACCAGATTAGGGCCTGAAGCCATCCTGCGGTGTTGCGGCCAGCTCACAAGAAAGCGAGTTGAAGAAAGGAGCTCAGGGGCACTGTAATTCACAAACCTGCAGAGTTATAAATGACAGCTATCGTCCAAAAATAGACTGAAGTAAGGCTGCCAAGAGGACTTGAAAGCGGGGCAGAATTGCAGGAAACCGATTTCAGGAGGTAGACTGGAATTGCATTGAAAGCATAGGAAAAGAGGCAGAACGTCCACAATGATGCACTTGGCCAAAAAGGGCGTATGCGTTTTTTCCTGAATATATTCAGGAAAAAACGCATACGCCCTTTTTGGCCAACCAAGCAAGCTTGCAAAGGAAATCTGCACTACAATGAAGTCTCACTTCCCCCCGGTCAAAAGGGCCATCTGAAAAAAGTGTAAAATCCAGAAAGGCAGGACAGGCCATGGAGAACTGGGAGCCTTGTTATGCTGAAGGGCGGGATGTAAATTGCCAACAACCACTAGGGAGAAGTGTATGGTGTTTCCTGAAACATCTAAAAAACAAAGCAACAGAGCCTAGGGCAGTTCCACTTATGGTCCTATAGCTTAGGGAAATTAAAATAAAAAAGACACAGCCACCCCAAAGTTTGGAACGGCTCTGGTTACAAGAACCTCGTTTACAGTACAAGTTCAACATCGCAGAAAGTGAAAAATGGATAAAGAAGTTGTGGTATTTACTTACAAAGCAATATCACTCAGCAATGAAATCTGTGTCATCAGGCCCTTAGCAGCACAATGAGTGGATTCAGGTATGATGATTCTAACTGAAATAAGTCACACAGAAAAAGAAACATCATAAGATATCAGTAATACACGGAATGTAAACTTGGCTACACAGGAACTGAATTACAGAACAGAACAGGGTCTCAAATTTAGAAAACCAACTTATTCTTGCTTAAGAGTAAAGGTGAGTTGGGGTGCTGCATAAAACCAGAGATTGAAATGAGCACAGATAAAGTTCCTTAAGCCAAATATGGAATACACAAGAGCTACTCCTTGCTCAACGAAATGGACTCAACACCGCATATTAAACGACTAAGAATGTACCTGACTAGTAAGTACCTTCAAACCTATGGATTGCTATGTCTCCGAAAGAGAATCAAGCATGTGTACAGGGGCATAAACGCAGCAGTGATAGGATTGGAGAGGTTCGGTGAGCAAATGAAGACCCTTTGAAGTCATATTGCATGGTACCCATTCCACGGGTTTCAACTACCCAGGTTTAAGGTATTCTTCCTACAGCTAAAACATGCATGTGGAACCTAGAGTATGATCAACCATGTGATCGGGAGACGTGTTCAAATATGTCTCAGTTTTCCTCCCCTGGTACTCGGGTGCAACATTCCAGACGCTTTACTAACACTCTCCCCACTTGGAGAGTCAGTCCCTTTAACCTCCTGTTTGGCCCAGTTTGCAATTTCTGCGGAAGATGAACAGGAATAGCGAGAACCAATGAGAGGCTAGCTGGAGGTGTCTGGACGGGCAAATTTAACTCTCATTTCCCACCAGGAAGAGGAAATAACCAAAGGCTCAGCGTGCCGTGCCGGAACCAGATTAGGGCCTGAAGCCATCCTGTGGTGTTGCGGCCAGCTCAAAAGAAAGCGAATTGAAGAAAGGAGCTCAGGGGCACTGTAATTCACAAACCTGCAGAGTTATAAATGACAGCTATCGTCCAAAAATAGACTGAAGTAAGGCTGCCAAGAGGACTTGAAAGCGGGGCAGAATTGCAGGAAACTGATTTCAGGAGGTAGACTGGAATTGCATTGAAAGCATAGGAAAAGAGGCAGAACGTCCACAATGATGCACTTGGCCAAAAAGGGCGTATGCGTTTTTTCCTGAATATATTCAGGAAAAAACGCATACGCCCTTTTTGGCCAACCAAGCAAGCTTGCAAAGGAAATCTGCACTACAATGAAGTCTCACTTCCCCCTGGTCAAAAGGGCCATCTGAAAAAAGTGTAAAATCCAGAAAGGCAGGACAGGCCATGGAGAACTGGGAGCCTTGTTATGCTGATGGGCGGGATGTAAATTGCCAACAACCACTCGGGAGAAGTGTATGGTGTTTCCTGAAACATCTAAAAAACAAAGCAACAGAACCTAGGGCACTTCCACTTATGGTCCTATAGCTTAGGGAAATTAAAATCAAAAAGACACAGCCACCCCAAAGTTTGGGACGCCTCTGTTTACAAGAACCTCGTTTACAGTACAAGTTCAACATCGCAGAAAGTGAAAAATGGATAAAGAAGTTGTGGTATTCACTTACAAAGCAATATCACTCAGCAATGAAATCTCTGTCATCAGGCCCTTAGCAGCACAATGAGTGGATTCAGGTATGATGATTCTAACTGAAATAAGTCACACAGAAAAAGAAACATCATAAGATATCAGTAATACACGGAATGTAAAGTTGGCTACACAGGAACTGAATTACAGAACAGAACAGTGTCTCAAATTTAGAAAAACAACTTATGCTTGCTTAAGGGTAAAGGTGAGTTGGGGTGCTGCATAAAACCAGAGATTGAAATGAGCACAGATAAAGTTCCTTAAGCCAAATATGGAATAGACAAGAGCTACTCCTTGCTCAACGAAATGGACTCAACACCGCGTATTAAACGCCTAAGAATGTACCTGACTTGTAAGTATCTTAAAACCTATGGATTGTTATGTCTCCGAAAGAGAATCAAGCATGTGTACAGGGGCATAAACGCAGCAGTGATAGGATTGGAGAGGTTCGGTGAGCAAATGAAGACCCTTTGAAGTCATATTACATGGTACCCATTCCACGGGTTTCAACTACCCAGGTTTAAGGTATTCTTCCTTCAGCTAAAACATGCATGTGGAACCTAGAGTATGATCAACCATGTGATCGGGAGACATGTTCAAATATGTCTCAGTTTTCCTCCCCTGGTACTCGGGTGCAACATTCCAGACGCTTTACTAACACTCTCCCCACTTGGAGAGTCAGTCCCTTTAACCTCCTGTTTGGCCCAGTTTGCAATTTCTGCGGAAGATGAACAGGAATAGTGAGAACCAATGAGAGGCTAGCTGGAGGTGTCTGGACGGGCAAATTTAACTCTCATTTCCCACCAGGAAGAGGAAATAACCAAAGGCTCAGCGTGCCGTACCGGAACCAGATTAGGGCCTGAAGCCATCCTGCGGTGTTGCGGCCAGCTCACAAGAAAGCGAGTTGAAGAAAGGAGCTCAGGGGCACTGTAATTCACAAACCTGCAGAGTTATAAATGACAGCTATCGTCCAAAAATAGACTGAAGTAAGGCTGCCAAGAGGACTTGAAAGCGGGGCAGAATTGCAGGAAACCGATTTCAGGAGGTAGACTGGAATTGCATTGAAAGCATAGGAAAAGAGGCAGAACGTCCACAATGATGCACTTGGCCAAAAAGGGCGTATGCGTTTTTTCCTGAATATATTCAGGAAAAAACGCATACGCCCTTTTTGGCCAACCAAGCAAGCTTGCAAAGGAAATCTGCACTACAATGAAGTCTCACTTCCCCCCGGTCAAAAGGGCCATCTGAAAAAAGGGTAAAATCCAGAAAGGCAGGACAGGCCATGGAGAACTGGGAGCCTTGTTATGCTGATGGGCGGGATGTAAATTGTCAACAACCACTCAGGAGAAGTGTATGGTGTTTCCTGAAACATCTAAAAAACAAAGCAACAGAACCTAGGGCACTTCCACTTATGGTCCTATAGCTTAGGGAAATTAAAATCAAAAAGACACAGCCACCCCAAAGTTTGGAACGGCTCTGTTTACAAGAACCTCGTTTACAGTACAAGTTCAACATCGCAGAAAGTGAAAAATGGATAAAGAAGTTGTGGTATTTACTTACAAAGCAATATCACTCAGCAATGAAATCTGTGTCATCAGGCCCTTAGCAGCACAATGAGTGGATTCAGGTATGATGATTCTAACTGAAGTAAGTCACACAGAAAAAGAAACATCATAAGATATCAGTAATACACGGAATGTAAACTTGGCTACACAGGAACTGAATTACAGAACAGAACAGGGTCTCAAATTTAGAAAACCAACTTATGCTTGCTTAAGGGGAAAGGTGAGTTGGGGTGCTGCATAAAACCAGAGATTGAAATGAGCACAGATAAAGTTCCTTAAGTCAAATATGGAATAGACAAGAGCTACTCCTTGCTCAACGAAATGGACTCAACACCGCATATTAAACGCCTAAGAATGTACCTGACTAGTAAGTATCTTAAAACCTATGGATTGCTATGTCTCCGAAAGAGAATCAAGCATGTGTACAGGGGCATAAACGCAGCAGTGATAGGATTGGAGAGGTTCGGTGAGCAAATGAAGACCCTTTGAAGTCATATTGCATGGTACCCATTCCACGGGTTTCAACTACCCAGGTTTTAGGTATTCTTCCTTCAGCTAAAACATGCATGTGGAACCCAGAGTATGATCAACCATGTGATCGGGAGACGTGTTCAAATATGTCTCAGTTTTCGTACCCTGGTACTCGGGTGCAACATTCCAGACGCTTTACTAACACTCTCCCGACTTGGAGAGTCAGTGTCTTTAACCTCCTGTTTGGCCCAGTTTGCAATTTCTGCGGAAGATGAACAGGAATAGCGAGAACCAATGAGAGACTAGCTGGAGGTGTCTGGACGGGCAAATTTAACTCTCATTTCCCACCAGGAAGAGGAATTAACCAAAGGCTCAGCGTGCCGTGCCGGAACCAGATTAGGGCCTGAAGCCATCCTGCGGTGTTGCGGCCAGCTCACAAGAAAGCGAGTTGAAGAAAGGAGCTCAGGGGCACTGTAATTCACAAACCTGCAGAGTTATAAATGACAGCTATCGTCCAAAAATAGACTGAAGTAAGGCTGCCAAGAGGACTTGAAAGCGGGGCAGAATTGCAGGAAACCGATTTCAGGAGGTAGACTGGAATTGCATTGAAAGCATAGGAAAAGAGGCAGAACGTCCACAATGATGCACTTGGCCAAAAAGGGCGTATGCGTTTTTTCCTGAATATATTCAGGAAAAAACGCATACGCCCTTTTTGGCCAACCAAGCAAGCTTGCAAAGGAAATCTGCACTACAATGAAGTCTCACTTCCCCCCGGTCAAAAGGGCCATCTGAAAAAAGTGTAAAATCCAGAAAGGCAGGACAGGCCATGGAGAACTGGGAGCCTTGTTATGCTGAAGGGCGGGATGTAAATTGCCAACAACCACTAGGGAGAAGTGTATGGTGTTTCCTGAAACATCTAAAAAACAAAGCAACAGAGCCTAGGGCAGTTCCACTTATGGTCCTATAGATTAGGGAAATTAAAATAAAAAAGACACAGCCACCCCAAAGTTTGGAACGGCTCTGTTTACAAGAACCTCGTTTACAGTACAAGTTCAACATCGCAGAAAGTGAAAAATGGATAAAGAAGTTGTGGTATTTACTTACAAAGCAATATCACTCAGCAATGAAATCTGTGTCATCAGGCCCTTAGCAGCACAATGAGTGGATTCAGGTATGATGATTCTAACTGAAATAAGTCACACAGAAAAAGAAACATCATAAGATATCAGTAATACACGGAATGTAAACTTGGCTACACAGGAACTGAATTACAGAACAGAACAGGTTCTCAAATTTAGAAAACCAACTTATTCTTGCTTAAGAGTAAAGGTGAGTTGGGGTGCTGCATAAAACCAGAGATTGAAATGAGCACAGATAAAGTTCCTTAAGCCAAATATGGAATAGACAAGAGCTACTCCTTGCTCAACGAAATGGACTCAACACCGCATATTAAACGACTAAGAATGTACCTGACTAGTAAGTACCTTCAAACCTATGGATTGCTATGTCTCCGAAAGAGAATCAAGCATGTGTACAGGGGCATAAACGCAGCAGTGATAGGATTGGAGAGGTTCGGTGAGCAAATGAAGACCCTTTGAAGTCATATTGCATGGTACCCATTCCACGGGTTTCAACTACCCAGGTTTTAGGTATTCTTCCTTCAGCTAAAACATGCATGTGGAACCCAGAGTATGATCAACCATGTGAACGGGAGACGTGTTCAAATATGTCTCAGTTTTCCTCCCCTGGTACTCGGGTGCAACATTCCAGACGCTTTACTAACACTCTCCCCACTTGGAGAGTCAGTCCCTTTAACCTCCTGTTTGGCCCAGTTTGCAATTTCTGCGGAAGATGAACAGGAATAGCGAGAACCAATGAGAGACTAGCTGGAGGTGTCTGGACGGGCAAATTTAACTCTCATTTCCCACCAGGAAGAGGAAATAACCAAAGGCTCAGCGTGCCGTGCTGGAACCAGATTAGGGCCTGAAGCCATCCTGCGGTGTTGCGGCCAGGTCACAAGAAAGCGAGTTGAAGAAAGGAGCTCAGGGGCACTGTAATTCACAAACCTGCAGAGTTATAAATGACAGCTATCGTCCAAAAATAGACTGAAGTAAGGCTGCCAAGAGGACTTCAAAGCGGGGCAGAATTGCAGGAAACCGATTTCAGGAGGTAGACTGGAATTGCATTGAATGCATAGGAAAAGAGGCAGAACGTCCACAATGATGCACTTGGCCAAAAAGGGCGTATGCATTTTTTCCTGAATATATTCAGGAAAAAACGCATACGCCCTTTTTGGCCAACCAAGCAAGCTTGCAAAGGAAATCTGCACTACAATGAAGTCTCACTTCCCCCCGGTCAAAAGGGCCATCTGAAAAAAGTGTAAAATCCAGAAAGGCAGGACAGGCCATGGAGAACTGGGAGCCTTGTTATGCTGATGGGCGGGATGTAAATTGCCAACAACCACTCGGGAGAAGTGTATGGTGTTTCCTGAAACATCTAAAAAACAAAGCAACAGAGCCTAGGGCACTTCCACTTATGGTCCTATAGCTTAGGGAATTCAAAATCAAAAAGACACAGCCACCCCAAAGTTTGGAACGGCTCTGTTTACAAGAACCTCGTTTACAGTACAAGTTCAACATCGCAGAAAGTGAAAAATGGATAAAGAAGTTGTGGTATTTACTTACAAAGCAATATCACTCAGCAATGAAATCTATGTCATCAGGCCCTTAGCATCACAATGAGTGGATTCAGGTATGATGATTCTAACTGAAATAAGTCACACAGAAAAAGAAACATCATAAGTTATCAGTAATACACGGAAGGTAAACTTGGCTACACAGGAACTGAATTACAGAACAGAACAGGGTCTCAAATTTAGAAAACCAACTTATGCTTGCTTAAGGGGAAAGGTGAGTTGGGGTGCTGCATAAAACCAGAGATTGAAATGAGCACAGATAAAGTTCCTTAAGTCAAATATGGAATAGACAAGAGCTACTCCTTGCTCAACGAAATGGACTCAACACCGCATATTAAACGCCTAAGAATGTACCTGACTAGTAAGTATCTTAAAACCTATGGATTGCTATGTCTCCGAAAGAGAATCAAGCATGTGTACAGGGGCATAAACGCAGCAGTGATAGGATTGGAGAGGTTCGGTGAGCAAATGAAGACCCTTTGAAGTCATATTGCATGGTACCCATTCCACGGGTTTCAACTACCCAGGTTTTAGGTATTCTTCCTTCAGCTAAAACATGCATGTGGAACCCAGAGTATGATCAACCATGTGATCGGGAGACGTGTTCAAATATGTCTCAGTTTTCGTACCCTGGTACTCGGGTGCAACATTCCAGACGCTTTACTAACACTCTCCCGACTTGGAGAGTCAGTGTCTTTAACCTCCTGTTTGGCCCAGTTTGCAATTTCTGCGGAAGATGAACAGGAATAGCGAGAACCAATGAGAGACTAGCTGGAGGTGTCTGGACGGGCAAATTTAACTCTCATTTCCCACCAGGAAGAGGAATTAACCAAAGGCTCAGCGTGCCGTGCCGGAACCAGATTAGGGCCTGAAGCCATCCTGCGGTGTTGCGGCCAGCTCACAAGAAAGCGAGTTGAAGAAAGGAGCTCAGGGGCACTGTAATTCACAAACCTGCAGAGTTATAAATGACAGCTATCGTCCAAAAATAGACTGAAGTAAGGCTGCCAAGAGGACTTGAAAGCGGGGCAGAATTGCAGGAAACCGATTTCAGGAGGTAGACTGGAATTGCATTGAAAGCATAGGAAAAGAGGCAGAACGTCCACAATGATGCACTTGGCCAAAAAGGGCGTATGCGTTTTTTCCTGAATATATTCAGGAAAAAACGCATACGCCCTTTTTGGCCAACCAAGCAAGCTTGCAAAGGAAATCTGCACTACAATGAAGTCTCACTTCCCCCCGGTCAAAAGGGCCATCTGAAAAAAGTGTAAAATCCAGAAAGGCAGGACAGGCCATGGAGAACTGGGAGCCTTGTTATGCTGATGGGCGGGATGTAAATTGCCAACAACCACTAGGGAGAAGTGTATGGTGTTTCCTGAAACATCTAAAAAACAAAGCAACAGAGCCTAGGGCAGTTCCACTTATGGTCCTATAGCTTAGGGAAATTAAAATCAAAAAGACACAGCCACCCTAAAGTTTGGAACGGCTCTGTTTACAAGAACCTCGTTTACAGTACAAGTTCAACATCGCAGAAAGTGAAAAATGGATAAAGAAGTTGTGGTATTCACTTACAAAGCAATATCACTCAGCAATGAAATCTCTGTCATCAGGCCCTTAGCAGCACAATGAGTGGATTCAGGTATGATGATTCTAACTGAAATAAGTCACACAGAAAAAGAAACATCATAAGATATCAGTAATACACGGAATGTAAAGTTGGCTACACAGGAACTGAATTACAGAACAGAACAGTGTCTCAAATTTAGAAAAACAACTTATGCTTGCTTAAGGGTAAAGGTGAGTTGGGGTGCTGCATAAAACCAGAGATTGAAATGAGCACAGATAAAGTTCCTTAAGCCAAATATGGAATAGACAAGAGCTACTCCTTGCTCAACGAAATGGACTCAACACCGCGTATTAAACGCCTAAGAATGTACCTGACTTGTAAGTATCTTAAAACCTATGGATTGTTATGTCTCCGAAAGAGAATCAAGCATGTGTACAGGGGCATAAACGCAGCAGTGATAGGATTGGAGAGGTTCGGTGAGCAAATGAAGACCCTTTGAAGTCATATTACATGGTACCCATTCCACGGGTTTCAACTACCCAGGTTTAAGGTATTCTTCCTTCAGCTAAAACATGCATGTGGAACCTAGAGTATGATCAACCATGTGATCGGGAGACATGTTCAAATATGTCTCAGTTTTCCTCCCCTGGTACTCGGGTGCAACATTCCAGACGCTTTACTAACACTCTCCCCACTTGGAGAGTCAGCGCCTTTAACCTCCTGTTTGGCCCAGTTTGCAATTTCTGCGGAAGATGAACAGGAATAGCGAGAACCAATGAGAGGCTAGCTGGAGGTGTCTGGACGGGCAAATTTAACTCTCATTTCCCACCAGGAGGAGGAAATAACCAAAGGCTCAGCGTGCCGTGCCAGAACCAGATTAGGGCATGAAGCCATCCTGCGGTGTTGCGGCCAGGTCACAAGAAAGCGAGTTGAAGAAAGGAGCTCAGGGGCACTGTAATTCACAAACCTGCAGAGTTATAAATGACAGCTATCGTCCAAAAATAGACTGAAGTAAGGCTGCCAAGAGGACTTGAAAGCGGGGCAGAATTGCAGGAAACTGATTTCAGGAGGTAGACTGAAATTGCATTGAAAGCATAGGAAAAGAGGCAGAACGTCCACAATGATGCACTTGGCCAAAAAGGGCGTATGCGTTTTTTCCTGAATATATTCAGGAAAAAACGCATACGCACTTTTTGGCCAACCAAGCAAGCTTGCACAGGAAATCTGCACTACAATGAAGTCTCACTTCCCCCCGGTCAAAAGGGCCATCTGAAAAAAGTGTAAAATCCAGAAAGGCAGGACAGGCCATGGAGAACTGGGAGCCTTGTTATGCTGATGGGCGGGATGTAAATTGCCAACAACCACTCGGGAGAAGTGTATGGTGTTTCCTGAAACATCTAAAAAACAAAGCAACAGAACCTAGGGCACTTCCACTTATGGTCCTATAGCTTAGGGAAATTAAAATCAAAAAGACACAGCCACCCCAAAGTTTGGAACGGCTCTGTTTACAAGAACCTCGTTTACAGTACAAGTTCAACATCGCAGAAAGTGAAAAATGGATAAAGAAGTTGTGGTATTTACTTACAAAGCAATATCACTCAGCAATGAAATCTGTGTCATCAGGCCCTTAGCAGCACAATGAGTGGATTCAGGTACGATGATTCTAACTGAAATAAGTCACACAGAAAAAGAAACATCATAAGATATCACTAATACACGGAATGTAAACTTGGCTACACAGGAACTGAATTACAGAACAGAACAGGGTCTCAAATTTAGAAAACCAACTTATTCTTGCTTAAGGGTAAAGGTGAGTTGGGGTGCTGCATAAAACCAGAGATTGAAATGAGCACAGATAAAGTTCCTTAAGCCAAATATGGAATAGACAAGAGCTACTCCTTGCTCAACGAAATGGACTCAACACCGCGTATTAAACGCCTAAGAATGTACCTGACTTGTAAGTATCTTAAAACCTATGGATTGTTATGTCTCCGAAAGAGAATCAAGCATGTGTACAGGGGCATAAACGCAGCAGTGATAGGATTGGAGAGGTTCGGTGAGCAAATGAAGACCCTTTGAAGTCATATTACATGGTACCCATTCCACGGGTTTCAACTACCCAGGTTTAAGGTATTCTTCCTTCAGCTAAAACATGCATGTGGAACCTAGAGTATGATCAACCATGTGATCGGGAGACATGTTCAAATATGTCTCAGTTTTCCTCCCCTGGTACTCGGGTGCAACATTCCAGACGCTTTACTAACACTCTCCCCACTTGGAGAGTCAGTCCCTTTAACCTCCTGTTTGGCCCAGTTTGCAATTTCTGCGGAAGATGAACAGGAATAGTGAGAACCAATGAGAGGCTAGCTGGAGGTGTCTGGACGGGCAAATTTAACTCTCATTTCCCACCAGGAAGAGGAAATAACCAAAGGCTCAGCGTGCCGTACCGGAACCAGATTAGGGCCTGAAGCCATCCTGCGGTGTTGCGGCCAGCTCAAAAGAAAGCGAGTTGAAGAAAGGAGCTCAGGGGCACTGTAATTCACAAACCTGCAGAGTTATAAATGACAGCTATCGTCCAAAAATAGACTGAAGTAAGGCTGCCAAGAGGACTTGAAAGCGGGGCAGAATTGCAGGAAACCGATTTCAGGAGGTAGACTGGAATTGCATTGAAAGCATAGGAAAAGAGGCAGAACGTCCACAATGATGCACTTGGCCAAAAAGGGCGTATGCGTTTTTTCCTGAATATATTCAGGAAAAAACGCATACGCCCTTTTTGGCCAACCAAGCAAGCTTGCAAAGGAAATCTGCACTACAATGAAGTCTCACTTCCCCCCGGTCAAAAGGGCCATCTGAAAAAAGTGTAAAATCCAGAAAGGCAGGACAGGCCATGGAGAACTGGGAGCCTTGTTATGCTGATGGGCGGGATGTAAATTGCCAACAGACACTCGGGAGAAGTGTATGGTGTTTCCTGAAACATCTAAAAAACAAAGCAACAGAACCTAGGGCACTTCCACTTATGGTCCTATAGCTTAGGGAAATTAAAATCAAAAAGACACAGCCACCCCAAAGTTTGGAACGGCTCTGTTTACAAGAACCTCGTTTACAGTACAAGTTCAACATCGCAGAAAGTGAAAAATGGATAAAGAAGTTGTGGTATTTACTTACAAAGCAATATCACTCAGCAATGAAATCTGTGTCATCAGGCCCTTAGCAGCACAATGAGTGGATTCAGGTATGATGATTCTAACTGAAGTAAGTCACACAGAAAAAGAAACATCATAAGATATCAGTAATACACGGAATGTAAACTTGGCTACACAGGAACTGAATTACAGAACAGAACAGGGTCTCAAATTTAGAAAACCAACTTATGCTTGCTTAAGGGGAAAGGTGAGTTGGGGTGCTGCATAAAACCAGAGATTGAAATGAGCACAGATAAAGTTCCTTAAGTCAAATATGGAATAGACAAGAGCTACTCCTTGCTCAACGAAATGGACTCAACACCGCATATTAAACGCCTAAGAATGTACCTGACTAGTAAGTATCTTAAAACCTATGGATTGCTATGTCTCCGAAAGAGAATCAAGCATGTGTACAGGGGCATAAACGCAGCAGTGATAGGATTGGAGAGGTTCGGTGAGCAAATGAAGACCCTTTGAAGTCATATTGCATGGTACCCATTCCACGGGTTTCAACTACCCAGGTTTTAGGTATTCTTCCTTCAGCTAAAACATGCATGTGGAACCCAGAGTATGATCAACCATGTGATCGGGAGACGTGTTCAAATATGTCTCAGTTTTCGTACCCTGGTACTCGGGTGCAACATTCCAGACGCTTTACTAACACTCTCCCGACTTGGAGAGTCAGTGTCTTTAACCTCCTGTTTGGCCCAGTTTGCAATTTCTGCGGAAGATGAACAGGAATAGCGAGAACCAATGAGAGACTAGCTGGAGGTGTCTGGACGGGCAAATTTAACTCTCATTTCCCACCAGGAAGAGGAATTAACCAAAGGCTCAGCGTGCCGTGCCGGAACCAGATTAGGGCCTGAAGCCATCCTGCGGTGTTGCGGCCAGCTCACAAGAAAGCGAGTTGAAGAAAGGAGCTCAGGGGCACTGTAATTCACAAACCTGCAGAGTTATAAATGACAGCTATCGTCCAAAAATAGACTGAAGTAAGGCTGCCAAGAGGACTTGAAAGCGGGGCAGAATTGCAGGAAACCGATTTCAGGAGGTAGACTGGAATTGCATTGAAAGCATAGGAAAAGAGGCAGAACGTCCACAATGATGCACTTGGCCAAAAAGGGCGTATGCGTTTTTTCCTGAATATATTCAGGAAAAAACGCATACGCCCTTTTTGGCCAACCAAGCAAGCTTGCAAAGGAAATCTGCACTACAATGAAGTCTCACTTCCCCCCGGTCAAAAGGGCCATCTGAAAAAAGTGTAAAATCCAGAAAGGCAGGACAGGCCATGGAGAACTGGGAGCCTTGTTATGCTGAAGGGCGGGATGTAAATTGCCAACAACCACTAGGGAGAAGTGTATGGTGTTTCCTGAAACATCTAAAAAACAAAGCAACAGAGCCTAGGGCAGTTCCACTTATGGTCCTATAGATTAGGGAAATTAAAATAAAAAAGACACAGCCACCCCAAAGTTTGGAACGGCTCTGTTTACAAGAACCTCGTTTACAGTACAAGTTCAACATCGCAGAAAGTGAAAAATGGATAAAGAAGTTGTGGTATTTACTTACAAAGCAATATCACTCAGCAATGAAATCTGTGTCATCAGGCCCTTAGCAGCACAATGAGTGGATTCAGGTATGATGATTCTAACTGAAATAAGTCACACAGAAAAAGAAACATCATAAGATATCAGTAATACACGGAATGTAAACTTGGCTACACAGGAACTGAATTACAGAACAGAACAGGTTCTCAAATTTAGAAAACCAACTTATTCTTGCTTAAGAGTAAAGGTGAGTTGGGGTGCTGCATAAAACCAGAGATTGAAATGAGCACAGATAAAGTTCCTTAAGCCAAATATGGAATAGACAAGAGCTACTCCTTGCTCAACGAAATGGACTCAACACCGCATATTAAACGACTAAGAATGTACCTGACTAGTAAGTACCTTCAAACCTATGGATTGCTATGTCTCCGAAAGAGAATCAAGCATGTGTACAGGGGCATAAACGCAGCAGTGATAGGATTGGAGAGGTTCGGTGAGCAAATGAAGACCCTTTGAAGTCATATTGCATGGTACCCATTCCACGGGTTTCAACTACCCAGGTTTTAGGTATTCTTCCTTCAGCTAAAACATGCATGTGGAACCCAGAGTATGATCAACCATGTGAACGGGAGACGTGTTCAAATATGTCTCAGTTTTCCTCCCCTGGTACTCGGGTGCAACATTCCAGACGCTTTACTAACACTCTCCCCACTTGGAGAGTCAGTCCCTTTAACCTCCTGTTTGGCCCAGTTTGCAATTTCTGCGGAAGATGAACAGGAATAGCGAGAACCAATGAGAGACTAGCTGGAGGTGTCTGGACGGGCAAATTTAACTCTCATTTCCCACCAGGAAGAGGAAATAACCAAAGGCTCAGCGTGCCGTGCTGGAACCAGATTAGGGCCTGAAGCCATCCTGCGGTGTTGCGGCCAGGTCACAAGAAAGCGAGTTGAAGAAAGGAGCTCAGGGGCACTGTAATTCACAAACCTGCAGAGTTATAAATGACAGCTATCGTCCAAAAATAGACTGAAGTAAGGCTGCCAAGAGGACTTCAAAGCGGGGCAGAATTGCAGGAAACCGATTTCAGGAGGTAGACTGGAATTGCATTGAATGCATAGGAAAAGAGGCAGAACGTCCACAATGATGCACTTGGCCAAAAAGGGCGTATGCATTTTTTCCTGAATATATTCAGGAAAAAACGCATACGCCCTTTTTGGCCAACCAAGCAAGCTTGCAAAGGAAATCTGCACTACAATGAAGTCTCACTTCCCCCCGGTCAAAAGGGCCATCTGAAAAAAGTGTAAAATCCAGAAAGGCAGGACAGGCCATGGAGAACTGGGAGCCTTGTTATGCTGATGGGCGGGATGTAAATTGCCAACAACCACTCGGGGGAAGTGTATGGTGTTTCCTGAAACATCTAAAAAACAAAGCAACAGAGCCTAGGGCACTTCCACTTATGGTCCTATAGCTTAGGGAATTCAAAATCAAAAAGACACAGCCACCCCAAAGTTTGGAACGGCTCTGTTTACAAGAACCTCGTTTACAGTACAAGTTCAACATCGCAGAAAGTGAAAAATGGATAAAGAAGTTGTGGTATTTACTTACAAAGCAATATCACTCAGCAATGAAATCTATGTCATCAGGCCCTTAGCATCACAATGAGTGGATTCAGGTATGATGATTCTAACTGAAATAAGTCACACAGAAAAAGAAACATCATAAGTTATCAGTAATACACGGAAGGTAAACTTGGCTACACAGGAACTGAATTACAGAACAGAACAGGGTCTCAAATTTAGAAAACCAACTTATGCTTGCTTAAGGGGAAAGGTGAGTTGGGGTGCTGCATAAAACCAGAGATTGAAATGAGCACAGATAAAGTTCCTTAAGTCAAATATGGAATAGACAAGAGCTACTCCTTGCTCAACGAAATGGACTCAACACCGCATATTAAACGCCTAAGAATGTACCTGACTAGTAAGTATCTTAAAACCTATGGATTGCTATGTCTCCGAAAGAGAATCAAGCATGTGTACAGGGGCATAAACGCAGCAGTGATAGGATTGGAGAGGTTCGGTGAGCAAATGAAGACCCTTTGAAGTCATATTGCATGGTACCCATTCCACGGGTTTCAACTACCCAGGTTTTAGGTATTCTTCCTTCAGCTAAAACATGCATGTGGAACCCAGAGTATGATCAACCATGTGATCGGGAGACGTGTTCAAATATGTCTCAGTTTTCGTACCCTGGTACTCGGGTGCAACATTCCAGACGCTTTACTAACACTCTCCCCACTTGGAGAGTCAGTCCCTTTAACCTCCTGTTTGGCCCAGTTTGCAATTTCTGCGGAAGATGAACAGGAATAGCGAGAACCAATGAGAGACTAGCTGGAGGTGTCTGGACGGGCAAATTTAACTCTCATTTCCCACCAGGAAGAGGAATTAACCAAAGGCTCAGCGTGCCGTGCCGGAACCAGATTAGGGCCTGAAGCCATCCTGCGGTGTTGCGGCCAGCTCACAAGAAAGCGAGTTGAAGAAAGGAGCTCAGGGGCACTGTAATTCACAAACCTGCAGAGTTATAAATGACAGCTATCGTCCAAAAATAGACTGAAGTAAGGCTGCCAAGAGGACTTGAAAGCGGGGCAGAATTGCAGGAAACCGATTTCAGGAGGTAGACTGGAATTGCATTGAAAGCATAGGAAAAGAGGCAGAACGTCCACAATGATGCACTTGGCCAAAAAGGGCGTATGCGTTTTTTCCTGAATATATTCAGGAAAAAACGCATACGCCCTTTTTGGCCAACCAAGCAAGCTTGCAAAGGAAATCTGCACTACAATGAAGTCTCACTTCCCCCCGGTCAAAAGGGCCATCTGAAAAAAGTGTAAAATCCAGAAAGGCAGGACAGGCCATGGAGAACTGGGAGCCTTGTTATGCTGAAGGGCGGGATGTAAATTGCCAACAACCACTAGGGAGAAGTGTATGGTGTTTCCTGAAACATCTAAAAAACAAAGCAACAGAGCCTAGGGCAGTTCCACTTATGGTCCTATAGCTTAGGGAAATTAAAATCAAAAAGACACAGCCACCCTAAAGTTTGGAACGGCTCTGTTTACAAGAACCTCGTTTACAGTACAAGTTCAACATCGCAGAAAGTGAAAAATGGATAAAGAAGTTGTGGTATTCACTTACAAAGCAATATCACTCAGCAATGAAATCTCTGTCATCAGGCCCTTAGCAGCACAATGAGTGGATTCAGGTATGATGATTCTAACTGAAATAAGTCACACAGAAAAAGAAACATCATAAGATATCAGTAATACACGGAATGTAAACTTGGCTACACAGGAACTGAATTACAGAACAGAACAGTGTCTCAAATTTAGAAAAACAACTTATGCTTGCTTAAGGGTAAAGGTGAGTTGGGGTGCTGCATAAAACCAGAGATTGAAATGAGCACAGATAAAGTTCCTTAAGCCAAATATGGAATAGACAAGAGCTACTCCTTGCTCAACGAAATGGACTCAACACCGCGTATTAAACGCCTAAGAATGTACCTGACTTGTAAGTATCTTAAAACCTATGGATTGTTATGTCTCCGAATGAGAATCAAGCATGTGTACAGGGGCATAAACGCAGCAGTGATAGGATTGGAGAGGTTCGGTGAGCAAATGAAGACCCTTTGAAGTCATATTACATGGTACCCATTCCACGGGTTTCAACTACCCAGGTTTAAGGTATTCTTCCTTCAGCTAAAACATGCATGTGGAACCTAGAGTATGATCAACCATGTGATCGGGAGACATGTTCAAATATGTCTCAGTTTTCCTCCCCTGGTACTCGGGTGCAACATTCCAGACGCTTTACTAACACTCTCCCCACTTGGAGAGTCAGCGCCTTTAACCTCCTGTTTGGCCCAGTTTGCAATTTCTGCGGAAGATGAACAGGAATAGCGAGAACCAATGAGAGGCTAGCTGGAGGTGTCTGGACGGGCAAATTTAACTCTCATTTCCCACCAGGAGGAGGAAATAACCAAAGGCTCAGCGTGCCGTGCCAGAACCAGATTAGGGCCTGAAGCCATCCTGCGGTGTTGCGGCCAGGTCACAAGAAAGCGAGTTGAAGAAAGGAGCTCAGGGGCACTGTAATTCACAAACCTGCAGAGTTATAAATGACAGCTATCGTCCAAAAATAGACTGAAGTAAGGCTGCCAAGAGGACTTGAAAGCGGGGCAGAATTGCAGGAAACCGATTTCAGGAGGTAGACTGAAATTGCATTGAAAGCATAGGAAAAGAGGCAGAACGTCCACAATGATGCACTTGGCCAAAAAGGGCGTATGCGTTTTTTCCTGAATATATTCAGGAAAAAACGCATACGCACTTTTTGGCCAACCAAGCAAGCTTGCACAGGAAATCTGCACTACAATGAAGTCTCACTTCCCCCCGGTCAAAAGGGCCATCTGAAAAAAGTGTAAAATCCAGAAAGGCAGGACAGGCCATGGAGAACTGGGAGCCTTGTTATGCTGATGGGCGGGATGTAAATTGCCAACAACCACTCGGGAGAAGTGTATGGTGTTTCCTGAAACATCTAAAAAACAAAGCAACAGAACCTAGGGCACTTCCACTTATGGTCCTATAGCTTAGGGAAATTAAAATCAAAAAGACACAGCCACCCCAAAGTTTGGAACGGCTCTGTTTACAAGAACCTCGTTTACAGTACAAGTTCAACATCGCAGAAAGTGAAAAATGGATAAAGAAGTTGTGGTATTTACTTACAAAGCAATATCACTCAGCAATGAAATCTGTGTCATCAGGCCCTTAGCAGCACAATGAGTGGATTCAGGTACGATGATTCTAACTGAAATAAGTCACACAGAAAAAGAAACATCATAAGATATCAGTAATACACGGAATGTAAACTTGGCTACACAGGAACTGAATTACAGAACAGAACAGGGTCTCAAATTTAGAAAACCAACTTATTCTTGCTTAAGGGTAAAGGTGAGTTGGGGTGCTGCATAAAACCAGAGATTGAAATGAGCACAGATAAAGTTCCTTAAGCCAAATATGGAATAGACAAGAGCTACTCCTTGCTCAACGAAATGGACTCAACACCCCATATTAAACGCCTAAGAATGTACCTGACTAGTAAGTATCTTAAAACCTATGGATTGCTATGTCTCCGAAAGAGAATCAAGCATGTGTACAGGGGCATAAACGCAGCAGTGCTAGGATTGGAGAGGTTCAGTGAGCAAATGAAGACCCTTTGAAGTCATATTGCATGGTACCCATTCCACAGGTTTCAACTACCCAGGTTTAAGGTATTCTTCCTTCAGCTAAAACATGCATGTGGAACCTAGAGTATGATCAACCATGTGATCGGGAGACGTGTTCAAATATGTCTCAGTTTTCCTCCCCTGGTACTCGGGTGCAACATTCCAGATGCTTTACTAACACTCTCCCCACTTGGAGAGTCAGTCCCTTTAACCTCCTGTTTGGCCCAGTTTGCAATTTCTGCGGAAGATGAACAGGAATAGCGAGAACCAATGAGAGGCTAGCTGGAGGTGTCTGGACGGGCAAATTTAACTCTCATTTCCCACCAGGAAGAGGAATTAACCAAAGACTCAGCATGCCGGGCCGGAACCAGATTAGGGCCTGAAGCCATCCTGCGGTGTTGCGGCCAGGTCACAAGAAAGCGAGTTGAAGAAAGGAGCTCAGGGGCACTGTAATTCACAAACCTGCAGAGTTATAAATGACAGCTATCGTCCAAAAATAGACTGAAGTAAGGCTGCCAAGAGGACTTGAAAGCGGGGCAGAATTGCAGGAAACCGATTTCAGGAGGTAGACTGGAATTGCATTGAAAGCATAGGAAAAGAGGCAGAACGTCCACAATGATGCACTTGGCCAAAAAGGGCGTATGCGTTTTTTCCTGAATATATTCAGGAAGAAACGCATACGCCCTTTTTGGCCAACCAAGCAACCTTGCAAAGGAAATCTGCACTACAATGAAGTCTCACTTCCCCCCGGTCAAAAGGGCCATCTGAAAAAAGTGTAAAATCCAGAAAGGCAGGACAGGCCATGGAGAACTGGGAGACTTGTTATGCTGATCGGCGGGATGAAAATTGCCAACAGACACTCGGGAGAAGTGTATGGTGTTTCCTGAAACATCTCAAAAACAAAGCAACAGAACCTAGGGCACTTCCACTTATGGTCCTATAGCTTAGGGAAATTAAAATCAAAAAGACACAGCCACCCCAAAGTTTGGAACGGCTCTGTTTACAAGAACCTCGTTTACAGTACAAGTTCAACATCGCAGAAAGTGAAAAATGGATAAAGAACTTGTGGTACTTACGTACAATGCAGTATCACTCAGCAATGAAATCTATGTCATCAGGCCCGTAGCAGCATAATGAGTAGATTCAGGTACGATGATTCTAACTGAAATAAGTCACACAGAAAAAAAACATCATAAGATATCACTAATACACGGAATGTAAACTTGGCTACACAGGAACTGAATTCCAAAACAGAACAGGTTATCAAATTTAGAAAACCAACTTATGCTTGCTTAAGGGGAAAGGTGAGTTGGGTTGCTACATAAAACCAGAGATTGAAATGAGCACAGATAAAGTTCCTTAAGCCAAATATGGAATAGACAAGAGCTACTCCTTGCTCAACGAAATGGACTCAACACCGCATATTAAACGCCTAAGAATGTACCTGACTAGTAAGTATCTTAAAACCTATGGATTGCTATCTCTCCGAAAGAGAATCAAGCATGTGTACAGGGGCATAACCGCAGCAGTGATAGGATTGGAGAGGTTCGGTGAGCAAATGAAGACCCTTTGAAGTCATATTGCATGGTACCCATTCCAAGGGTTTCAACTACCCAGGTTTTAGGTATTCTTCCTTCAGGTAAAACATGCATGTGGAACCCAGATTATGATGAACCATGTGATCAGGAGACGTGTTCAAATATGTCTCAGTTTTCCTCCCCTGGTACTCGGGTGCAACATTCCAGACGCTTTACTAACACTCTCCCCACTTGGAGAGTCAGCGCCTTTAACCTCCTGTTTGGCCCAGTTTGCAATTTCTGCGGAAGATGAACAGGAATAGCGAGAGCCAATGAGAGGCTAGCTGGAGGTGTCTGGACGGGCAAATTTAACTCTCATTTCCCACCAGGAAGAGGAAATAACCAAAGGCTCAGTGTGCCGTACTGGAACCAGATTAGGGCCTGAAGCCATCCTGCGCTGTTGCGGCCAGCTCAAAAGAAAGCGAGTTGAAGAAAGGAGCTCAGGGGCACTGTAATTCACAAACCTGCAGAGTTATAAATGACAGCTATCGTCCAAAAATAGACTGAAGTAAGGCTGCCAAGAGGACTTGAAAGCGGGGCAGAATTGCAGGAAACCGATTTCAGGAGGTAGACTGGAATTGCATTGAAAGCATAGGAAAAGAGGCAGAACGTCCACAATGATGCACTTGGCCAAAAAGGGCGTATGCGTTTTTTCCTGAATATATTCAGGAAAAAACGCATACGCCCTTTTTGGCCAACCAAGCAAGCTTGCAAAGGAAATCTGCACTACAATGAAGTCTCACTTCCCCCCGGTCAAAAGGGCCATCTGAAAAAAAGTGTAAAATTCAGAAAGGCAGGACAGGCCATGGAGAACTGGGAGCCTTGTTATGCTGATGGGCGGGATGTAAATTGCCAACAACCACTCGGGAGAAGTGTATGGTGTTTCCTGAAACATCTAAAAAACAAAGCAACAGAACCTAGGGCACTTCCACTTATGGTCCTATAGCTTAGGGAAATTAAAATCAAAAAGACACAGCCACCCCAAAGTTTGGAACGGCTCTGTTTACAAGAACCTCGTTTACAGTACAAGTTCAACATCGCAGAAAGTGAAAAATGGATAAAGAAGTTGTGGTATTTACTTACAAAGCAATATCACTCAGCAATGAAATCTGTGTCATCAGGCCCTTAGCAGCACAATGAGTGGATTCAGGTATGATGATTCTAACTGAAATAAGTCACACAGAAAAAGAAACATCATAAGATATCACTAATACACGGAATGAAAACTTGGCTACACAGGAACTGAATTACAGAACAGAACAGGGTCTCAAATTTAGAAAACCAACTTATTCTTGCTTAAGGGTAAAGGTGAGTTGGGGTGCTGCATAAAACCAGAGATTGAAATGAGCACAGATAAAGTTCCTTAAGCCAAATATGGAATAGACAAGAGCTACTCCTTGCTCAACGAAATGGACTCAACACCCCATATTAAACGCCTAAGAATGTACCTGACTAGTAAGTATCTTAAAACCTATGGATTGCTATGTCTCCGAAAGAGAATCAAGCATGTGTACAGGGGCATAAACGCAGCAGTGATAGGATTGGAGAGGTTCGGTGAGCAAATGAAGACCCTTTGAAGTCATATTGCATGGTACCCATTCCACGGGTTTCAACTACCCAGGTTTAAGGTATTCTTCCTTCAGCTAAAACATGCATGTGGAACCTAGAGTATGATCAACCATGTGATTGGGAGACGTGTTCAAATATGTCTCAGTTTTCCTCCCCTGGTACTCGGGTGCAACATTCCAGACGCTTTACTAACACTCTCCCCACTTGGAGAGTCAGTCCCTTTAACCTCCTGTTTGGCCCAGTTTGCAATTTCTGCGGAAGATGAACAGGAATAGCGAGAACCAATGAGAGGCTAGCTGGAGGTGTCTGGACGGGCAAATTTAACTCTCATTTCCCACCAGGAAGAGGAATTAACCAAAGGCTCAGCATGCCGGGCCGGAACCAGATTAGGGCCTGAAGCCATCCTGCGGTGTTGCGGCCAGCTCAAAAGAAAGCGAGTTGAAGAAAGGAGCTCAGGGGCACTGTAATTCACAAACCTGCAGAGTTATAAATGACAGCTATCGTCCAAAAATAGACTGAAGTAAGGCTGCCAAGAGGACTTGAAAGCGGGGCAGAATTGCAGGAAACCGATTTCAGGAGGTAGACTGGAATTGCATTGAAAGCATAGGAAAAGAGGCAGAACGTCCACAATGATGCACTTGGCCAAAAAGGGCGTATGCGTTTTTTCCTGAATATATTCAGGAAAAAACACATACCCCCTTTTTGGCCAACCAAGCAAGCTTGCAAAGGAAATCTGCACTACAATGAAGTCTCACTTCCCCCCGGTCAAAAGGGCCATCTGAAAAAAGTGTAAAATCCAGAAAGGCAGGACAGGCCATGGAGAACTGGGAGCCTTGTTATGCTGATGGGCGGGATGTAAATTGCCAACAGACACTCGGGAGAAGTGTATGGTGTTTCCTGAAACATCTAAAAAACAAAGCAACAGAGCCTAGGGCACTGCCACTTATGGTCCTATAGCTTAGGGAAATTAAAATCAAAAAGACACAGCCACCCCAAAGTTTGGAACGGCTCTGTTTACAACAACCTCGTTTACAGTACAAGTTCAACATCGCAGAAAGTGAAAAATGGATAAAGAAGTTGTGGTATTTACTTACAAAGCAATATCACTCAGCAATGAAATCTGTGTCATCAGGCCCTTAGCAGCACAATGAGTGGATTCAGGTATGATGATTCTAACTGAAGTAAGTCACACAGAAAAAGAAACATCATAAGATATCAGTAATACACGGAATGTAAACTTGGCTACACAGGAACTGAATTACAGAACAGAACAGGGTCTCAAATTTAGAAAACCAACTTATGCTTGCTTAAGGGTAAAGATGAGTTGGGGTGCTGCATAAAACCAGAGATTGAAATGAGCACAGATAAAGTTCCTTAGGTCAAATATGGAATAGACAAGAGCTACTCCTTGCTCAACGAAATGGACTCAACACCGCATATTAAACGCCTAAGAATGTACCTGACTAGTAAGTATCTTAAAACCTATGGATTGCTATGTCTCCGAAAGAGAATCAAGCATGTGTACAGGGGCATAAATGCAGCAGTGATAGGATTGGAGAGGTTCGGTGAGCAAATGAAGACCCTTTGAAGTCATATTGCATGGTACCCATTCCACGGGTTTCAACTACCCAGGTTTTAGGTATTCTTCCTTCAGCTAAAACATGCATGTGGAACCCAGAGTATGATCAACCATGTGAACGGGAGACGTGTTCAAATATGTCTCAGTTTTCCTCCCCTGGTACTCGGGTGCAACATTCCAGACGCTTTACTAACACTCTCCCCACTTGGAGAGTCAGTCCCTTTAACCTCCTGTTTGGCCCAGTTTGCAATTTCTGCGGAAGATGAACAGGAATAGCGAGAACCAATGAGAGACTAGCTGGAGGTGTCTGGACGGGCAAATTTAACTCTCATTTCCCACCAGGAAGAGGAAATAACCAAAGGCTCAGCGTGCCGTGCTGGAACCAGATTAGGGCCTGAAGCCATCCTGCGGTGTTGCGGCCAGGTCACAAGAAAGCGAGTTGAAGAAAGGAGCTCAGGGGCACTGTAATTCACAAACCTGCAGAGTTATAAATGACAGCTATCGTCCAAAAATAGACTGAAGTAAGGCTGCCAAGAGGACTTGAAAGCGGGGCAGAATTGCAGGAAACCGATTTCAGGAGGTAGACTGGAATTGCATTGAATGCATAGGAAAAGAGGCAGAACGTCCACAATGATGCACTTGGCCAAAAAGGGCGTATGCATTTTTTCCTGAATATATTCAGGAAAAAACGCATACGTCCTTTTTGGCCAACCAAGCAAGCTTGCAAAGGAAATCTGCACTACAATGAAGTCTCACTTCCCCCCGGTCAAAAGGGCCATCTGAAAAAAGTGTAAAATCCAGAAAGGCAGGACAGGCCATGGAGAACTGGGAGCCTTGTTATGCTGAAGGGCGGGATGTAAATTGCCAACAACCACTCGGGAGAAGTGTATGGTGTTTCCTGAAACATCTAAAAAACAAAGCAACAGAACCTAGGGCACTTCCACTTATGGTCCTATAGCTTAGGGAAATTAAAATCAAAAAGACACAGCCACCCCAAAGTTTGGAACGGCTCTGTTTACAAGAACCTCGTTTACAGTACAAGTTCAACATCGCAGAAAGTGAAAAATGGATAAAGAAGTTGTGGTATTTACTTACAAAGCAATATCACTCAGCAATGAAATCTGTGTCATCAGGCCCTTAGCAGCACAATGAGTGGATTCAGGTATGATGATTCTAACTGAAGTAAGTCACACAGAAAAAGAAACATCATAAGATATCAGTAATACACGGAATGTAAACTTGGCTACACAGGAACTGAATTACAGAACAGAACAGGGTCTCAAATTTAGAAAACCAACTTATGCTTGCTTAAGGGGAAAGGTGAGTTGGGGTGCTGCATAAAACCAGAGATTGAAATGAGCACAGATAAAGTTCCTTAAGTCAAATATGGAATAGACAAGAGCTACTCCTTGCTCAACGAAATGGACTCAACACCGCATATTAAACGCCTAAGAATGTACCTGACTAGTAAGTATCTTAAAACCTATGGATTGCTATGTCTCCGAAAGAGAATCAAGCATGTGTACAGGGGCATAAACGCAGCAGTGATAGGATTGGAGAGGTTCGGTGAGCAAATGAAGACCCTTTGAAGTCATATTGCATGGTACCCATTCCACGGGTTTCAACTACCCAGGTTTTAGGTATTCTTCCTTCAGCTAAAACATGCATGTGGAACCCAGAGTATGATCAACCATGTGATCGGGAGACGTGTTCAAATATGTCTCAGTTTTCGTACCCTGGTACTCGGGTGCAACATTCCAGACGCTTTACTAACACTCTCCCGACTTGGAGAGTCAGTGTCTTTAATCTCCTGTTTGGCCCAGTTTGCAATTTCTGCGGAAGATGAACAGGAATAGCGAGAACCAATGAGAGACTAGCTGGAGGTGTCTGGACGGGCAAATTTAACTCTCATTTCCCACCAGGAAGAGGAATTAACCAAAGGCTCAGCGTGCCGTGCCGGAACCAGATTAGGGCCTGAAGCCATCCTGCGGTGTTGCGGCCAGCTCACAAGAAAGCGAGTTGAAGAAAGGAGCTCAGGGGCACTGTAATTCACAAACCTGCAGAGTTATAAATGACAGCTATCGTCCAAAAATAGACTGAAGTAAGGCTGCCAAGAGGACTTGAAAGCGGGGCAGAATTGCAGGAAACCGATTTCAGGAGGTAGACTGGAATTGCATTGAAAGCATAGGAAAAGAGGCAGAACGTCCACAATGATGCACTTGGCCAAAAAGGGCGTATGCGTTTTTTCCTGAATATATTCAGGAAAAAACGCATACGCCCTTTTTGGCCAACCAAGCAAGCTTGCAAAGGAAATCTGCACTACAATGAAGTCTCACTTCCCCCCGGTCAAAAGGGCCATCTGAAAAAAGTGTAAAATCCAGAAAGGCAGGACAGGCCATGGAGAACTGGGAGCCTTGTTATGCTGAAGGGCGGGATGTAAATTGCCAACAACCACTAGGGAGAAGTGTATGGTGTTTCCTGAAACATCTAAAAAACAAAGCAACAGAGCCTAGGGCAGTTCCACTTATGGTCCTATAGCTTAGGGAAATTAAAATCAAAAAGACACAGCCACCCCAAAGTTTGGAACGGCTCTGTTTACAAGAACCTCGTTTACAGTACAAGTTCAACATCGCAGAAAGTGAAAAATGGATAAAGAAGTTGTGGTATTTACTTACAAAGCAATATCACTCAGCAATGAAATCTGTGTCATCAGGCCCTTAGCAGCACAATGAGTGGATTCAGGTATGATGATTCTAACTGAAATAAGTCACACAGAAAAAGAAACATCATAAGATATCAGTAATACACGGAATGTAAACTTGGCTACACAGGAACTGAATTACAGAACAGAACAGGTTCTCAAATTTAGAAAACCAACTTATTCTTGCTTAAGAGTAAAGGTGAGTTGGGGTGCTGCATAAAACCAGAGATTGAAATGAGCACAGATAAAGTTCCTTAAGCCAAATATGGAATAGACAAGAGCTACTCCTTGCTCAACGAAATGGACTCAACACCGCATATTAAACGACTAAGAATGTACCTGACTAGTAAGTACCTTCAAACCTATGGATTGCTATGTCTCCGAAAGAGAATCAAGCATGTGTACAGGGGCATAAACGCAGCAGTGATAGGATTGGAGAGGTTCGGTGAGCAAATGAAGACCCTTTGAAGTCATATTGCATGGTACCCATTCCACGGGTTTCAACTACCCAGGTTTTAGGTATTCTTCCTTCAGCTAAAACATGCATGTGGAACCCAGAGTATGATCAACCATGTGAACGGGAGACGTGTTCAAATATGTCTCAGTTTTCCTACCCTGGTACTCGGGTGCAACATTCCAGACGCTTTACTAACACTCTCCCCACTTGGAGAGTCAGTCCCTTTAACCTCCTGTTTGGCCCAGTTTGCAATTTCTGCGGAAGATGAACAGGAATAGCGAGAACCAATGAGAGACTAGCTGGAGGTGTCTGGACGGGCAAATTTAACTCTCATTTCCCACCAGGAAGAGGAAATAACCAAAGGCTCAGCGTGCCGTGCTGGAACCAGATTAGGGCCTGAAGCCATCCTGCGGTGTTGCGGCCAGGTCACAAGAAAGCGAGTTGAAGAAAGGAGCTCAGGGGCACTGTAATTCACAAACCTGCAGAGTTATAAATGACAGCTATCGTCCAAAAATAGACTGAAGTAAGGCTGCCAAGAGGACTTCAAAGCGGGGCAGAATTGCAGGAAACCGATTTCAGGAGGTAGACTGGAATTGCATTGAATGCATAGGAAAAGAGGCAGAACGTCCACAATGATGCACTTGGCCAAAAAGGGCGTATGCGTTTTTTCCTGAATATATTCAGGAAAAAACGCATACGCCCTTTTTGGCCAACCAAGCAAGCTTGCAAAGGAAATCTGCACTACAATGAAGTCTCACTTCCCCCCGGTCAAAAGGGCCATCTGAAAAAAGTGTAAAATCCAGAAAGGCAGGACAGGCCATGGAGAACTGGGAGCCTTGTTATGCTGATGGGCGGGATGTAAATTGCCAACAACCACTCGGGAGAAGTGTATGGTGTTTCCTGAAACATCTAAAAAACAAAGCAACAGAGCCTAGGGCACTTCCACTTATGGTCCTATAGCTTAGGGAATTCAAAATCAAAAAGACACAGCCACCCCAAAGTTTTGAACGGCTCTGTTTACAAGAACCTCGTTTACAGTACAAGTTCAACATCGCAGAAAGTGAAAAATGGATAAAGAAGTTGTGGTATTTACTTACAAAGCAATATCACTCAGCAATGAAATCTATGTCATCAGGCCCTTAGCATCACAATGAGTGGATTCAGGTATGATGATTCTAACTGAAATAAGTCACACAGAAAAAGAAACATCATAAGTTATCAGTAATACACGGAAGGTAAACTTGGCTACACAGGAACTGAATTACAGAACAGAACAGGGTCTCAAATTTAGAAAACCAACTTATGCTTGCTTAAGGGGAAAGGTGAGTTGGGGTGCTGCATAAAACCAGAGATTGAAATGAGCACAGATAAAGTTCCTTAAGCCAAATATGGAATAGACAAGAGCTACTCCTTGCTCAACGAAATGGACTCAACACCGCATATTAAACGCCTAAGAATGTACCTGACTAGTAAGTATCTTAAAACCTATAGATTGCTATGTCTCCGAAAGAGAATCAAGCATGTGTACAGGGGCATAAACGCAGCAGTGATAGGATTGGAGAGGTTCAGTGAGCAAATGAAGACCCTTTGAAGTCATATTGCATGGTACCCATTCCACGGGTTTCAACTACCCAGATTTTAGGTATTTTTCCTTCAGCTAAAACATGCATGTGGAACCCAGAGTATGATCAACCATGTGATCGGGAGACGTGTTCAAATATGTCTCAGTTTTCGTACCCTGGTACTCGGGTGCAACATTCCAGACGCTTTACTAACACTCTCCCGACTTGGAGAGTCAGTCCCTTTAACCTCCTGTTTGGCCCAGTTTGCAATTTCTGCGGAAGATGAACAGGAATAGTGAGAACCAATGAGAGGCTAGCTGGAGGTGTCTGGACGGGCAAATTTAACTCTCATTTCCCACCAGGAAGAGGAAATAACCAAAGGCTCAGCGTGCCGTACCGGAACCAGATTAGGGCCTGAAGCCATCCTGCGGTGTTGCGGCCAGCTCACAAGAAAGCGAGTTGAAGAAAGGAGCTCAGGGGCACTGTAATTCACAAACCTGCAGAGTTATAAATGACAGCTATCGTCCAAAAATAGACTGAAGTAAGGCTGCCAAGAGGACTTGAAAGCGGGGCAGAATTGCAGGAAACCGATTTCAGGAGGTAGACTGAAATTGCATTGAAAGCATAGGAAAAGAGGCAGAACGTCCACAATGATGCACTTGGCCAAAAAGGGCGTATGCGTTTTTTCCTGAATATATTCAGGAAAAAACGCATACGCCCTTTTTGGCCAACCAAGCAAGCTTGCAAAGGAAATCTGCACTACAATGAAGTCTCACTTCCCCCCGGTCAAAAGGGCCATCTGAAAAAAGTGTAAAATCCAGAAAGGCAGGACAGGCCATGGAGAACTGGGAGCCTTGTTATGCTGATGGGCGGGATGTAAATTGCCAACAACCACTCGGGAGAAGTGTATGGTGTTTCCTGAAACATCTAAAAAACAAAGCAACAGAACCTAGGGCACTTCCACTTATGGTCCTATAGCTTAGGGAAATTAAAATCAAAAAGACACAGCCACCCCAAAGTTTGGAACGGCTCTGTTTACAAGAACCTCGTTTACAGTACAAGTTCAACATCGCAGAAAGTGAAAAATGGATAAAGAAGTTGTGGTATTTACTTACAAAGCAATATCACTCAGCAATGAAATCTGTGTCATCAGGCCCTTAGCAGCACAATGAGTGGATTCAGGTATGATGATTCTAACTGAAGTAAGTCACACAGAAAAAGAAACATCATAAGATATCAGTAATACACGGAATGTAAACTTGGCTACACAGGAACTGAATTACAGAACAGAACAGGGTCTCAAATTTAGAAAACCAACTTATGCTTGCTTAAGGGGAAAGGTGAGTTGGGGTGCTGCATAAAACCAGAGATTGAAATGAGCACAGATAAAGTTCCTTAAGTCAAATATGGAATAGACAAGAGCTACTCCTTGCTCAACGAAATGGACTCAACACCGCATATTAAACGCCTAAGAATGTACCTGACTAGTAAGTATCTTAAAACCTATGGATTGCTATGTCTCCGAAAGAGAATCAAGCATGTGTACAGGGGCATAAACGCAGCAGTGATAGGATTGGAGAGGTTCGGTGAGCAAATGAAGACCCTTTGAAGTCATATTGCATGGTACCCATTCCACGGGTTTCAACTACCCAGGTTTTAGGTATTCTTCCTTCAGCTAAAACATGCATGTGGAACCCAGAGTATGATCAACCATGTGATCGGGAGACGTGTTCAAATATGTCTCAGTTTTCGTACCCTGGTACTCGGGTGCAACATTCCAGACGCTTTACTAACACTCTCCCGACTTGGAGAGTCAGTGTCTTTAACCTCCTGTTTGGCCCAGTTTGCAATTTCTGCGGAAGATGAACAGGAATAGCGAGAACCAATGAGAGACTAGCTGGAGGTGTCTGGACGGGCAAATTTAACTCTCATTTCCCACCAGGAAGAGGAATTAACCAAAGGCTCAGCGTGCCGTGCCGGAACCAGATTAGGGCCTGAAGCCATCCTGCGGTGTTGCGGCCAGCTCACAAGAAAGCGAGTTGAAGAAAGGAGCTCAGGGGCACTGTAATTCACAAACCTGCAGAGTTATAAATGACAGCTATCGTCCAAAAATAGACTGAAGTAAGGCTGCCAAGAGGACTTGAAAGCGGGGCAGAATTGCAGGAAACCGATTTCAGGAGGTAGACTGGAATTGCATTGAAAGCATAGGAAAAGAGGCAGAACGTCCACAATGATGCACTTGGCCAAAAAGGGCGTATGCGTTTTTTCCTGAATATATTCAGGAAAAAACGCATACGCCCTTTTTGGCCAACCAAGCAAGCTTGCAAAGGAAATCTGCACTACAATGAAGTCTCACTTCCCCCCGGTCAAAAGGGCCATCTGAAAAAAGTGTAAAATCCAGAAAGGCAGGACAGGCCATGGAGAACTGGGAGCCTTGTTATGCTGAAGGGCAGGATGTAAATTGCCAACAACCACTAGGGAGAAGTGTATGGTGTTTCCTGAAACATCTAAAAAACAAAGCAACAGAGCCTAGGGCAGTTCCACTTATGGTCCTATAGCTTAGGGAAATTAAAATCAAAAAGACACAGCCACCCCAAAGTTTGGAACGGCTCTGGTTACAAGAACCTCGTTTACAGTACAAGTTCAACATCGCAGAAAGTGAAAAATGGATAAAGAAGTTGTGGTATTTACTTACAAAGCAATATCACTCAGCAATGAAATCTGTGTCATCAGGCCCTTAGCAGCACAATGAGTGGATTCAGGTATGATGATTCTAACTGAAATAAGTCACACAGAAAAAGAAACATCATAAGATATCAGTAATACACGGAATGTAAACTTGGCTACACAGGAACTGAATTACAGAACAGAACAGGTTCTCAAATTTAGAAAACCAACTTATTCTTGCTTAAGAGTAAAGGTGAGTTGGGGTGCTGCATAAAACCAGAGATTGAAATGAGCACAGATAAAGTTCCTTAAGCCAAATATGGAATAGACAAGAGCTACTCCTTGCTCAACGAAATGGACTCAACACCGCATATTAAACGACTAAGAATGTACCTGACTAGTAAGTACCTTCAAACCTATGGATTGCTATGTCTCCGAAAGAGAATCAAGCATGTGTACAGGGGCATAAACGCAGCAGTGATAGGATTGGAGAGGTTCGGTGAGCAAATGAAGACCCTTTGAAGTCATATTGCATGGTACCCATTCCACGGGTTTCAACTACCCAGGTTTTAGGTATTCTTCCTTCAGCTAAAACATGCATGTGGAACCCAGAGTATGATCAACCATGTGAACGGGAGACGTGTTCAAATATGTCTCAGTTTTCCTCCCCTGGTACTCGGGTGCAACATTCTAGATGCTTTACTAACACTCTCCCCACTTGGAGAGTCAGTCCCTTTAACCTCCTGTTTGGCCCAGTTTGCAATTTCTGCGGAAGATGAACAGGAATAGCGAGAACCAATGAGAGACTAGCTGGAGGTGTCTGGACGGGCAAATTTAACTCTCATTTCCCACCAGGAAGAGGAATTAACCAAAGGCTCAGCGTGCCATGCCGGAACCAGATTAGGGCCTGAAGCCATCCTGCGGTGTTGCGGCCAGCTCACAAGAAAGCGAGTTGAAGAAAGGAGCTCAGGGGCACTGTAATTCACAAACCTGCAGAGTTATAAATGACAGCTATCGTCCAAAAATAGACTGAAGTAAGGCTGCCAAGAGGACTTGAAAGCGGGGCAGAATTGCAGGAAACCGATTTCAGGAGGTAGACTGGAATTGCATTGAAAGCATAGGAAAAGAGGCAGAACGTCCACAATGATGCACTTGGCCAAAAAGGGCGTATGCGTTTTTTCCTGAATATATTCAGGAAAAAACGCATACGCCCTTTTTGGCCAACCAAGCAAGCTTGCAAAGGAAATCTGCACTACAATGAAGTCTCACTTCCCCCCGGTCAAAAGGGCCATCTGAAAAAAGTGTAAAATCCAGAAAGGCAGGACAGGCCATGGAGAACTGGGAGCCTTGTTATGCTGAAGGGCGGGATGTAAATTGCCAACAACCACTCGGGAGAAGTGTATGGTGTTTCCTGAAACATCTAAAAAACAAAGCAACAGAGCCTAGGGCAGTTCCACTTATGGTCCTATAGCTTAGGGAAATTAAAATCAAAAAGACACAGCCACCCCAAAGTTTGGAACGGCTCTGGTTACAAGAACCTCGTTTACAGTACAAGTTCAACATCGCAGAAAGTGAAAAATGGATAAAGAAGTTGTGGTATTTACTTACAAAGCAATATCACTCAGCAATGAAATCTGTGTCATCAGGCCCTTAGCAGCACAATGAGTGGATTCAGGTATGATGATTCTAACTGAAATAAGTCACACAGAAAAAGAAACATCATAAGATATCAGTAATACACGGAATGTAAACTTGGCTACACAGGAACTGAATTACAGAACAGAACAGGGTCTCAAATTTAGAAAACCAACTTATTCTTGCTTAAGAGTAAAGGTGAGTTGGGGTGCTGCATAAAACCAGAGATTGAAATGAGCACAGATAAGTTCCTTAAGCCAAATATGGAATACACAAGAGCTACTCCTTGCTCAACGAAATGGACTCAACACCGCGTATTAAACGCCTAAGAATGTACCTGACTTGTAAGTATCTTAAAACCTATGGATTGCTATGTCTCCGAAAGAGAATCAAGCATGTGTACAGGGGCATAAACGCAGCAGTGATAGGATTGGAGAGGTTCGGTGAGCAAATGAAGACCCTTTGAAGTCATATTACATGGTACCCATTCCACGGGTTTCAACTACCCAGGTTTAAGGTATTCTTCCTTCAGCTAAAACATGCATGTGGAACCTAGAGTATGATCAACCATGTGATCGGGAGACATGTTCAAATATGTCTCAGTTTTCCTCCCCTGGTACTCGGGTGCAACATTCCAGACGCTTTACTAACACTCTCCCCACTTGGAGAGTCAGTCCCTTTAACCTCCTGTTTGGCCCAGTTTGCAATTTCTGCGGAAGATGAACAGGAATAGCGAGAACCAATGAGAGGCTAGCTGGAGGTGTCTGGACGGGCAAATTTAACTCTCATTTCCCACCAGGAAGAGGAAATAACCAAAGGCTCAGCGTGCCGTGCTGGAACCAGATTAGGGCCTGAAGCCATCCTGCGGTGTTGCGGCCAGGTCACAAGAAAGCGAGTTGAAGAAAGGAGCTCAGGGGCACTGTAATTCACAAACCTGCAGAGTTATAAATGACAGCTATCGTCCAAAAATAGACTGAAGTAAGGCTGCCAAGAGGACTTCAAAGCGGGGCAGAATTGCAGGAAACCGATTTCAGGAGGTAGACTGGAATTGCATTGAATGCATAGGAAAAGAGGCAGAACGTCCACAATGATGCACTTGGCCAAAAAGGGCGTATGCGTTTTTTCCTGAATATATTCAGGAAAAAACGCATACGCCCTTTTTGGCCAACCAAGCAAGCTTGCAAAGGAAATCTGCACTACAATGAAGTCTCACTTCCCCCCGGTCAAAAGGGCCATCTGAAAAAAGTGTAAAATCCAGAAAGGCAGGACAGGCCATGGAGAACTGGGAGCCTTGTTATGCTGATGGGCGGGATGTAAATTGCCAACAACCACTCGGGAGAAGTGTATGGTGTTTCCTGAAACATCTAAAAAACAAAGCAACAGAGCCTAGGGCACTTCCACTTATGGTCCTATAGCTTAGGGAATTCAAAATCAAAAAGACACAGCCACCCCAAAGTTTGGAACGGCTCTGTTTACAAGAACCTCGTTTACAGTACAAGTTCAACATCGCAGAAAGTGAAAAATGGATAAAGAAGTTGTGGTATTTACTTACAAAGCAATATCACTCAGCAATGAAATCTATGTCATCAGGCCCTTAGCATCACAATGAGTGGATTCAGGTATGATGATTCTAACTGAAATAAGTCACACAGAAAAAGAAACATCATAAGTTATCAGTAATACACGGAAGGTAAACTTGGCTACACAGGAACTGAATTACAGAACAGAACAGGGTCTCAAATTTAGAAAACCAACTTATGCTTGCTTAAGGGGAAAGGTGAGTTGGGGTGCTGCATAAAACCAGAGATTGAAATGAGCACAGATAAAGTTCCTTAAGCCAAATATGGAATAGACAAGAGCTACTCCTTGCTCAACGAAATGGACTCAACACCGCATATTAAACGCCTAAGAATGTACCTGACTAGTAAGTATCTTAAAACCTATAGATTGCTATGTCTCCGAAAGAGAATCAAGCATGTGTACAGGGGCATAAACGCAGCAGTGATAGGATTGGAGAGGTTCAGTGAGCAAATGAAGACCCTTTGAAGTCATATTGCATGGTACCCATTCCACGGGTTTCAACTACCCAGATTTTAGGTATTTTTCCTTCAGCTAAAACATGCATGTGGAACCCAGAGTATGATCAACCATGTGATCGGGAGACGTGTTCAAATATGTCTCAGTTTTCGTACCCTGGTACTCGGGTGCAACATTCCAGACGCTTTACTAACACTCTCCCGACTTGGAGAGTCAGTCCCTTTAACCTCCTGTTTGGCCCAGTTTGCAATTTCTGCGGAAGATGAACAGGAATAGTGAGAACCAATGAGAGGCTAGCTGGAGGTGTCTGGACGGGCAAATTTAACTCTCATTTCCCACCAGGAAGAGGAAATAACCAAAGGCTCAGCGTGCCGTACCGGAACCAGATTAGGGCCTGAAGCCATCCTGCGGTGTTGCGGCCAGCTCACAAGAAAGCGAGTTGAAGAAAGGAGCTCAGGGGCACTGTAATTCACAAACCTGCAGAGTTATAAATGACAGCTATCGTCCAAAAATAGACTGAAGTAAGGCTGCCAAGAGGACTTGAAAGCGGGGCAGAATTGCAGGAAACCGATTTCAGGAGGTAGACTGAAATTGCATTGAAAGCATAGGAAAAGAGGCAGAACGTCCACAATGATGCACTTGGCCAAAAAGGGCGTATGCGTTTTTTCCTGAATATATTCAGGAAAAAACGCATACGCCCTTTTTGGCCAACCAAGCAAGCTTGCAAAGGAAATCTGCACTACAATGAAGTCTCACTTCCCCCCGGTCAAAAGGGCCATCTGAAAAAAGTGTAAAATCCAGAAAGGCAGGACAGGCCATGGAGAACTGGGAGCCTTGTTATGCTGATGGGCGGGATGTAAATTGCCAACAACCACTCGGGAGAAGTGTATGGTGTTTCCTGAAACATCTAAAAAACAAAGCAACAGAACCTAGGGCACTTCCACTTATGGTCCTATAGCTTAGGGAAATTAAAATCAAAAAGACACAGCCACCCCAAAGTTTGGAACGGCTCTGTTTACAAGAACCTCGTTTACAGTACAAGTTCAACATCGCAGAAAGTGAAAAATGGATAAAGAAGTTGTGGTATTTACTTACAAAGCAATATCACTCAGCAATGAAATCTGTGTCATCAGGCCCTTAGCAGCACAATGAGTGGATTCAGGTATGATGATTCTAACTGAAGTAAGTCACACAGAAAAAGAAACATCATAAGATATCAGTAATACACGGAATGTAAACTTGGCTACACAGGAACTGAATTACAGAACAGAACAGGGTCTCAAATTTAGAAAACCAACTTATGCTTGCTTAAGGGGAAAGGTGAGTTGGGGTGCTGCATAAAACCAGAGATTGAAATGAGCACAGATAAAGTTCCTTAAGTCAAATATGGAATAGACAAGAGCTACTCCTTGCTCAACGAAATGGACTCAACACCGCATATTAAACGCCTAAGAATGTACCTGACTAGTAAGTATCTTAAAACCTATGGATTGCTATGTCTCCGAAAGAGAATCAAGCATGTGTACAGGGGCATAAACGCAGCAGTGATAGGATTGGAGAGGTTCGGTGAGCAAATGAAGACCCTTTGAAGTCATATTGCATGGTACCCATTCCATGGGTTTCAACTACCCAGGTTTTAGGTATTCTTCCTTCAGCTAAAACATGCATGTGGAACCCAGAGTATGATCAACCATGTGATCGGGAGACGTGTTCAAATATGTCTCAGTTTTCGTACCCTGGTACTCGGGTGCAACATTCCAGACGCTTTACTAACACTCTCCCGACTTGGAGAGTCAGTGTCTTTAACCTCCTGTTTGGCCCAGTTTGCAATTTCTGCGGAAGATGAACAGGAATAGCGAGAACCAATGAGAGACTAGCTGGAGGTGTCTGGACGGGCAAATTTAACTCTCATTTCCCACCAGGAAGAGGAATTAACCAAAGGCTCAGCGTGCCGTGCCAGAACCAGATTAGGGCCTGAAGACATCCTGCGGTGTTGCGGCCAGCTCACAAGAAAGCGAGTTGAAGAAAGGAGCTCAGGGGCACTGTAATTCACAAACCTGCAGAGTTATAAATGACAGCTATCGTCCAAAAATAGACTGAAGTAAGGCTGCCAAGAGGACTTGAAAGCGGGGCAGAATTGCAGGAAACCGATTTCAGGAGGTAGACTGGAATTGCATTGAAAGCATAGGAAAAGAGGCAGAACGTCCACAATGATGCACTTGGCCAAAAAGGGCGTATGCGTTTTTTCCTGAATATATTCAGGAAAAAACGCATACGCCCTTTTTGGCCAACCAAGCAAGCTTGCAAAGGAAATCTGCACTACAATGAAGTCTCACTTCCCCCCGGTCAAAAGGGCCATCTGAAAAAAGTGTAAAATCCAGAAAGGCAGGACAGGCCATGGAGAACTGGGAGCCTTGTTATGCTGAAGGGCGGGATGTAAATTGCCAACAACCACTAGGGAGAAGTGTATGGTGTTTCCTGAAACATCTAAAAAACAAAGCAACAGAGCCTAGGGCAGTTCCACTTATGGTCCTATAGATTAGGGAAATTAAAATCAAAAAGACACAGCCACCCCAAAGTTTGGAACGGCTCTGTTTACAAGAACCTCGTTTACAGTACAAGTTCAACATCGCAGAAAGTGAAAAATGTATAAAGAAGTTGTGGTATTTACTTACAAAGCAATATCACTCAGCAATGAAATCTGTGTCATCAGGCCCTTAGCAGCACAATGAGTGGATTCAGGTATGATGATTCTAACTGAAATAAGTCACACAGAAAAAGAAACATCATAAGATATCAGTAATACACGGAATGTAAACTTGGCTACACAGGAACTGAATTACAGAACAGAACAGGTTCTCAAATTTAGAAAACCAACTTATTCTTGCTTAAGAGTAAAGGTGAGTTGGGGTGCTGCATAAAACCAGAGATTGAAATGAGCACAGATAAAGTTCCTTAAGCCAAATATGGAATAGACAAGAGCTACTCCTTGCTCAACGAAATGGACTCAACACCGCATATTAAACGACTAAGAATGTACCTGACTAGTAAGTACCTTCAAACCTATGGATTGCTATGTCTCCGAAAGAGAATCAAGCATGTGTACAGGGGCATAAACGCAGCAGTGATAGGATTGGAGAGGTTCGGTGAGCAAATGAAGACCCTTTGAAGTCATATTGCATGGTACCCATTCCACGGGTTTCAACTACCCAGGTTTTAGGTATTCTTCCTTCAGCTAAAACATGCATGTGGAACCCAGAGTATGATCAACCATGTGAACGGGAGACGTGTTCAAATATGTCTCAGTTTTCCTCCCCTGGTACTCGGGTGCAACATTCCAGACGCTTTACTAACACTCTCCCCACTTGGAGAGTCAGTCCCTTTAACCTCCTGTTTGGCCCAGTTTGCAATTTCTGCGGAAGATGAACAGGAATAGCGAGAACCAATGAGAGACTAGCTGGAGGTGTCTGGACGGGCAAATTTAACTCTCATTTCCCACCAGGAAGAGGAAATAACCAAAGGCTCAGCGTGCCGTGCTGGAACCAGATTAGGGCCTGAAGCCATCCTGCGGTGTTGCGGCCAGGTCACAAGAAAGCGAGTTGAAGAAAGGAGCTCAGGGGCACTGTAATTCACAAACCTGCAGAGTTATAAATGACAGCTATCGTCCAAAAATAGACTGAAGTAAGGCTGCCAAGAGGACTTGAAAGCGGGGCAGAATTGCAGGAAACCGATTTCAGGAGGTAGACTGGAATTGCATTGAATGCATAGGAAAAGAGGCAGAACGTCCACAATGATGCACTTGGCCAAAAAGGGCGTATGCATTTTTTCCTGAATATATTCAGGAAAAAACGCATACGCCCTTTTTGGCCAACCAAGCAAGCTTGCAAAGGAAATCTGCACTACAATGAAGTCTCACTTCCCCCCGGTCAAAAGGGCCATCTGAAAAAAGTGTAAAATCCAGAAAGGCAGGACAGGCCATGGAGAACTGGGAGCCTTGTTATGCTGATGGGCGGGATGTAAATTGCCAACAACCACTCGGGAGAAGTGTATGGTGTTTCCTGAAACATCTAAAAAACAAAGCAACAGAGCCTAGGGCACTTCCACTTATGGTCCTATAGCTTAGGGAATTCAAAATCAAAAAGACACAGCCACCCCAAAGTTTGGAACGGCTCTGTTTACAAGAACCTCGTTTACAGTACAAGTTCAACATCGCAGAAAGTGAAAAATGGATAAAGAAGTTGTGGTATTTACTTACAAAGCAATATCACTCAGCAATGAAATCTATGTCATCAGGCCCTTAGCATCACAATGAGTGGATTCAGGTATGATGATTCTAACTGAAATAAGTCACACAGAAAAAGAAACATCATAAGTTATCAGTAATACACGGAAGGTAAACTTGGCTACACAGGAACTGAATTACAGAACAGAACAGGGTCTCAAATTTAGAAAACCAACTTATGCTTGCTTAAGGGGAAAGGTGAGTTGGGGTGCTGCATAAAACCAGAGATTGAAATGAGCACAGATAAAGTTCCTTAAGTCAAATATGGAATAGACAAGAGCTACTCCTTGCTCAACGAAATGGACTCAACACCGCATATTAAACGCCTAAGAATGTACCTGACTAGTAAGTATCTTAAAACCTATGGATTGCTATGTCTCCGAAAGAGAATCAAGCATGTGTACAGGGGCATAAACGCAGCAGTGATAGGATTGGAGAGGTTCGGTGAGCAAATGAAGACCCTTTGAAGTCATATTGCATGGTACCCATTCCACGGGTTTCAACTACCCAGGTTTTAGGTATTCTTCCTTCAGCTAAAACATGCATGTGGAACCCAGAGTATGATCAACCATGTGATCGGGAGACGTGTTCAAATATGTCTCAGTTTTCGTACCCTGGTACTCGGGTGCAACATTCCAGACGCTTTACTAACACTCTCCCGACTTGGAGAGTCAGCGCCTTTAACCTCCTGTTTGGCCCAGTTTGCAATTTCTGCGGAAGATGAACAGGAATAGCGAGAACCAATGAGAGGCTAGCTGGAGGTGTCTGGACGGGCAAATTTAACTCTCATTTCCCACCAGGAGGAGGAAATAACCAAAGGCTCAGCGTGCCGTGCCAGAACCAGATTAGGGCCTGAAGCCATCCTGCGGTGTTGCGGCCAGGTCACAAGAAAGCGAGTTGAAGAAAGGAGCTCAGGGGCACTGTAATTCACAAACCTGCAGAGTTATAAATGACAGCTATCGTCCAAAAATAGACTGAAGTAAGGCTGCCAAGAGGACTTGAAAGCGGGGCAGAATTGCAGGAAACCGATTTCAGGAGGTAGACTGAAATTGCATTGAAAGCATAGGAAAAGAGGCAGAACGTCCACAATGATGCACTTGGCCAAAAAGGGCGTATGCGTTTTTTCCTGAATATATTCAGGAAAAAACGCATACGCACTTTTTGGCCAACCAAGCAAGCTTGCACAGGAAATCTGCACTACAATGAAGTCTCACTTCCCCCCGGTCAAAAGGGCCATCTGAAAAAAGTGTAAAATCCAGAAAGGCAGGACAGGCCATGGAGAACTGGGAGCCTTGTTATGCTGATGGGCGGGATGTAAATTGCCAACAACCACTCGGGAGAAGTGTATGGTGTTTCCTGAAACATCTAAAAAACAAAGCAACAGAACCTAGGGCACTTCCACTTATGGTCCTATAGCTTAGGGAAATTAAAATCAAAAAGACACAGCCACCCCAAAGTTTGGAACGGCTCTGTTTACAAGAACCTCGTTTACAGTACAAGTTCAACATCGCAGAAAGTGAAAAATGGATAAAGAAGTTGTGGTATTTACTTACAAAGCAATATCACTCAGCAATGAAATCTGTGTCATCAGGCCCTTAGCAGCACAATGAGTGGATTCAGGTACGATGATTCTAACTGAAATAAGTCACACAGAAAAAGAAACATCATAAGATATCAGTAATACACGGAATGTAAACTTGGCTACACAGGAACTGAATTACAGAACAGAACAGGGTCTCAAATTTAGAAAACCAACTTATTCTTGCTTAAGGGTAAAGGTGAGTTGGGGTGCTGCATAAAACCAGAGATTGAAATGAGCACAGATAAAGTTCCTTAAGCCAAATATGGAATAGACAAGAGCTACTCCTTGCTCAACGAAATGGACTCAACACCCCATATTAAACGCCTAAGAATGTACCTGACTAGTAAGTATCTTAAAACCTATGGATTGCTATGTCTCCGAAAGAGAATCAAGCATGTGTACAGGGGCATAAACGCAGCAGTGCTAGGATTGGAGAGGTTCGGTGAGCAAATGAAGACCCTTTGAAGTCATATTGCATGGTACCCATTCCACAGGTTTCACCTACCCAGGTTTAAGGTATTCTTCCTTCAGCTAAAACATGCATGTGGAACCTAGAGTATGATCAACCATGTGATCGGGAGACGTGTTCAAATATGTCTCAGTTTTCCTCCCCTGGTACTCGGGTGCAACATTCCAGATGCTTTACTAACACTCTCCCCACTTGGAGAGTCAGTCCCTTTAACCTCCTGTTTGGCCCAGTTTGCAATTTCTGCGGAAGATGAACAGGAATAGCGAGAACCAATGAGAGGCTAGCTGGAGGTGTCTGGACGGGCAAATTTAACTCTCATTTCCCACCAGGAAGAGGAATTAACCAAAGGCTCAGCATGCCGGGCCGGAACCAGATTAGGGCCTGAAGCCATCCTGCGGTGTTGCGGCCAGGTCACAAGAAAGCGAGTTGAAGAAAGGAGCTCAGGGGCACTGTAATTCACAAACCTGCAGAGTTATAAATGACAGCTATCGTCCAAAAATAGACTGAAGTAAGGCTGCCAAGAGGACTTGAAAGCGGGGCAGAATTGCAGGAAACCGATTTCAGGAGGTAGACTGGAATTGCATTGAAAGCATAGGAAAAGAGGCAGAACGTCCACAATGATGCACTTGGCCAAAAAGGGCGTATGCGTTTCTTCCTGAATATATTCAGGAAGAAACGCATACGCCCTTTTTGGCCAACCAAGCAAGCTTGCAAAGGAAATCTGCACTACAATGAAGTCTCACTTCCCCCCGGTCAAAAGGGCCATCTGAAAAAAGTGTAAAATCCAGAAAGGCAGGACAGGCCATGGAGAACTGGGAGACTTGTTATGCTGATCGGCGGGATGAAAATTGCCAACAGACACTCGGGAGAAGTGTATGGTGTTTCCTGAAACATCTCAAAAACAAAGCAACAGAACCTAGGGCACTTCCACTTATGGTCCTATAGCTTAGGGAAATTAAAATCAAAAAGACACAGCCACCCCAAAGTTTGGAACGGCTCTGTTTACAAGAACCTCGTTTACAGTACAAGTTCAACATCGCAGAAAGTGAAAAATGGATAAAGAACTTGTGGTACTTACGTACAATGCAGTATCACTCAGCAATGAAATCTATGTCATCAGGCCCGTAGCAGCATAATGAGTAGATTCAGGTACGATGATTCTAACTGAAATAAGTCACACAGAAAAAAAACATCATAAGATATCACTAATACACGGAATGTAAACTTGGCTACACAGGAACTGAATTCCAAAACAGAACAGGTTATCAAATTTAGAAAACCAACTTATGCTTGCTTAAGGGGAAAGGTGAGTTGGGTTGCTGCATAAAACCAGAGATTGAAATGAGCACAGATAAAGTTCCTTAAGCCAAATATGGAATAGACAAGAGCTACTCCTTGCTCAACGAAATGGACTCAACACCGCATATTAAACGCCTAAGAATGTACCTGACTAGTAAGTATCTTAAAACCTATGGATTGCTATCTCTCCGAAAGAGAATCAAGCATGTGTACAGGGGCATAAACGCAGCAGTGATAGGATTGGAGAGGTTCGGTGAGCAAATGAAGACCCTTTGAAGTCATATTGCATGGTACCCATTCCAAGGGTTTCAACTACCCAGGTTTTAGGTATTCTTCCTTCAGGTAAAACATGCATGTGGAACCCAGATTATGATCAACCATGTGATCAGGAGACGTGTTCAAATATGTCTCAGTTTTCCTCCCCTGGTACTCGGGTGCAACATTCCAGACGCTTTACTAACACTCTCCCCACTTGGAGAGTCAGCGCCTTTAACCTCCCGTTTGGCCCAGTTTGCAATTTCTGCGGAAGATGAACAGGAATAGCGAGAACCAATGAGAGGCTAGCTGGAGGTGTCTGGACGGGCAAATTTAACTCTCATTTCCCACCAGGAAGAGGAAATAACCAAAGGCTCAGTGTGCCATACTGGAACCAGATTAGGGCCTGAAGCCATCCTGCGCTGTTGCGGCCAGCTCAAAAGAAAGCGAGTTGAAGAAAGGAGCTCAGGGGCACTGTAATTCACAAACCTGCAGAGTTATAAATGACAGCTATCGTCCAAAAATAGACTGAAGTAAGGCTGCCAAGAGGACTTGAAAGCGGGGCAGAATTGCAGGAAACCGATTTCAGGAGGTAGACTGGAATTGCATTGAAAGCATAGGAAAAGAGGCAGAACGTCCACAATGATGCACTTGGCCAAAAAGGGCGTATGCGTTTTTTCCTGAATATATTCAGGAAAAAACGCATACGCCCTTTTTGGCCAACCAAGCAAGCTTGCAAAGGAAATCTGCACTACAATGAAGTCTCACTTCCCCCCGGTCAAAAGGGCCATCTGAAAAAAGTGTAAAATCCAGAAAGGCAGGACAGGCCATGGAGAACTGGGAGCCTTGTTATGCTGATGGGCGGGATGTAAATTGCCAACAACCACTCGGGAGAAGTGTATGGTGTTTCCTGAAACATCTAAAAAACAAAGCAACAGAACCTAGGGCACTTCCACTTATGGTCCTATAGCTTAGGGAAATTAAAATCAAAAAGACACAGCCACCCCAAAGTTTGGAACGGCTCTGTTTACAAGAACCTCGTTTACAGTACAAGTTCAACATCGCAGAAAGTGAAAAATGGATAAAGAAGTTGTGGTATTTACTTACAAAGCAATATCACTCAGCAATGAAATCTGTGTCATCAGGCCCTTAGCAGCACAATGAGTGGATTCAGGTATGATGATTCTAACTGAAATAAGTCACACAGAAAAAGAAACATCATAAGATATCAGTAATACACGGAATGAAAACTTGGCTACACAGGAACTGAATTACAGAACAGAACAGGGTCTCAAATTTAGAAAACCAACTTATTCTTGCTTAAGGGTAAAGGTGAGTTGGGGTGCTGCATAAAACCAGAGATTGAAATGAGCACAGATAAAGTTCCTTAAGCCAAATATGGAATAGACAAGAGCTACTCCTTGCTCAACGAAATGGACTCAACACCCCATATTAAACGCCTAAGAATGTACCTGACTAGTAAGTATCTTAAAACCTATGGATTGCTATGTCTCCGAAAGAGAATCAAGCATGTGTACAGGGGCATAAACGCAGCAGTGATAGGATTGGAGAGGTTCGGTGAGCAAATGAAGACCCTTTGAAGTCATATTGCATGGTACCCATTCCACGGGTTTCAACTACCCAGGTTTAAGGTATTCTTCCTTCAGCTAAAACATGCATGTGGAACCTAGAGTATGATCAACCATGTGATTGGGAGACGTGTTCAAATATGTCTCAGTTTTCCTCCCCTGGTACTCGGGTGCAACATTCCAGACGCTTTACTAACACTCTCCCCACTTGGAGAGTCAGTCCCTTTAACCTCCTGTTTGGCCCAGTTTGCAATTTCTGCGGAAGATGAACAGGAATAGCGAGAACCAATGAGAGGCTAGCTGGAGGTGTCTGGACGGGCAAATTTAACTCTCATTTCCCACCAGGAAGAGGAATTAACCAAAGGCTCAGCGTGCCGTGCCGGAACCAGATTAGGGCCTGAAGCCATCCTGCGGTGTTGCGGCCAGCTCAAAAGAAAGCGAGTTGAAGAAAGGAGCTCAGGGGCACTGTAATTCACAAACCTGCAGAGTTATAAATGACAGCTATCGTCCAAAAATAGACTGAAGTAAGGCTGCCAAGAGGACTTGAAAGCGGGGCAGAATTGCAGGAAACCGATTTCAGGAGGTAGACTGGAATTGCATTGAAAGCATAGGAAAAGAGGCAGAACGTCCACAATGATGCACTTGGCCAAAAAGGGCGTATGCGTTTTTTCCTGAATATATTCAGGAAGAAACGCATACGCCCTTTTTGGCCAACCAAGCAAGCTTGCAAAGGAAATCTGCACTACAATGAAGTCTCACTTCACCCCGGTCAAAAGGGCCATCTGAAAAAAGTGTAAAATCCAGAAAGGCAGGACAGGCCATGGAGAACTGGGAGACTTGTTATGCTGATCGGCGGGATGAAAATTGCCAACAGACACTCGGGAGAAGTGTATGGTGTTTCCTGAAACATCTCAAAAACAAAGCAACAGAACCTAGGGCACTTCCACTTATGGTCCTATAGCTTAGGGAAATTAAAATCAAAAAGACACAGCCACCCCAAAGTTTGGAACGGCTCTGTTTACAAGAACCTCGTTTACAGTACAAGTTCAACATCGCAGAAAGTGAAAAATGGATAAAGAACTTGTGGTACTTACGTACAATGCAGTATCACTCAGCAATGAAATCTATGTCATCAGGCCCGTAGCAGCATAATGAGTAGATTCAGGTACGATGATTCTAACTGAAATAAGTCACACAGAAAAAAAACATCATAAGATATCACTAATACACGGAATGTAAACTTGGCTACACAGGAACTGAATTCCAAAACAGAACAGGTTATCAAATTTAGACAACCAACTTATGCTTGCTTAAGGGGAAAGGTGAGTTGGGTTGCTGCATAAAACCAGAGATTGAAATGAGCACAGATAAAGTTCCTTAAGCCAAATATGGAATAGACAAGAGCTACTCCTTGCTCAACGAAATGGACTCAACACCGCATATTAAACGCCTAAGAATGTACCTGACTAGTAAGTATCTTAAAACCTATGGATTGCTATCTCTCCGAAAGAGAATCAAGCATGTGTACAGGGGCATAAACGCAGCAGTGATAGGATTGGAGAGGTTCGGTGAGCAAATGAAGACCCTTTGAAGTCATATTGCATGGTACCCATTCCAAGGGTTTCAACTACCCAGGTTTTAGGTATTCTTGCTTCAGGTAAAACATGCATGTGGAACCCAGATTATGATCAACCATGTGATCAGGAGACGTGTTCAAATATGTCTCAGTTTTCCTCCCCTGGTACTCGGGTGCAACATTCCAGACGCTTTACTAACACTCTCCCCACTTGGAGAGTCAGCGCCTTTAACCTCCTGTTTGGCCCAGTTTGCAATTTCTGCGGAAGATGAACAGGAATAGCGAGAACCAATGAGAGGCTAGCTGGAGGTGTCTGGACGGGCAAATTTAACTCTCATTTCCCACCAGGAAGAGGAAATAACCAAAGGCTCAGTGTGCCGTACTGGAACCAGATTAGGGCCTGAAGCCATCCTGCGCTGTTGCGGCCAGCTCAAAAGAAAGCGAGTTGAAGAAAGGAGCTCAGGGGCACTGTAATTCACAAACCTGCAGAGTTATAAATGACAGCTATCGTCCAAAAATATACTGAAGTAAGGCTGCCAAGAGGACTTGAAAGCGGGGCAGAATTGCAGGAAACCGATTTCAGGAGGTAGACTGGAATTGCATTGAAAGCATAGGAAAAGAGGCAGAACGTCCACAATGATGCACTTGGCCAAAAAGGGCGTATGCGTTTTTTCCTGAATATATTCAGGAAAAAACGCATACGCCCTTTTTGGCCAACCAAGCAAGCTTGCAAAGGAAATCTGCACTACAATGAAGTCTCACTTCCCCCCGGTCAAAAGGGCCATCTGAAAAAAGTGTAAAATCCAGAAAGGCAGGACAGGCCATGGAGAACTGGGAGCCTTGTTATGCTGATGGGCGGGATGTAAATTGCCAACAACCACTCGGGAGAAGTGTATGGTGTTTCCTGAAACATCTAAAAAACAAAGCAACAGAGCCTAGGGCACTTCCACTTATGGTCCTATAGCTTAGGGAAATTAAAATCAAAAAGACACAGCCACCCCAAAGTTTGGAACGGCTCTGTTTACAAGAACCTCGTTTACAGTACAAGTTCAACATCGCAGAAAGTGAAAAATGGATAAAGAAGTTGTGGTATTTACTTACAAAGCAATATCACTCAGCAATGAAATCTGTGTCATCAGGCCCTTAGCAGCACAATGAGTGGATTCAGGTATGATGATTCTAACTGAAATAAGTCACACAGAAAAAGAAACATCATAAGATATCAGTAATACACGGAATGAAAACTTGGCTACACAGGAACTGAATTACAGAACAGAACAGGGTCTCAAATTTAGAAAACCAACTTATTCTTGCTTAAGGGTAAAGGTGAGTTGGGGTGCTGCATAAAACCAGAGATTGAAATGAGCACAGATAAAGTTCCTTAAGCCAAATATGGAATAGACAAGAGCTACTCCTTGCTCAATGAAATGGACTCAACACCCCATATTAAACGCCTAAGAATGTACCTGACTAGTAAGTATCTTAAAACCTATGGATTGCTATGTCTCCGAAAGAGAATCAAGCATGTGTACAGGGGCATAAACGCAGCAGTGATAGGATTGGAGAGGTTCGGTGAGCAAATGAAGACCCTTTGAAGTCATATTGCATGGTACCCATTCCACGGGTTTCAACTACCCAGGTTTAAGGTATTCTTCCTTCAGCTAAAACATGCATGTGGAACCTAGAGTATGATCAACCATGTGATTGGGAGACGTGTTCAAATATGTCTCAGTTTTCCTCCCCTGGTACTCGGGTGCAACATTCCAGACGCTTTACTAACACTCTCCCCACTTGGAGAGTCAGTCCCTTTAACCTCCTGTTTGGCCCAGTTTGCAATTTCTGCGGAAGATGAACAGGAATAGCGAGAACCAATGAGAGGCTAGCTGGAGGTGTCTGGACGGGCAAATTTAACTCTCATTTCCCACCAGGAAGAGGAATTAACCAAAGGCTCAGCGTGCCGGGCCGGAACCAGATTAGGGCCTGAAGCCATCCTGCGGTGTTGCGGCCAGCTCAAAAGAAAGCGAGTTGAAGAAAGGAGCTCAGGGGCACTGTAATTCACAAACCTGCAGAGTTATAAATGACAGCTATCGTCCAAAAATAGACTGAAGTAAGGCTGCCAAGAGGACTTGAAAGCGGGGCAGAATTGCAGGAAACCGATTTCAGGAGGTAGACTGGAATTGCATTGAAAGCATAGGAAAAGAGGCAGAACGTCCACAATGATGCACTTGGCCAAAAAGGGCGTATGCGTTTTTTCCTGAATATATTCAGGAAAAAACACATACGCCCTTTTTGGCCAACCAAGCAAGCTTGCAAAGGAAATCTGCACTACAATGAAGTCTCACTTCCCCCCGGTCAAAAGGGCCATCTGAAAAAAGTGTAAAATCCAGAAAGGCAGGACAGGCCATGGAGAACTGGGAGCCTTGTTATGCTGATGGGCGGGATGTAAATTGCCAACAGACACTCGGGAGAAGTGTATGGTGTTTCCTGAAACATCTAAAAAACAAAGCAACAGAGCCTAGGGCACTGCCACTTATGGTCCTATAGCTTAGGGAAATTAAAATCAAAAAGACACAGCCACCCCAAAGTTTGGAACGGCTCTGTTTACAAGAACCTTGTTTACAGTACAAGTTCAACATCGCAGAAAGTGAAAAATGGATAAAGAAGTTGTGGTATTCACTAACAAAGCAATATCACTCAGCAATGAAATCTATGTACATCAGGCCCTTAGCAGCACAATGAGTGGATTCAGGTATGATGATTCTAACTGAAATAAGTCACACAGAAAAAGAAACATCATAAGATATCAGTAATACACGGAATGTAAACTTGGCTACACAGGAACTGAATTACAGAACAGAACAGGGTCTCAAATTTAGAAAACCAACTTATGCTTGCTTAAGGGGAAAGGTGAGTTGGGGTGCTGCATAAAACCAGAGATTGAAATGAGCACAGATAAAGTTCCTTAAGCCAAAAATGGAATACACAAGAGCTACTCCTTGCTCAATGAAATGGACTCAACACCGCATATTAAACGCCTAAGAATGTACCTGACTAGTAAGTATCTTAAAACCTATGGATTGCTATGTCTCCGAAAGAGAATCAAGCATGTGTACAGGGGCATAAACGCAGCAGTGATAGGATTGGAGAGGTTCGGTGAGCAAATGAAGACCCTTTGAAGTCATATTGCATTGTACCCATTCCACGGGTTTCAACTACCCAGGTTTTAGGTATTCTTCCTTCAGCTAAAACATGCATGTGGAACCCAGAGTATGATCAACCATGTGATCGGGAGACGTGTTCAAATATGTCTCAGTTTTCGTACCCTGGTACTCAGGTGCAACATTCCAGACGCTTTACTAACACTCTCCCCACTTGGAGAGTCAGCGCCTTTAACCTCCTGTTTGGCACAGTTTGCAATTTCTGCGGAAGATGAACAGGAATAGCGAGAACCAATGAGATGCTAGCTGGAGGTGTCTGGATGGGCAAATTTAACTCTCATTTCCCACCAGGAAGAGGAAATAACCAAAGGCTCAGTGTGCCGTACCGGAACCAGATTAGGGCCTGAAGCCATCCTGCGGTGTTGCGGCCAGCTCAAAAGAAAGCGAGTTGAAGAAAGGAGCTCAGGGGCACTGTAATTCACAAACCTGCAGAGTTATAAATGACAGCTATCGTCCAAAAATAGACTGAAGTAAGGCTGCCAAGAGGACTTGAAGGTGGGGCAGAATTGCAGGAAACCGATTTCAGGAGGTAGACTGGAATTGCATTGAAAGCATAGGAAAAGAGGCAGAACGTCCACAATGATGCACTTGGCCAAAAAGGGCGTATGCGTTTTTTCCTGAATATATTCAGGAAAAAACGCATACGCCCTTTTTGGCCAACCAAGCAAGCTTGCAAAGGAAATCTGCACTACAATGAAGTCTCACTTCCCCCCGGTCAAAAGGGCCATCTGAAAAAAGTGTAAAATCCAGAAAGGCAGGACAGGCCATGGAGAACTGGGAGCCTTGTTATGCTGATGGGCGGGATGTAAATTGCCAATAGACACTCGGGAGAAGTGTATGGTGTTTCCTGAAACATCTAAAAAACAAAGCAACAGAAGCTAGGGCACTTCCACTTATGGTCCTATAACTTAGGGAAATTAAAATAAAAAAGACACAGCCACCCCAAAGTTTGGAACGGCTCTGTTTACAAGAACCTCGTTTACAGTACAAGTTCAACATCGCAGAAAGTGAAAAATGGATAAAGAAGTTGTGGTATTCACTTACAAAGCAATATCACTCAGCAATGAAATCTATGTCATCAGGCCCTTAGCAGCACAATGAGTGGATTCAGGTATGATGATTCTAACTGAAATAAGTCACACAGAAAAAGAAACATCATAAGATATCAGTAATACACGTAATGGAAACTTGGCTACACAGGAACTGAATTACAGAACAGAACAGGGTCTCAAATTTAGAAAACCAACTTATGCTTGCTTAAGGGGAAAGGTGAGTTGGGGTGCTGCATAAAACCAGAGATTGAAATGAGCACAGATAAAGTTCCTTAAGCCAAATATGGAATAGACAAGAGCTACTCCTTGCTCAACGAAATGGACTCAACACCGCATATTAAACGCCTAAGAATGTACCTGACTAGTAAGTATCTTAAAACCTATGGATTGCTATGTCTCCGAAAGAGAATCAAGCATGTGTACAGGGGCATAAACGCAGCAGTGATAGGATTGGAGAGGTTCGGTGAGAAAATGAAGACCCTTTGAAGTCATATTGCATGGTACCCATTACACGGGTCTTAACTCTCCAGGTTTAAGGTATTCTTCCTTCAGCTAAAACATGCATGTGGAACCCAAGTATGATCAACCATGTGAACGGGAGACGTGTTCAAATATGTCTCAGTTTTCCTACCCTGGTACTCGGGTGCAACATTCCAGACGCTTTACTAACACTCTCCGCACTTGGAGAGTCAGCGCCTTTAACTTCCTGTTTGGCCCAGTTTGCAATTTCTGCGGAAGATGAACAGGAATAGCGAGAACCAATGAGAGACTAGCTGGAGGTGTCTGGACGGGCAAATTTAACTCTCATTTCCCACCAGGAAGAGGAAATAACCAAAGGCTCAGCGTGCCGTGCCGGAACCAGATTAGGGCCTGAAGCCATCCTGCGGTGTTGCAGCCAGGTCACAAGAAAGCGAGTTGAAGAAAGGAGCTCAGGGGCACTGTAATTCACAAACCTGCAGAGTTATAAATGACAGCTATCGTCCAGAAATAGACTGAAGTAAGGCTGCCAAGAGGACTTGAAAGCGGGGCAGAATTGCAGGAAACCGATTTCAGGAGGTAGACTGGAATTGCATTGAAAGCATAGGAAAAGAGGCAGAACGTCCACAATGATGCACTTGGCCAAAAAGGGCGTATGCGTTTTTTCCTGAATATATTCAGGAAAAAACGCATACGCCCTTTTTGGCCAACCAAGCAAGCTTGCAAAGGAAATCTGCACTACAATGAAGTCTCACTTCCCCCAGTCAAAAGGGACATCTGAAAAAAGTGTAAAATGCAGAAAGGCAGGACAGGCCATGGAGAACTGGGAGCCTTGTTATGCTGAAGGGCGGGATGTAAATTGCCAACAAACACTCGGGAGAAGTGTATGGTGTTTCCTGAAACATCTAAAAAACAAAGCAACAGAGCCTAGGGCACTGCCACTTATGGTCCTATAGCTTAGGGAAATTAAAATCAAAAAGACACAGCCACCCCAAAGTTTGGGATGCCTCTGTTTACAAGAACCTCGTTTACAGTACAAGTTCAACATCGCAGAAAGTGAAAAATGGATAAAGAAGTTGTGGTATTTACTTACAAAGCAATATCACTCAGCAATGAAATCTGTGTCACAAGGCCCTTAGCAGCACAATGAGTGAATTCAGGTATGATGATTCTAACTGAAATAAGTCACACAGAAAAAGAAACATCATAAGATATCAGTAATACACGGAATGTAAACTTGGCTACACAGGAACTGAATTACAGAACAGAACAGGGTCTCAAATTTAGAAAACCAACTTATGCTTGCTTAAGGGGAAAGGTGAGTTGGGGTGCTGCATAAAACCAGAGATTGAAATGAGCACAGATAAAGTTCCTTAAGCCAAATATGGAATAGACAAGAGCTACTCCTTGCTCAACGAAATGGACTCAACACCGCATATTAAACGCCTAAGAATGTACCTGACTAGTAAGTATCTTACAACCTATGGATTGCTATGTCTCTGAAACAGAATCAAGCTTGTGTACAGGGGCATAAACGCAGCAGTGATAGGATTGGAGAGGTTCGGTGAGCAAATGAAGACCCTTTGAAGTCATATTGCATGGTACCCATTACACGGGTCTCAACTCTCCAGGTTTAAGGTATTCTTCCTTCAGCTAAAACATGCATGTGGAACCCAGAGTATGATCAACCATGTGAACGGGAGACGTGTTCAAATATGTCTCAGTTTTCCTCCCCTGGTACTCAGGTGCAACATTCCAGACGCTTTACTAACACTCTCCCGACTTGGAGAGTCAGTCCCTTTAACCTCCTGTTTGGCCCAGTTTGCAATTTCTGTGGAAGATGAACAGGAATAGCGACAACCAATGAGAGACTAGCTGGAGGTGTCTGGACGGGCAAATTTAACTCTCATTTCCCACCAGGAAGAGGAAATAACCAAAGGCTCAGCATGCCGTGCCGGAACCAGATTAGGGCCTGAAGCCATCCTGCGGTGTTGCGGCCAGCTCAAAAGAAAGCGAGTTGAAGAAAGGAGCTCAGGGGCACTGTAATTCACAAACCTGCAGAGTTATAAATGACAGCTATCGTCCAAAAATAGACTGAAGTAAGGCTGCCAAGAGGACTTGAAAGCGGGGCAGAATTGCAGGAAACCGATTTCAGGAGGTAGACTGGAATTGCATTGAAAGCATAGGAAAAGAGGCAGAACGTCCACAATGATGCACTTGGCCAAAAAGGGCGTATGCGTTTTTTCCTGAATATATTCAGGAAAAAACGCATACGCCCTTTTTGGCCAACCAAGCAAGCTTGCAAAGGAAATCTGCACTACAATGAAGTCTCACTTCCCCCTGGTCAAAAGGGACATCTGAAAAAAGTGTAAAATCCAGAAAGGCAGGACAGGCCATGGAGAACTGGGAGCCTTGTTATGCTGATGGGCGGGATGGAAATTGCCAACAACCACTCGGGAGAAGTGTATGGTGTTTCCTGAAACATCTAAAAAACAAAGCAACAGAGCCTAGGGCACTTCCACTTATGGTCCTATAGCTTAGGGAAATTAAAATCAAAAAGACACAGCCACCCCAAAGTTTGGAACGGCTCTGTTTACAAGAACCTCGTTTACAGTACAAGTTCAACATCGCAGAAAGTGAAAAATGGATAAAGAACTTGTGGTACTTACGTACAATGCAGTATCACTCAGCAATGAAATCTATGTCATCAGGCCCGTAGCAGCATAATGAGTGGATTCAGGTACGATGATTCTAACTGAAATAAGTCACACAGAAAAAGAAACATCATAAGATATCACTAATACACGGAATGTAACCTTGGCTACACAGGAATTGCATTCCAAAACAGAACAGGGTCTCAAATTTAGAAAACCAACTTATGCTTGCTTAAGGGGAAAGGTGAGTTGGGGTGCTGCATAAAACCAGAGATTGAAATCAGCACAGATAAAGTTCCTTAAGCCAAATATGGAATAGACAAGAGCTACTCCTTGCTCAACGAAATGGACTCAAAACCCCATATTAAACGGCTAAGAATGTACCTGACTAGTAAGTATCTTAAAACCTATGGATTGCTATGCCTCCAAAAGAGAATCAAGCATGTGTACAGGGGCATAAACGCAGCAGTGATAGGATTGGAGAGGTTCGGTGAGCAAATGAAGACCCTTTGAAGTCATATTGCATGGTACCCATTCCACGGGTTTCAACTACCCAGGTTTAAGGTATTCTTCCTTCAGCTAAAACATGCATGTGGAACCTAGAGTATGATCAACCATGTGATCGGGAGACGTGTTCATATATGTCTCAGTTTTCGTACCCTGGTACTCGGGTGCAACATTCCAGACGCTTTACTAACACTATCCCCACTTGGAGAGTCAGTCCCTTTAACCTCCTGTTTGGCCCAGTTTGCAATTTCTGTGGAAGATGAACAGGAATAGCGAGAACCAATGAGAGACTAGCTGGAGGTGTCTGGATGGGCAAATTTAACTCTCATTTCCCACCAGGAAGAGGAATTAACCAAAGGCTCAGCGTGCCGTGCCGGAACCAGATTAGGGCCTGAAGCCATCCTGCGGTGTTGCGGCCAGCTCAAAAGAAAGCGAGTTGAAGAAAGGAGCTCAGGGGCACTGTAATTCACAAACCTGCAGAGTTATAAATGACAGCTATCGTCCAAAAATAGACTGAAGTAAGGCTGCCAAGAGGACTTGAAAGCGGGGCAGAATTGCAGGAAACCGATTTCAGGAGGTAGACTGGAATTGCATTGAAAGCATAGGAAAAGAGGCAGAACGTCCACAATGATGCACTTGGCCAAAAAGGGCGTATGCGTTTTTTCCTGAATATATTCAGGAAAAAACGCATACGCCCTTTTTGGCCAACCAAGCAAGCTTGCAAAGGAAATCTGCACTACAATGAAGTCTCACTTCCCCCCGGTCAAAAGGGCCATCTGAAAAAAGTGTAAAATCCAGAAAGGCAGGACAGGCCATTGTGAACTGGGAGCCTTGTTATGCTGAAGGGCGGTATGTAAATTGCCAACAAACACTCGGGAGAAGTGTATGGTGTTTCCTGAAACATCTAAAAAACAAAGCAACAGAGCCTAGGGCACTTCCACTTATGGTCCTATAGCTTAGGGAATTTAAAATCAAAAAGACACAGCCACCCCAAAGTTTCGAACGGCTCTGTTTACAAGAACCTCGTTTACAGTACAAGTTCAACATCGCAGAAAGTGAAAAATGGATAAAAAAGTTGTGGTATTTACTTACAAAGCAATATCACTCAGCAATGAAATCTGTGTCATCAGGCCCTTAGCAGCATAATGAGTGGATTCAGGTATGATGATTCTAACTGAAATAAGTCACACAGAAAAAGAAACATCATAAGATATCAGTAATACACGGAATGTAAACTTGGCTACACAGGAACTGAATTACAGAACAGAACAGGGTCTCAAATTTAGAAAACCAACTTATGCTTGCTTAAGGGGAAAGGTGAGTTGGGGTGCTGCATAAAACCAGAGATTGAAATGAGCACAGATAAAGTTCCTTAAGCCAAATATGGAATAGACAAGAGCTACTCCTTGCTCAACGAAATGGACTCAACACCGCATATTAAACGCCTAAGAATGTACCTGACTAGTAAATATCTTAAAACCTATGGATTGCTATGTCTCCGAAAGAGAATCAAGCATGTGTACAGGGGCATAAACGCAGCAGTGATAGGATTGGAGAGGTTCGGTGAGCAAATGAAGACCCTTTGAAGTCATATTGCATGGTACCCATTCCACGGGTTTCAAATACCCAGGTTTAAGGTATTCTTCCTTCAGCTAAAAGATGCATGTGGAAACCAAGTATGATCAACCATGTGAATGGGAGTCGTGTTCAAATATGTCTCAGTTTTCCTCCCCTGGTACTCGGGTGCAACATTCCAGACGCTTTACTAACACTCTCCCCACTTGGAGAGTCAGTCCCTTTAACCTCCTGTTTGGCCCAGTTTGCAATTTCTTGGAAGATGAACAGGAATAGCGAGAACCAATGAGAGACTAGCTGGAGGTGTCTGGACGGGCAAATTTAACTCTCATTTCCCACCAGGAAGAGGAAATAACCAAAGGCTCAGCGTGCCATGCCAGAACCAGATTAGGGCCTGAAGCCATCCTGCGGTGTTGCGGCCAGGTCACAAGAAAGCGAGTTGAAGAAAGGAGCTCAGGGGCACTGTAATTCACAAACCTGCAGAGTTATAAATGACAGCTATCGTCCAAAAATAGACTGAAGTAAGGCTGCCAAGAGGACTTGAAAGCGGGGCAGAATTGCAGGAAACCGATTTCAGGAGGTAGACTGGAATTGCATTGAAAGCATAGGAAAAGAGGCAGAACGTCCACAATGATGCACTTGGCCAAAAAGGGTGTATGCGTTTTTTCCTGAATATATTCAGGAAAAAACGCATACACCCTTTTTGGCCAACCAAGCAAGCTTGCAAAGGAAATCTGCACGACAATGAAGTCTCACTTCCCCCCGGTCAAAAGGGCCATCTGAAAAAAGTGTAAAATCCAGAAAGGCAGGACAGGCCATGGAGAACTGGGAGCCTTGTTATGCTGATGGGCGGGATGTAAATTGCCAACAACCACTCGGGAGAATTGTATGGTGTTTCCTGAAACATCTAAAAAACAAAGCAACAGAACCTAGGGCACTTCCACTTATGGTCTTATAGCTTAGGGAAATTAAAATCAAAAAGACACAGCCACCCCAAAGTTTCGAACGGCTCTGTTTACAAGAACCTCGTTTACAGTACAAGTTCAACATCGCAGAAAGTGAAAAATGGATAAAGAAGTTGTGGTATTTACTTACAAAGCAATATCACTCAGCAATGAAATCTGTGTCATCAGGCCCTTAGCAGCACAATGAGTGGATTCAGGTATGATGATTCTAACTGAAATAAGTCACACAGAAAAAGAAACATCATAAGATATCAGTAATACACGGAATGGAAACTTGGCTACACAGGAACTGAATTACAGAACAGAACAGGGTCTCAAATTTAGAAAACCAACTTATGCTTGCTTAAGGGGAAAGGTCAGTTGGGGTGCTGCATAAAACCAGAGATTGAAATGAGCACAGATAAAGTTCCTTAAGCCAAATATGGAATAGACAAGAGCTACTCCTTGCTCAACGAAATGGACTCAACACCCCATATTAAACGCCTAAGAATGTACCTGACTAGTAAGTATCTTAAAACCTATGGATTGCTATGTCTCCGAAAGAGAATCAAGCACGTGTACAGGGGCATAAACACAGCAGTGATAGGATTGGAGAGGTTCGGTGAGCCAATGAAGACCCTTTGAAGTCATATTGCATGGTACCCATTCCACGGGTTTCAACTACCCAGGTTTTAGGTATTCTTCCTTCAGCTAAAACATGCATGTGGAACCTAGAGTATGATCAACCATGAGATCGGGAGACGTGTTCAAATATGTCCCAGTTTTCGTACCCTGGTACTCGGGTGCAACATTCCAGACGCTTTACTAACACTCTCCCGACTTGGAGAGTCAGTCCCTTTAACCTCCTGTTTGGCCCAGTTTGCAATTTCTGCGGAAGATGAACAGGAATAGCGAGAACCAATGAGAGGCTAGCTGGAGGTGTCTGGACGGGCAAATTTAACTCTCATTTCCCACCAGGAAGAGGAATTAACCAAAGGCTCAGCGTGCCGTACTGGAACCAGATTAGGGCCTGAAGCCACCCTGCGGTGTTGCGGCCAGCTCAAAAGAAAGCGAGTTGAAGAAAGGAGCTCAGGGGCACTGTAATTCACAAACCTGCAGAGTTATAAATGACAGCTATCGTCCCAAAATATACTGAAGTAAGGCTGCCAAGAGGACTTGAAAGCGGAGCAGAATTGTAGGAAACCGATTTCAGGAGGTAGACTGGAATTGCATTGAAAGCATAGGAAAAGAGGCAGAACGTCCACAATGATGCACTTGGCCAAAAAGGGCGTATGCGTTTTTTCCTGAATATATTCAGGAAAAAACGCATACGCCCTTTTTGGCCAACCAAGCAAGCTTGCAAAGGAAATCTGCACTACAATGAAGTCTCACTTCCCCCTGGTCAAAAGGGCCATCTGATAAAAGTGTAAAATCCAGAAAGGCAGGACAGGCCATGGAGAACTGGGAGCCTTGTTATGCTGATGGGCGGGATGTAAATTGCCAACAACCACTCGGGAGAAGTGTATGGTGTTTCCTGAAACATCTAAAAAACAAAGCAACAGAACCTAGGGCACTTCCACTTATGGTCCTATAGCTTAGGGAAATTAAAATCAAAAAGACACAGCCACCCCAAAGTTTGGAACGGCTCTGTTTACAAGAACCTCGTTTACAGTACAAGTTCAACATCGCAGAAAGTGAAAAATGGATAAAGAAGTTGTGGTATTTACTTACAAAGCAATATCACGCAGCAATGAAATCTGTGTCATCAGGCCCTTAGCAGCACAATGAGTGGATTCAGGTATGATGATTCTAACTGAAATAAGTCACACAGAAAAAGAAACATCATAAGATATCAGTAATACATGGAATGGAAACTTGGCTACACAGGAACTGAATTACAGAACACAACAGGGTCTCAAATTTAGAAAACCAACTTATGCTTGCTTAAGGGTAAAGGTGAGTTGGGGTGCTGCATAAAACCAGAGATTGAAATGAGCACAGATAAAGTTCCTTAAGCCAAATATGGAATAGACAAGAGCTACTCCTTGCTCAACGAAATGGACTCAACACCCCATATTAAACGCCTAAGAATGTACCTGACTAGTAAGTATCTTAAAACCTATGGATTGCTATGTCTCCGAAAGAGAATCAAGCATGTGTACAGGGGCATAAACACAGCAGTGATAGGATTGGAGTGGTTCGTGAGCAAATGAAGACCCTTTGAAGTCATATTGCATGGTACCCATTCCACGGGTTTCAACTACCCAGGTTTAAGGTATTCTTCCTTCATCTAAAACATGCATGTGGAACCTAGAGTATGATCAACCATGTGATCGGGAGACATGTTCAAATATGTCTCAGTTTTCGTACCCTGGTACTCGGGTGCAACATTCCAGACGCTTTACTAACACTCTCCCCACTTGGAGAGTCAGTCCCTTTAACCACCTGTTTGGCCCAGTTTGCAATTTCTGTGGAAGATGAACAGGAATAGCGAGAACCAATGAAAGACTAGCTGGAGGTGTCTGGATGGGCAAATTTAACTCTCATTTCCCACCAGGAAGAGGAATTAACCAAAGGCTCAGCGTGCCATGCCGGAACCAGATTAGGGCCTGAAGACATCCTGCGGTGTTGCGGCCAGCTCACAAGAAAGCGAGTTGAAGAAAGGAACTCAGGGGCACTGTAATTCACAAACCTGCAGAGTTATAAATGACAGCTATCGTCCAAAAATAGACTGAAGTAAGGCTGCCAAGAGGACTTGAAAGCGGGGCAGAATTGCAGGAAACCGATTTCAGGAGGTAGACTGGAATTGCATTGAAAGCATAGGAAAAGAGGCAGAACGTCCACAATGATGCACTTGGCCAAAAAGGGCGTATGCGTTTTTTCCTGAATATATTCAGGAAAAAACGCATACGCCCTTTTTGGCCAACCAAGCAAGCTTGCAAAGGAAATCTGCACTACAATGAAGTCTCACTTCCCCCCGGTCAAAAGGGCCATCTGAAAAAAGTGTAAAATCCAGAAAGGCAGGACAGGCCATGGAGAACTGGGAGCCTTTTTATGCTGATGGGCGGGATGTAAATTACCAACAGACACTCAGGAGAAGTGTATGGTGTTTCCTGAAACATCTAAAAAACAAAGCAACAGAACCTAGGGCACTTCCACTTATGGTCCTATAGCTTAGGGAAATTAAAATCAAAAAGACACAGCCACCCCAAAGTTTGGGACGCCTCTGTTTACAAGAACCTCGTTTACAGTACAAGTTCAACATCGCAGAAATTGAAAAATGGATAAAGAAGTTGTGGTATTTACTTACAAAGCAATATCACTCAGCAATGAAATCTGTGTCATCAGGCCCTTAGCAGCACAATGAGTGGATTCAGGTATGATGATTCTAACTGAAATAAGTCACACAGAAAAAGAAACATCATAAGATATCAGTAATACACGGAATGGAAACTTGGCTACACAGGAACTGAATTACAGAACAGAACAGGGTCTCAAATTTAGAAAAGAAACTTATGCTTGCTTAAGGGTAAAGGTGAGTTGGGGTGCTGCATAAAACCAGAGATTGAAATGAGCACAGATAAAGTTCCTTAAGCCAAATATGGAATAGACAAGAGCTACTCCTTGCTCAAAGAAATGGACTCAACACCCCATATTAAACGCCTAAGAATGTACCTGACTAGTAAGTATCTTAAAACCTATGGATTGCTATGTCTCCGAAAGAGAATCAAGCATGTGTACAGGGGCATAAACGCAGCAGTGATAGGATTGGAGAGGTTCGGTGAGCAAATGAAGACGCTTTGAAGTCATATGGCATGGTACCCATTCCACGGGTTTCAACTACCCAGGTTTTAGGTATTCTTCCTTCAGCTAAAACATGCATGTGGAACCCAAGTATGATCAACCATGTGAATGGGAGACGTGTTCAAATATGTCTCAGTTTTCCTCCCCTGGTACTCGGGTGCAACATTCCAGACGCTTTACTAACACTCTCCCCACTTGGAGAGTCAGCGCCTTTAACCTCCTGTTTGGCCCAGTTTGCAATTTCTGCGGAAGATGAACAGGAATAGCGAGAACCAATGAGAGGCTAGCTGGAGGTGTCTGGACGGGCAAATTTAACTCTCATTTCCCACCAGGAAGAGGAAATAACCAAAGGCTCAGTGTGCCGTGCCGGAACCACATTAGGGCCTGAAGCCATCCTGCAGTGTTGCGGCCAGCTCAAAAGAAAGCGAGTTGAAGAAAGGAGCTCAGGGGCACTGTAATTCACAAACCTGCAGAGTTATAAATGACAGCTATCGTCCAAAATATACTGAAGTAAGGCTGCCAAGAGGACTTGAAAGCGGGGCAGAATTGCAGGAAACCGATTTCAGGAGGTAGACTGGAATTGCATTGAAAGCATAGGAAAAGAGGCAGAACGTCCACAATGATGCACTTGGCCAAAAAGGGCGTATGCGTTTTTTCCTGAATATATTCAGGAAAAAACGCATATGCCCTTTTTGGCCAACCAAACAAGCTTGCAAAGGAAATCTGCACTACAATGAAGTCTCACTTCCCCCCGGTCAAAAGGGCCATCTGAAAAAAGTGTAAAATCCAAAAAGGCAGGACAGGCCATGGAGAACTGGGAGCCTTGTTATGCTGAAGAGCGGGATGTAAATTGCCAACAACCACTCGGGAGAAGTGTATGGTGTTTCCTGAAACATCTAAAAAACAAAGCAACAGAGCCTAGGTCACTTCCACTTATGGTCCTATAGCTTAGGGAATTTAAAATCAAAAAGACACAGCCACCCCAAAGTTTCGAATGGCTCTGTTTACAAGAACCTCGTTTACAGTACAAGTTCAACATTGCAGAAAGTGAAAAATGGATAAAAAAGTTGTGGTATTTACTTACAAAGCAATATCACTCAGCAATGAAATCTGTGTCTTCAGGCCCTTACCAGCACAATGAGTGGATTCAGGTATGATGATTCTAACTGAAATAAGTCACACAGAAAAAGAAACATCATAAGATATCAGTAATACACGGAATGTAAACTTGGCTACACAGGAACTGAATTACAGAACAGAACAGGGTCTCAAATTTAGAAAACCAACTTATGCTTGCTTAAGGGGAAAGGTGAGTTGGGGTGCTGCATAAAACCAGAGATTGAAATGAGCACAGATAAAGTTCCTTAAGCCAAATATGGAATAGACAAGAGCTACTCCTTGCTCAACGAAATGGACTCAACACCGCATATTAAACGTCTAAGAATGTACCTGACTAGTAAGTATCTTAAAACCTATGGATTGCTATGTCTCCGAAAGAGAATCAAGCATGTGTACAGGGGCATAAACGCAGCAGTGATAGGATTGGAGAGGTTCGGTGAGCAAATGAAGACCCTTTGAAGTCATATTGCATGGTACCCATTCCACGGGTTTCAACTACCCAGGTTTTAGGTATTCTTCCTTCAGCTAAAAGATGCATGTGGAACCCAAGTATGATCAACCATGTGAACGGGAGACGTGTTCAAATATGTCTCAGTTTTCCTCCCCTGGTACTCGGGTGCAACATTCCAGACGCTTTACTAACACTCTCCCCACTTGGAGAGTCAGCGCCTTTAACCTCCTGTTTGGCCCAGTTTGCAATTTCTTGGAAGATGAACAGGAATAGCGAGAACCAATGAGAGACTAGCTGGAGGTGTCTGGACGGGCAAATTTAACTCTCATTTCCCTCCAGGAAGAGGAAATAACCAAAGGCTCAGCGTGCCGTGCCGGAAACAGATTAGGGCCTGAAGCCATCCTGCGGTGTTGCGGCCAGGTCACAAGAAAGCGAGTTGAAGAAAGGAGATCAGGGGCACTGTAATTCACAAACCTGCAGAGTTATAAATGACAGCTATCGTCCAAAAATAGACTGAAGTAAGGCTGCCAAGAGGACTTGAAAGCGGGGCAGAATTGCAGGAAACCGATTTCAGGAGGTAGACTGGAATTGCATTGAAAGCATAGGAAAAGAGGCAGAACGTCCACAATGATGCACTTGGCCAAAAAGGGCGTATGCGTTTTTTCCTGAATATATTCAGGAAAAAACGCATACGCCCTTTTTGGCCAACCAAGCAAGCTTGCAAAGGAAATCTGCACTACAATGAAGTCTCACTTCCCCCCGGTCAAAAGGGCCATCTGAAAAAAGTGTAAAATCCAGAAAGGCAGGACAGGCCATGGAGAACTGGGAGCCTTGTTATGCTGATGGGCGGGATGGAAATTGCCAACAGACACTCGGGAGAAGTGTATGGTGTTTCCTGAAACATCTAAAAAACAAAGCAACAGAGCCTAGGGCACTTCCACTTATGGTCCTATAGCTTAGGGAAATTAAAATCAAAAAGACACAGCCACCCCAAAGTTTCAAACGGCTCTGTTTACATGAACCTCGTTTACAGTACAAGTTCAACATCGCAGAAAGTGAAAAATGGATAAAGAAGTTGTGGTATTCACTTACAAAGCAATATCACTCAGCAATGAAATCTATGTCATCAGGCCCTTAGCAGCACAATGAGTGGATTCAGGTATGATGATTCTAACTGAAATAAGTCACACAGAAAAAGAAACATCATAAGATATCAGTAATACACGGAATGGAAACTTGGCTACACAGGAACTGAATTACAGAACACAACAGGGTCTCAAATTTAGAAAACCAACTTATGCTTGCTTAAGGGGAAAGGTGAGTTGGGGTGCTGCATAAAACCAGAGATTGAAATGAGCACAGATAAAGTTCCTTAAGCCAAATATGGAATAGACAAGAGCTACTCCTTGCTCAACGAAATGGACTCAACACCGCATATTAAACGCCTAAGAATGTACCTGACTAGTAAGTATCTTAAAACCTATGGATTGCTATGTCGCCGAAGGAGAATCAAGCATGTGTACAGGGGCATAAACGCAGCAGTGATAGGATTGGAGAGGTTCGGTGAGCAAATGAAGACCCTTTGAAGTCATATTGCATGGTACCCATTCCACGGGTTTCAACTACCCAGGTTTTAGGTATTCTTCCTTCAGCTAAAACATGCATGTGGAACCTAGAGTATGATCAACCATGTGATTGGGAGACGTGTTCAAATATGTCTCAGTTTTCCTCCCGTGGTACTCGGGTGCAACATTCAAGACGCTTTACTAACACTCTCCCCACTTGGAGAGTCAGCGCCTTTAACCACCTGTTTGGCACAGTTTGCAATTTCTGCGGAAGATGAACAGGAATAGCGAGAACCAATGAGAGGCTAGCTGGAGGTGTCTGGACGGGCAAATTTAACTCTCATTTCCCACCAGGAAGAGGAAATAACCAAAGGCTCAGCGTGCCGTACCGGAACCAGATTAGGGCCTGAAGCCATCCTGCGGTGTTGCGGCCAGCTCAAAAGAAAGCGAGTTGAAGAAAGGAGCTCAGGGGCACTGTAATTCACAAACCTGCAGAGTTATAAATGACAGCTATCGTCCAAAAATAGACTGAAGTAAGGCTGCCAAGAGGACTTGAAAGCGGAGCAGAATTGCAGGAAACCGATTTCAGGAGGTAGACTGGAATTGCATTGAAAGCATAGGAAAAGAGGCAGAACGTCCACAATGATGCACTTGGCCAAAAAGGGCGTATGCGTTTTTTCCTGAATATATTCAGGAAAAAACGCATACGCACTTTTTGGCCAACCAAGCAAGCTTGCAAAGGAAATCTGCACTACAATGAAGTCTCACTTCCCCACAGTCAAAAGGGCCATCTGAAAAAAGTGTAAAATCCAGAAAGGCAGGACAGGCCATGGAGAACTGGGAGCCTTGTTATGCTGATGGGCGGGATGTAAATTGCCAACAACCACTCGGGAGAAGTGTATGGTGTTTCCTGAAACATCTAAAAAACAAAGCAACAGAACCTAGGGCACTTCCACTTATGGTCCTATAGCTTAGGGAAATTAAAATCAAAAAGACACAGCCACCCCAAAGTTTCGAACGGCTCTGTTTACAAGAACCTCGTTTACAGTACAAGTTCAACATCGCAGAAAGTGAAAAATGGATAAAGAAGTTGTGGTATTTACTTACAAAGCAATATCACTCAGCAATGAAATCTGTGTCATCAGGCCCTTAGCAGCACAATGAGTGGATTCAGGTATGATGATTCTAACTGAAATAAGTCACACAGAAAAAGAAACATCATAAGATATCAGTAATACACGGAATGTAAACTTGGCTACACAGGAACTGAATTACAGAACAGAACAGGGTCTCAAATTTAGAAAACCAACTTATGCTTGCTTAAGGGGAAAGGTGAGTTGGGGTGCTGCATAAAACCAGAGATTGAAATGAGCACAGATAAAGTTCCTTAAGCCAAATATGGAATAGACAAGAGCTACTCCTTGCTCAACGAAATGGACTCAACACCCCATATTAAACGCCTAAGAATGTACCTGACTAGTAAGTATCTTAAAACCTATGGATTGCTATGTCTCCGAAAGAGAATCAAGCATGTGTACAGGGGCATAAACGCAGCAGTGATAGGATTGGAGAGGTTCGTGAGCAAATGAAGACCCTTTGAAGTCATATTGCATGGTACCCATTCCACGGGTTTCAACTACCCAGGTTTAAGGTATTCTTCCTTCAGCTAAAAGATGCATGTGGAACCCAAGTATGATCAACCATGTGAACGGGAGACGTGTTCAAATATGTCTCAGATTTCCTCCCCTGGTACTCGGGTGCAACATTCCAGACGCTTTACTAACAATCTCCCCACTTGGAGAGTCACCGCCTTTAACCTCCTGTTTGGCCCAGTTTGCAATTTCTTGGAAGATGAACAGGAATAGTGAGAACCAATGAGAGACTAGCTGGAGGTGTCTGGACGGGCAAATTTAACTCTCATTTCCCACCAGGAAGAGGAAATAACCAAAGGCTCAGCGTGCCGTGCCGGAACCAGATTAGGGCCTGAAGCCATCCTGCGGTGTTGCGGCCAGCTCAAAAGAAAGCGAGTTGAAGAAAGGAGCTCAGGGGCACTGTAATTCACAAACCTGCAGAGTTATAAATGACAGCTATCGTCCAAAAATAGACTGAAGTAAGGCTGCCAAGAGGACTTGAAAGCGGGACAGAATTGCAGGAAACCGATTTCAGGAGGTAGACTGGAATTGCATTGAAAGCATAGGAAAAGAGGCAGAACGTCCACAATGATGCACTTGGCCAAAAAGGGCGTATGCGTTTTTTCCTGAATATATTCAGGAAAAAACGCATACGCCCTTTTTGGCCAACCAAGCAAGCTTGCAAAGGAAATCTGCACTACAATGAAGTCTCACTTCCCCCCGGTCAAAAGGGCCATCTGAAAAAAGTGTAAAATCCAGAAAGTCAGGACAGGCCATGGAGAACTGGGAGCCTTGTTATGCTGATGGGCGGGATGTAAATTACCAACAGACACTCAGGAGAAGTGTATGGTGTTTCCTGAAACATCTAAAAAACAAAGCAACAAAGCCTAGGGCACTGCCACTTATGGTCCTATAGCTTAGGGAAATTAAAATCAAAAAGACACAGCCACCCCAAAGTTTGGGACGCCTCTGTTTACAAGAACCTCGTTTACAGTACAAGTTCAACATCGCAGAAAGTGAAAAATGGATAAAGAAGTTGTGGTATTTACTTACAAAGCAATATCACTCAGCAATGAAATCTATGTCATCAGGCCCGTAGCATCATAATGAGTGGATTCAGGTACGATGATTCTAACTGAAATAAGTCACACAGAAAAAGAAACATCATAAGATATCACTAATACATGGAATGTAAACTTGGCTACACAGGATCTGAATTACAGAACAGAACAGGGTCTAAAATTTAGAAAACCAACTTATGCTTGCTTAAGGGGAAAGGTGAGTTGGGGTGCTGCATAAAACCAGAGATTGAAATGAGCACAGATAAAGTTCCTTAAGCCAAATATGGAATAGACAAGAGCTACTCCTTGCTCAACGAAATGGACTCAAAACCCCATATTAAATGCCTAAGAATGTACCTGACTAGTAAGTATCTTAAAACCTATGGATTGCTATGCCTCCAAAAGAGAATAAAGCATGTGTACAGGGGCATAAACGCAGCAGTGATAGGATTGGAGAGGTTCGGTGAGCAAATGAAGACCCTTTGAAGTCATATTGCATGGTACCCATTACACGGGTCTCAACTCTCCAGCTTTAAGGTATTCTTCCTTCAGCTAAAACATGCATGTGGAACCTAGAGTATGATCAACCATGTGATCGGGAGACGTGTTCAAATATGTCTCAGTTTTCGAACCCTGGTACTCGGGTGCAACATTCCAGATGCTTTACTAACACTCTCCCCACTTGGAGAGTCAGTCCCTTTAACCACCTGTTTGGACCAGTTTGCAATTTCTGTGGAAGATGAAGAGGAATAGCGAGAACCAATGAAAGACTAGCTGGAGGTGTCTGGATGGGCAAATTTAACTCTCATTTCCCACCAAGAAGAGGAATTAACCAAAGGCTCAGCGTGCCATGCCGGAACCACATTAGGGCCTGAAGACATCCTGCGGTGTTGCGGCCAGCTCACAAGAAAGCGAGTTGAAGAAAGGAGCTCAGGGGCACTGTAATTCACAAACCTGCAGAGTTATAAATGACAGCTATCGTCCAAAAATAGACTGAAGTAAGGCTGCCAAGAGGACTTGAAAGCGGGGCAGAATTGCAGGAAACCGATTTCAGGAGGTAGACAGGAATTGCATTTCAAGCATAGGTAAAGAGGCAGAACGTCCACAGTGATGCACTTGGCCAAAAAGGGCGTATGCGTTTTTTCCTGAATATATTCAGGAAAAAACGCATACGCCCTTTTTGGCCAACCAAGCAAGCTTGCAAAGGAAATCTGCACTACAATGAAGTCTCACTTCCCCCCGGTCAAAAGGGCCATCTGAAAAAAGTGTAAAATCCAGAAAGGCAGGACAGGCCATGGAGAACTGGGAGCCTTGTTATGCTGAAGGGCAGGATGTAAATTGCCAACAACCACTAGGGAGAAGTGTATGGTGTTTCCTGAAACATCTAAAAAACAAAGCAACAGAGCCTAGGGCAGTTCCACTTATGGTCCTATAGCTTAGGGAAATTAAAATCAAAAAGACACAGCCACCCCAAAGTTTGGGACGCCTCTGTTTACAAGAACCTCGTTTACAGTACAAGTTCAATATCACAGAAAGTGAAAAATGGATAAAGAACATGTGGTACTTATGTACAATGCAATATCACTCAGCAATGAAATCTAAGTCATCAGGCCCGTAGCAGCATAATGAGTGGATTCAGGTACGATGATTCTAACTGAAATAAGTCACACAGAAAAAGAAACATCATAAGATATCACTAATACACGGAATGTAAACTTGGCTACACAGGAACTGCATTCCAAAACAGAACAGGGTCTCAAATTTAGAAAACCAACTTATGCTTGCTTAAGGGGAAAGGTGAGTTGGGGTGCTGCATAAAACCAGAGATTGAAATGAGCACAGATAAAGTTCCTTAAGCCAAATATGGAATAGACAAGAGCTACTCCTTGCTCAACGAAATGGACTCAAAACCCCATATTAAACGCCTAGGAATGTACCTGACTAGTAAGTATCTTAAAACCTAGGGATTGCTATGTCTCCGAAAGAGAATCAAGCGTGTGTACTGGGGCATAAATGCAGCAGTGATAGGATTGGAGAGGTTCGGTGAGCAAATGAAGACCCTTTGAAGTCATATTGCATGGTACCCATTCCATGGGTCTCAACTCTCCAGGTTTAAGGTATTCTTCCTTCAGCTAAAACATGCATGTGGAACCCAGAGTATGATCAACCGTGTGATCGGGAGACGTGTTCAAATATGTCTCAGTTTTCATACCCTGGTACTCGGGTGCAACATTCCAGACGCTTTACTAACACTCTCCCGACTTGGACAGTCAGTGCCTTTAACCTCCTGTTTGGCCCAGTTTGCAATTTCTGCGGAAGATGAACAGGAATAGCGAGAACCAATGAGAGGCTAGCTGGAGGTGTCTGGACGGGCAAATTTAACTCTAATTTCCCACCAGGAAGAGGAATTAACCAAAGGCTCAGCATGCCGGGCCGGAACCAGATTAGGGCCTGAAGCCATCCTGCGGTGTTGCGGCCAGCTCACAAGAAAGCGAGTTGAAGAAAGGAGCTCAGGGGCACTGTAATTCACAAACCTGCAGAGTTATAAATGACAGCTATCGTCCAAAAATAGACTGAAGTAAGGCTGCCAAGAGGACTTGAAAGCGGGGCAGAATTGCAGGAAACCGATTTCAGGAGGTAGACTGGAATTGCATTGAAAGCATAGGAAAAGAGGCAGAACGTCCACAATGATGCACTTGGCCAAAAAGGGCGTATGCGTTTTTTCCTGAATATATTAAGGAAAAAACGCATACGCCCTTTTTGGCCAACCAAGCAAGCTTGCAAAGGAAATCTGCACTACAATGAAGTCTCACTTCCCCCCGGTCAAAAGGGCCATCTGAAAAAAGTGTAAAATCCAGAAAGGCAGGACAGGCCATGGAGAACTGGGAGCCTTGTTATGCTGATGGGCGGGATGGAAATTGCCAACAGACACTCGGGAGAAGTGTATGGTGTTTCCTGAAACATCTAAAAAACAAAGCAACAGAACCTAGGGCACTTCCACTTATGGTCCTATAGCTTAGGGAAATTAAAATCAAAAAGACACAGCCACCCCAAAGTTTGGAACGGCTCTGTTTACAAGAACCTCGTTTACCGTACAAGTTCAATATCACAGAAAGTGAAAAATGGATAAAGAACTTGTGGTACTTACGTACAATGCAATATCACTCAGCAATGAAATCTATGTCATCAGGCCCGTAGCAGCATAATGAGTGGATTCAGGTACGATGATTCTAACTGAAATAAGTCACACAGAAAAAGAAACATCAAAAGATATCACTAATACACGGAATGTAAACTTGGCTACACAGGAACTGAATTCCAAAACAGAACAGGGTCTCAAATTTAGAAAACCAACTTCTGCTTGCTTAAGGGGAAAGGTGAGTTGGGGTGCTGCATAAAACCAGAGATTGAAATGAGCACAGATAAAGTTCCTTAAGCCAAATATGGAATAGACAAGAGCTACTCCTTGCTCAACGAAATGGACTCAACACCCCATATTAAACGCCTAAGAATGTACCTGACTAGTAAGTATCTTAAAACCTAGGGATTGCTATGTCTCCGAAAGAGAATCAAGCGTGTGTACTGGGGCATAAATGCAGCAGTGATAGGATTGGAGAGGTTCGGTGAGCAAATGAAGACCCTTTGAAGTCATATTGCATGGTACCCATTCCACGGGTCTCAACTCTCCAGGTTTAAGGTATTCTTCCTTCAGCTAAAACATGCATGTGGAACCCAGAGTATGATCAACCGTGTGATCGGGAGACGTGTTCAAATATGTCTCAGTTTTCATACCCTGGTACTCGGGTGCAACATTCCAGACGCTTTACTAACACTCTCCCGACTTGGACAGTCAGTGCCTTTAACCTCCTGTTTGGCCCAGTTTGCAATTTCTGCGGAAGATGAACAGGAATAGGGAGAACCAATGAGAGACTAGCTGGAGGTGTCTGGACGGGCAAATTTAACTCTCATTTCCCACTAGGAAGAGGAATTAACCAAAGGCTCAGCGTGCCGTGGCAGAAACAGATTAGGGCCTGAAGTCATCCTGCAGTGTTGCGGCCAGCTCACAAGAAAGTGAGTTGAAGAAAGGAGCTCAGGGGCTCTGTAATTCACAAACCTGCAGAGTTATAAATGACAGCTATCGTCCAAAAATATACTGAAGTAAGGCTGCCAAGAGGACTTGAAAGCGGGGCAGAATTGCAGGATACCGATTTCAGGAGGTAGACTGGAATTGCATTGAAAGCATAGGAAAAGAGGCAGAACGTCCACAATGATGCACTTTGCCAAAAGGGCATATGCGTTTTTTCCTGAATATATTCAGGAAAAAACGCATACGCCCTTTTTGGCCAACCAAGCAAGCTTGCAAAGGAAATCTGCACTACAATGAAGTCTCACTTCCCCCCGGTCAAAAGGGCCATCAGAATAAAGTGTAAAATCCAGAAAGGCAGGACAGGCCATGGAGAACTGGGAGCCTTGTTATGCTGATGGGCGGGATGTAAATTGCCAACAGACACTCGGGAGAAGTGTATGGTGTTTCCTGAAACATCTAAAAAACAAAGCAACAGAGCCTAGGGCACTTCCACTTATGGTCCTATAGCTTAGGGAAATTAATATCAAAAAGACACAGCAACCCCAAAATTTGGGACGGCTCTTTTTACAGGAATCTCTTCTACGGCACAAGTTAAATATCCCAGAGAGCAAATAATGGATAAAGAAGCTGCGGTACTTCTGTACAACAGAATACCACTCAGCAATGAAATCTATGTCACCAGGCCCGTACCAGCATAATGAGTGGATTGAGGCACGATGATTCTAAGTGAAATAAGTCACACAGAAAAAGAAACATCATAAGGTATCACTAATACACGGAATGTGAACTTGGCTACACATGAACTGAATTACAAAACAGAACAGGGTCTCAAGTTTAGAAAACCAACTTATGCCTGCTTAAGGGGGAAGGTGAGTTGGGGTGCTGCATAAAAGCAGAGTTTGAAATTAGCACAGATACCATTCCATAAGCCAAATATGTAATAGACAAGAGCTACCCCTTGCTCAACGAAATGGATTCAACAATGAGGTATCACCTCACACCTGGTAGAATAGGCATCATTGAAAATCTACAAACAAAAAATGCTGGAAAGGGTCTGGAGAAAAGGAACCCTCTTCCACTATTGTTGGCAATATAAATTGATACAGTCATTATGGAGAACAATATGGAATTTCTTAAGAAACTAACAATAGAATTACCATATGATACAGCAATCCCAGTACTGGACATATACCCAGACAAAACCATAAATCAAAAAGAGTCATTCACCGCAATGTTCATTGCATCACTATTTACAATATCGAGGTAATGGAAGCAACCTAAATGCCCACAGACAGACGAATGCATAAAGCTGTGGTACATATATAAAATGGAATATTACTAAGCCATGAAAAGGAATGAAATTGGGTCATTTGTAGAGACGTCGATGGATCTAGAGACTGTCATACAGAGTGAAGTAAGTCAGAAAGAGAAAAACAAATCTTGTATATTCATGCATATATGTGGAACCTAGAAAAACTGTACAGATTAACCATTTTGCAAGGCATAAATAGAGCAACAGATGTAGACAACAAACGTATGGACAACAAGGGGGGAAAGCTGTTGGGGGGTGGTGGTGGGAGGAGTTGAGAGACTGGGATTGGCATGTATACATTTATATGTATAAAATAGATAACCAATAAGAACCTGCTGTATAAAAATATAAAATAAAATTCAAAATTAAAAAGAAATAAAATTTAAAAAATAAAACAGAAAAAACAATTATTCCCTGCACATACATGTATTTATATGAATAAATTATTTCCATGCTTATATCTGTAAATACAAAAAAGAGGAATAAAATCTACCTTGAACCAAAAACGAAAAAGAGAAAAAAACACAGAACCCACCAGTTACACAGAGGAAAACCGTATCAGGGCACTTGCTCCAGTTGTAAACAATTCTGAAGTTGGTCAGTGGTGGGGAATCGTCTCCCATTCAGCCAGCAGCCCCCACGCAACAAGCGTCCTCATTGCAAAGCTGGGGCACCGTGCCGAGGCATCTGTGAGTAAACGTGAGCTGAGCCCCAGGCCAGTTGCTGCTGAACTATTCCCACCCGTCCCAGGTAAAACACCTGAATATATACAAGGACTTGAAAGCCTAGAGGAAGGGCCATAGAGCCACACGAGTGACAGCATGCCGGCCGACTTGGTGCCTGCAGGCCAGCCAGGATGGTCCTGGCCCTGGGTGCTCTTCTGGAAGATTTCCATTTCCCTGCCTGAGATACCCGTCCTGTCCCTGCCCCCACTGCTTTTTTCCTTCCTCACCTCTGCCCAGGGAGAAATTCCAGCAGCAGGTATGGGTGACACATCCTCTTCTTTAGCAGGTGGCAGCCTGGCAACTGCTGCAGAAAGTCCAGCAGAGCCCCACTCACACTGGGCCACCCACAAAGCCGTGGCCTCTCACTCCCTCCCACCAGCCCAGCCGCGAGACTGCTGACAGGGCAGAGAAAATGGCGTCAGGCACGGCTGCAGGGGCTCTTGCTGCCTGGAGTGGTATTTATATTGATCTCAACCCAGGCACACCTGGGGAGGGCTGGCCGGCACGGTAAGGCTGCCCAGGTCAGCCAATCATCACCCCTCAGGGGCTCACAGTTGCAGAAAATGGAACTTGCTGAACCGGCCAGGTCCAAGGAACAGGTGTGGGCTCCTGAGAGTCAGGATAGACAAGGGGCTGCAGCTTTGGCTTGTTTTCTAATCATTTTATCTGGCCCATGAGTGGGAGACAACTTCAAGAAAACCCTCTCCTAATGAGAGGAACCCAGGAGTCAGGCAGAGGAGGGGTGGGTGGTGGTTGGAGACAGAGGCCTGGTGCCCCGGGTGCAGTGGAAGTCTCTGGAAGACCAGGTGGAGGGAGGCCTCACGGAGTGATGCCCAGGGTCACAGACCTGTCGCAGCTGCTGTTTGTTAGTTCAAGTCCTGCTCTGAGGTGCTCTGTGTCAGCTCTGAGCGACAGGTGAGCTGGGGGTGCTCTGCAATGAGGGCTATGTGCACGGTTCCTGTGTGCCCAGCCCTGCCACGGTACCTGCAAGGGTAGCTCTGTATCCTGGGAGGGGCCTGACCACGAGAGCCCCGTGGGCTGGGGTGGGGGTGGGGTACCTGCCCAGGTGAGCTCCATATTCTGGGATTGGTCTGACCACGAGAGCCCCATGGGCTGCTGGGGACCTGGTAAAGGATGTCAGGACAGTCAGTGAAGCCACCGAGGATATACCTCCAGTTGCTCCTAATTCCTACACCCTGCTGGTCATTCTACCAACCACCAGGACATGGTATTCTGTATTAGTCTTCAATGATGCCTTCTTTTGTATTCCATTAGTCCCAGAGTCACAAGAAATTTTGGCTTGTGAGTGGCAGGACTCTACATACAACTAAAACAATACTTCCGGGCCGTCTGGCCCCAAGGGTGCAAAAATTCCCACACCATCTTTGGGGAAAGCTTAGCTAAAGACCTAAAAGTTCTACCTCTGGAAAAGGAAACCCTCCTTCAATATGCAGACGACATTCTGATCACCAGCCCTACTAAGGAGGCCTCTGAACTACCAAGCCAATAAAGGATAGAAGTTGTCCAAGAAAAAGCTCAAATATCACAGACTGCGGTGACCTGCCTGGGCTTCATTCTCACAGAAGGTCAGAGAAGCCCATCCCAGGAAAGGGAAGAAACCATTTTCAGCCTTACCCCTTTCTAAAACTAGAAGACAGCTTAGGGGTTCCTGGGGAGGCCAGGGTTTGCTGCTTCTGGATCCCTAACTACAGTCTACTAGCTGGGCCTCTATATGAAACACTGAAAGGAAAAGATGATGATCCTTTTGAATAGAATCCAGAAGTGGCCTTTCAAGAATGGAAAGAGCAGTCAATTCAGACCCTTGCCCTGGAACTCCCTAATTTAGCTAAACCCTTTGATCTTTACAATCCCGGTGAAAGGTGAATCGCCATTGGAGAATTAGTGCAAAAACTGGGACCACTTGAAATGGAACAATGCAAGAATGCCATCCAGGTAGGATAAACTACGGTCACTAAGGGGCTTGGCCCACTGCCACATCTGGCCAAGATACTGGCGGTATCTAAAAACCTGGAAATCAGCAGCCCAAAAGGCCACCTCCCTCCTAAGGGAAAAGGACCCCACGTGGTGATCCTAACCACCAACCATGCCCTGAAGTTGCAGGGTTCGCTCCGTGGGCACACCGACCTCGAGTGAGGAGGCCCTCCAACTCCAACATCCAGAGAGATAACCGGGGGCAACAGGGCACCATGACGACTCGTGTGAACATCACTTGACCTGGAGTTTCTCTCATAAAACAACAAGAGTGTGTCCCAAAAGAGTAGACTACTGCTTGCAGGACTTACTGCACCCAGAGGGGAGCTAATAATCTTGGCGGGGGAACAGTATACCACACTGTCACCATAGAAAAGCCTACAGACACCTTGATGATGGTGGCCAATAAGACCGGCTGGACTCCTGTTTACTTCAAAAGGCTGTTGACTCAGTAGCCATCATGGTCCTTGGTCACCACTGACCCTGGACTGTCTGGGAGTTGAGCGGGCAGGGCTCTGACACCTGGTGCTGTTTGTACGTTAATTCAGGGGCCTAACTGAAGAAAGCGCAGACTACTGGTCAGAGCATCTAGGCTGGCAGAGACGGTCAGCCTAAGGTGGCCGAACAAATGTGGGGCGGGGTGAAACCGGCCCCCACAGCGTCTCTGCACATCTCTTTCCTGGACCCTTAAAGGTCATTAGAATCTATAACACTTCCAATGCTGGTGCTCAGGTGGACGAGCAGGGAGGCAGGGGTCCTGGGGACAATCAACGTCACCGGGAGGCTGCTGGGGAGAAGCTCTGACCCTCGCCCCAGGGTATGAGGGCTCCCAACTCAGCACTCAGCAGTTACAGAAGAAGGGTCTGCACCCTCAGCACTCCAAGAATGAGGAACGGGACAAAAGGCAGAGGAGGGGTTTGTCCCCAGCAAAGCCCATTAAAAATCCCTGGGAGATAAAAATAGAATCTGGGCAATAAAGTCAAGTCTAACCTTTTTTATCCTTTGTGCTTTGTCTAATTTCACGTGCTCCTAGGGTCCCGCATGCAGAGGTTCCACACCCGGCACTTCAGACCAGATTTCCTAGTGCAGAATGGCTGGGTCGACACCTCAGCTCCTGGGGCCCAGTGCAGACTCCACGATATAGAGCCTGAGCTACAGCCAACCCGGCCCTCGAGAGCTCCGCCGCCTCCTTCCCTCCCACTGACTCTGACAGGATCTCTACACAGCAGCCCAGCCCACAGCCCACGGGGTAGTGCATGCTCTCACCTCTCCATTCTCTGATCAAAATATAAAGTTTCCTTTGCTTGTGAACCAAACTCAGTCTCGATCTGTTGGCCCCAATGACACTGGGCAGGGGGACACTTGTTGGGGTCCACTCTGGAGGATCAGTAACAGAAATTGAGACTATTGTAACCTCAATGAACAGATGTGTGAGCCAAACTGTAGTTAACATAGAACAGTGTATAAGGCTCGGGTAAAATAAGATGTTTTTAACACTTCCATTTGATATTTCCATCACTTTTTATAAGCAAGTTCAGTGAAAAGGTTTGTCTTATTTGTCAGGTCAATATTAGAGAAACGAAGTGATTTCTTTCCAAGGATGTACAGCTAATAATCTTGGTTAAACCTTCAATCTTGTTTTAAATGCTTTTCCATTGAAAATGATACCTCTCTTTCAGCTCCCCCATTTCTGAGAAGTATAAAATCTTATAATTTATTATTACCAAAGGGGAAAGGTGGGAGGAGGGATAAATTAACAGTTTGGAATGAACACATACACACTGCTATGTATAAAATAGATCATCAACAAGGAACTACTGTATAGCACAGGGAACTACACTCAACATTTTGCAATAACCTATAAGGGGAAATAATCTGAAAAAGAATAGATATTTTTATTGACATCATCTATCAATGACAGTTAAAGTGTAGCCTAAGGGAAGCTGGTGGTGAGTGCTTCTGACCCTGAAGACTTCAATCATCTAAAGTTTGGACTCTGCCTACTTCCCAAGGCCCTTAATGAACATATGTGTAGCCGTAGCTTAAAAACTTCCCCAGTTTGGGTTTCGGGGAGACACTGATTTTGAAAAAGCCCTGGTGTTCTCCTTACATGAATGGGACTCTTCCTACTGCTAAAACATGTCTGTCACACCCAGAGGATGGTATACCATCTGATCGGGAAGAGTTTGGAAAAGGCATCTCATCTCCTCATCTCCTGGTGCTCGGGTTCACCCCTCCAGCGTCTTTACTAACAGTCTCCCCACTTGGAGATGTCAGCACTGTCAACATCCTGTTGCGTACAGTTTGGAATTTGTCCAGAGGATGAAGCGGAAGGATGAGGAACAATGAGAGACAAGTCCTAGGTGTTCAGACAGGCACATGTCACTCTAATTTCCAATCAGGAAGACGAATTGACCAAAGGCTAGGGTTGCCCATGGAAACAGTATAGGGCTTGAGGAAATCCCGCTGCTTTGTGGCCAGTTCCCATAAACACGAGTTGAACAATGGAACTCAGGGGCAGTAAAATTCACAAAACTGCAGAGTTGAAAATATCCATCACTGAAAAATGTCTTGAGGAAAGTCAGAGAAAAGGACTTGTAAGCAAGGGAGAATGGCAGGAAAGGGATTTGAGGAGGTAGAAAGGACTCGCCATTAAGCACAAGAAAAGGAGCTGAACATTGCCAACATTGCCAACATTGCAGTTGGCCAAAAAGGGTGTATGCGTTCTTTTCTGTATATATTCAAGAAAAGGGCATACACTTTTTTAGCCAACCAAACAGGTGGGCACTGGAAGTCAATACTACAAAAGATATCACTTCGCATCAGTCAGAAGAGCCATCCTCATAAAGCGTAAACAACAGAAATGCAGGACAGGGCAACGAGAAGAGGGAGCCCTGTGAGACTTATAGTGGAAATGTATATTGCCAACGGCCATTCTGGAGAAGTGTATTGTGTTTACTAAAGCATCTAAAAAATGAGCTACAGAGCATAGGGCACTTGCACTCATGGGCGTATATCTTGGGAAAAACAAAAATCGAGAGGACACAGGCACCCCAATGTTTACCCCCTCTCTGTTTAAAAGATCCTCGACTAGGATATAACTTAAATGTCTCTGGAGGGAAAAAATGGATAGAGATGTGGTACTTAGGTAGAGTGGAATATTATTCAGCCTGGAAATCAATGAAATATGGCCAGTTGTAACGACTCCGGAGGAGTTACGTATGATCATTCTAAGTGACAGAATTCAAAAAGAAAAAGACACATATCATAAGATATCACTTAAAGGTGGAATCCAAAATGGCTACACATGAAATAAATTACAAAACAAAAACATAGTCAAATATGTAGAAAACACGCATAAGGCTGCTAAACGGGAAAGGTGGGGAGGGGTGAGGCATCATCCAGGAGGTTGAAATTAGCAAAGATACCATTCCAAATACCAAACTGATAATCAACAAGGCCTACACGGTAGCTAAAAGAACTGCACTCAGCACACTCAAGTCACCGGAAAAGAATATATACGACTGGTAAGAATCTGAAAAAGAATTTATTGATGTCTCTCTGTACGTGAATCAAGTGGATGTACAGCAGCAAGAAACAGAGCTTTGAAAATCAGCTGTAACCAATATAGTAATAAATTGAAAAAAATAAACGACAGAGAGACAGAGAAAACCTCTTACAACTTTTCCTCAGGGACGGTGATGCAACATGGATTGAACACATCTAGACCCACAGCAGGATGAGACATAAGGCTGGAAACTGTTTGCGCTAAGAGAAATGTGAGGTTGGGTGAGGAAATGCACACCCTTTAAAGTAATACTACCTGGTACCCATTCAATGGGTCCCAAATCTGCAGGTTCAAGGGATCTTCCTACAGCTAAAACATGCATGGAAAACCCAGAGGACTGTACACCATGTGATCGGGAGATGTGTCTAAAATGCACCTCATTTATCCTCTCCTGGTGCTCCTGTTCACCATTCCAGCCACGCTACTTAGAATCTCCCCACTTGGAGAATCAGCACATTTAAACTTCTGTTTCACACATTTTGCAAATTGTGAGGAGGATGAACGGGAAGAGGGGGAACCAATGAGAGAAGAGTTGTAGGGGTTTGGACGGGCACATATCACTCTAATTTCCCATTAAGAATAAGAATTAAAGAAAGGCTCAGCCTGCCTCGCCGGAGCCAAAATAGGGCCTGAAGCAATCCTGCGGGTTTGAGGCCAGCTCACAAAAGAGCAACTTAAACAATGGAGCTCAGGGTCACTGCAATTCACAAACCTGCAGAGTTATAAATGAAAACTAACGTCCAAAAATATGTTGAGGTAAGGCAAAGAAGAGGATCTGAATGCAAGACAGAATTGCAAGAAACAGATTTCAAGAGATAGATTGGACTCGTCTTTAACGCACATGAAAAGCGGCAGAATTTCGACAATGATGCAGTTGGCCCAAAAGGGCGTATGCGTTTTTTCCTGATTATATCCAGGAAAAAACGCATACGCACTTTATGGGCAACGAAGCAAGCAAGCAATGCAAATGTGCACAACAAAGAAGTCTCACTTCCCACCGGTCAAAAGGGCCATCCTAAAAAATTGTAAAAACCAGAAATGCAGGACAGGCCATGGAGAACAGGGAGCCTTTATACGCTGATGGGCAGTGTGTGAACTGCCGAGAGCCACTCTGGAGAAGTGTATGGTGGTTCCTAAATCATCTAAAAAACAGAGCTACAGAGCATAGGACACTTCCAATCATGGGAGTATATCTAGGGAAGTCTAAAAATCAACAAGACACAAGCACACCACAGTTTAGGGCTACTCTGTTTACAAGAACCTCAACTTCAGTACACCTTAAATATCCCAGGAAAGAGAACAATGGATAAAGAAGATGTGGTACTTATGTACAATGGAATATCTCTTCACCATGAAATCAATGTAATAAGGCTAGTAGAAGGATAAAGAGTGGATTTAGGTCCGATAATACTACTTGAAATAAGTCAAACAGAAAAAGAAACATATCATAAGATATCACTTATAGAGGGAGGGTAAATATGGCTGCACAAGAAATGAATTACAGAACAGAACAGTGTCTCACATTTAGAAAACACACTTATGTCAGCTTAAGGGGAAAGGAGAGGTGGGGTGATGCATAAAACCAGAGTTTGAAATTAGCACAGATACCGTTCAATAAACCAAATAGGTATTAGACAAGATCTACACCTTGCTCAATGAACAGGCCTCAACACACCCTATACACCGCAGAGAAATATATCTGAGGAATAAGAATCTTAAAACCCATGTATTGATATATCTCCATAAGGGAATCAAGTGTGTGCAGAGCGGCACAAACACAGCAGTGAAAAGGAGCTAAACCCCATTATAGAAATAAATTTTAAAAACAAAACGCTGAAACAATGAAAGAGAGAAAAATTCTTACAAAATTCGCTCAGGGGCTGTGATGCAACCTGGATTGACCACATATAAACCCACAGCTGGATAAGACATAAGGCTGGACACTTGGGGCTGACAGGATTGGTGAGCTTTGGTGAGCAACTGCCGAAAGTTTAATGCAATACTTCATGCTACTCAGTCCAAGGGTCCCAACACTCCAGGTTGAAGGGAATCTTCCTACAGCTAAACCATGCTTGGGAAACCCAGCGACTGGTATACCATATGATCGGGAAAGGTTTCTAAAACGCACCTCATTTTTCCTCTCCTGGGGCTCCGGATCGACATTCCAGCCGCTTTACTAACAACATCCCCACATGGAGTCAATGCCTTTAAGTTCTGGTATCGCACAGTCTGCAGTTAGTGCAGAGGATGAATGGGAATAGGGGGAACCAGTGAGAAACTAGCTGTAGCGGTTTCAGTGGGCACATGTCACTCTAATATCACATCAGTAAGAAGAATTAACCAAAGGCACAGCAAGGTGCCCCAGAAGAAAAATAGGGCTTCAAGGAATCCTGTGGTTATGGGGCAAGACCACAAAAATAAGAGCTAAAAAATGGAGCTAAGGGCCACTGCAATTCAAAAACCTGCAGAGTTATAAAGGTCAACTATTTTTAAAAAATATATTGAGGTAAGGCTATGAAGAGGCATTGAAAGCAAGGCAGAATTGCAGGAAACCGATTTCAGGAGGTAGACTGGAATTGCATTGAAAGCATATGAAGAGAGTCAGAAACTCGACAATGATGCACTTGGCCAAAAAGGGCGTATGCGTTTTTTCCTGAATATATTCAGGAAAAAACGCATACGCACTTTTTGGCCAAACAAGCAAGCTTGCAAAGGAAATCTGCACTACAATGAAGTCTCACTTCCACCCGGTCAAAAGGGCCATCTGAAAAAAGTGTAAAATCCAGAAAGGCACAACAGGCCATGGAGAACTGGGAGCCTTGTTATGCTGAAGGGCGGGATGTAAATTGCCAACAGACACTCTGGAGAAGTGTATGGTGTTTCCTGAAACATCTAAAAAACAAAGCAACAGAGCCTAGGGCACTTCCACTTATGGTCCTATAGCTTAGGGAAATTAAAATCAAAAAGACACAGCCACCCCAAAGTTTGGGACGGCTCTGTTTACAAGAACCTCGTTTACGGTACAAGTTCAATATCACAGAAAGTGAAAAATGGATAAAGAACTTGTGGTACTTACGTACAATGCAATATCACTCAGCAATGAAATCTATGTCATCAGGCCCATAGCAGCATAATGAGTGGATTCAGGTATGATGATTCGAACTGAAATAAGTCACACAGAAAAGAAACATCATAAGGTATCACTAATACACAGAATGTGAACTTGGCTACACATGAACTGAATTACAAAACAGAACAGTGTCTCAAGTTTAGAAAACCAACTTACGCTTGCTTAAGGGGGAAGGTGAGTTGGGGTGCTGCATAAAACCAGAGATTGAAATGAGCACAGATAAAGTTCCTTAAGCCAAATATGGAATAGACAAGAGCTACTCCTTGCTCAACGAAATGGACTCAACACCCCATATTAAACGCCTAAGAATGTACCTGACTAGTAAGTATCTTAAAACCTATGGATTGCTATGTCTCCAAAAGAAAATCAAGCGTGTGTACAGGGGCATAAACGCAGCAGTGATAGGATTGGAGAGGTTCGGTGAGCAAATGAAGACCCTTTGAAGTCATATTGCATGGTACCCATTCCACGGGTCTCAACTCTCCAGGTTTAAGGTATTCATCCTTCAGCTAAAACATGCATGTGGAACCCAGAGTATGATCAACCATGTGAACGGGAGACGTGTTCAAATATGTCTCAGTTTTCGTACCCTGGTACTCGGGTGCAACATTCCAGACGCTTTACTAACACTCTCCCGACTTGGAGAGTCAGTCCCTTTAACCTCCTGTTTGGCCCAGTTTGCAATTTCAGCGGAAGATGTACAGGAATAGGGAGAACCAATGAGAGGCTAGCTGGAGCTGTCTGGACGGGCAAATTTAACTCTAATTTCCCACCAGGAAGAGGAATTAACCAAAGGCTCAGCATGCCGGGCTGGAACCAGATTAGGGCCTGAAGCCATCCTGCGGTGTTGCGGCCAGCTCAAAGGAAAGCGAGTTGAAGAAAGGAGCTCAGGGGCACTGTAATTCACAAACCTGCAGAGTTATAAATGACAGCTATCGTCCAAAAATAGACTGAAGTAAGGCTGCCAAGAGGACTTGAAAGCGGGGCAGAATTGCAGGAAAACGATTTCAGGAGGTAGACTGAAATTGCATTGAAAGCATAGGAAAAGAGGCAGAACGTCCACAATGATGCACTTGGCCAAAAAGGGCGTATGCGTTTTTTCCTGAATATATTCAGGAAAAAACGCATACGCCCTTTTTGGCCAAACAAGCAAGCTTGCAAAGGAAATCTGCACTACAATGAAGTCTCACTTCCCCCCGGTCAAAAGGGCCATCTGAAAAATGTGTAAAATCCAGAAAGGCAGGACAGGCCATGGAGAACTGGGAGCCTTGTTATGCTGATGGGTGGGATGTAAATTGCCAACAGACACTCCGGAGAAGTGTATGGTGTTTCCTGAAACATCTAAAAAACAAAGCAACAGAGCCTAGGGCACTTCCACTTATGGTCCTATAGCTTAGGGAAATTAAAATCAAAAAGACACAGCCACCCCAAAGTTTGGGACGCCTCTGTTTATAAGAACCTCGTTCACAGTACAAGTTCAAATTCGCAGAAAGTGAAAAATGGATAAAGAAGTTGTGGTATTTACTTACAAAGCAATATCACTCAGCAATGAAATCTATGTCATCAGGCCCTTAGCAGCACAATGAGTGGGTTCAGGTATGATGATTCTAAATGAAATAAGTCACACAGAAAAAGAAACATCATAAGATATCAGTAATACACGGAATGTAAACTTGGCTACACAGGAACTGAATTACAGAACAGAACAGGGTCTCAAATTTAGAAAACCAACTTATGCTTGCTTAAGGGTAAAGGTGAGTTGGGGTGCTGCATAAAACCAGAGATTGAAATGAGCACAGATAAAGTTACTTAAGTCAAATATGGAATAGACAAGAGCTACTCCTTGCTCAACGAAATGGACTCAACACCGCATATTAAACGCGTAAGAATGTACCTGACTAGTAAGTATCGTAAAACCTATGGATTGCTATGTCTCCAAAAGAGAATCAAGCATGTGTACAGGGGCATAAACGCAGCAGTGATAGGATTGGAGAGGTTCGGTGAGCAAATGAAGACCCTTTGAAGTCATATTGCATGGTACCCATTACACGGGTCTCAACTCTCCAGGTTTAAGGTATTCTTCCTTCAGCTAAAACATGCATGTGGAACCCAGAGTATGATCAACCATGTGATCGGGAGACGTGTTCAAATATGTCTCAGTTTTCCTCCCCTGGTACCCTGGTGCAACATTCCAGACGCTTTACTAACACTCTCCCGACTTGGAGAGTCAGTGCCTTTAACCTCCTGTTTGGCCCAGTTTGCAATTTCTGCGGAAGATGAACAGGAATAGCGAGAACCAATGAGAGACTAGCTGGAGGTGTCTGGACGGGCAAATTTAACTCTCATTTCCCACTAGGAAGAGGAATTAACCAAAGGCTCAGCGTGCCGTGGCGGAAACAGATTAGGGCCTGAAGTCATCCTGCAGTGTTGCGGCCAGCTCACAAGAAAGTGAGTTGAAGAAAGGAGCTCAGGGGCTCTGTAATTCACAAACCTGCAGAGTTATAAATGACAGCTATCGTCCAAAAATATACTGAAGTAAGGCTGCCAAGAGGACTTGAAAGCGGGGCAGAATTGCAGGATACCGATTTCAGGAGGTAGACTGGAATTGCATTGAAAGCATAGGAAAAGAGGCAGAACGTCCACAATGATGCACTTTGCCAAAAGGGCATATGTGTTTTTTCCTGAATATATTCAGGAAAAAACGCATACGCCCTTTTTGGCCAACCAAGCAAGCTTGCAAAGCAAATCTGGACTACAATGAAGTCTCACTTCCCCCCAGTCAAAAGGGCCATCAGAATAAAGTGTAAAATCCAGAAAGGCAGGACAGGCCATGGAGAACTGGGAGCCTTGTTATGCTGATGGGCGGGATGTAAATTGCCAACAGACACTCGGGAGAAGTGTATGGTGTTTCCTGAAACATCTAAAAAACAAAGCAACAGAGCCTAGGGCACTTCCACTTATGGTCCTATAGCTTAGGGAAATTAATATCAAAAAGACACAGCAACCCCAAAATTTGGGACGGCTCTTTTTACAGGAATCTCTTCTACGGCACAAGTTAAATATCCCAGAGAGCAAATAATGGATAAAGAAGCTGCGGTACTTCTGTACAACAGAATACCACTCAGCAATGAAATCTATGTCACCAGGCCCTTACCAGCATAATGAGTGGATTGAGGCACGATGATTCTAAGTGAAATAAGTCACACAGAAAAAGAAACATCATAAGGTATCACTAATACACGGAATGTGAACTTGGCTACACATGAACTGAATTACAAAACAGAACAGGGTCTCAAGTTTAGAAAACCAACTTATGCCTGCTTAAGGGGGAAGGTGAGTTGGGGTGCTGCATAAAAGCAGAGTTTGAAATTAGCACAGATACCATTCCATAAGCCAAATATGTAATAGACAAGAGCTACCCCTTGCTCAACGAAATGGATTCAACAATGAGGTATCACCTCACACCTGGTAGAATAGGCATCATTGAAAATCTACAAACAAAAAATGCTGGAAAGGGTCTGGAGAAAAGGAACCCTCTTCCACTATTGTTGGCAATATAAATTGATACAGTCATTATGGAGAACAATATGGAATTTCTTAAGAAACTAACAATAGAATTACCATATGATACAGCAATCCCAGTACTGGACATATACCCAGACAAAACCATAAATCAAAAAGAGTCATTCACCGCAATGTTCATTGCATCACTATTTACAATATCGAGGTAATGGAAGCAACCTAAATGCCCACAGACAGACGAATGCATAAAGCTGTGGTACATATATAAAATGGAATATTACTAAGCCATGAAAAGGAATGAAATTGGGTCATTTGTAGAGACGTCGATGGATCTAGAGACTGTCATACAGAGTGAAGTAAGTCAGAAAGAGAAAAACAAATCTTGTATATTCATGCATATATGTGGAACCTAGAAAAACTGTACAGATTAACCATTTTGCAAGGCATAAATAGAGCAACAGATGTAGACAACAAACGTATGGACAACAAGGGGGGAAAGCTGTTGGGGGGTGGTGGTGGGAGGAGTTGAGAGACTGGGATTGGCATGTATACATTTATATGTATAAAATAGATAACCAATAAGAACCTGCTGTATAAAAATATAAAATAAAATTCAAAATTAAAAAGAAGTAAAATTTAAAAAATAAAACAGAAAAAACAATTATTCCCTGCACATACATGTATTTATATGAATAAATTATTTCCATGCTTATATCTGTAAATACAAAAAAGAGGAATAAAATCTACCTTGAACCAAAAACGAAAAAGAGAAAAAAACACAGAACCCACCAGTTACACAGAGGAAAACCGTATCAGGGCACTTGCTCCAGTTGTAAACAATTCTGAAGTTGGTCAGTGGTGGGGAATCGTCTCCCATTCAGCCAGCAGCCCCCACGCAACAAGCGTCCTCATTGCAAAGCTGGGGCACCGTGTCGAGGCATCTGTGAGTAAACGTGAGCTGAGCCCCAGGCCAGTTGCTGCTGAACTATTCCCACCCGTCCCAGGTAAAACACCTGAATATATACAAGGACTTGAAAGCCTAGAGGAAGGGCCATAGAGCCACACGAGTGACAGCATGCCGGCCGACTTGGTGCCTGCAGGCCAGCCAGGATGGTCCTGGCCCTGGGTGCTCTTCTGGAAGATTTCCATTTCCCTGCCTGAGATACCCGTCCTGTCCCTGCCCCCACTGCTTTTTTCCTTCCTCACCTCTGCCCAGGGAGAAATTCCAGCAGCAGGTATGGGTGACACATCCTCTTCTTTAGCAGGTGGCAGCCTGGCAACTGCTGCAGAAAGTCCAGCAGAGCCCCACTCACACTGGGCCACCCACAAAGCCGTGGCCTCTCACTCCCTCCCACCAGCCCAGCCGCGAGACTGCTGACAGGGCAGAGAAAATGGCGTCAGGCACGGCTGCAGGGGCTCTTGCTGCCTGGAGTGGTATTTATATTGATCTCAACCCAGGCACACCTGGGGAGGGCTGGCCGGCACGGTAAGGCTGCCCAGGTCAGCCAATCATCACCCCTCAGGGGCTCACAGTTGCAGAAAATGGAACTTGCTGAACCGGCCAGGTCCAAGGAACAGGTGTGGGCTCCTGAGAGTCAGGATAGACAAGGGGCTGCAGCTTTGGCTTGTTTTCTAATCATTTTATCTGGCCCATGAGTGGGAGACAACTTCAAGAAAACCCTCTCCTAATGAGAGGAACCCAGGAGTCAGGGAGAGGAGGGGTGGGTGGTGGTTGGAGACAGAGGCCTGTTGCCCCGGGTGCAGTGGAAGTCTCTGGAAGACCAGGTGGAGGGAGGCCTCACGGAGTGATGCCCAGGGTCACAGACCTGTCGCAGCTGCTGTTTGTTAGTTCAAGTCCTGCTCTGAGGTGCTCTGTGTCAGCTCTGAGCGACAGGTGAGCTGGGGGTGCTCTGCAATGAGGGCTATGTGCACGGTTCCTGTGTGCCCAGCCCTGCCACGGTACCTGCAAGGGTAGCTCTGTATCCTGGGAGGGGCCTGACCACGAGAGCCCCGTGGGCTGGGGTGGGGGTGGGGTACCTGCCCAGGTGAGCTCCATATTCTGGGATTGGTCTGACCACGAGAGCCCCATGGGCTGCTGGGGACCTGGTAAAGGATGTCAGGACAGTCAGTGAAGCCACCGAGGATATACCTCCAGTTGCTCCTAATTCCTACACCCTGCTGGTCATTCTACCAACCACCAGGACATGGTATTCTGTATTAGTCTTCAATGATGCCTTCTTTTGTATTCCATTAGTCCCAGAGTCACAAGAAATTTTGGCTTGTGAGTGGCAGGACTCTACATACAACTAAAACAATACTTCCGGGCCGTCTGGCCCCAAGGGTGCAAAAATTCCCACACCATCTTTGGGGAAAGCTTAGCTAAAGACCTAAAAGTTCTACCTCTGGAAAAGGAAACCCTCCTTCAATATGCAGACGACATTCTGATCACCAGCCCTACTAAGGAGGCCTCTGAACTACCAAGCCAATAAAGGATAGAAGTTGTCCAAGAAAAAGCTCAAATATCACAGACTGCGGTGACCTGCCTGGGCTTCATTCTCACAGAAGGTCAGAGAAGCCCATCCCAGGAAAGGGAAGAAACCATTTTCAGCCTTACCCCTTTCTAAAACTAGAAGACAGCTTAGGGGTTCCTGGGGAGGCCAGGGTTTGCTGCTTCTGGATCCCTAACTACAGTCTACTAGCTGGGCCTCTATATGAAACACTGAAAGGAAAAGATGATGATCCTTTTGAATAGAATCCAGAAGTGGCCTTTCAAGAATGGAAAGAGCAGTCAATTCAGACCCTTGCCCTGGAACTCCCTAATTTAGCTAAACCCTTTGATCTTTACAATCCCGGTGAAAGGTGAATCGCCATTGGAGAATTAGTGCAAAAACTGGGACCACTTGAAATGGAACAATGCAAGAATGCCATCCAGGTAGGATAAACTACGGTCACTAAGGGGCTTGGCCCACTGCCACATCTGGCCAAGATACTGGCGGTATCTAAAAACCTGGAAATCAGCAGCCCAAAAGGCCACCTCCCTCCTAAGGGAAAAGGACCCCACGTGGTGATCCTAACCACCAACCATGCCCTGAAGTTGCAGGGTTCGCTCCGTGGGCACACCGACCTCGAGTGAGGAGGCCCTCCAACTCCAACATCCAGAGAGATAACCGGGGGCAACAGGGCACCATGACGACTCGTGTGAACATCACTTGACCTGGAGTTTCTCTCATAAAACAACAAGAGTGTGTCCCAAAAGAGTAGACTACTGCTTGCAGGACTTACTGCACCCAGAGGGGAGCTAATAATCTTGGCGGGGGAACAGTATACCACACTGTCACCATAGAAAAGCCTACAGACACCGTGATGATGGTGGCCAATAAGACCGGCTGGACTCCTGTTTACTTCAAAAGGCTGTTGACTCAGTAGCCATCATGGTCCTTGGTCACCACTGACCCTGGACTGTCTGGGAGTTGAGCGGGCAGGACTCTGACACCTGGTGCTGTTTGTACGTTAATTCAGGGGCCTAACTGAAGAAAGCGCAGACTACTGGTCAGAGCATCTAGGCTGGCAGAGACGGTCAGCCTAAGGTGGCCGAACAAATGTGGGGCGGGGTGAAACCGGCCCCCACAGCGTCTCTGCACATCTCTTTCCTGGACCCTTAAAGGTCATTAGAATCTATAACACTTCCAATGCTGGTGCTCAGGTGGACGAGCAGGGAGGCAGGGGTCCTGGGGACAATCAACGTCACCGGGAGGCTGCTGGGGAGAAGCTCTGACCCTCGCCCCAGGGTATGAGGGCTCCCAACTCAGCACTCAGCAGTTACAGAAGAAGGGTCTGCACCCTCAGCACTCCAAGAATGAGGAACGGGACAAAAGGCAGAGGAGGGGTTTGTCCCCAGCAAAGCCCATTAAAAATCCCTGGGAGATAAAAATAGAATCTGGGCAATAAAGTCAAGTCTAACCTTTTTTATCCTTTGTGCTTTGTCTAATTTCACGTGCTCCTAGGGTCCCGCATGCAGAGGTTCCACACCCGGCACTTCAGACCAGATTTCCTAGTGCAGAATGGCTGGGTCGACACCTCAGCTCCTGGGGCCCAGTGCAGACTCCACGATATAGAGCCTGAGCTACAGCCAACCCGGCCCTCGAGAGCTCCGCCGCCTCCCTCCCTCCCACTGACTCTGACAGGATCTCTACACAGCAGCCCAGCCCACAGCCCACGGGGTAGTGCATGCTCTCACCTCTCCATTCTCTGATCAAAATATAAAGTTTCCTTTGCTTGTGAACCAAACTCAGTCTCGATCTGTTGGCCCCAATGACACTGGGCAGGGGGACACTTGTTGGGGTCCACTCTGGAGGATCAGTAACAGAAATTGAGACTATTGTAACCTCAATGAACAGATGTGTGAGCCAAACTGTAGTTAACATAGAACAGTGTATAAGGCTCGGGTAAAATAAGATGTTTTTAACACTTCCATTTGATATTTCCATCACTTTTTATAAGCAAGTTCAGTGAAAAGGTTTGTCTTATTTGTCAGGTCAATATTAGAGAAACGAAGTGATTTCTTTCCAAGGATGTACAGCTAATAATCTTGGTTAAACCTTCAATCTTGTTTTAAATGCTTTTCCATTGAAAATGATACCTCTCTTTCAGCTCCCCCATTTCTGAGAAGTATAAAATCTTATAATTTATTATTACCAAAGGGGAAAGGTGGGAGGAGGGATAAATTAACAGTTTGGAATGAACACATACACACTGCTATGTATAAAATAGATCATCAACAAGGAACTACTGTATAGCACAGGGAACTACACTCAACATTTTGCAATAACCTATAAGGGGAAATAATCTGAAAAAGAATAGATATTTTTATTGACATCATCTATCAATGACAGTTAAAGTGTAGCCTAAGGGAAGCTGGTGGTGAGTGCTTCTGACCCTGAAGACTTCAATCATCTAAAGTTTGGACTCTGCCTACTTCCCAAGGCCCTTAATGAACATATGTGTAGCTGTAGCTTAAAAAATTCCCCAGTTTGGGTTTCGGGGAGACACTGATTTTGAAAAAGCCCTGGTGTTCTCCTTACATGAATGGGACTCTTCCTACTGCTAAAACATGTCTGTCACACCCAGAGGATGGTATACCGTCTGATCGGGAAGAGTTTGGAAAAGGCATCTCATCTCCTCATCTCCTGGTGCTCGGGTTCACCCCTCCAGCGTCTTTACTAACAGTCTCCCCACTTGGAGATGTCAGCACTGTCAACATCCTGTTGCGTACAGTTTGGAATTTGTCCAGAGGATGAAGCGGAAGGATGAGGAACAATGAGAGACAAGTCCTAGGTGTTCAGACAGGCACATGTCACTCTAATTTCCAATCAGGAAGACGAATTGACCAAAGGCTAGGGTTGCCCATGGAAACAGTATAGGGCTTGAGGAAATCCCGCTGCTTTGTGGCCAGTTCCCATAAACACGAGTTGAACAATGGAACTCAGGGGCAGTAAAATTCACAAAACTGCAGAGTTGAAAATATCCATCACTGAAAAATGTCTTGAGGAAAGTCAGAGAAAAGGACTTGTAAGCAAGGGAGAATGGCAGGAAAGGGATTTGAGGAGGTAGAAAGGACTCGCCATTAAGCACAAGAAAAGGAGCTGAACATTGCCAACATTGCCAACATTGCAGTTGGCCAAAAAGGGTGTATGCGTTCTTTTCTGTATATATTCAAGAAAAGGGCATACACTTTTTTAGCCAACCAAACAGGTGGGCACTGGAAGTCAATACTACAAAAGATATCACTTCGCATCAGTCAGAAGAGCCATCCTCATAAAGCGTAAACAACAGAAATGCAGGACAGGGCAACGAGAAGAGGGAGCCCTGTGAGACTTATAGTGGAAATGTATATTGCCAACGGCCATTCTGGAGAAGTGTATTGTGTTTACTAAAGCATCTAAAAAATGAGCTACAGAGCATAGGGCACTTGCACTCATGGGCGTATATCTTGGGAAAAACAAAAATCGAGAGGACACAGGCACCCCAATGTTTACCCCCTCTCTGTTTAAAAGATCCTCGACTAGGATATAACTTAAATGTCTCTGGAGGGAAAAAATGGATAGAGATGTGGTACTTAGGTAGAGTGGAATATTATTCAGCCTGGAAATCAATGAAATATGGCCAGTTGTAACGACTCCGGAGGAGTTACGTATGATCATTCTAAGTGACAGAATTCAAAAAGAAAAAGACACATATCATAAGATATCACTTAAAGGTGGAATCCAAAATGGCTACACATGAAATAAATTACAAAACAAAAACATAGTCAAATATGTAGAAAACACGCATAAGGCTGCTAAACGGGAAAGGTGGGGAGGGGTGAGGCATCATCCAGGAGGTTGAAATTAGCAAAGATACCATTCCAAATACCAAACTGATAATCAACAAGGCCTACACGGTAGCTAAAAGAACTGCACTCAGCACACTCAAGTCACCGGAAAAGAATATATACGACTGGTAAGAATCTGAAAAAGAATTTATTGATGTCTCTCTGTACGTGAATCAAGTGGATGTACAGCAGCAAGAAACAGAGCTTTGAAAATCAGCTGTAACCAATATAGTAATAAATTGAAAAAAATAAACGACAGAGAGACAGAGAAAACCTCTTACAACTTTTCCTCAGGGACGGTGATGCAACATGGATTGAACACATCTAGACCCACAGCAGGATGAGACATAAGGCTGGAAACTGTTTGCGCTAAGAGAAATGTGAGGTTGGGTGAGGAAATGCACACCCTTTAAAGTAATACTACCTGGTACCCATTCAATGGGTCCCAAATCTGCAGGTTCAAGGGATCTTCCTACAGCTAAAACATGCATGGAAAACCCAGAGGACTGTACACCATGTGATCGGGAGATGTGTCTAAAATGCACCTCATTTATCCTCTCCTGGTGCTCCTGTTCACCATTCCAGCCACGCTACTTAGAATCTCCCCACTTGGAGAATCAGCACATTTAAACTTCTGTTTCACACATTTTGCAAATTGTGAGGAGGATGAACGGGAAGAGGGGGAACCAATGAGAGAAGAGTTGTAGGGGTTTGGACGGGCACATATCACTCTAATTTCCCATTAAGAATAAGAATTAAAGAAAGGCTCAGCCTGCCTCGCCGGAGCCAAAATAGGGCCTGAAGCAATCCTGCGGGTTTGAGGCCAGCTCACAAAAGAGCAACTTAAACAATGGAGCTCAGGGTCACTGCAATTCACAAACCTGCAGAGTTATAAATGAAAACTAACGTCCAAAAATATGTTGAGGTAAGGCAAAGAAGAGGATCTGAATGCAAGACAGAATTGCAAGAAACAGATTTCAAGAGATAGATTGGACTCGTCTTTAACGCACATGAAAAGCGGCAGAATTTCGACAATGATGCAGTTGGCCCAAAAGGGCGTATGCGTTTTTTCCTGATTATATCCAGGAAAAAACGCATACGCACTTTATGGGCAACGAAGCAAGCAAGCAATGCAAATGTGCACAACAAAGAAGTCTCACTTCCCACCGGTCAAAAGGGCCATCCTAAAAAATTGTAAAAACCAGAAATGCAGGACAGGCCATGGAGAACAGGGAGCCTTTATACGCTGATGGGCAGTGTGTGAACTGCCGAGAGCCACTCTGGAGAAGTGTATGGTGGTTCCTAAATCATCTAAAAAACAGAGCTACAGAGCATAGGACACTTCCAATCATGGGAGTATATCTAGGGAAGTCTAAAAATCAACAAGACACAAGCACACCACAGTTTAGGGCTACTCTGTTTACAAGAACCTCAACTTCAGTACACCTTAAATATCCCAGGAAAGAGAACAATGGATAAAGAAGATGTGGTACTTATGTACAATGGAATATCTCTTCACCATGAAATCAATGTAATAAGGCTAGTAGAAGGATAAAGAGTGGATTTAGGTCCGATAATACTACTTGAAATAAGTCAAACAGAAAAAGAAACATATCATAAGATATCACTTATAGAGGGAGGGTAAATATGGCTGCACAAGAAATGAATTACAGAACAGAACAGTGTCTCACATTTAGAAAACACACTTATGTCAGCTTAAGGGGAAAGGAGAGGTGGGGTGATGCATAAAACCAGAGTTTGAAATTAGCACAGATACCGTTCAATAAACCAAATAGGTATTAGACAAGATCTACACCTTGCTCAATGAACAGGCCTCAACACACCCTATACACCGCAGAGAAATATATCTGAGGAATAAGAATCTTAAAACCCATGTATTGATATATCTCCATAAGGGAATCAAGTGTGTGCAGAGCGGCACAAACACAGCAGTGAAAAGGAGCTAAACCCCATTATAGAAATAAATTTTAAAAACAAAACGCTGAAACAATGAAAGAGAGAAAAATTCTTACAAAATTCGCTCAGGGGCTGTGATGCAACCTGGATTGACCACATATAAACCCACAGCTGGATAAGACATAAGGCTGGACACTTGGGGCTGACAGGATTGGTGAGCTTTGGTGAGCAACTGCCGAAAGTTTAATGCAATACTTCATGCTACTCAGTCCAAGGGTCCCAACACTCCAGGTTGAAGGGAATCTTCCTACAGCTAAACCATGCTTGGGAAACCCAGCGACTGGTATACCATATGATCGGGAAAGGTTTCTAAAACGCACCTCATTTTTCCTCTCCTGGGGCTCCGGATCGACATTCCAGCCGCTTTACTAACAACATCCCCACATGGAGTCAATGCCTTTAAGTTCTGGTATCGCACAGTCTGCAGTTAGTGCAGAGGATGAATGGGAATAGGGGGAACCAGTGAGAAACTAGCTGTAGCGGTTTCAGTGGGCACATGTCACTCTAATATCACATCAGTAAGAAGAATTAACCAAAGGCACAGCAAGGTGCCCCAGAAGAAAAATAGGGCTTCAAGGAATCCTGTGGTTATGGGGCAAGACCACAAAAATAAGAGCTAAAAAATGGAGCTAAGGGCCACTGCAATTCAAAAACCTGCAGAGTTATAAAGGTCAACTATTTTTAAAAAATATATTGAGGTAAGGCTATGAAGAGGCATTGAAAGCAAGGCAGAATTGCAGGAAACCGATTTCAGGAGGTAGACTGGAATTGCATTGAAAGCATATGAAGAGAGTCAGAAACTCGACAATGATGCACTTGGCCAAAAAGGGCGTATGCGTTTTTTCCTGAATATATTCAGGAAAAAACGCATACGCACTTTTTGGCCAAACAAGCAAGCTTGCAAAGGAAATCTGCACTACAATGAAGTCTCACTTCCACCCGGTCAAAAGGGCCATCTGAAAAAAGTGTAAAATCCAGAAAGGCACAACAGGCCATGGAGAACTGGGAGCCTTGTTATGCTGAAGGGCGGGATGTAAATTGCCAACAGACACTCTGGAGAAGTGTATGGTGTTTCCTGAAACATCTAAAAAACAAAGCAACAGAGCCTAGGGCACTTCCACTTATGGTCCTATAGCTTAGGGAAATTAAAATCAAAAAGACACAGCCACCCCAAAGTTTGGGACGGCTCTGTTTACAAGAACCTCGTTTACGGTACAAGTTCAATATCACAGAAAGTGAAAAATGGATAAAGAACTTGTGGTACTTACGTACAATGCAATATCACTCAGCAATGAAATCTATGTCATCAGGCCCATAGCAGCATAATGAGTGGATTCAGGTATGATGATTCGAACTGAAATAAGTCACACAGAAAAGAAACATCATAAGGTATCACTAATACACAGAATGTGAACTTGGCTACACATGAACTGAATTACAAAACAGAACAGTGTCTCAAGTTTAGAAAACCAACTTACGCTTGCTTAAGGGGGAAGGTGAGTTGGGGTGCTGCATAAAACCAGAGATTGAAATGAGCACAGATAAAGTTCCTTAAGCCAAATATGGAATAGACAAGAGCTACTCCTTGCTCAACGAAATGGACTCAACACCCCATATTAAACGCCTAAGAATGTACCTGACTAGTAAGTATCTTAAAACCTATGGATTGCTATGTCTCCAAAAGAAAATCAAGCGTGTGTACAGGGGCATAAACGCAGCAGTGATAGGATTGGAGAGGTTCGGTGAGCAAATGAAGACCCTTTGAAGTCATATTGCATGGTACCCATTCCACGGGTCTCAACTCTCCAGGTTTAAGGTATTCATCCTTCAGCTAAAACATGCATGTGGAACCCAGAGTATGATCAACCATGTGAACGGGAGACGTGTTCAAATATGTCTCAGTTTTCGTACCCTGGTACTCGGGTGCAACATTCCAGACGCTTTACTAACACTCTCCCGACTTGGAGAGTCAGTCCCTTTAACCTCCTGTTTGGCCCAGTTTGCAATTTCAGCGGAAGATGTACAGGAATAGGGAGAACCAATGAGAGGCTAGCTGGAGCTGTCTGGACGGGCAAATTTAACTCTAATTTCCCACCAGGAAGAGGAATTAACCAAAGGCTCAGCATGCCGGGCTGGAACCAGATTAGGGCCTGAAGCCATCCTGCGGTGTTGCGGCCAGCTCAAAGGAAAGCGAGTTGAAGAAAGGAGCTCAGGGGCACTGTAATTCACAAACCTGCAGAGTTATAAATGACAGCTATCGTCCAAAAATAGACTGAAGTAAGGCTGCCAAGAGGACTTGAAAGCGGGGCAGAATTGCAGGAAAACGATTTCAGGAGGTAGACTGAAATTGCATTGAAAGCATAGGAAAAGAGGCAGAACGTCCACAATGATGCACTTGGCCAAAAAGGGCGTATGCGTTTTTTCCTGAATATATTCAGGAAAAAACGCATACGCCCTTTTTGGCCAAACAAGCAAGCTTGCAAAGGAAATCTGCACTACAATGAAGTCTCACTTCCCCCCGGTCAAAAGGGCCATCTGAAAAATGTGTAAAATCCAGAAAGGCAGGACAGGCCATGGAGAACTGGGAGCCTTGTTATGCTGATGGGTGGGATGTAAATTGCCAACAGACACTCCGGAGAAGTGTATGGTGTTTCCTGAAACATCTAAAAAACAAAGCAACAGAGCCTAGGGCACTTCCACTTATGGTCCTATAGCTTAGGGAAATTAAAATCAAAAAGACACAGCCACCCCAAAGTTTGGGACGCCTCTGTTTATAAGAACCTCGTTCACAGTACAAGTTCAAATTCGCAGAAAGTGAAAAATGGATAAAGAAGTTGTGGTATTTACTTACAAAGCAATATCACTCAGCAATGAAATCTATGTCATCAGGCCCTTAGCAGCACAATGAGTGGGTTCAGGTATGATGATTCTAAATGAAATAAGTCACACAGAAAAAGAAACATCATAAGATATCAGTAATACACGGAATGTAAACTTGGCTACACAGGAACTGAATTACAGAACAGAACAGGGTCTCAAATTTAGAAAACCAACTTATGCTTGCTTAAGGGTAAAGGTGAGTTGGGGTGCTGCATAAAACCAGAGATTGAAATGAGCACAGATAAAGTTACTTAAGTCAAATATGGAATAGACAAGAGCTACTCCTTGCTCAACGAAATGGACTCAACACCGCATATTAAACGCGTAAGAATGTACCTGACTAGTAAGTATCGTAAAACCTATGGATTGCTATGTCTCCAAAAGAGAATCAAGCATGTGTACAGGGGCATAAACGCAGCAGTGATAGGATTGGAGAGGTTCGGTGAGCAAATGAAGACCCTTTGAAGTCATATTGCATGGTACCCATTACACGGGTCTCAACTCTCCAGGTTTAAGGTATTCTTCCTTCAGCTAAAACATGCATGTGGAACCCAGAGTATGATCAACCATGTGATCGGGAGACGTGTTCAAATATGTCTCAGTTTTCCTCCCCTGGTACCCTGGTGCAACATTCCAGACGCTTTACTAACACTCTCCCGACTTGGAGAGTCAGTGCCTTTAACCTCCTGTTTGGCCCAGTTTGCAATTTCTGCGGAAGATGAACAGGAATAGCGAGAACCAATGAGAGACTAGCTGGAGGTGTCTGGACGGGCAAATTTAACTCTCATTTCCCACTAGGAAGAGGAATTAACCAAAGGCTCAGCGTGCCGTGGCGGAAACAGATTAGGGCCTGAAGTCATCCTGCAGTGTTGCGGCCAGCTCACAAGAAAGTGAGTTGAAGAAAGGAGCTCAGGGGCTCTGTAATTCACAAACCTGCAGAGTTATAAATGACAGCTATCGTCCAAAAATATACTGAAGTAAGGCTGCCAAGAGGACTTGAAAGCGGGGCAGAATTGCAGGATACCGATTTCAGGAGGTAGACTGGAATTGCATTGAAAGCATAGGAAAAGAGGCAGAACGTCCACAATGATGCACTTTGCCAAAAGGGCATATGTGTTTTTTCCTGAATATATTCAGGAAAAAACGCATACGCCCTTTTTGGCCAACCAAGCAAGCTTGCAAAGCAAATCTGGACTACAATGAAGTCTCACTTCCCCCCAGTCAAAAGGGCCATCAGAATAAAGTGTAAAATCCAGAAAGGCAGGACAGGCCATGGAGAACTGGGAGCCTTGTTATGCTGATGGGCGGGATGTAAATTGCCAACAGACACTCGGGAGAAGTGTATGGTGTTTCCTGAAACATCTAAAAAACAAAGCAACAGAGCCTAGGGCACTTCCACTTATGGTCCTATAGCTTAGGGAAATTAATATCAAAAAGACACAGCAACCCCAAAATTTGGGACGGCTCTTTTTACAGGAATCTCTTCTACGGCACAAGTTAAATATCCCAGAGAGCAAATAATGGATAAAGAAGCTGCGGTACTTCTGTACAACAGAATACCACTCAGCAATGAAATCTATGTCACCAGGCCCTTACCAGCATAATGAGTGGATTGAGGCACGATGATTCTAAGTGAAATAAGTCACACAGAAAAAGAAACATCATAAGGTATCACTAATACACGGAATGTGAACTTGGCTACACATGAACTGAATTACAAAACAGAACAGGGTCTCAAGTTTAGAAAACCAACTTATGCCTGCTTAAGGGGGAAGGTGAGTTGGGGTGCTGCATAAAAGCAGAGTTTGAAATTAGCACAGATACCATTCCATAAGCCAAATATGTAATAGACAAGAGCTACCCCTTGCTCAACGAAATGGATTCAACAATGAGGTATCACCTCACACCTGGTAGAATAGGCATCATTGAAAATCTACAAACAAAAAATGCTGGAAAGGGTCTGGAGAAAAGGAACCCTCTTCCACTATTGTTGGCAATATAAATTGATACAGTCATTATGGAGAACAATATGGAATTTCTTAAGAAACTAACAATAGAATTACCATATGATACAGCAATCCCAGTACTGGACATATACCCAGACAAAACCATAAATCAAAAAGAGTCATTCACCGCAATGTTCATTGCATCACTATTTACAATATCGAGGTAATGGAAGCAACCTAAATGCCCACAGACAGACGAATGCATAAAGCTGTGGTACATATATAAAATGGAATATTACTAAGCCATGAAAAGGAATGAAATTGGGTCATTTGTAGAGACGTCGATGGATCTAGAGACTGTCATACAGAGTGAAGTAAGTCAGAAAGAGAAAAACAAATCTTGTATATTCATGCATATATGTGGAACCTAGAAAAACTGTACAGATTAACCATTTTGCAAGGCATAAATAGAGCAACAGATGTAGACAACAAACGTATGGACAACAAGGGGGGAAAGCTGTTGGGGGGTGGTGGTGGGAGGAGTTGAGAGACTGGGATTGGCATGTATACATTTATATGTATAAAATAGATAACCAATAAGAACCTGCTGTATAAAAATATAAAATAAAATTCAAAATTAAAAAGAAGTAAAATTTAAAAAATAAAACAGAAAAAACAATTATTCCCTGCACATACATGTATTTATATGAATAAATTATTTCCATGCTTATATCTGTAAATACAAAAAAGAGGAATAAAATCTACCTTGAACCAAAAACGAAAAAGAGAAAAAAACACAGAACCCACCAGTTACACAGAGGAAAACCGTATCAGGGCACTTGCTCCAGTTGTAAACAATTCTGAAGTTGGTCAGTGGTGGGGAATCGTCTCCCATTCAGCCAGCAGCCCCCACGCAACAAGCGTCCTCATTGCAAAGCTGGGGCACCGTGTCGAGGCATCTGTGAGTAAACGTGAGCTGAGCCCCAGGCCAGTTGCTGCTGAACTATTCCCACCCGTCCCAGGTAAAACACCTGAATATATACAAGGACTTGAAAGCCTAGAGGAAGGGCCATAGAGCCACACGAGTGACAGCATGCCGGCCGACTTGGTGCCTGCAGGCCAGCCAGGATGGTCCTGGCCCTGGGTGCTCTTCTGGAAGATTTCCATTTCCCTGCCTGAGATACCCGTCCTGTCCCTGCCCCCACTGCTTTTTTCCTTCCTCACCTCTGCCCAGGGAGAAATTCCAGCAGCAGGTATGGGTGACACATCCTCTTCTTTAGCAGGTGGCAGCCTGGCAACTGCTGCAGAAAGTCCAGCAGAGCCCCACTCACACTGGGCCACCCACAAAGCCGTGGCCTCTCACTCCCTCCCACCAGCCCAGCCGCGAGACTGCTGACAGGGCAGAGAAAATGGCGTCAGGCACGGCTGCAGGGGCTCTTGCTGCCTGGAGTGGTATTTATATTGATCTCAACCCAGGCACACCTGGGGAGGGCTGGCCGGCACGGTAAGGCTGCCCAGGTCAGCCAATCATCACCCCTCAGGGGCTCACAGTTGCAGAAAATGGAACTTGCTGAACCGGCCAGGTCCAAGGAACAGGTGTGGGCTCCTGAGAGTCAGGATAGACAAGGGGCTGCAGCTTTGGCTTGTTTTCTAATCATTTTATCTGGCCCATGAGTGGGAGACAACTTCAAGAAAACCCTCTCCTAATGAGAGGAAACCCAGGAGTCAGGCAGAGGAGGGGTGAGGTGGTGGTTGGAGACAGAGGCCTGGTGCCCCGGGTGCAGTGGAAGTCTCTGGAAGACCAGGTGGAGGGAGGCCTCACGGAGTGATGCCCAGGGTCACAGACCTGTCGCAGCTGCTGTTTGTTAGTTCAAGTCCTGCTCTGAGGTGCTCTCTGTGTCAGCTCTGAGCGACAGGTGAGCTGGGGGTGCTCTGCAATGAGGGCTATGTGCACGGTTCCTGTGTGCCCAGCCCTGCCACGGTACCTGCAAGGGTAGCTCTGTATCCTGGGAGGGGCCTGACCACGAGAGCCCCGTGGGCTGGGGTGGGGGTGGTGGTACCTGCCCAGGTCGAGCTCCATATTCTGGGATTAGGTCTGACCACGAGAGCCCCATGGGCTGCTGGGGACCTGGTAAAGGATGTCAGGACAGTCAGTGAAGCCACCGAGGATATACCTCCAGTTGCTCCTAATTCCTACACCCTGCTGGTCATTCTACCAACCACCAGGACATGGTATTCTGTATTAGTCTTCAATGATGCCTTCTTTTGTATTCCATTAGTCCCAGAGTCACAAGAAATTTTGGCTTGTGAGTGGCAGGACTCTACATACAACTAAAACAATACTTCCGGCCGTCTGGCCCCAAGGGGTGCAAAAATTCCCACACCATCTTTGGGGAAAGCTTAGCTAAAGACCTAAAAGTTCTACCTCTGGAAAAGGAAACCCTCCTTCAATATGCAGACGACATTCTGATCACCAGCCTACTAAGGAGGCCTCTGAACTAACCAAGCCAATAAAGGATAGAAGTTGTCCAAGAAAAAGCTCAAATATCACAGACTAGCGGTGACCTGCCTGGGCTTCATTCTCACAGAAGGTCAGAGAAGCCCATCCCAGGAAAGGGAAGAAACCATTTTCAGCCTTACCCCTTTCTAAAACTAGAAGACAGCTTAGGGGTTCCTGGGGAGGCCAGGGTTTGCTGCTTCTGGATCCCTAACTACAGTCTACTAGCTGGGCCTCTATATGAAAACACTGAAAGGAAAAGATGATGATCCTTTTGAATAGAATCCAGAAGTGGCCTTTCAAGAATGGAAAGAGCAGTCAATTCAGACCTTGCCCTGGAACTCCCTAATTTAGCTAAACCCTTTGATCTTTACAATCCCGGTGAAAGGTGAATCGCCATTGGAGAATTAGTGCAAAAACTGGGACCACTTGAAATGGAACAATGCAAGAATGCCATCCAGGTAGGATAAACTACGGTCACTAAGGGGCTTGGCCCACTGCACATCTGGCCAAGATACTGGCTGGTATCTAAAAACCTGGAAATCAGCAGCCCAAAAGGCCACCTCCCTCCTAAGGGAAAAGGACCCCACGTGGTGATCCTAACCACCAACCATGCCCTGAAGTTGCAGGTTCGCTCCGTGGGGGCACACCGACCTCGAGTGAGGAGGCCCTCCAACTCCAACATCCAGAGAGATAACCGGGGGCAACAGGGCACCATGACGACTCGTGTGAACATCACTTGACCTGGAGTTTCTCTCATAAAACAACAAGAGTGTGTCCCAAAAGAGTAGACTACTGCTTGCAGGACTTACTGCACCCAGAGGGGAGCTAATAATCTTGGCGGGGGAACAGTATACCACACTGTCACCATAGAAAAGCCTACAGACACCTTGATGATGGTGGCCAATAAGACCGGCTGGACTCCTGTTTACTTCAAAAGGCTGTTGACTCAGTAGCCATCATGGTCCTTGGTCACCACTGACCCTGGACTGTCTGGGAGTTGAGCGGGCAGGGCTCTGACACCTGGTGCTGTTTGTACGTTAATTCAGGGGCCTAACTGAAGAAAGCGCAGACTACTGGTCAGAGCATCTAGGCTGGCAGAGACGGTCAGCCTAAGGTGGCCGAACAAATGTGGGGCGGGGTGAAACCGGCCCCCACAGCGTCTCTGCACATCTCTTTCCTGGACCCTTAAAGGTCATTAGAATCTATAACACTTCCAATGCTGGTGCTCAGGTGGACGAGCAGGGAGGCAGGGGTCCTGGGGACAATCAACGTCACCGGGAGGCTGCTGGGGAGAAGCTCTGACCCTCGCCCCAGGGTATGAGGGCTCCCAACTCAGCACTCAGCAGTTACAGAAGAAGGGTCTGCACCCTCAGCACTCCAAGAATGAGGAACGGGACAAAAGGCAGAGGAGGGGTTTGTCCCCAGCAAAGCCCATTAAAAATCCCTGGGAGATAAAAATAGAATCTGGGCAATAAAGTCAAGTCTAACCTTTTTTATCCTTTGTGCTTTGTCTAATTTCACGTGCTCCTAGGGTCCCGCATGCAGAGGTTCCACACCCGGCACTTCAGACCAGATTTCCTAGTGCAGAATGGCTGGGTCGACACCTCAGCTCCTGGGGCCCAGTGCAGACTCCACGATATAGAGCCTGAGCTACAGCCAACCCGGCCCTCGAGAGCTCCGCCGCCTCCTTCCCTCCCACTGACTCTGACAGGATCTCTACACAGCAGCCCAGCCCACAGCCCACGGGGTAGTGCATGCTCTCACCTCTCCATTCTCTGATCAAAATATAAAGTTTCCTTTGCTTGTGAACCAAACTCAGTCTCGATCTGTTGGCCCCAATGACACTGGGCAGGGGGACACTTGTTGGGGTCCACTCTGGAGGATCAGTAACAGAAATTGAGACTATTGTAACCTCAATGAACAGATGTGTGAGCCAAACTGTAGTTAACATAGAACAGTGTATAAGGCTCGGGTAAAATAAGATGTTTTTAACACTTCCATTTGATATTTCCATCACTTTTTATAAGCAAGTTCAGTGAAAAGGTTTGTCTTATTTGTCAGGTCAATATTAGAGAAACGAAGTGATTTCTTTCCAAGGATGTACAGCTAATAATCTTGGTTAAACCTTCAATCTTGTTTTAAATGCTTTTCCATTGAAAATGATACCTCTCTTTCAGCTCCCCCATTTCTGAGAAGTATAAAATCTTATAATTTATTATTACCAAAGGGGAAAGGTGGGAGGAGGGATAAATTAACAGTTTGGAATGAACACATACACACTGCTATGTATAAAATAGATCATCAACAAGGAACTACTGTATAGCACAGGGAACTACACTCAACATTTTGCAATAACCTATAAGGGGAAATAATCTGAAAAAGAATAGATATTTTTATTGACATCATCTATCAATGACAGTTAAAGTGTAGCCTAAGGGAAGCTGGTGGTGAGTGCTTCTGACCCTGAAGACTTCAATCATCTAAAGTTTGGACTCTGCCTACTTCCCAAGGCCCTTAATGAACATATGTGTAGCCGTAGCTTAAAAACTTCCCCAGTTTGGGTTTCGGGGAGACACTGATTTTGAAAAAGCCCTGGTGTTCTCCTTACATGAATGGGACTCTTCCTACTGCTAAAACATGTCTGTCACACCCAGAGGATGGTATACCATCTGATCGGGAAGAGTTTGGAAAAGGCATCTCATCTCCTCATCTCCTGGTGCTCGGGTTCACCCCTCCAGCGTCTTTACTAACAGTCTCCCCACTTGGAGATGTCAGCACTGTCAACATCCTGTTGCGTACAGTTTGGAATTTGTCCAGAGGATGAAGCGGAAGGATGAGGAACAATGAGAGACAAGTCCTAGGTGTTCAGACAGGCACATGTCACTCTAATTTCCAATCAGGAAGACGAATTGACCAAAGGCTAGGGTTGCCCATGGAAACAGTATAGGGCTTGAGGAAATCCCGCTGCTTTGTGGCCAGTTCCCATAAACACGAGTTGAACAATGGAACTCAGGGGCAGTAAAATTCACAAAACTGCAGAGTTGAAAATATCCATCACTGAAAAATGTCTTGAGGAAAGTCAGAGAAAAGGACTTGTAAGCAAGGGAGAATGGCAGGAAAGGGATTTGAGGAGGTAGAAAGGACTCGCCATTAAGCACAAGAAAAGGAGCTGAACATTGCCAACATTGCAGTTGGCCAAAAAGGGTGTATGCGTTCTTTTCTGTATATATTCAAGAAAAGGGCATACACTTTTTTAGCCAACCAAACAGGTGGGCACTGGAAGTCAATACTACAAAAGATATCACTTCGCATCAGTCAGAAGAGCCATCCTCATAAAGCGTAAACAACAGAAATGCAGGACAGGGCAACGAGAAGAGGGAGCCCTGTGAGACTTATAGTGGAAATGTATATTGCCAACGGCCATTCTGGAGAAGTGTATTGTGTTTACTAAAGCATCTAAAAAATGAGCTACAGAGCATAGGGCACTTGCACTCATGGGCGTATATCTTGGGAAAAACAAAAATCGAGAGGACACAGGCACCCCAATGTTTACCCCCTCTCTGTTTAAAAGATCCTCGACTAGGATATAACTTAAATGTCTCTGGAGGGAAAAAATGGATAGAGATGTGGTACTTAGGTAGAGTGGAATATTATTCAGCCTGGAAATCAATGAAATATGGCCAGTTGTAACGACTCCGGAGGAGTTACGTATGATCATTCTAAGTGACAGAATTCAAAAAGAAAAAGACACATATCATAAGATATCACTTAAAGGTGGAATCCAAAATGGCTACACATGAAATAAATTACAAAACAAAAACATAGTCAAATATGTAGAAAACACGCATAAGGCTGCTAAACGGGAAAGGTGGGGAGGGGTGAGGCATCATCCAGGAGGTTGAAATTAGCAAAGATACCATTCCAAATACCAAACTGATAATCAACAAGGCCTACACGGTAGCTAAAAGAACTGCACTCAGCACACTCAAGTCACCGGAAAAGAATATATACGACTGGTAAGAATCTGAAAAAGAATTTATTGATGTCTCTCTGTACGTGAATCAAGTGGATGTACAGCAGCAAGAAACAGAGCTTTGAAAATCAGCTGTAACCAATATAGTAATAAATTGAAAAAAATAAACGACAGAGAGACAGAGAAAACCTCTTACAACTTTTCCTCAGGGACGGTGATGCAACATGGATTGAACACATCTAGACCCACAGCAGGATGAGACATAAGGCTGGAAACTGTTTGCGCTAAGAGAAATGTGAGGTTGGGTGAGGAAATGCACACCCTTTAAAGTAATACTACCTGGTACCCATTCAATGGGTCCCAAATCTGCAGGTTCAAGGGATCTTCCTACAGCTAAAACATGCATGGAAAACCCAGAGGACTGTACACCATGTGATCGGGAGATGTGTCTAAAATGCACCTCATTTATCCTCTCCTGGTGCTCCTGTTCACCATTCCAGCCACGCTACTTAGAATCTCCCCACTTGGAGAATCAGCACATTTAAACTTCTGTTTCACACATTTTGCAAATTGTGAGGAGGATGAACGGGAAGAGGGGGAACCAATGAGAGAAGAGTTGTAGGGGTTTGGACGGGCACATATCACTCTAATTTCCCATTAAGAATAAGAATTAAAGAAAGGCTCAGCCTGCCTCGCCGGAGCCAAAATAGGGCCTGAAGCAATCCTGTGGGTTTGAGGTCAGCTCACAAAAGAGCAACTTAAAAAATGGAGCTCAGGGTCACTGCAATTCACAAACCTGCAGAGTTATAAATGAAAACTAACGTCCAAAAATATGTTGAGGTAAGGCAAAGAAGAGGATCTGAATGCAAGACAGAATTGCAAGAAACAGATTTCAAGAGATAGATTGGACTCGTCTTTAACGCACATGAAAAGCGGCAGAATTTCGACAATGATGCAGTTGGCCCAAAAGGGCGTATGCGTTTTTTCCTGATTATATCCAGGAAAAAACGCATACGCACTTTATGGGCAACGAAGCAAGCAAGCAATGCAAATGTGCACAACAAAGAAGTCTCACTTCCCACCGGTCAAAAGGGCCATCCTAAAAAATTGTAAAAACCAGAAATGCAGGACAGGCCATGGAGAACAGGGAGCCTTTATACGCTGATGGGCAGTGTGTGAACTGCCGAGAGCCACTCTGGAGAAGTGTATGGTGGTTCCTAAATCATCTAAAAAACAGAGCTACAGAGCATAGGACACTTCCAATCATGGGAGTATATCTAGGGAAGTCTAAAAATCAACAAGACACAAGCACACCACAGTTTAGGGCTACTCTGTTTACAAGAACCTCAACTTCAGTACACCTTAAATATCCCAGGAAAGAGAACAATGGATAAAGAAGATGTGGTACTTATGTACAATGGAATATCTCTTCACCATGAAATCAATGTAATAAGGCTAGTAGAAGGATAAAGAGTGGATTTAGGTCCGATAATACTACTTGAAATAAGTCAAACAGAAAAAGAAACATATCATAAGATATCACTTATAGAGGGAGGGTAAATATGGCTGCACAAGAAATGAATTACAGAACAGAACAGTGTCTCACATTTAGAAAACACACTTATGTCAGCTTAAGGGGAAAGGAGAGGTGGGGTGATGCATAAAACCAGAGTTTGAAATTAGCACAGATACCGTTCAATAAACCAAATAGGTATTAGACAAGATCTACACCTTGCTCAATGAACAGGCCTCAACACACCCTATACACCGCAGAGAAATATATCTGAGGAATAAGAATCTTAAAACCCATGTATTGATATATCTCCATAAGGGAATCAAGTGTGTGCAGAGCGGCACAAACACAGCAGTGAAAAGGAGCTAAACCCCATTATAGAAATAAATTTTAAAAACAAAACGCTGAAACAATGAAAGAGAGAAAAATTCTTACAAAATTCGCTCAGGGGCTGTGATGCAACCTGGATTGACCACATATAAACCCACAGCTGGATAAGACATAAGGCTGGACACTTGGGGCTGACAGGATTGGTGAGCTTTGGTGAGCAACTGCCGAAAGTTTAATGCAATACTTCATGCTACTCAGTCCAAGGGTCCCAACACTCCAGGTTGAAGGGAATCTTCCTACAGCTAAACCATGCTTGGGAAACCCAGCGACTGGTATACCATATGATCGGGAAAGGTTTCTAAAACGCACCTCATTTTTCCTCTCCTGGGGCTCCGGATCGACATTCCAGCCACTTTACTAACAACATCCCCACATGGAGTCAATGCCTTTAAGTTCTGGTATCGCACAGTCTACAGTTAGTGCAGAGGATGAATGGGAATAGGGGGAACCAGTGAGAAACTAGCTGTAGCGGTTTCAATGGGCACATGTCACTCTAATATCACATCAGTAAGAAGAATTAACCAAAGGCACAGCAGATGCCCCAGAAGAAAAATAGGGCTTCAAGGAATCCTGTGGTTATGGGGCAATACCACAAAAATAAGAGCTAAAAAATGGAGCTAAGGGCCACTGCAATTCAAAAACCTGCAGAGTTATAAAGGCCAACTATTTTTAAAAAATATATTGAGGTAAGGCTATGAAGAGGCATTGAAAGCAAGGCAGAATTGCAGGAAACCGATTTCAGGAGGTAGACTGGAATTGCATTGAAAGCATATGAAGAGAGTAAGAAACTCGACAATGATGCACATGGCCAAAAAGGGCGTATGTGTTTTTTCCTGAATATATTCAGGAAAAAACGCATACGCACTTTTTGGCCAACCAAGCAAGCTTGCAAAGGAAATCTGCACTACAATGAAGCCTCATTTCCACCTGGTCAAAAGGGCCATCTGAAAAAAGTGTAAAATCCATAAAGGCACGACAGGCCATGGAGAACTGGGAGCCTTCTTATGCTGATGGGCGGGATGTAAATTGCCAACAGCCACTCTGGAGAAGTGTATGGTGTTTCCTGAAACATCTAAAAAACAAAGCAACAGAACCTAGGGCACTTCCACTTATGGTCCTATAGCTTAGGGAAATTAAAATCAAAAAGACACAGCCACCCCAAAGTTTGGGACGGCTCTGTTTACAAGAACCTCGTTTACAGTACAAGTTCAATATCGCAGAAAGTGAAAAATGGATAAAGAACTTGTGGTACTTATGTACAATGCAATATCACTCAGCAATGAAATCTATGTCATCAGGCCCGTAGCAGCATAATGAGTGGATTCAGGTATGATGATTCGAACTGAAATAAGTCACACAGAAAAGAAACATCATAAGGTATCACTAATACACAGAATGTGAACTTGGCTACACATGAACTGAATTACAAAACAGAACAGTGTCTCAAGTTTAGAAAACCAACTTATGCTTGCTTAAGGGGAAGGTGAGTTGGGGTGCTGCATAAAACCAGAGATTGAAATGAGCACAGATAAAGTTCCTTAAGCCAAATATGGAATAGACAAGAGCTACTCCTTGCTCAACGAAATGGACTCAACACCCCATATTAAACGCCTAAGAATGTACCTGACTAGTAAGTATCTTAAAACCTATGGATTGCTATGTCTCCAAAAGAGAATCAAGCGTGTGTACAGGGGCATAAACGCAGCAGTGATAGGATTGGAGAGGTTCGGTGAGCAAATGAAGACCCTTTGAAGTCATATTGCATGGTACCCATTACATGGGTCTCAACTCTCCAGGTTTAAGGTATTCTTCCTTCAGCTAAAACATGCATGTGGAACCCAGAGTATGATCAACCGTGTGAACGGGAGACGTGTTCAAATATGTCTCAGTTTTCCTCCCCTGGTACTCGGGTGCAACATTCCAGACGCTTTATTAACACTCTCCCCACTTGGAGAGTCAGCACCTTTAACCTCCTGTTTGGCCCAGTTTGCAATTTCTGCGGAAGATGAACAGGAATAGGGAGAACCAATGAGAGACTAGCTGGAGGTGTCTGGACGGGCAATTTAACTCTCATTTCCCACCAGAAAGAGGAAATAACCAAAGGCTCAGCATGCCGTGCCGGAACCAGATTAGGGCCTGAAGCCATCCAGTGGTGTTGCAGCCAGCTCACAAGAAAACGAGTTGAAGAAAGGATCTCAGGGGCACTGTAACTCACAAACCTGCAGAGTTATAAATGACAGCTATCGTCCAAAAATAGACTGAAGTAAGGCTGCCAAGAGGACTTGAAAGCGGGGCAGAATTGCAGGAAACCGATTTCAGGAGGTAGACTGGAATTGCATTGAAAGCATAGGAAAAGAGGCAGAACGTCCACAATGATGCACTTGGCCAAAAAGGGCATATGCGTTTTTTCCTGAATATATTCAGGAAAAAACGCATACGTCCTTTTTGGCCAACCAAGCAAGCTTGCAAAGGAAATCTGCACTACAATGAAGTCTCACTTCCCCCCGGTCAAAAGGGCCATCTGAAAAAAGTGTAAAATCCAGAAAGGCAGGACAGGCCATGGAGAACTGGGAGCCTTGTTATGCTGATGGGCGGGATGAAAATTGCCAACAGACACTCGGGAGAAGTGTATGGTGTTTCCTGAAACATCGAAAAAACAAAGCAACAGAGCCTAGGGCACTTCCACTTATGGTCCTATAGCTTAGGGAAATTAAAATCAAAAAGACACAGCCACCCCAAAGTTTGGGACAGCTCTGTTTACAAGAACCTCGTTTACAGTACAAGTTCAACATCGCAGAAAGTGAAAAATGGATAAAGAAGTTGTGGTATTTACTTACAAAGCAATATCACTCAGCAATGAAATCTATGTCATCAGGCCCTTAGCAGCACAATGAGTGGATTCAGGTATGATGATTCTAACTGAAATAAGTCACACAGAAAAAGAAACATCATAAGATATCAGTAATACACGGAATGTAAACTTGGCTACACAGGAACTGAATTACAGAACAGAACAGGGTCTCAAATTTAGAAAACCAACTTATGCTTGCTTAAGGGTAAAGGTGAGTTGGGGTGCTGCATAAAACCAGAGATTGAAATGAGCACAGATAAAGTTCCTTAAGCCAAATATGGAATAGACAAGAGCTAGTCCTTGCTCAACGAAATGGACTCAACAACGCATATTAAACGCCTAAGAATGTACCTGACTAGTAAGTATCTTAAAACCTATGGATTGCTATGTCTCCGAAAGAGAATCAAGCATGTGTACAGGGGCATAAACGCAGCAGTGATAGGACTGGAGATGTTCGTGAGCAAATGAAGACCCTTTGAAGTCATATTGCATGGTACCCATTCCACGGGTTTCAACTACCCAGGTTTAAGGTATTCTTCCTTCAGCTAAAACATGCATGTGGAACCTAGAGTATGATCAACCATGTGATCGGGAGACGTGTTCAAATATGTCCCAGTTTTCGGACCCTGGTACTCGGGTGCAACATTCCAGACGCTTTCTAACACTCTCCCCACTTGGAGAGTCAGTCCCTTTAACCTCCTGTTTGGCCCAGTTTGCAATTTCTGCGGAAGATGAACAGGAATAGCGAGAACCAATGAGAGACTAGCTGGAGGTGTCTGGAATCCAGAAAGGCAGGACAGGCCATGGAGAACTGTGAGCCTTGTTATGCTGAAAGGCGGGATGTAAATTGCCAACAACCACTCGGGAGAAGTGTATGGTGTTTCCTGAAACATCTAAAAAACAAAGCAACAGAGCCTAGGGCACTTCCACTTATGGTCCTATAGCTTAGGGAATTTAAAATCAAAAAGACACAGCCACCCCAAAGTTTGGAACGGCTCTGTTTACAAGAACCTCGTTTACAGTACAAATTCAACATCGCAGAAAGTGAAAAATGGATAAAGAAGTTGTGGTATTTACTTACAAAGCAATATCACACAGCAATGAAATCTGTGTCATCAGGCCCTTAGCAGCACAATGAGTGGATTCAGGTATGATGATTCTAACTGAAATAAGTCACACAGAAAAAGAAACATCATAAGATATCAGTAATACACGGAATGTAAACTTGGCTACACAGGAACTGAATTACAGAACAGAACAGGGTCTCAAATTTAGAAAACCAACTTATGCTTGCTTAAGGGGAAAGGTGAGTTGGGGTGCTGCATAAAACCAGAGATTGAAATGAGCACAGATAAAGTTCCTTAAGCCAAATATGGAATAGACAAGAGCTACTCCTTGCTCAAAGAAATGGACTCAACACCGCATATTAAACGCCTAAGAATGTACCTGACTAGTAAGTATCTTAAAACCTAGGGATTGCTATGTCTCCGAAAGAGAATGAAGCATGTGTACAGGGGCATAAACGCAGCAGTGATAGGATTGGAGATGTTCGGTGAGCAAATGAAGACCCTTTGAAGTCATATTGCATGGTACCCATTACACGGGTCTCAACTCTCCAGGTTTAAGGTATTCTTCCTTCAGCTAAACCATGCATGTGGAACCCAGAGTATGATCAACCATGTGATCGGGAGACGTGTTCAAATATGTCTCAGTTTTCCTACCCTGGTACTCGGGTGCAACATTCCAGACGCTTTACTAACACTCTCCCGACTTGGAGAGTCAGTCCCTTTAACCTCCTGTTTGGCCCAGTTTGCAATTTCTGTGGAAGATGAACAGGAATAGCGAGAACCAATGAGAGGCTAGCTGGAGGTGTCTGGACGGGCAAATTCAACTCTCATTTCCCACCAGGAAGAGGAATTAACCAAAGGCTCAGCATGCCGGGCCGGAACCAGATTAGGGCCTGAAGCCATCCTGCGGTGTTGCGGCCGGGTCACAAGAAAGCGAGTTGAAGAAAGGAGCTCAGGGGCACTGTAATTCACAAACCTGCAGAGTTATAAATGACAGCTATCGTCCAAAAATAGACTGAAGTAAGGCTGCCAAGAGGACTTGAAAGCGGGGCAGAATTGCAGGAAACCGATTTCAGGAGGTAGACTGGAATTGCATTGAAAGCATAGGAAAAGAGGCAGAACGTCCACAATGATGCACTTGGCCAAAAAGGGCGTATGCGTTTTTTCCTGAATATATTCAGGAAAAAACGCATACGCCCTTTTTGGCCAACCAAGCAAGCTTGCAAAGGAAATCTGCACTACAATGAAGTCTCACTTTCCCCCGGTGAAAAGGGCCATCTGAAAAAAGTGTAAAATCCAGAAAGGCAGGACAGGCCATGGAGAACTGGGAGCCTTGTTATGCTGATGGGCGGGATGTAAATTGCCAACAGACACTTGGGAGAAGTGTATGGTGTTTCCTGAAACATCTAAAAAACAAAGCAACAGAGCCTAGGGCACTTCCACTTATGGTCCTATAGCTTAGGGAAATTAAAATCAAAAAGACACAGCCACCCCAAAGTTTGGAACGGCTCTGTTTACAAGAAACTCGTTTACAGTACAAGTTCAACATCGCAGAAAGTGAAAAATGGATAAAGAAGTTGTGGTACTCACTTACAATGCAGTATCACTCAGCAATGAAATCTATGTCATCAGGCCCTTAGCAGCACAATGAGTGGATTCAGGTATGATGATTCTAACTGAAATAAGTCACACAGAAAAAGAAACATCATAAAATATCAGTAATACACGGAATGGAAACTTGGCTACACAGGAACTGAATTACAGAACAGAACAGGGTCTCAAATTTAGAAAACCAACTTATGCTTGCTTAAGGGGAAAGGTGAGTTGGGGTGCTGCATAAAACCAGAGATTGAAATGAGCACAGATAAAGTTCCTTAAGCCAAATATGGAATAGACAAGAGCTACTCCTTGCTCAACGAAACGGACTCAACACCGCATATTAAACGCCTAAGAATGTACCTGACTAGTAAGTATCTTAAAACCTAGGGATTGCTATGTCTCCGAAAGAGAATGAAGCATGTGTACAGGGGCATAAACGCAGCAGTGATAGGATTGGAGAGGTTCGGTGAGCAAATGAAGACCCTTTGAAGTCATATTGCATGGTACCCATTACACGGGTCTCAACTCTCCAGGTTTAAGGTATTCTTCCTTCAGCTAAAACATGCATGTGGAACCCAGAGTATGATCAACCATGTGAACGGGAGACGTGTTCAAATATATCTCAGTTTTCCTCCCCTGGTACTCGGGTGCAACATTCCAGACGCTTTACTAACACTCTCCCGACTTGGAGAGTCAGTCCCTTTAACCTCCTGTTTGGCCCAGTTTGCAATTTCTGTGGAAGATGAACAGGAATAGCGAGAACCAATGAGAGACTAGCTGGAGGTGTCTGCACGGGCAAATTTACCTCTCATTTCCCACCAGGAAGAGGAATTAACCAAAGGCTCAGCATGCCGGACCGGAACCAGATTAGGCCCTGAAGCCATCCTGCGGTGTTGCGGCCAGCTCACAAGAAACCGAGTTGAAGAAAGGAGCTCAGGGGCACTGTAATTCACAAACCTGCAGAGTTATAAATGACAGCTATCGTCCAAAAATAGACTGAAGTAAGGCTGCCAAGAGGACTTGAAAGCGGGGCAGAATTGCAGGAAACCGATTTCAGGAGGTAGACTGGAATTGCATTGAAAGCATAGGAAAAGAGGCAGAACGTCCACAATGATGCACTTGGCCAAAAAGGACGTATGCGTTTTTTCCTGAATATATTCAGGAAAAAACGCATAAGCCCTTTTTGGCCAACCAAGCAAGCTTGCAAAGGAAATCTGCACTACAATGAATTCTCACTTTCCCCCGGTCAAAAGGGCCATCTGAAAAAAGTGTAAAATCCAGAAAGGCAGGACAGGCCATTGAGAACTGGGAGCCTTGTTATGCTGATGGGCGGGATGTAAATTGCCAACAGACAATTGGGAGAAGTGTATGGTGTTTCCTGAAACATCTAAGAAACAAAGCAAGAGAGCCTAGGGCACTTCCACTTATGGTCCTATAGCTTAGGGAAATTAAAATAAAAAAGACACAGCCACCCCAAAGTTTGGAATGGCTCTGTTTACAAGAACCTCGTTTACAGTACAAGTTCAACATCGCAGAAAGTGAAAAATGGATAAAGAAGTTGTGGTATTCACCTACAAAGCAATATCACTCAGCAATGAAATCTATGTCATCAGGCCCTTAGCAGCACAATGAGTGGATTCAGGTATGATGATTCTAACTGAAATAAGTCACACAGAAAAAGAAACATCATAAGATATCAGTAATACACGGAATGTAAACTTGGCTACACAGGAACTGAATTACAGAACAGAACAGGGTCTCAAATTTAGAAAACCAACTTATGCTTGCTTAAGGGGAAAGGTGAGTTGGGGTGCTGCATAAAACCAGAGATTGAAATGAGCACAGATAAAGTTCCTTAAGCCAAATATGGAATAGACAAGAGCTACTCCTTGCTCAACGAAATGGACTCAACACCGCATATTAAACGCCTAAGAATGTACCTGACTAGTAAGTATCTTAAAACCTATGGATTGCTATGTCTCCGAAAGAGAAACAAGCATGTGTACAGGGGCATAAACGCAGCAGTGATAGGATTGGAGAGGTTCGGTGAGCAAATGAAGACCCTTTGAAGTCATATTGCATGGTACCCATTCCACGGGTTTCAACTACCCAGGTTTAAGGTATTCTTCCTTCAGCTAAAACATGCATGTGGAACCTAGATTATGATCAACCATGTGATGGGGAGACGTGTTCAAATATGTCTCAGTTTTCCTACCCTGGTACTCGGGTGCAACATTCCAGACGCTTTACTAACACTCTCCCCACTTGGAGAGTCAGTCCCTTTAACCTCCTGTTTGGCCCAGTTTGCAATTTCTGCGGAAGATGAACAGGAATAGCGAGAACCAATGAGAGGCTAGCTGGAGGTGTCTGGACGGGCAAATTTAACTCTCATTTCCCACCAGGAAGAGGAATTAACCAAAGGCTCAGCGTGCCGTGCCGGAACCAGATTAGGGCCTGAAGCCATCCTGCGGTGTTGCGGCCAGGTCACAAGAAAGCGAGTTGAAGAAAGGAGCTCAGGGGCACTGTAATTCACAAACCTGCAGAGTTATAAATGACAGCTATCGTCCAAAAATAGACTGAAGTAAGGCTGCCAAGAGGACTTGAAAGCGGGGCAGAATTGCAGGAAACCGATTTCAGGAGGTAGACTGGAATTGCATTGAAAGCATAGGAAAAGAGGCAGAACGTCCACAATGATGCACTTGGCCAAAAAGGGCGTATGCGTTTTTTCCTGAATATATTCAGGAAAAAACGCATACACCCTTTTTGGCCAACCAAGCAAGCTTGCAAAGGAAATCTGCACTACAATGAAGTCTCACTTCCCCCCGGTCAAAAGGGCCATCTGATAAAAGTGTAAAATCCAGAAAGGCAGGACAGGCCATGGAGAACTGGGAGCCTTGTTATGCTGATGGGCGGGATGTAATTTGCCAACAACCACTTGGGAGAAGTGTATGGTGTTTCCTGAAACATCTAAAAAACAAAGCAACAGAACCTAGGGCACTTCCACTTATGGTCCTATAGCTTAGGGAAATTAAAATGAAAAAGACACAGCCACCCCAAAGTTTGGAACGGCTCTGTTTACAAGAACCTCGTTTACAGTACAAGTTCAACATCGCAGAAAGTGAAAAATGGATAAAGAAGTTGTGGTATTTACTTACAAAGCAATATCACTCAGCAATGAAATCTGTGTCATCAGGCACTTAGCAGCACAATGAGTGGATTCAGGTATGATGATTCTAACTGAAATAAGTCACACAGAAAAAGAAACATCATAAGATATCACTAATACACGGAATGTAAACTTGGCTACACAGGAACTGCATTCCAAAACAGAACAGGGTCTCAAATTTAGAAATCCAACTTATGCTTGCTTAAGGGGAAAGGTGAGTTGGGGTGCTGCATAAAACCAGAGATTGAAATGAGCACAGATAAAGTTCCTTAAGCCAAATATGGAATAGACAAGAGCTACTCCTTGCTCAACGAAATGGACTCAACACCGCATATTAAACGCCTAAGAATGTACCTGACTAGTAAGTATCTTAAAACCTATGGATTGCTATGTCTCCGAAAGAGAATCAAGCATGTGTACAGGGGCATAAACGCAGCAGTGATAGGATTGGAGAGGTTCGGTGAGCAAATGAACACCCTTTGAAGTCATATTGCATGGTACCCATTCCACGGGTTTCAAATACCCAGGTTTAAGGTATTCTTCCTTCAGCTAAAACATGCATATGGAACCCAAGTATGATAAACCATGTGAACGGGAGACGTGTTCAAATATGTCTCAGTTTTCCACCCCTGGTACTCGGGTGCAACATTCCAGACGCTTTACTAACACTCTCCCCACTTGGAGAGTCAGCGCCTTTAACCTCCTGTTTGGCCCAGTTTGCAATTTCTGCAGAAGATGAACAGGAATAGGGAGAACCAATGAGAGACTAGCTGGAGGTGTCTGGTCGGGCAAATTTAACTCTCATTTCCCACCAGGAAGAGGAAATAACCAAAGGCTCAGCGTGCCGTGCCGGAACCAGATTAGGGCCGGAAACCATCCTGCGGTGTTGCGGCCAGCTCAAAAGAAAGCGAGTTGAAGAAAGGAGCTCAGGGGCACTGTAATTCACAAACCTGCAGAGTTATAAATGACAGCTATCGTCCAAAAATAGACTGAAGTAAGGCTGCCAAGAGGACTTGAAAGCGGGGCAGAATTGCAGGAAACCGATTTCAGGAGGTAGACTGGAATTGCATTGAAAGCATAGGAAAAGAGGCAGAACGTCCACAATGATGCACTTGGCCAAAAAGGGCGTATGCGTTTTTTCCTGAATATATTCAGGAAAAAACACATACGCCCTTTCTGGCCAACCAAGCAAGCTTGCAAAGGAAATCTGCACTACAATGAAGTCTCACTTCCCCCCGGTCAAAAGGGCCATCTGATAAAAGTGTAAAATCCAGAAAGGCAGGACAGGCCATGGAGAACTGGGAGCCTTGTTATGCTGATGGGCGGGATGTAAATTGTCAACAGACACTCAGGAGAAGTGTATGGTGTTTCCTGAAACATCTAAAAAACAAAGCATCAGAGCCTAGGGCACTTCCACTTATGGTCCTATAGCTTAGGGAAATTAAAATCAAAAAGACACAGCCACCCCAATGTTTGGGACACCTCCGTTTACAAGAACCTCGTTTACCGTACAAGTTCAATATCACAGAAAGTGAAAAATGGATAAAGAACTTGTGGTACTTACGTACAATGCAGTATCACTCAGCAATGAAATCTATGTCATCAGGCCCGTAGCAGCATAATGAGTGGATTCAGGTATGATGATTCTAACTGAAATAAGTCACACAGAAAAAGAAACATCATAAGATATCACTAATACACGGAATGTAAACTTGGCTACACAGGAACTGCATTCCAAAACAGAACAGGGTCTCAAATTTAGAAAACCAACTTATGCTTGCTTAAGGGGAAAGGTGAGTTGGGGTGCTGCATAAAACCAGAGATTGAAATGAGCACAGATAAAGTTCCTTAAGCCAAATATGGAATAGACAAGAGCTACTCCTTGCTCAACGAAATGGACTCAAAACCCCATATTAAACGCCTAAGAATGTACCTGACTAGTAAGTATCTTAAAACCTATGGATTGCTATGTCTCCGAAAGAGAATCAAGCATGTGTACAGGGGCATAAACGCAGCAGTGATAGGATTGGAGAGGTTCGGTGAGCAAATGAAGACCCTTTTAAGTCATATTGCATGGTACCCATTACACGGGTCTTAACTCTCCAGGTTTAAGGTATTCTTCCTTCAGCTAAAACATGCATGTGGAACCCAGAGTATGATCAACCATGTGAACGGGAGACGTGTTCAAATATGTCTCAGTTTTCCTCCCCTGGTACTCGGGTGCAACATTCCAGACGCTTTACTAACACTCTCCCCACTTGGAGAGTCAGTCCCTTTAACCTCCTGTTTGGCCCAGTTTGCAATTTCTGCGGAAGATGAACAGGAATAGCGAGAACCAATGAGAGACTACCTGGAGGTGTCTGGACGGGCAAATTTAACTCTCATTTCCCACCAGGAAGAGGAATTAACCAAAGGCTCAGCGTGCCGTGCCGGAACCAGATTAGGGCCTGAAGCCATCCTGCGGTGTTGCGGCCAGGTCACAAGAAAGCGAGTTGAAGAAAGGAGCTCAGGGGCACTGTAATTCACAAACCTGCAGAGTTATAAATGACAGCTATCGTCCAAAAATAGACAGAAGTAAGGCTGCCAAGAGGACTTGAAAGCGGGGCAGAATTGCAGGAAACCGATTTCAGGAGGTAGACTGGAATTGCATTGAAAGCATAGGAAAAGAGGCAGAACGTCCACAATGATGCACTTGGCCAAAAAGGGCGTATGCGTTTTTTCCTGAATATATTCAGGAAAAAACGCATACGCCCTTTTTGGCCAACCAAGCAAGCTTGCAAAGGAAATCTGCACTACAATGAAGTCTCACTTCCCCCCGGTCAAAAGGGCCATCTGAAAAAAGTGTAAAATCCAGAAAGGCAGGACAGGCCATGGAGAACTGGGAGCCTTGTTATGCTGATGGGCGGGATGTAATTTGCCAACAACCACTCCGGAGAAGTGTATGGTGTTTCCTGAAACATCGAAAAAACAAAGCAACAGAACCTAGGGCACTTCCACTTATGGTCCTATAGCTTAGGGAAATTAAAATGAAAAAGACACAGCCACCCCAAAGTTTGGAACGGCTCTGTTTACAAGAACCTCGTTTACAGTACAAGTTCAACATCGCAGAAAGTGAAAAATGGATAAAGAAGTTGTGGTATTTACTTACAAAGCAATATCACTCAGCAATGAAATCTGTGTCATCAGGCCCTTAGCAGCACAATGAGTGGATTCAGGTATGATGATTCTAACTGAAATAAGTCACACAGAAAAAGAAACATCATAAGATATCACTAATACACGGAATGTAAACTTGGCTACACAGGAACTGCATTCCAAAACAGAACAGGGTCTCAAATTTAGAAAACCAACTTATGCTTGCTTAAGGGGAAAGGTGAGTTGGGGTGCTGCATAAAACCAGAGATTGAAATGAGCACAGATAAAGTTCCTTAAGCCAAATATGGAATAGACAAGAGCTACTCCTTGCTCAACGAAATGGACTCAAAACCCCATATTAAACGCCTAAGAATGTACCTGACTAGTAAGTATCTTAAAACCTATGGATTGCTATGTCTCCAAAAGAGAATCAAGCGTGTGTACAGGGGCATAAACGCAGCAGTGATAGGATTGGGGAGGTTAGGTGAGCAAATGAAAACCCTTTGAAGTCATATTGCATGGTACCCATTACACGGGTCTCAACTCTCCAGGTTTAAGGTATTCTTCCTTCAGCTAAAACATGCATGTGGAACCCAGAGTATGATCAACCATGTGAACGGGAGACGTGTTCAAATATGTCTCAGTTTTCCTCCCCTGGTACTCGGGTGCAACATTCCAGACGCTTTACTAACACTCTCCCGACTTGGAGAGTCAGTCCCTTTAACCTCCTGTTTGGGCCAGTTTGCAATTTCTGCGGAAGATGAACAGGAATAGCGAGAACCAATGAGAGGCTAGCTGGAGGTGTCTGGACGGGCAAATTCAACTCTCATTTCCCACCAGGAAGAGGAATTAACCAAAGGCTCAGCATGCCGGGCCGAAACCAGATTAGGGCCTGAAGCCATCCTGCGGTGTTGCGGCCAGGTCACAAGAAAGCGAGTTGAAGAAAGGAACTCAGGGGCACTGTAATTCACAAACCTGCAGAGTTATAAATGACAGCTATCGTCCAAAAATAGACTGAAGTAAGGCTGCCAAGAGGACTTGAAAGTGGGGCAGAATTGCAGGAAACCGATTTCAGGAGGTAGACTGGAATTGCATTGAAAGCATAGGAAAAGAGGCAGAACGTCCACAATGATGCACTTAGCCAAAAAGGGCGTATGCGTTTTTTCCTGAATATATTCAGGAAAAAACGCATACGCCCTTTTTGGCCAACCAAGCAAGCTTGCAAAGGAAATCTGCACTACAATGAAGTCTCACTTCCCCCCAGTCAAAAGGGCCATCTGAAAAAAGTGTAAAATCCAGAAAGGCAGGACAGGCCATGGAGAACTGGGAGCCTTGTTATGCTGATGGGCGGGATGTAATTTGCCAACAACCACTCGGGAGAAGTGTATGGTGTTTCCTGAAACATCGAAAAAACAAAGCAACAGAGCCTAGGGCACTTGCGCTTATGGTCCTATAGCTTAGGGAAATTAAAATCAAAAAGACACAGCCACCCCAATGTTTGGGACGCCTCCGTTTACAAGAACCTCGTTTACCGTACAAGTTCAATATCACAGAAAGTGAAAAATGGATAAAGAACTTGTGGTACTTACGTACAATGCAGTATCACTCAGCAATGAAATCTATGTCATCAGGCCCGTAGCAGCATAATGAGTGGATTCAGGTACGATGATTCTAACGGAAATAAGTCACACAGAAAAAGAAACATCATAAGATATCACTAATACACGGAATGTAAACTTGGCTACACAGGAACTGCATTCCAAAACAGAACAGGGTCTCAAATTTAGAAAACCAACTTATGCTTGCTTAAGGGGAAAGGTGAGTTGGGGTGCTGCATAAAACCAGAGATTGAAATGAGCACAGATAAAGTTCCTTAAGCCAAATATGGAATAGACAAGAGCTACTCCTTGCTCAACGAAATGGACTCAAAACCCCATATTAAACGCCTAAGAATGTACCTGACTAGTAAGTATCTTAAAACCTATGGATTGCTATGTCTCCGAAAGAGAATCAAGCATGTGTACAGGGGCATAAACGCAGCAGTGATAGGATTGGAGAGGTTCGGTGAGCAAATGAAGACCCTTTTAAGTCATATTGCATGGTACCCATTACACGGGTCTTAACTCTCCAGGTTTAAGGTATTCTTCCTTCAGCTAAAACATGCATGTGGAACCCAGAGTATGATCAACCATGTGAACGGGAGACGTGTTCAAATATGTCTCAGTTTTCCTCCCCTGGTACTCGGGTGCAACATTCCAGACGCTTTACTAACACTCTCCCCACTTGGAGAGTCAGTCCCTTTAACCTCCTGTTTGGCCCAGTTTGCAATTTCTGCGGAAGATGAACAGGAATAGCGAGAACCAATGAGAGACTACCTGGAGGTGTCTGGACGGGCAAATTTAACTCTCATTTCCCACCAGGAAGAGGAATTAACCAAAGGCTCAGCGTGCCATGCCGGAACCAGATTAGGGCCTGAAGCCATCCTGCGGTGTTGCGGCCAGGTCACAAGAAAGCGAGTTGAAGAAAGGAGCTCAGGGGCACTGTAATTCACAAACCTGCAGAGTTATAAATGACAGCTATCGTCCAAAAATAGACTGAAGTAAGGCTGCCAAGAGGACTTGAAAGCGGGGCAGAATTGCAGGAAACCGATTTCAGGAGGTAGACTGGAATTGCATTGAAAGCATAGGAAAAGAGGCAGAACGTCCACAATGATGCACTTGGCCAAAAAGGGCGTATGCGTTTTTTCCTGAATATATTCAGGAAAAAACGCATACGCCCTTTTTGGCCAACCAAGCAAGCTTGCAAAGGAAATCTGCACTACAATGAAGTCTCACTTCCCCCCGGTCAAAAGGGCCATCTGAAAAAAGTGTAAAATCCAGAAAGGCAGGACAGGCCATGGAGAACTGGGAGCCTTGTTATGCTGATGGGCGGGATGTAATTTGCCAACAACCACTCGGGAGAAGTGTATGGTGTTTCCTGAAACATCGAAAAAACAAAGCAACAGAACCTAGGGCACTTCCACTTATGGTCCTATAGCTTAGGGAAATTAAAATGAAAAAGACACAGCCACCCCAAAGTTTGGAACGGCTCTGTTTACAAGAACCTCGTTTACAGTACAAGTTCAACATCGCAGAAAGTGAAAAATGGATAAAGAAGTTGTGGTATTTACTTACAAAGCAATATCACTCAGCAATGAAATCTGTGTCATCAGGCCCTTAGCAGCACGATGAGTGGATTCAGGTATGATGATTCTAACTGAAATAAGTCACACAGAAAAAGAAACATCATAAGATATCACTAATACACGGAATGTAAACTTGGCTACACAGGAACTGCATTCCAAAACAGAACAGGGTCTCAAATTTAGAAAACCAACTTATGCTTGCTTAAGGGGAAAGGTGAGTTGGGGTGCTGCATAAAACCAGAGATTGAAATGAGCACAGATAAAGTTCCTTAAGCCAAATATGGAATAGACAAGAGCTACTCCTTGCTCAACGAAATGGACTCAAAACCCCATATTAAACGCCTAAGAATGTACCTGACTAGTAAGTATCTTAAAACCTATGGATTGCTATGTCTCCAAAAGAGAATCAAGCGTGTGTACAGGGGCATAAACGCAGCAGTGACAGGATTGGGGAGGTTCGGTGAGCAAATGAAGACCCTTTGAAGTCATATTGCATGGTACCCATTACACGGGTCTCAACTCTCCAGGTTTAAGGTATTCTTCCTTCAGCTAAAACATGCATGTGGAACCTAGAGTATGATCAACCATGTGAACGGGAGACGTGTTCAAATATGTCTCAGTTTTCCTCCCCTGGTACTCGGGTGCAACATTCCAGACGCTTTACTAACACTCTCCCGACTTGGAGAGTCAGTCCCTTTAACCTCCTGTTTGGCCCAGTTTGCAATTTCTGCGGAAGATGAACAGGAATAGTGAGAACCAATGAGAGGCTAGCTGGAGGTGTCTGGACGGGCAAATTCAACTCTCATTTCCCACCAGGAAGAGGAATTAACCAAAGGCTCAGCATGCCGGGCCGAAACCAGATTAGGGCCTGAAGCCATCCTGCGGTGTTGCGGCCAGGTCACAAGAAAGCGAGTTGAAGAAAGGAGCTCAGGGGCACTGTAATTCACAAACCTGCAGAGTTATAAATGACAGCTATCGTCCAAAAATAGACTGAAGTAAGGCTGCCAAGAGGACTTGAAAGCGGGGCAGAATTGCAGGAAACCGATTTCAGGAGGTAGACTGGAATTGCATTGAAAGCATAGGAAAAGAGGCAGAACGTCCACAATGATGCACTTGGCCAAAAAGGGCGTATGCGTTTTTTCCTGAATATATTCAGGAAAAAACGCATACGCCCTTTTTGGCCAACCAAGCAAGCTTGCAAAGGAAATCTGCACTACAATGAAGTCTCACTTCCCCCCGGTCAAAAGGGCCATCTGAAAAAAGTGTAAAATCCAGAAAGGCAGGACAGGCCATGGAGAACTGGGAGCCTTGTTATGCTGATGGGCGGGATGTAAATTGCCAACAACCACTTGGGAGAAGTGTATGGTGTTTCCTGAAACATCTAAAAAACAAAGAAACAGAACCTAGGGCACTTCCACTTATGGTCCTATAGCTTAGGGAAATTAAAATCAAAAAGACACAGCCACCCCAAAGTTTGGAACGGCTCTGTTTACAAGAAACTCGTTTACAGTACAAGTTCAACATCGCAGAAAGTGAAAAATGGATAAAGAAGTTGTGGTATTTACTTACAAAGCAATATCACTCAGCAATGAAATCTGTGTCATCAGGCCCTTAGCATCACAATGAGTGGATTCAGGTATGATGATTCTAACTGAAATAAGTCACACAGAAAAAGAAACATCATAAGATATCAGTAATACACGGAATGTAAACTTGGCTACACAGGAACTGAATTACAGAACAGAACAGGGTCTCAAATTTAGAAAACCAACTTATGCTTGCTTAAGGGGAAAGGAGAGTTGGGGTGCTGCATAAAACCAGAGATTGAAATGAGCACAGATAAAGTTCCTTAAGCCAAATATGGAATAGACAAGAGCTACTCCTTGCTCAACGAAATGGACTCAACACCGCATATTAAACGCCTAAGAATGTACCTGACTAGTAAGTATCTTAAAACCTATGGATTGCTATGTCTCCGAAAGAGAATCAAGCATGTGTACATGGGCATAAATGCAGCAGTGATAGGATTGGAGGGGTTCGTGAGCAAATGAAGACCCTTTGAAGTCATACTGCATGGTACCCATTCCACGGGTCTCAACTCTCCAGGTTTAAGGTATTGTTCCTTCAGCTAAAACATGCATGTGGAACCTAGATTATGATCAACCATGTGATCGGGAGACGTGTTCAAATATGTCTCAGTTTTCGTACCCTGGTACTCGGGTTCAACATTCCAGACGCTTTTTCTAACACTCTCCCCACTTGGAGAGTCAGTCCCTTTAACCTCCTGTTTGGCCCAGTTTGCAATTTCTGTGGAAGATGAACAGGAATAGCGAGAACCAATGAGAGACTAGCTGGAGGTGTCTGGATGGGCAAATTTAACTCTCATTTCCCACCAGGAAGAGGAATTAACCAAAGGCTCAGCGTGCCGTGCCGGAACCAGATTAGGGCCTGAAGACATCCTGCGGTGTTGCGGCCAGGTCACAAGAAAGCGAGTTGAAGAAAGGAGCTCAGGGGCACTGTAATTCACAAACCTGCAGAGTTATAAATGACAGCTATCGTCCAAAAATAGACTGAAGTAAGGCTGCCAAGAGGACTTGAAAGCGGGGCAGAATTGCAGGAAACCGATTTCAGGAGGTAGACAGGAATTGCATTGAAGGCATAGGAAAAGAGGCAGAACGTCCACAATGATGCACTTGGCCAAAAAGGGCGTATGCGTTTTTTCCTGAATATATTCAGGAAAAAACGCATACGCCCTTTTTGGCCAACCAAGCAAACTTGCAAAGGAAATCTACACTACAATGAAGTCTCACTTCTCCCCGGTCAAAAGGGTCATCTGAAAAAAGTGTAAACTCCAGAAAGGCAGGACAGGCCATGGAGAACTGGGAGCCTTGTTATGCTGATGGGCGGGATGTAAATTGTCAACAGACACTCAGGAGAAGTGTATGGTGTTTCCTGAAACATCTAAAAAACAAAGCATCAGAGCCTAGGGCACTTCCACTTATGGTCCTATAGCTTAGGGAAATTAAAATCAAAAAGACACAGCCACCCCAAAGTTTGGGACACTTCCGTTTACAAGAACCTCGTTTACCGTACAAGTTCAATATCACAGAAAGTGAAAAATGGATAAAGAACTTGTGGTACTTACGTACAATGCAGTATCACTCAGCAATGAAATCTATGTCATCAGGCCCGTAGCAGCATAATGAGTGGATTCAGGTATGATGATTCTAACTGAAATAAGTCACACAGAAAAAGAAACATCATAAGATATCACTAATACACGGAATGTAAACTTGGCTACACAGGAACTGCATTCCAAAACAGAACAGGGTCTCAAATTTAGAAAACCAACTTATGCTTGCTTAAGGGGAAAGGTGAGTTGGGGTGCTGCATAAAACCAGAGATTGAAATGAGCACAGATAAAGTTCCTTAAGCCAAATATGGAATAGACAAGAGCTACTCCTTGCTCAACGAAATGGACTCAAAACCCCATATTAAACGCCTAAGAATGTACCTGACTAGTAAGTATCTTAAAACCTATGGATTGCTATGTCTCCGAAAGAGAATCAAGCATGTGTACAGGGGCATAAACGCAGCAGTGATAGGATTGGAGAGGTTCGGTGAGCAAATGAAGACCCTTTTAAGTCATATTGCATGGTACCCATTACACGGGTCTTAACTCTCCAGGTTTAAGGTATTCTTCCTTCAGCTAAAACATGCATGTGGAACCCAGAGTATGATCAACCATGTGAACGGGAGACGTGTTCAAATATGTCTCAGTTTTCCTCCCCTGGTACTCGGGTGCAACATTCCAGACGCTTTACTAACACTCTCCCCACTTGGAGAGTCAGTCCCTTTAACCTCCTGTTTGGCCCAGTTTGCAATTTCTGCGGAAGATGAACAGGAATAGCGAGAACCAATGAGAGACTACCTGGAGGTGTCTGGACGGGCAAATTTAACTCTCATTTCCCACCAGGAAGAGGAATTAACCAAAGGCTCAGCGTGCCGTGCCGGAACCAGATTAGGGCCTGAAGCCATCCTGCGGTGTTGCGGCCAGGTCACAAGAAAGCGAGTTGAAGAAAGGAGCTCAGGGGCACTGTAATTCACAAACCTGCAGAGTTATAAATGACAGCTATCGTCCAAAAATAGACTGAAGTAAGGCTGCCAAGAGGACTTGAAAGCGGGGCAGAATTGCAGGAAACCGATTTCAGGAGGTAGACTGGAATTGCATTGAAAGAATAGGAAAAGAGGCAGAACGTCCACAATGATGCACTTGGCCAAAAAGGGCGTATGCGTTTTTTCCTGTATATATTCAGGAAAAAACGCATACGCCCTTTTTGGCCAACCAAGCAAGCTTGCAAAGGAAATCTGCACTACAATGAAGTCTCACTTCCCCCCGGTCAAAAGGGCCATCTGAAAAAAGTGTAAAATCCAGAAAGGCAGGACAGGCCATGGAGAACTGGGAGCCTTGTTATGCTGATGGGCGGGATGTAATTTGCCAACAACCACTCGGGAGAAGTGTATGGTGTTTCCTCAAACATCTAAAAAACAAAGCAACAGAACCTAGGGCACTTCCACTTATGGTCCTATAGCTTAGGGAAATTAAAATGAAAAAGACACAGCCACCCCAAAGTTTGGAACGGCTCTGTTTACAAGAACCTCGTTTACAGTACAAGTTCAACATCGCAGAAAGTGAAAAATGGATAAAGAAGTTGTGGTATTTACTTACAAAGCAATATCACTCAGCAATGAAATCTGTGTCATCAGGCCCTTAGCAGCACAATGAGTGGATTCAGGTATGATGATTCTAACTGAAATAAGTCACACAGAAAAAGAAACATCATAAGATATCACTAATACACGGAATGTAAACTTGGCTACACAGGAACTGCATTCCAAAACAGAACAGGGTCTCAAATTTAGAAAACCAACTTATGCTTGCTTAAGGGGAAAGGTGAGTTGGGGTGCTGCATAAAACCAGAGATTGAAATGAGCACAGATAAAGTTCCTTAAGCCAAATATGGAATAGACAAGAGCTACTCCTTGCTCAACGAAATGGACTCAAAACCCCATATTAAACGCCTAAGAATGTACCTGACTAGTAAGTATCTTAAAACCTATGGATTGCTATGTCTCCAAAAGAGAATCAAGCGTGTGTACAGGGGCATAAACGCAGCAGTGATAGGATTGGGGAGGTTCGGTGAGCAAATGAAGACCCTTTGAAGTCATATTGCATGGTACCCATTACACGGGTCTCAACTCTCCAGGTTTAAGGTATTCTTCCTTCAGCTAAAACATGCATGTGGAACCCAGAGTATGATCAACCATGTGAACGGGAGACGTGTTCAAATATGTCTCAGTTTTCCTCCCCTGGTACTCGGGTGCAACATTCCAGACGCTTTACTAACACTCTCCCGACTTGGAGAGTCAGTCCCTTTAACCTCCTGTTTGGGCCAGTTTGCAATTTCTGCGGAAGATGAACAGGAATAGCGAGAACCAATGAGAGGCTAGCTGGAGGTGGCTGGACGGGCAAATTCAACTCTCATTTCCCACCAGGAAGAGGAATTAACCAAAGGCTCAGCATGCCGGGCCGAAACCAGATTAGGGCCTGAAGCCATCCTGCGGTGTTGCGGCCAGGTCACAAGAAAGCGAGTTGAAGAAAGGAACTCAGGGGCACTGTAATTCACAAACCTGCAGAGTTATAAATGACAGCTATCGTCCAAAAATAGACTGAAGTAAGGCTGCCAAGAGGACTTGAAAGCGGGGCAGAATTGCAGGAAACCGATTTCAGGAGGTAGACTGGAATTGCATTGAAAGCATAGGAAAAGAGGCAGAACGTCCACAATGATGCACTTGGCCAAAAAGGGCGTATGCGTTTTTTCCTGAATATATTCAGGAAAAAACGCATACGCACTTTTTGGACAACCAAGCAAACTTGCAAAGGAAATCTGCACTACAATGAAGTCTCACTTCCCCCCGGTCAAAAGGGCCATCTGAAAAAAGTGTAAAATCCAGAAAGGCAGGACAGGCCATGGAGAACTGGGAGCCTTGTTATGCTGATGGGCGGGAGGTAAATTGCCAACAGACACTCAGGAGAAGTGTATGGTGTTTCCTGAAACATCTAAAAAACAAAGCAACAGAGCCGAGGGCACTTGCGCTTATGGTCCTATAGCTTAGGGAAATTAAAATCAAAAAGACACAGCCACCCCAAAGTTTGGGACGCCTCCGTTTACAAGAACCTCGTTTACCGTACAAGTTCAATATCACAGAAAGTGAAAAATGGATAAAGAACTTATGGTACTTACGTACAATGCAGTATCACTCAGCAATGAAATCTATGTCATCAGGCCCGTAGCAGCATAATGAGTGGATTCAGGTACGATGATTCTAACTGAAATAAGTCACACAGAAAAAGAAACATCATAAGATATCACTAATACACGGAATGTAAACTTGGCTACACATGAACTGCATTCCAAAACAGAACAGGGTCTCAAATTTAGAAAACCAACTTATGCTTGCTTAAGGGGAAAGGTGAGTTGGGGTGCTGCATAAAACCAGAGATTGAAATGAGCACAGATAAAGTTCCTTAAGCCAAATATGGAATACACAAGAGCTACTCCTTGCTCAACGAAATGGACACAAAACCCCATATTGAACGCCTAAGAATGCACCTGACTAGTAAGTATCTTAAAACCTATGGATTGCTATGTCTCCGAAAGAGAATCAAGCGTGTGTACAGGGGCATAAACACAGCAGTGATAGGATTGGAGAGGTTCGTGAGCAAATGAAGACCCTTTGAAGTCATATTGCATGGTACCCATTCCACGGGTTTCAACTCTCCAGGTTTAAGGTATTCTTCCTTCATCTAAAACATGCATGTGGAACCTAGAGTATGATCAACCATGTGATCGGGAGACGTGTTCAAATATGTCTCAGTTTTCGTACCCTGGTACTCGGGTGCAACATTCCAGACGCTTTACTAACACTCTCCCCACTTGGAGAGTCAGTCCCTTTAACTTCCTGTTTGGCCCAGTTTGCAATTTCTGTGGAAGATGAACAGGAATAGCGAGAACCAATGAAAGACTAGCTGGAGGTGTCTGGATGGGCAAATATAACTCTCATTTCCCACCAGGAAGAGGAATTAACCAAAGGCTCAGCGTGCCGTGCCAGAACCAGATTAGGGCCTGAAGCCATCCTGCGGTGTTGCGGCCAGGTCACAAGAAAGCGAGTTGAAGAAAGGAGCTCAGGGGCACTGTAATTCACAAACCTGCAGAGTTATAAATGACAGCTATCGTCCAAAAATAGACTGAAGTAAGGCTGCCAAGAGGACTTGAAAGCGGGGCAGAATTGCAGGAAACCGATTTCAGGAGGTAGACTGGAATTGCATTGAAAGCATAGGAAAAGAGGCAGAACGTCCACAATGATGCACTTGGCCAAAAAGGGCGTATGCGTTTTTTCCTGAATATATTCAGGAAAAAACGCATACGCCCTTTTTGGCCAACCAAGCAAGCTTGCAAAGGAAATCTGCACTACAATGAAGTCTCACTTCCCCCCGGTCAAAAGGGCCATCTGAAAAAAGTGTAAAATCCAGAAAGGCAGGACAGGCCATGGAGAACTGGGAGCCTTGTTATGCAGATGGGCGGGATGTAAATTGCCAACAACCACTTGGGAGAAGTGTATGGTGTTTCCTGAAACATCTAAAAAACAAAGCAACAGAACCTAGGGCACTTCCACTTATGGTCCTATAGCTTAGGGAAATTAAAATCAAAAAGACACAGCCACCCCAAAGTTTGGAACGGCTCTGTTTACAAGAAACTCGTTTACAGTACAAGTTCAACATCGCAGAAAGTGAAAAATGGATAAAGAAGTTGTGGTATTTACTTACAAAGCAATATCACTCAGCAATGAAATCTGTGTCATCAGGCCCTTAGCATCACAATGAGTGGATTCAGGTATGATGATTCTAACTGAAATAAGTCACACAGAAAAAGAAACATCATAAGATATCAGTAATACACGGAATGTAAACTTGGCTACACAGGAACTGAATTACAGAACAGAACAGGGTCTCAAATTTAGAAAACCAACTTATGCTTGCTTAAGGGGAAAGGTGAGTTGGGGTGCTGCATAAAACCAGAGATTGAAATGAGCACAGATAAAGTTCCTTAAGCCAAATATGGAATAGACAAGAGCTACTCCTTGCTCAACGAAATGGACTCAACACCGCATATTAAACGCCTAAGAATGTACCTGACTAGTAAGTATCTTAAAACCTATGGATTGCTATGTCTCCGAAAGAGAATCAAGCATGTGTACATGGGCATAAATGCAGCAGTGATAGGATTGGAGGGGTTCGTGAGCAAATGAAGACCCTTTGAAGTCATATTGCATGGTACCCATTCCACGGGTCTCAACTCTCCAGGTTTAAGGTATTGTTCCTTCAGCTAAAACATGCATGTGGAACCTAGATTATGATCAACCATGTGATAGGGAGACGTGTTCAAATATGTCTCAGTTTTCGTACCCTGGTACTCGGGTTCAACATTCCAGACGCTTTACTAACACTCTCCCCACTTGGAGAGTCAGTCCCTTTAACCTCCTGTTTGGCCCAGTTTGCAATTTCTGTGGAAGATGAAGAGGAATAGCGAGAACCAATGAGAGACTAGCTGGAGGTGTCTGGATGGGCAAATTTAACTCTCATTTCCCACCAGGAAGAGGAATTAACCAAAGGCTCAGCGTGCCGTGCCAGAACCAGATTAGGGCCTGTAGCCATCCTGCGGTGTTGCGGCCAGGTCACAAGAAAGCGAGTTGAAGAAAGGAGCTCAGGGGCACTGTAATTCACAAACCTGCAGAGTTATAAATGACAGCTATCGTCCAAAAATAGACTGAAGTAAGGCTGCCAAGAGGACTTGAAAGCGGGGCAGAATTGCAGGAAACCGATTTCAGGAGGTAGACTGGAATTGCATTGAAGGCATAGGAAAAGAGGCAGAACGTCCACAATGAGGCACTTGGCCAAAAAGGGCGTATGCGTTTTTTCCTGAATATATTCAGGAAAAAACGCATACGCTCTTTTTGGCCAACCAAGCAAACTTGCAAAGGAAATCTGCACTACAATGAAGTCTCACTTCCCCCCGGTCAAAAGGGCCATCTGAAAAAAGTGTAAAATCCAGAAAGGCAGGACAGGCCATGGAGAACTGGGAGCCTTGTTATGCTGATGGGCGGGATGTAAATTGCCAACACTCAGGAGAAGTGTATGGTGTTTCCTGAAACATCTAAAAAACCAAGCAACAGAGCCGAGGGCACTTGCGCTTATGGTCCTATAGCTTAGGGAAATTAAAATCAAAAAGACACAGCCACCCCAAAGTTTGGGACGCCTCCGTTTACAAGAACCTCGTTTACCGTACAAGTTCAATATCACAGAAAGTGAAAAATGGATAAAGAACTTGTGGTACTTACGTACAATGCAGTATCACTCAGCAATGAAATCTATGTCATCAGGCCCGTAGCAGCATAATGAGTGGATTCAGGTACGATGATTCTAACTGAAATAAGTCACACAGAAAAAGAAACATCATAAGATATCACTAATACACGGAATGTAAACTTGGCTACACAGGAACTGCATTCCAAAACAGAACAGGGTCTCAAATTTAGAAAACCAACTTATGCTTGCTTAAGGTGAAAGGTGAGTTGGGGTGCAGCATAAAACCAGAGATTGAAATGAGCACAGATAAAGTTCCTTAAGCCAAATATGGAATACACAAGAGCTACTCCTTGCTCAACGAAATGGACACAAAACCCCATATTAAACGCCTAACAATGTATCTGACTCGTAAGTATCTTAAAACCTATGGATTGCTATGTCCCCGAAAGAGAATCAAGCATGTGTACAGGGGCATAAACGCAGCAGTGATAGGATTGGAGAGGTTCGTGAGCAAATGAAGACCCTTTGAAGTCATATTGCATGGTACCCATTCCACGGGTTTCAACTACCCAGGTTTAAGGTATTCTTCCTTCATCTAAAACATGCATGTGGAACCTAGAGTATGATCAACCATGTGATCGGGAGACGTGTTCAAATATGTCTCAGTTTTCGTACCCTGGTACTCGGGTGCAATATTCCAGACGCTTTACTAACACTCTCCCCACTTGGAGAGTCAGTCCCTTTAACTTCCTGTTTGGCCCAGTTTGCAATTTCTGTGGAAGATGAACAGGAATAGCGAGAACCAATGAAAGACTAGCTGGAGGTGTCTGGATGGGCAAATATAACTCTCATTTCCCACCAGGAAGAGGAATGAACCAAAGGCTCAGCGTGCCGTGCCAGAACCAGATTAGGGCTTGAAGACATCCTGCGGTGTTGCGGCCAGGTCACAAGAAAGCGAGTGAAGAAAGGAGCTCAGGGGCACTGTAATTCACAAACCTGCAGAGTTATAAATGACAGCTATCGTCCAAAAATAGACTGAAGTAAGGCTGCCAAGAGGACTTGAAAGCGGGGCAGAATTGCAGGAAACCGATTTCAGGAGGTAGACTGGAATTGCATTGAAAGCATAGGAAAAGAGGCAGAACGTCCACAATGATGCACTTGGCCAAAAAGGGCGTATGCGTTTTTTCCTGAATATATTCAGGAAAAAACGCATACGCCCTTTTTGGCCAACCAAGCAAGCTTGCAAAGGAAATCTGCACTACAATGAAGTCTCACTTCCCCCCGGTCAAAAGGGCCATCTGAAAAAAGTGTAAAATCCAGAAAGGCAGGACAGGCCATGGAGAACTGGGAGCCTTGTTATGCTGATGGGCGGGATGTAAATTGCCAACAACCACTTGGGAGAAGTGTATGGTGTTTCCTGAAACATCTAAAAAACAAAGCAACAGAACCTAGGGCACTTCCACTTATGGTTCTATAGCTTAGGGAAATTAAAATCAAAAAGACACAGCCACCCCAAAGTTTGGAACGGCTCTGTTTACAAGAAACTCGTTTACAGTACAAGTTCAACATCGCAGAAAGTGAAAAATGGATAAAGAAGTTGTGGTATTTACTTACAAAGCAATATCACTCAGCAATGAAATCTGTGTCATCAGGCCCTTAGCATCACAATGAGTGGATTCAGGTATGATGATTCTAACTGAAATAAGTCACACAGAAAAAGAAACATCATAAGATATCAGTAATACACGGAATGTAAACTTGGCTACACAGGAACTGAATTACAGAACAGAACAGGGTCTCAAATTTAGAAAACCAACTTATGCTTGCTTAAGGGGAAAGGTGAGTTGGGGTGCTGCATAAAACCAGAGATTGAAATGAGCACAGATAAAGTTCCTTAAGCCAAATATGGAATAGACAAGAGCTACTCCTTGCTCAACGAAATGGACTCAACACCGCATATTAAACGCCTAAGAATGTACCTGACTAGTAAGTATCTTAAAACCTATGGATTGCTATGTCTCCGAAAGAGAATCAAGCATGTGTACATGGGCATAAATGCAGCAGTGATAGGATTGGAGGGGTTCGTGAGCAAATGAAGACCCTTTGAAGTCATATTGCATGGTACCCATTCCACGGGTCTCAACTCTCCAGGTTTAAGGTATTGTTCCTTCAGCTAAAACATGCATGTGGAACCTAGATTATGATCAACCATGTGATCGGGAGACGTGTTCAAATATGTCTCAGTTTTCGTACCCTGGTACTCGGGTTCAACATTCCAGACGCTTTACTAACACTCTCCCCACTTGGAGAGTCAGCGCCTTTAACCTCCTGTTTGGCCCAGTTTGCAATTTCTGTGGAAGATGAACAGGAATAGCGAGAACCAATGAGAGACTAGCTGGAGGTGTCTGGATGGGCAAATTTAACTCTCATTTCCCACCAGGAAGAGGAATTAACCAAAGGCTCAGCGTGCCGTGCCGGAACCAGATTAGGGCCTGTAGACATCCTGCGGTGTTGCGGCCAGGTCACAAGAAAGCGAGTTGAAGAAAGGAGCTCAGGGGCACTGTAATTCACAAACCTGCAGAGTTATAAATGATAGCTATCGTCCAAAAATAGACTGAAGTAAGGCTGCCAAGAGGACTTGAAAGCGGGGCAGAATTGCAGGAAACCGATTTCAGGAGGTAGACTGGAATTGCATTGAAGGCATAGGAAAAGAGGCAGAACGTCCACAATGATGCACTTGGCCAAAAAGGGCGTATGCGTTTTTTCCTGAATATATTCAGGAAAAAACGCATACGCCCTTTTTGGCCAACCAAGCAAACTTGCAAAGGAAATCTGCACTACAATGAAGTCTCACTTCTCCCCGGTCAAAAGGGCCATCTGAAAAAAGTGTAAACTCCAGAAAGGCAGGACAGGCCATGGAGAACTGGGAGCCTTGTTATGCTGATGGGCGGGATGTAAATTGCCAACAAACACTTGGGAGAAGTGTATGGTGTTTCCTGAAACATCTAAGAAACAAAGCATCAGAGCCTAGGGCACTTCCACTTATGGTCCTATAGCTTAGGGAAATTAAAATCAAAAAGACACAGCCACCCCAAAGTTTGGGACACCTCCGTTTACAAGAACCTCGTTTACCGTACAAGTTCAATATCACAGAAAGTGAAAAATGGATAAAGAACTTGTGGTACTTATGTACAATGCAGTATCACTCAGCAATGAAATCTATGTCATCAGGCCCGTAGCAGCATAATGAGTGGATTCGGGTATGATGATTCTAACTGAAATAAGTCACACAGAAAAAGAAACATCATAAGATATCACTAATACACGGAATGTAAACTTGGCTACACAGGAACTGCATTCCAAAACAGAACAGGGTCTCAAATTTAGAAAACCAACTTATGCTTGCTTAAGGGGAAAGGTGAGTTGGGGTGCTGCATAAAACCAGAGATTGAAATGAGCACAGATAAAGTTCCTTAAGCCAAATATGGAATAGACAAGAGCTACTCCTTGCTCAACGAAATGGACTCAACACCGCATATTAAACGCCTAAGAATGTACCTGACTAGTAAGTATCTTAAAACCTATGGATTGCTATCTCTCCGAAAGAGAATCAAGCATGTGTACAGGGGCATAAACGCAGCAGTGATAGGATTGGAGAGGTTCGGTGAGCAAATGAAGACCCTTTTAAGTCATATTGCATGGTACCCATTACACGGGTCTTAACTCTCCAGGTTTAAGGTATTCTTCCTTCAGCTAAAACATGCATGTGGAACCCAAGTATGATCAACCATGTGAACGGGAGACGTGTTCAAATATGTCTCAGTTTTCCTCCCCTGGTACTCGGGTGCAACATTCCAGACGCTTTACTAACACTCTCCCCACTTGGAGAGTCAGCGCCTTTAACCTCCTGTTTGGCCCAGTTTGCAATTTCTGCGGAAGATGAACAGGAATAGGGAGAACCAATGAGAGACTAGCTGGAGGTGTCTGGTCGGGCAAATTTAACTCTCATTTCCCACCAGGAAGAGGAAATAACCAAAGGCTCAGTGTGCCGTGCCGGAACCAGATTAGGGCCGGAAGCCATCCTGCGGTGTTGCGGCCAGCTCAAAAGAAAGCGAGTTGAAGAAAGGAGCTCAGGGGCACTGTAATTCACAAACCTGCAGAGTTATAAATGACAGCTATCGTCCAAAAATATACTGAAGTAAGGCTGCCAAGAGGACTTGAAAGCGGGGCAGAATTGCAGGAAACCGATTTCAGGAGGTAGACTGGAATTGCATTGAAAGCATAGGAAAAGAGGCAGAACGTCCACAATGATGCACTTGGCCAAAAAGGGCGTATGCGTTTTTTCCTGAATATATTCAGGAAAAAACGCATACGCCCTTTTTGGCCAACCAAGCAAGCTTGCAAAGGAAATCTGCACTACAATGAAGTCTCACTTCCCCCCGGTCAAAAGGGCCATCTGATAAAAGTGTAAAATCCAGAAAGGCAGGACAGGCCATGGAGAACTGGGAGCCTTGTTATGCTGATGGGCGGGATGTAAATTGCCAACAACCACTTGGGAGAAGTGTATGGTGTTTCCTGAAACAACTAAAAAACAAAGCAACAGAACCTAGGGCACTTCCACTTATGGTCCTATAGCTTAGGGAAATTAAAATCAAAAAGACACAGCCACCCCAAAGTTTGGAACGGCTCTGTTTACAAGAACCTCGTTTACAGTACAAGTTCAACATCGCAGAAAGTGAAAAATGGATAAAGAAGTTGTGGTATTTACTTACAAAGCAATATCACTCAGCAATGAAATCTGTGTCATCAGGCCCTTAGCAGCACAATGAGTGGATTCAGCTATGATGATTCTAACTGAAATAAGTCACACAGAAAAAGAAACATCATAAGATATCAGTAATACACGGAATGGAAACTTGGCTACACAGGAACTGAATTACAGAACAGAGCAGGGTCTCAAATTTAGAAAACTAACTTATGCTTGCTTAAGGGGAAAGGTGAGTTGGGGTGCTGCATAAAACCAGAGATTGAAATGAGCACAGATAAAGTTCCTTAAGCCAAATATGGAATAGACAAGAGCTACTCCTTGCTCAACGACATGGACTCAACACCGCATATTAAACGCCTAAGAATGTACCTGACTAGTAAGTATCTTAAAACCTATGGATTGCTATGTCTCCGAAAGAGAATCAAGCATGTGTACAGGGGCATAAATGCAGCAGTGATAGGATTGGAGAGGTTCGTGAGCAAATGAAGACCCTTTGAAGTCATATTGCATGGTACCCATTCCACGGGTTTCAACTACCCAGGTTTAAGGTATTCTTCCTTCAGCTAAAACATGCATGTGGAACCTAGAGTATGATCAACCATGTGATCGGGAGACGTGTTCAAATATGTCTCAGTTTTTGTACCCTGGTACTCGGGTGCAACTTTCCAGACGCTTTACTAACACTCTCCCGACTTGGAGAGTCAGTCCCTTTAACCTCCTGTTTGGCCCAGTTTGCAATTTCTGTGGAAGATGAACAGGAATAGCGAGAACCAATGAAAGACTAGCTGGAGGTGTCTGGACGGGCAAATTTAACTCTCATTTCCCACCAGGAAGAGGAATTAACCAAAGGCTCAGCGTGCCGTGCCAGAACCAGATTAGGGCCTGAAGACATCCTGCGGTGTTGCGGCCAGCTCAAAAGAAAGCGAGTTGAAGAAAGGAGCTCAGGGGCACTGTAATTCACAAACCTGCAGAGTTATAAATGACAGCTATCGTCCAAAAATACACTGAAGTAAGGCTGCCAAGAGGACTTGAAAGCGGGGCAGAATTGCAGGAAACCGATTTCAGGAGGTAGACTGGAATTGCATTGAAAGCATAGGAAAAGAGGCAGAACGTCCACAATGATGCACTTGGCCAAAAAGGGCGTATGCGTTTTTTCCTGAATATATTCAGGAAAAAACGCATACGCCCTTTTTGGCCAACCAAGCAAGCTTGCAAAGGAAATCTGCACTACAATGAAGTCTCACTTCCCCCCGGTCAAAAGGGCCATCTGAAAAAAGTGTAAAATCCAGAAAGGCAGGACAGGCCATGGAGAACTGGGAGCCTTGTTATGCTGATGGGCGGGATGTAAATTGCCAACAACCACTTGGGAGAAGTGTATGGTGTTTCCTGAAACATCTAAAAAACAAAGCAACAGAACCTAGGGTACTTCCACTTATGGTCCTATAGCTTAGGGAAATTAAAATCAAAAAGACACAGCCACCCCAAAGTTTGGAACGGCTCTGTTTACAAGAAACTCGTTTACAGTACAAGTTCAACATTGCAGAAAGTGAAAAATGGATAAAGAAGTTGTGGTATTTACTTACAAAGCAGTATCACTCAGCAATGAAATCTGTGTCATCAGGCCCTTAGCATCACAATGAGTGGATTCAGGTATGATGATTCTAACTGAAATAAGTCACACAGAAAAAGAAACATCATAAGATATCAGTAATACACGGAATGTAAACTTGGCTACACAGGAACTGAATTACAGAACAGAACAGGGTCTCAAATTTAGAAAACCAACTTATGCTTGCTTAAGGGGAAAGGTGAGTTGGGGTGCTGCATAAAACCAGAGATTGAAATGAGCACAGATAAAGTTCCTTAAGCCAAATATGGAATAGACAAGAGCTACTCCTTGCTCAACGAAATGGACTCAACACCGCATATTAAACGCCTAAGAATGTACCTGACTAGTAAGTATCTTAAAACCTATGGATTGCTATGTCTCCAAAAGAGAATCAAGCATGTGTACATGGGCATAAATGCAGCAGTGATAGGATTGGAGGGGTTCGTGAGCAAATGAAGACCCTTTGAAGTCATATTGCATGGTACCCATTCCACGGGTCTCAACTCTCCAGGTTTAAGGTATTGTTCCTTCAGCTAAAACATGCATGTGGAACCTAGATTATGATCAACCATGTGATCGGGAGACGTGTTCAAATATGTCTCAGTTTTCGTACCCTGGTACTCGGGTTCAACATTCCAGACGCTTTACTAACACTCTCCCCACTTGGAGAGTCAGCGCCTTTAACCTCCTGTTTGGCCCAGTTTGCAATTTCTGTGGAAGATGAACAGGAATAGCGAGAACCAATGAGAGACTAGCTGGAGGTGTCTGGATGGGCAAATTTAACTCTCATTTCCCACCAGGAAGAGGAATTAACCAAAGGCTCAGCGTGCCGTGCCGGAACCAGATTAGGGCCTGTAGACATCCTGCGGTGTTGCGGCCAGTTCACAAGAAAGCGAGTTGAAGAAAGGAGCTCAGGGACACTGTAATTCACAAACCTGCAGAGTTATAAATGACAGCTATCGTCCAAAAATAGACTGAAGTAAGGCTGCCAAGAGGACTTGAAAGCGGGGCAGAATTGCAGGAAACCGATTTCAGGAGGTAGACTGGAATTGCATTGAAGGCATAGGAAAAGAGGCAGAACGTCCACAATGATGCACTTGGCCAAAAAGGGCATATGCGTTTTTTCCTGAATATATTCAGGAAAAAACGCATACGCCCTTTTTGGCCAACCAAGCAAACTTGCAAAGGAAATCTGCACTACAATGAAGTCTCACTTCTCCCCGGTCAAAAGGGTCATCTGAAAAAAGTGTAAACTCCAGAAAAGCAGGACAGGCCATGGAGAACTGGGAGCCTTGTTATGCTGATGGGCGGGATGTAAATTGCCAACAGACACTCAGGAGAAGTGTATGGTGTTTCCTGAAACATCTAAAAAACAAAGCATCAGAGCCTAGGGCACTTCCACTTATGGTCCTATAGCTTAGGGAAATTAAAATCAAAAAGACACAGCCACCCCAAAGTTTGGGAGGCCTCTGTTTACAAGAACCTCGTTTACCGTACAAGTTCAATATCACAGAAAGTGAAAAATGGATAAAGAACTTGTGGTACTTACGTACAATGCAGTATCACTCAGCAATGAAATCTATGTCATCAGGCCCGTAGCAGCATAATGAGTGGATTCAGGTATGATGATTCTAACTGAAATAAGTCACACAGAAAAAGAAACATCATAAGATATCACTAATACACGGAATGTAAACTTGGCTACACAGGAACTGCATTCCAAAACAGAACAGGGTCTCAAATTTAGAAAACCAACTTATGCTTGCTTAAGGGGAAAGGTGAGTTGGGGTGCTGCATAAAACCAGAGATTGAAATGAGCACAGATAAAGTTCCTTAAGCCAAATATGGAATAGACAAGAGCTACTCCTTGCTCAACGAAATGATCTCAAAACCCCATATTAAACGCCTAAGAATGTACCTGACTAGTAAGTATCTTAAAACCTATGGATTGCTATGTCTCCGAAAGAGAATCAAGCATGTGTACAGGGGCATAAACGCAGCAGTGATAGGATTGGAGAGGTTCGGTGAGCAAATGAAGACCCTTTGAAGTCATATTGCATGGTACCCATTACACGGGTCTTAACTCTCCAGGTTTAAGGTATTCTTCCTTCAACTACAACATGCATGTGGAACCCAGAGTATGATCAACCATGTGAACGGGAGACGTGTTCAAATATGTCTCAGTTTTCCTCCCCTGGTACTCGGGTGCAACATTCCAGACGCTTTACTAACACTCTCCCCACTTGGAGAGTCAGTCCCTTTAACCTCCTGTTTGGCCCAGTTTGCAATTTCTGCGGAAGATGAACAGGAATAGCGAGAACCATGAGAGACTACCTGGAGGTGTCTGGACGGGCAAATTTAACTCTCATTTCCCACCAGGAAGAGGAATTAACCAAAGGCTCAGCGTGCCGTGCCGGAACCAGATTAGGGCCTGAAGCCATCTTGCGGTGTTGCGGCCAGGTCACAAGAAAGCGAGTTGAAGAAAGGAGCTCAGGGGCACTGTAATTCACAAACCTGCAGAGTTATAAATGACAGCTATCGTCCAAAAATAGACTGAAGTAAGGCTGCCAAGAGGACTTGAAAGCGGGGCAGAATTGCAGGAAACCGATTTCAGGAGGTAGACTGGAATTGCATTGAAAGCATAGGAAAAGAGGCAGAACGTCCACAATGATGCACTTGGCCAAAAAGGGCGTATGCGTTTTTTCCTGAATATATTCAGGAAAAAACGCATACGCCCTTTTTGGCCAACCAAGCAAGCTTGCAAAGGAAATCTGCACTACAATGAAGTCTCACTTCCCCCCGGTCAAAAGGGCCATCTGAAAAATGTGTAAACTCCAGAAAGGCAGGACAGGCCATGGAGAACTGGGAGCCTTGTTATGAGGATGGGCGGGATGTAATTTGCCAACAACCACTCGGGAGAAGTGTATGGTGTTTCCTGAAACATCTAGAAAACAAAGCAACAGAACCTAGGGCACTTCCACTTATGGTCCTATAGCTTAGGGAAATTAAAATGAAAAAGACACAGCCACCCCAAAGTTTGGAACGGCTCTGTTTACAAGAACCTCGTTTACAGTACAAGTTCAACATCGCAGAAAGTGAAAAATGGATAAAGAAGTTGTGGTATTTACTTACAAAGCAATATCACTCAGCAATGAAATCTGTGTCATCAGGCCCTTAGCATCACAATGAGTGGATTCAGGTATGATGATTCTAACTGAAATAAGTCACACAGAAAAAGAAACATCATAAGATATCACTAATACACGGAATGTAAACTTGGCTACACAGGAACTGCATTCCAAAACAGAACAGGGTCTCAAATTTAGAAAACCAACTTATGCTTGCTTAAGGGGAAAGGTGAGTTGGGGTGCTGCATAAAACCAGAGATTGAAATGAGCACAGATAAAGTTCCTTAAGCCAAATATGGAATAGACAAGAGCTACTCCTTGCTCAACGAAATGGACTCAAAACCCCATATTAAACGCCTAAGAATGTACCTGACTAGTAAGTATCTTAAAACCTATGGATTGCTATGTCTCCAAAAGAGAATCAAGCGTGTGTACAGGGGCATAAACGCAGCAGTGATAGGATTGGGGAGGTTCGGTGAGCAAATGAAGACCCTTTGAAGTCATATTGCATGGTACCCATTCCACGGGTCTCAACTCTCCAGGTTTAAGGTATTCTTCCTTCAGCTAAAACATGCATGTGGAACCCAGAGTATGATCAACCATGTGAACGGGAGACGTGTTCAAATATGTCTCAGTTTTCCTCCCCTGGTACTCGGGTGCAACATTCCAGACGCTTTACTAACACTCTCCCGACTTGGAGAGTCAGTCCCTTTAACCTCCTGTTTGGCCCAGTTTGCAATTTCTGCGGAAGATGAACAGGAATAGCGAGAACCAATGAGAGGCTAGCTGGAGGTGTCTGGACGGGCAAATTCAACTCTCATTTCCCACCAGGAAGAGGAATTAACCAAAGGCTCAGCATGCCGGGCCGAAACCAGATTAGGGCCTGAAGCCATCCTGCGGTGTTGCGGCCAGGTCACAAGAAAGCGAGTTGAAGAAAGGAGCTCAGGGGCACTGTAATTCACAAACCTGCAGAGTTATAAATGACAGCTATCGTCCAAAAATAGACTGAAGTAAGGCTGCCAAGAGGACTTGAAAGCGGGGCAGAATTGCAGGAAACCGATTTCAGGAGGTAGACTGGAATTGCATTGAAAGCATAGGAAAAGAGGCAGAACGTCCACAATGATGCACTTGGCCAAAAAGGGCGTATGCGTTTTTTCCTGAATATATTCAGGAAAAAACGCATACGCCCTTTTTGGCCAACCAAGCAAGCTTGCAAAGGAAAACTGCACTACAATGAAGTCTCACTTCCCCCCGGTCAAAAGGGCCATCTGAAAAAAGTGTAAAATCCAGAAAGGCAGGACAGGCCATGGAGAACTGGGAGCCTTGTTATGCTGATGGGCGGGATGTAAATTGCCAAGAACCACTTGGGAGAAGTGTATGGTGTTTCCTGAAACAACTAAAAAACAAAGCAACAGAACCTAGGGCACTTCCACTTATGGTCCTATAGCTTAGGGAAATTAAAATCAAAAAGACACAGCCACCCCAAAGTTTGGAACGGCTCTGTTTACAAGAACCTCGTTTACAGTACAAGTTCAACATCGCAGAAAGTGAAAAATGGATAAAGAAGTTGTGGTATTTACTTACAAAGCAATATCACTCAGCAATGAAATCTGTGTCATCAGGCCCTTAGCAGCACAATGAGTGGATTCAGGTATGATGATTCTAACTGAAATAAGTCACACAGAAAAAGAAACATCATAAGATATCACTAATACACGGAATGTAAACTTGGCTACACAGGAACTGCATTCCAAAACAGAACAGGGTCTCAAATTTAGAAAACCAACTTATGCTTGCTTAAGGGGAAAGGTGAGTTGGGGTGCTGCATAAAACCAGAGATTGAAATGAGCACAGATAAAGTTCCTTAAGCCAAATATGGAATAGACAAGAGCTACTCCTTGCTCAACGAAATGGACTCAAAACCCCATATTAAACGCCTAAGAATGTACCTGACAAGTAAGTATCTTAAAACCTATGGATTGCTATGTCTCCAAAAGAGAATCAAGCGTGTGTACAGGGGCATAAACGCAGCAGTGATAGGATTGGAGAGGTTCGGTGAGCAAATGAAGACCCTTTGAAGTCATATTGCATGGTACCCATTACACGGGTCTCAACTCTCCAGGTTTAAGGTATTCTTCCTTCAGCTAAAACATGCATGTGGAACCCAGAGTATGATCAACCATGTGAACGGGAGACGTGTTCAAATATGTCTCAGTTTTCCTCCCCTGGTACTCGGGTGCAACATTCCAGACGCTTTACTAACACTCTCCCGACTTGGAGAGTCAGTCCCTTTAACCTCCTGTTTGGCCCAGTTTGCAATTTCTGTGGAAGATGAACAGGAATAGCGAGAACCAATGAAAGAATAGCTGGAGGTGTCTGGACGGGCAAATTTAACTCTCATTTCCCACCAGGAAGAGGAATTAACCAAAGGCTCAGCGTGCCGTGCCAGAACCAGATTAGGGCCTGAAGACATCCTGCGGTGTTGCGGCCAGGCCACAAGAAAGCGAGTTGAAGAAAGGAGCTCAGGGGCACTGTAATTCACAAACCTGCAGAGTTATAAATGACAGCTATCGTCCAAAAATAGACTGAAGTAAGGCTGCCAAGAGGACTTGAAAGTGGGGCAGAATTGCAGGAAACCAATTTCAGGAGGTAGACTGGAATTGCATTGAAGGCATAGGAAAAGAGGCAGAACGTCCACAATGATGCACTTGGCCAAAAAGGGCGTATGCGTTTTTTCCTGAATATATTCAGGAAAAAACGCATACGCACTTTTTGGACAACCAAGCAAACTTGCAAAGGAAATCTGCACTACAATGAAGTCTCACTTCCCCCCGGTCAAAAGGGCCATCTGAAAAAAGTGTAAAATCCAGAAAGGCAGGACAGGCCATGGAGAACTGGGAGCCTTGTTATGCTGATGGGCGGGATGTAAATTGCCAACAGACACTCAGGAGAAGTGTATGGTGTTTCCTGAAACATCTAAAAAACAAAGCAACAGAGCCGAGGGCACTTGCGCTTATGGTCCTATAGCTTAGGGAAATTAAAATCAAAAAGACACAGCCACCCCAAAGTTTGGGACGCCTCCGTTTACAAGAACCTCGTTTACCGTACAAGTTCAATATCACAGAAAGTGAAAAATGGATAAAGAATTTGTGGTACTTACGTACAATGCAGTATCACTCAGCAATGAAATCTATGTCATCAGGCCCGTAGCAGCATAATGAGTGGATTCAGGTATGATGATTCTAACTGAAATAAGTCACACAGAAAAAGAAACATCATAAGATATCACTAATACACGGAATGTAAACTTGGCTACACAGGAACTGCATTCCAAAACAGAACAGGGTCTCAAATTTAGAAAACCAACTTATGCTTGCTTAAGGGGAAAGGTGAGTTGGGGTGCTGCATAAAACCAGAGATTGAAATGAGCACAGATAAAGTTCCTTAAGCCAAATATGGAATAGACAAGAGCTACTCCTTGCTCAACGAAATGGACTCAAAACCCCATATTAAACGCCTAAGAATGTACCTGACAAGTAAGTATCTTAAAACCTATGGATTGCTATGTCTCCAAAAGAGAATCAAGCGTGTGTACAGGGGCATAAACGCAGCAGTGATAGGATTGGAGAGGTTCGGTGAGCAAATGAAGACCCTTTGAAGTCATATTGCATGGTACCCATTACACGGGTCTCAACTCTCCAGGTTTAAGGTATTCTTCCTTCAGCTAAAACATGCATGTGGAACCCAGAGTATGATCAACCATGTGAACGGGAGACGTGTTCAAATATGTCTCAGTTTTCCTCCCCTGGTACTCGGGTGCAACATTCCAGACGCTTTACTAACACTCTCCCGACTTGGAGAGTCAGTCCCTTTAACCTCCTGTTTGGCCCAGTTTGCAATTTCTGTGGAAGATGAACAGGAATAGCGAGAACCAATGAAAGAATAGCTGGAGGTGTCTGGACGGGCAAATTTAACTCTCATTTCCCACCAGGAAGAGGAATTAACCAAAGGCTCAGCGTGCCGTGCCAGAACCAGATTAGGGCCTGAAGACATCCTGCGGTGTTGCGGCCAGGCCACAAGAAAGCGAGTTGAAGAAAGGAGCTCAGGGGCACTGTAATTCACAAACCTGCAGAGTTATAAATGACAGCTATCGTCCAAAAATAGACTGAAGTAAGGCTGCCAAGAGGACTTGAAAGTGGGGCAGAATTGCAGGAAACCAATTTCAGGAGGTAGACTGGAATTGCATTGAAGGCATAGGAAAAGAGGCAGAACGTCCACAATGATGCACTTGGCCAAAAAGGGCATATGCGTTTTTTCCTGAATATATTCAGGAAAAAACGCATACGCACTTTTTGGACAACCAAGCAAACTTGCAAAGGAAATCTGCACTACAATGAAGTCTCACTTCCCCCCGGTCAAAAGGGCCATCTGAAAAAAGTGTAAAATCCAGAAAGGCAGGACAGGCCATGGAGAACTGGGAGCCTTGTTATGCTGATGGGCGGGATGTAAATTGCCAACAGACACTCAGGAGAAGTGTATGGTGTTTCCTGAAACATCTAAAAAACAAAGCAACAGAGCCGAGGGCACTTGCGCTTATGGTCCTATAGCTTAGGGAAATTAAAATCAAAAAGACACAGCCACCCCAAAGTTTGGGACGCCTCCGTTTACAAGAACCTCGTTTACCGTACAAGTTCAATATCACAGAAAGTGAAAAATGGATAAAGAATTTGTGGTACTTACGTACAATGCAGTATCACTCAGCAATGAAATCTATGTCATCAGGCCCGTAGCAGCATAATGAGTGGATTCAGGTACGATGATTCTAACTGAAATAAGTCACACAGAAAAAGAAACATCATAAGATATCACTAATACACGGAATGTAAACTTGGCTACACAGGAACTGCATTCCAAAACAGAACAGGGTCTCAAATTTAGAAAACCAACTTATGCTTGCTTAAGGTGAAAGGTGAGTTGGGGTGCTGCATAAAACCAGAGATTGAAATGAGCACAGATAAAGTTCCTTAAGCCAAATATGGAATACACAGGAGCTACTCCTTGCTCAACGAAATGGACACAAAACCCCATATTAAACGCCTAAGAATGTACCTGACTCGTAAGTATCTAAAAACCTATGGATTGCTATGTCCCCGAAAGAGAATCAAGCATGTGTACAGGGGCATAAACGCAGCAGTGATAGGATTGGAGAGGTTCGTGAGCAAATGAAGACCCTTTGAAGTCATATTGCATGGTACCCATTACACGGGTTTCAACTACCCAGGTTTAAGGTATTCTTCCTTCATCTAAAACATGCATGTGGAACCTAGAGTATGATCAACCATGTGATCGGGAGACGTGTTCAAATATGTCTCAGTTTTCGTACCCTGGTACTCGGGTGCAACATTCCAGACGCTTTACTAACACTCTCCCCACTTGGAGAGTCAGTCCCTTTAACTCCCTGTTTGGCCCAGTTTGCAATTTCTGTGGAAGATGAACAGGTATAGCGAGAACCAATGAAAGACTAGCTGGAGGTGTCTGGATGGGCAAATATAACTCTCATTTCCCACCAGGAAGAGGAATTAACCAAAGGCTCAGCGTGCCGTGCCAGAACCAGATTAGGGCCTGAAGACATCCTGCGGTGTTGCGGCCAGGTCACAAGAAAGCGAGTTGAAGAAAGGAGCTCAGGGGCACTGTAATTCACAAACCTGCAGAGTTATAAATGACAGCTATCGTCCAAAAATAGACTGAAGTAAGGCTGCCAAGAGGACTTGAAAGCGGGGCAGAATTGCAGGAAACCGATTTCAGGAGGTAGACTGGAATTGCATTGAAAGCATAGGAAAAGAGGCAGAACGTCCACAATGATGCACTTGGCCAAAAAGGGCGTATGCGTTTTTTCCTGAATATATTCAGGAAAAAACGCATACGCCCTTTTTGGCCAACCAAGCAAGCTTGCAAAGGAAATCTGCACTACAATGAAGTCTCACTTCCCCCCGGTCAAAAGGGCCATCTGAAAAAAGTGTAAAATCCAGAAAGGCAGGACAGGCCATGGAGAACTGGGAGCCTTGTTATGCTGATGGGCGGGATGTAAATTGTCAACAACCACTTGGGAGAAGTGTATGGTGTTTCCTGAAACATCTAAAAAACAAAGCAACAGAACCTAGGGCACTTCCACTTATGGTCCTATAGCTTAGGGAAATTAAAATCAAAAAGACACAGCCACCCCAAAGTTTGGAACGGCTCTGTTTACAAGAAACTCGTTTACAGTACAAGTTCAACATCGCAGAAAGTGAAAAATGGATAAAGAAGTTGTGGTATTTACTTACAAAGCAATATCACTCAGCAATGAAATCTGTGTCATCAGGCCCTTAGCATCACAATGAGTGGATTCAGGTATGATGATTCTAACTGAAATAAGTCACACAGAAAAAGAAACATCATAAGATATCAGTAATACACGGAATGTAAACTTGGCTACACAGGAACTGAATTACAGAACAGAACAGGGTCTCAAATTTAGAAAACCAACTTATGCTTGCTTAAGGGGAAAGATGAGTTGGGGTGCAGCATAAAACCAGAGATTGAAATGAGCACAGATAAAGTTCCTTAAGCCAAATATGGAATAGACAAGAGCTACTCCTTGCTCAACGAAATGGACTCAACACCGCATATTAAACGCCTAAGAATGTACCTGACTAGTAAGTATCTTAAAACCTATGGATTGCTATGTCTCTGAAAGAGAATCAAGCATGTGTACATGGGCATAAATGCAGCAGTGATAGGATTGGAGAGGTTCGGTGAGCAAATGAAGACCCTTTGAAGTCATATTGCATGGTACCCATTACACGGGTCTCAACTCTCCAGGTTTAAGGTATTCTTCCTTCAGCTAAAACATGCATGTGGAACCCAGAGTATGATCAACCATGTGAACGGGAGACGTGTTCAAATATGTCTCAGTTTTCCTCCCCTGGTACTCGGGTGCAACATTCCAGACGCTTTACTAACACTCTCCCGACTTGGAGAGTCAGTCCCTTTAACCTCCTGTTTGGCCCAGTTTGCAATTTCTGTGGAAGATGAACAGGAATAGCGAGAACCAATGAGAGGCTAGCTGGAGGTGTCTGGACGGGCAAATTCAACTCTCATTTCCCACCAGGAAGAGGAATTAACCAAAGGCTCAGCATGCCGGGCCGGAACCAGATTAGGGCCTGAAGCCATCCTGCGGTGTTGCGGCCGGGTCACAAGAAAGCGAGTTGAAGAAAGGAGCTCAGGGGCACTGTAATTCACAAACCTGCAGAGTTATAAATGACAGCTATCGTCCAAAAATAGACTGAAGTAAGGCTGCCAAGAGGACTTGAAAGCGGGGCAGAATTGCAGGAAACCGATTTCAGGAGGTAGACTGGAATTGCATTGAAAGCATAGGAAAAGAGGCAGAACGTCCACAATGATGCACTTGGCCAAAAAGGGCGTATGCGTTTTTTCCTGAATATATTCAGGAAAAAACGCATACGCACTTTTTGGCCAACCAAGCAAGCTTGCAAAGGAAATCTGCACTACAATGAAGTCTCACTTCCCCCCGGTCAAAAGGGCCATCTGAAAAAAGTGTAAAATCCAGAAACGCAGGACAGGCCATGGAGAACTGGGAGACTTGTTATGCTGATGGGCGGGATGTAAATTGCCAACAGACACTCGGGAGAAGTGTATGGTGTTTCCTGAAACATCTAAAAAACAAAGCAACAGAACCTAGGGCACTTCCACTTATGGTCCTATAGCTTAGGGAAATTAAAATCAAAAAGACACAGCCACCCCAAAGTTTGGAATGGCTCTGTTTACAAGAACCTCGTTTACAGTACAAGTTCAACATCGCAGAAAGTGAAAAATGGATAAAGAAGTTGTGGTATTTACTTACAAAGCAATATCACTCAGCAATGAAATCTGTGTCATCAGGCCCTTAGCAGCACAATGAGTGGATTCAGGTATGATGATTCTAACTGAAATAAGTCACACAGAAAAAGAAACATCATAAGATATCAGTAATACACGGAATGTAAACTTGGCTACACAGGAACTGCATTCCAAAACAGAACAGGGTCTCAAATTTAGAAAACCAACTTATGCTTGCTTAAGGGGAAAGGTGAGTTGGCGTGCTGCATAAAACCAGAGATTGAAATGAGCACAGATAAAGTTCCTTAAGCCAAATATGGAATAGACAAGAGCTACTCCTTGCTCAACGAAATGGACTCAAAACCCCATATTAAACGCATAAGAATGTACCTGACTAGTAAGTATCTTAAAACCTATGGATTGCTATGTCTCCAAAAGAGAATCAAGCGTGTGTACAGGGGCATAAAAGCAGCAGTGATAGGATTGGAGAGGTTCGGTGAGCAAATGAAGACCCTTTGAAGTCATATTGCATAGTACCCATTCCACGGGTCTCAACTCTCCAGGTTTAAGGTATTGTTCCTTCAGCTAAAACATGCATGTGGAACCTAGATTATGATCAACCATGTGATCGGGAGACGTGTTCAAATATGTCTCAGTTTTCGTACCCTGGCACTCGGGTTCAACATTCCAGACGCTTTACTAACACTCTCCCCACTTGGAGAGTCAGTCCCTTTAACCTCCTGTTTGGCCCAGTTTGCAATTTCTGTGGAAGATGAACAGGAATAGCGAGAACCAATGAGAGACTAGCTGGAGGTGTCTGGATGGGCAAATTTAACTCTCATTTCCCACCAGGAAGAGGAATTAACCAAAGGCTCAGCGTGCCGTGCCGGAACCAGATTAGGGCCTGTAGACATCCTGCGGTGTTGCGGCCAGGTCACAAGAAAGCGAGTTGAAGAAAGGAGCTCAGGGGCACTGTAATTCACAAACCTGCAGAGTTATAAATGACAGCTATCGTCCAAAAATAGACTGAAGTAAGGCTGCCAAGAGCACTTGAAAGCGGGGCAGAATTGCAGGAAACCGATTTCAGGAGGTAGACTGGAATTGCATTGAAGGCATAGGAAAAGAGGCAGAAGGTCCACAATGATGCACTTGGCCAAAAAGGGCGTATGCGTTTTTTCCTGAATATATTCAGGAAAAAACGCATACGCCCTTTTTGGCCAACCAAGCAAACTTGCAAAGGAAATCTGCACTACAATAAAGTCTCACTTCTCCCCGGTCAAAAGGGCCATCTGAAAAAAGTGTAAACTCCAGAAAGGCAGGACAGGCCATGGAGAACTGGGAGCCTTGTTATGCTGATGGGAGGGATGTAAATTGCCAACAGACACTCAGGAGAAGTGTATGGTGTTTCCTGAAACATCTAAAAAACAAAGCATCAGAGCCTAGGGCACTTCCACTTATGGTCCTATAGCTTAGGGAAATTAAAATCAAAAAGACACAGCCACCCCAAAGTTTGGAACGGCTCTGTTTACAAGAACCTCGTTTACAGTACAAGTTCAACATCGCAGAAAGTGAAAAATGGATAAAGAAGTTGTGGTATTTACTTACAAAGCAATATCACTCAGCAATGAAATCTGTGTCATCAGGCCCTTAGCAGCACAATGAGTGGATTCAGGTATGATGATTCTAACTGAAATAAGTCACACAGAAAAAGAAACATCATAAGATATCACTAATACACGGAATGTAAACTTGGCTACACAGGAACTGCATTCCAAAACAGAACAGGGTCTCAAATTTAGAAAACCAACTTATGCTTGCTTAAGGGGAAAGGTGAGTTGGGGTGCTGCATAAAACCAGAGATTGAAATGAGCACAGATAAAGTTCCTTAAGCCAAATATGGAATAAACAAGAGCTACTCCTTGCTCAACGAAATGGACTCAAAACCCCATATTAAACGCCTAAGAATGTACCTGACTAGTAAGTATCTTAAAACCTATGGATTGCTATGTCTCCAAAAGAGAATCAAGCGTGTGTACAGGGGCATAAACACAGCAGTGATAGGATTGGAGAGGTTCGGTGAGCAAATGAAGACCCTTTGAAGTCATATTGCATGGTACCCATTACACGGGTCTCAACTCTCCAGGTTTAAGGTATTCTTCCTTCAGCTAAAACATGCATGTGGAACCCAGAGTATGATCAACCATGTGAACGGGAGACGTGTTCAAATATGTCTCAGTTTTCCTCCCCTGGTACTCGGGTGCAACATTCCAGACGCTTTACTAACACTCTCCCCACTTGGAGAGTCAGTCCCTTTAACCTCCTGTTTGGCCCAGTTTGCAATTTCTGTGGAAGATGAACAGGAATAGCGAGAACCAATGAGAGGCTAGCTGGAGGTGTCTGGACGGGCAAATTCAACTTTCATTTCCCACCAGGAAGAGGAATTAACCAAAGGCTCAGCATGCCGGGCCGGAACCAGATTAGGGCCTGAAGCCATCCTGCGGTGTTGCGGCCAGGTCACAAGAAAGCGAGTTGAAGAAAGGAGCTCAGGGGCACTGTAATTCACAAACCTGCAGAGTTATAAATGACAGCTATCGTCCAAAAATAGACTGAAGTAAGGCTGCCAAGAGGACTTGAAAGCGGGGCAGAATTGCAGGAAACCGATTTCAGGAGGTAGACTGGAATTGCATTGAAAGCATAGGAAAAGAGGCAGAACGTCCACAATGATGCACTTGGCCAAAAAGGGCGTATGCGTTTTTTCCTGAATATATTCAGGAAAAAACGCATACGCCCTTTTTGGCCAACCAAGCAAGCTTGCAAAGGAAATCTGCACTACAATGAAGTCTCACTTCCCCCCGGTCAAAAGGGCCATCTGAAAAAAGTGTAAAATCCAGAAAGGCAGGACAGGCCATGGAGAACTGGGAGCCTTGTTATGCTGATGGGCGGGATGTAAATTGCCAAGAACCACTTGGGAGAAGTGTATGGTGTTTCCTGAAACAACTAAAAAACAAAGCAACAGAACCTAGGGCACTTCCACTTATGGTCCTATAGCTTAGGGAAATTAAAATGAAAAAGACACAGCCACCCCAAAGTTTGGAACGGCTCTGTTTACAAGAACCTCGTTTACAGTACAAGTTCAACATCGCAGAAAGTGAAAAATGGATAAAGAAGTTGTGGTATTTACTTACAAAGCAATATCACTCAGCAATGAAATCTGTGTCATCAGGCCCTTAGCAGCACAATGAGTGGATTCAGGTATGATGATTCTAACTGAAATAAGTCACACAGAAAAAGAAACATCATAAGATATCACTAATACACGGAATGTAAACTTGGCTACACAGGAACTGCATTCCAAAACAGAACAGGGTCTCAAATTTAGAAAACCAACTTATGCTTGCTTAAGGGGAAAGGTGAGTTGGGGTGCTGCATAAAACCAGAGATTGAAATGAGCACAGATAAAGTTCCTTAAGCCAAATATGGAATAGACAAGAGCTACTCCTTGCTCAACGAAATGGACTCAACACCGCATATTAAACGCCTAAGAATGTACCTGACTAGTAAGTATCTTAAAACCTATGGATTGCTATGTCTCCGAAAGAGAATCAAGCATGTGTACAGGGGCATAAACGCAGCAGTGATAGGATTGGAGAGGTTCGGTGAGCAAATGAAGACCCTTTGAAGTCATATTGCATGGTACCCATTCCACGGGTTTCAACTACCCAGGTTTTAGGTATTCTTCCTTCAGCTAAAACATGCATGTGGAACCCAGAGTATGATCAACCATGTGATCGGGAGACGTGTTCAAATATGTCTCAGTTTTCCTCCCCTGGTACTCGGGTGCAACATTCCAGACGCTTTACTAACACTCTCCCCACTTGGAGAGTCAGCGCCTTTAACCTCCTGTTTGGCCCAGTTTGCAATTTCTGCGGAAGATGAACAGGAATAGCGAGAACCAATGAGAGGCTAGCTGGAGGTGTCTGGACGGGCAAATTTAACTCTCATTTCCCACCAGGAAGAGGAAATAACCAAAGGCTCAGCGTGCCGTACCGGAACCAGATTAGGGCCTGAAGTCATCCTGCGGTGTTGCGGCCAGCTCAAAAGAAACCGAGTTGAAGAAAGGAGCGCAGGGCACTGTAATTCACAAACCTGCAGAGTTATAAATGACAGCTATCGTCCAAAAATAGACTGAAGTAAGGCTGCCCAGAGGACTTGAAAGCGGGGCAGAATTGCAAGAAACCGATTTCAGGAGGTAGACTGGAATTGCATTGAAAGCATAGGAATAGAGGCAGAACGTCCACAATGATGCACTTGGCCAAAAAGGGCGTATGCGTTTTTTCCTGAATATATTCAGGAAAAAACGCATACGCCCTTTTTGGCCAACCAAGCAAGCTTGCAAAGGAAATCTGCACTACAATGAAGTCTCACTTCCCCCCGGTCAAAAGGGCCATCTGAAAAAAGTGTAAAATCCAGAAAGGCAGGACAGGCCATGGAGAACTGGGAGCCTTGTTATGCTGATGGGCGGGATGTAAATTGCCAACAACCACTCGGGAGAAGTGTATGGTGTTTCCTGAAACATCTAAAAAACAAAGCAACAGAGCCTAGGGCACTTCCACTTATGGTCCTATAGCTTAGGGAAATTAAAATCAAAAAGACACAGCCACCCCAAAGTTTGGAACAGCTCTGTTTACAAGAACCTCGTTTACAGTACAAGTTCAACATCGCAGAAAGTGAAAAATGGATAAAGAAGTTGTGGTATTTACTTACAAAGCAATATCACTCAGCAATGAAATCTGTGTCATCAGGCCCTTAGCAGCACAATGAGTGGATTCAGGTATGATGATTCTAACTGAAATAAGTCACACAGAAAAAGAAACATCATAAGATATCAGTAATACACGGAATGTAAACTTGGCTACACAGGAACTGAATTACAGAACAGAACAGGGTCTCAAATTTAGAAAACCAACTTATACTTGCTTAAGGGTAAAGGTGAGTTGGGGTGCTGCATAAAACAAGAGATTGAAATGAGCACAGATAAAGTTCCTTAAGTCAAATATGGAATAGACAAGAGCTACTCCTTGCTCAACGAAATGGACTCAACACCGCATATTAAACGCCTAAGAATGTACCTGACTAGTAAGTATCGTAAAACCTATGGATTGCTATGTCTCCAAAAGAGAATCAAGCATGTGTACAGGGGCATAAACGCAGCAGTGCTAGGATTGGAGAGGTTCGGTGAGCAAATGAAGACCCTTTGAAGTCATATTGCATGGTACCCATTCCACGGGTTTCAACTACCCAGGTTTAAGGTATTCTTCCTTCAGCTAAAACATGCATGTGGAACCTAGAGTATGATCAACCATGTGATCGGGAGACGTGTTCAAATATATCTCAGTTTTCCTCCCCTGGTACTCGGGTGCAACATTCCAGACGCTTTACTAACACTCTCCCCACTTGGAGAGTCAGTCCCTTTAACCTCCTGTTTGGCCCAGTTTGCAATTTCTGCGGAAGATGAACAGGAATAGCGAGAACCAATGAGAGGCTAGCTGGAGGTGTCTGGACGGGCAAATTTAACTCTCATTTCCCACCAGGAAGAGGAATTAACCAAAGGCTCAGCATGCCGGGCCGGAACCAGATTAGGGCCTGAAGCCATCCTGCGGTGTTGCGGCCAGGTCACAAGAAAGCGAGTTGAAGAAAGGAGCTCAGGGGCACTGTAATTCACAAACCTGCAGAGTTATAAATGACAGCTATCGTCCAAAAATAGACTGAAGTAAGGCTGCCAAGAGGACTTGAAAGCGGGGCAGAATTGCAGGAAACCGATTTCAGGAGGTAGACTGGAATTGCATTGAAAGCATAGGAAAAGAGGCAGAACGTCCACAATGATGCACTTGGCCAAAAAGGGCGTATGCGTTTTTTCCTAAATATAATCAGGAAAAAACGCATACGCCCTTTTTGGCCAACCAAGCAAGCTTGCAAAGGAAATCTGCACTACAATGAAGTCTCACTTCCCCCCGGTCAAAAGGGCCATCTGAAAATAGTGTAAAATCCAGAAAGGCAGGACAGGCCATGGAGAACTGGGAGCCTTGTTATGCTGATGGGCGTGATGTAAATTGCCAACAGACACTCGGGAGAAGTGTATGGTGTTTCCTGAAACATCTAAAAAACAAAGCAACAGAGCCTAGGGCACTGCCACTTATGGTCCTATAGCTTAGGGAAATTAAAATCAAAAAGACACAGCCACCCCAAAGTTTGGGACGCCTCTGTTTACAACAACCTCGTTTACAGTACAAGTTCAACATCGCAGAAAGTGAAAAATGGATAAAGAAGTTGTGGTATTTACTTACAAAGCAATATCACTCAGCAATGAAATCTATGTCATCAGGCCCTTAGCATCACAATGAGTGGATTCAGGTATGATAATTCTAACTGAAATAAGTCACACAGAAAAAGAAACATCATAAGATATCAGTAATACATGGAATGTAAACTTGGCTACACAGGAACTGAATTACAGAACAGAACAGGGTCTCAAATTTAGAAAACCAACTTATGCTTGCTTAAGGGTAAAGGTGAGTTGGGGTGCTGCATAAAACCAGAGATTGAAATGAGCACAGATAAAGTTCCTTAAGTCAAATATGGAATAGACAAGAGCTACTCCTTGCTCAACGAAATGGACTCAACACCGCATATTAAATGCCTAAGAATGTACCTGACTAGTAAGTATCGTAAAACCTATGGATTGCTATGTCTCCGAAAGAGAATCAAGCATGTGTACAGGGGCATAAACGCAGCAGTGATAGGATTGGAGAGGTTCGGTGAGCAAATGAAGACCCTTTGAAGTCATATTGCATGGTACCCATTTCACGGGTCTCAACTCTCCAGGTTTAAGGTATTCTTCCTTCAGCTAAAACATGCATGTGGAACCCAAGTATGATCAACCATGTGAACGGGAGACGTGTTCAAATATGTCTCAGTTTTCCTCCCCTGGTACTCGGGTGCAACATTCCAGACGCTTTACTAACACTCTCCCCACTTGGAGAGTCAGCGCCTTTAACCTCCTGTTTGGCCCAGTTTGCAATTTCTGCGGAAGATGAACAGGAATAGCGAGAACCAATGAGAGGCTAGCTGGAGGTGTCTGGACGGGCAAATTTAACTCTCATTTCCCACCAGGAAGAGGAAATAACCAAAGGCTCAGCGTGCCGTACCGGAACCAGATTAGGGCCTGAAGCCATCCTGCGGTGTTGCGGCCAGCTCACAAGAAAGCGAGTTGAAGAAAGGAGCTCAGGGGCACTGTAATTCACAAACCTGCAGAGTTATAAATGACAGCTATTGTCCAAAAATAGACTGAAGTAAGGCTGCCAAGAGGACTTGAAAACGGGGCAGAATTGCAGGAAACCGATTTCAGGAGGTAGACTGGAATTGCATTGAAAGCATAGGAAAAGAGGCAGAACGTCCACAATGATGCACTTGGCCAAAAAGGGCGTATGCGTTGTTTCCTGAATATATTCAGGAAAAAACGCATACGCCCTTTTTGGCCAACCAAGCAAGCTTGCAAAGGAAATCTGCACTACAATGAAGTCTCACTTCCCCCCGGTCAAAAGGGCCATCTGAAAAAAGTGTAAAATCCAGAAAGGCAGGACAGGCCATGGAGAACTGGGAGCCTTGTTATGCTGATGGGCGGGATGTAAATTGCCAACAGACACTCGGGAGAAGTGTATGGTGTTTCCTGAAACATCTAAAAAACAAAGCAACAGAGCCTAGGGCACTTCCACTTATGGTCCTATAGCTTAGGGAAATTAAAATCAAAAAGACACAGCCACCCCAAAGTTTGGAACAGCTCTGTTTACAAGAACCTCGTTTACAGTACAAGTTCAACATCGCAGAAAGTGAAAAATGGATAAAGAAGTTGTGGTATTTACTTACAAAGCAATATCACTCAGCAATGAAATCTGTGTCATCAGGTCCTTAGCAGCACAATGAGTGGATTCAGGTATGATGATTCTAACTGAAATAAGTCACACAGAAAAAGAAACATCATAAGATATCAGTAATACGCGGAATGTAAACTTGGCTACACAGGAACTGAATTACAGAACAGAAGAGGGTCTCAAATTTAGAAAACCAACTTATGCTTGCTTAAGGGTAAAGGTGAGTTGGGGTGCTGCATAAAACCAGAGATGGAAATGAGCACAGATAAAGTTCCTTAAGCCAAATATGGAATAGACAAGAGCTACTCCTTGCTCAACGAAATGGACTCAACACCCCATATTAAACGCCTAAGAATGTACCTGATTAGTAAGTATCTTAAAACTTATGGATTGCTATGTCTCCGAAAGAGAATCAAGCATGTGTACAGGGGCATAAACGCAGCAGTGATAGGATTGGAGAGGTTCGGTGAGCAAATGAAGACCCTTTGAAGTCATATTGCATGGTACCCATTCCACAGGTTTCAACTACCCAGGTTTAAGGTATTCTTCCTTCAGCTAAAACATGCATGTGGAACCTAGAGTATGATCAACCATGTGATCGGGAGACGTGTTCAAATATGTCTCAGTTTTCCTCCCCTGGTACTCGGGTGCAACATTCCAGACGCTTTACTAACACTCTCCCCACTTGGAGAGTCACTCCCTTTAACCTCCTGTTTGGCCCAGTTTGCAATTTCTGCGGAAGATGAACAGGAATAGCGAGAACCAATGAGAGGCTAGCTGGAGGTGTCTGGACGGGCAAATTTAACTCTCATTTCCCACCAGGAAGAGGAATTAACCAAAGGCTCAGCATGCCGGGCCGGAACCAGATTAGGGCCTGAAGCCATCCTGTGGTGTTGCGGCCAGGTCACAAGAAAGCGAGTTGAAGAAAGGAGCTCAGGGGCACTGTAATTCACAAACCTGCAGAGTTATAAATGACAGCTATCGTCCAAAAATAGACTGAAGTAAGGCTGCCCAGAGGACTTGAAAGCGGGGCAGAATTGCAGGAAACCGATTTCAGGAGGTAGACTGGAATTGCATTGAAAGCATAGGAAAAGAGGCAGAACGTCCACAATGATGCACTTGGCCAAAAAGGGCGTATGCGTTTTTTCCTGAATATAATCAGGAAAAAACGCATACGCCCTTTTTGGCCAACCAAGCAAGCTTGCAAAGGAAATCTGCACTACAATGAAGTCTCACTTCCCCCCGGTCAAAAGGGCCATCTGAAAAAAGTGTAAAATCCAGAAAGGCAGGACAGGCCATGGAGAACTGGGAGACTTGTTATGCTGATGGGCGGGATGTAAATTGCCAACAGACACTCGGGAGAAGTGTATGGTGTTTCCTGAAACATCTAAAAAACAAAGCAACAGAACCTAGGGCACTTCCACTTATGGTCCTATAGCTTAGGGAAATTAAAATCAAAAAGACACAGCCACCCCAAAGTTTGGAATGGCTCTGTTTACAAGAACCTCGTTTACAGTACAAGTTCAACATCGCAGAAAGTGAAAAATGGATAAAGAAGTTGTGGTATTTACTTACAAAGCAATATCACTCAGCAATGAAATCTGTGTCATCAGGCCCTTAGCAGCACAATGAGTGGATTCAGGTATGATGATTCTAACTGAAATAAGTCACACAGAAAAAGAAACATCATAAGATATCAGTAATACACGGAATGTAAACTTGGCTACACAGGAACTGAATTACAGAACAGAACAGGGTCTCAAATTTAGAAAACCAACTTATGCTTGCTTAAGGGTAAAGGTGAGTTGGGGTGCTGCATAAAACCAGAGATTGAAATGAGCACAGATAAAGTTCCTTAAGCCAAATATGGAATAGACAAGAGCTACTCCTTGCTCAACGAAATGGACTCAACACCGCATATTAAACGCCTAAGAATGTACCTGACTAGTAAGTATCTTAAAACCTATAGATTGCTATGTCTCCGAAAGAGAATCAAGCATGTGTACAGGGGCATAAACGCAGCAGTGATAGGATTGGAGAGGTTCGGTGAGCAAATGAAGACCCTTTGAAGTCATATTGCATGGTACCCATTCCACAGGTTTCAACTACCCAGGTTTTAGGTATTCTTCCTTCAGCTAAAACATGCATGTGGAACCCAGAGTATGATCAACCATGTGATCGGGAGACGTGTTCAAATATGTCTCAGTTTTCCTCCCCTGGTACTCGGGTGCAACATTCCAGACGCTTTACTAACACTCTCCCCACTTGGAGAGTCAGCGCCTTTAACCTCCTGTTTGGCCCAGTTTGCAATTTCTGCGGAAGATGAACAGGAATAGCGAGAACCAATGAGAGGCTAGCTGGAGGTGTCTGGACGGGCAAATTTAACTCTCATTTCCCACCAGGAGGAGGAAATAACCAAAGGCTCAGCGTGCCGTGCCAGAACCAGATTAGGGCATGAAGCCATCCTGCGGTGTTGCGGCCAGGTCACAAGAAAGCGAGTTGAAGAAAGGAGCTCAGGGGCACTGTAATTCACAAACCTGCAGAGTTATAAATGACAGCTATCGTCCAAAAATAGACTGAAGTAAGGCTGCCAAGAGGACTTGAAAGCGGGGCAGAATTGCAGGAAACCGATTTCAGGAGATAGACTGGAATTGCATTGAAAGCATAGGAAAAGAGGCAGAACGTCCACAATGATGCACTTGGCCAAAAAGGGCGTATGCGTTTTTTCCTGAATATATTCAGGAAAAAACGCATACGCACTTTTTGGCCAACCAAGCAAGCTTGCACAGGAAATCTGCACTACAATGAAGTATCACTTCCCCCCGGTCAAAAGGGCCATCTGAAAAAAGTGTAAAATCCAGAAAGGCAGGACAGGCCATGGAGAACTGGGAGCCTTGTTATGCTGATGGGCGGGATGTAAATTGCCAACAACCACTCGGGAGAAGTGTATGGTGTTTCCTGAAACATCTAAAAAACAAAGCAACAGAACCTAGGGCACTTCCACTTATGGTCCTATAGCTTAGGGAAATTAAAATCAAAAAGACACAGCCACCCCAAACTTTGGAACGGCTCTGTTTACAAGAACCTCGTTTACAGTACAAGTTCAACATCGCAGAAAGTGAAAAATGGATAAAGAAGTTGTGGTATTTACTTACAAAGCAATATCACTCAGCAATGAAATCTGTGTCATCAGGCCCTTAGCAGCACAATGAGTGGATTCAGGTATGATGATTCTAACTGAAATAAGTCACACAGAAAAAGAAACATCATAAGATATCAGTAATACACGGAATGTAAACTTGGCTACACAGGAACTGAATTACAGAACAGAACAGGGTCTCAAATTTAGAAAACCAACTTATTCTTGCTTAAGGGTAAAGGTGAGTTGGGGTGCTGCATAAAACCAGAGATTGAAATGAGCACAGATAAAGTTCCTTAAGCCAAATATGGAATAGACAAGAGCTACTCCTTGCTCAACGAAATGGACTCAACACCCCATATTAAACGCCTAAGAATGTACCTGACTAGTAAGTATCTTTAAACCTATGGATTGCTATGTCTCCGAAAGAGAATCAAGCATGTGTACAGGGGCATAAACGCAGCAGTGCTAGGATTGGAGAGGTTCGGTGAGCAAATGAAGACCCTTTGAAGTCATATTGCATGGTACCCATTCCACAGGTTTCACCTACCCAGGTTTAAGGTATTCTTCCTTCAGCTAAAACATGCATGTGGAACCTAGAGTATGATCAACCATGTGATCGGGAGACGTGTTCAAATATGTCTCAGTTTTCCTCCCCTGGTACTCGGGTGCAACATTCCAGATGCTTTACTAACACTCTCCCCACTTGGAGAGTCAGTCCCTTTAACCTCCTGTTTGGCCCAGTTTGCAATTTCTGCGGAAGATGAACAGGAATAGCGAGAACCAATGAGAGGCTAGCTGGAGGTGTCTGGACGGGCAAATTTAACTCTCATTTCCCACCAGGAAGAGGAATTAACCAAAGGCTCAGCATGCCGGGCCGGAACCAGATTAGGGCCTGAAGCCATCCTGCGGTGTTGCGGCCAGGTCACAAGAAAGCGAGTTGAAGAAAGGAGCTCAGGGGCACTGTAATTCACAAACCTGCAGAGTTATAAATGACAGCTATCGTCCAAAAATAGACTGAAGTAAGGCTGCCAAGAGGACTTGAAAGCGGGGCAGAATTGCAGGAAACCGATTTCAGGAGGTAGACTGGAATTGCATTGAAAGCATAGGAAAAGAGGCAGAACGTCCACAATGATGCACTTGGCCAAAAAGGGCGTATGCGTTTTTTCCTGAATATATTCAGGAAAAAACGCATACGCCCTTTTTGGCCAACCAAGCAAGCTTGCAAAGGAAATCTGCACTACAATGAAGTCTCACTTCCCCCCGGTCAAAAGGGCCATCTGAAAAAAGTGTAAAATCCAGAAAGGCAGGACAGGCCATGGAGAACTGGGAGACTTGTTATGCTGATGGGCGGGATGTAAATTGCCAACAGACACTCGGGAGAAGTGTATGGTGTTTCCTGAAACATCTAAAAAACAAAGCAACAGAACCTAGGGCACTTCCACTTATGGTCCTATAGCTTAGGGAAATTAAAATCAAAAAGACACAGCCACCCCAAAGTTTGGAATGGCTCTGTTTACAAGAACCTCGTTTACAGTACAAGTTCAACATCGCAGAAAGTGAAAAATGGATAAAGAAGTTGTGGTATTTACTTACAAAGCAATATCACTCAGCAATGAAATCTGTGTCATCAGGCCCTTAGCAGCACAATGAGTGGATTCAGGTATGATGATTCTAACTGAAATAAGTCACACAGAAAAAGAAACATCATAAGATATCAGTAATACACGGAATGGAAACTTGGCTACACAGGAACTGAATTACAGAACAGAACAGGGTCTCAAATTTAGAAAACCAACTTATGCTTGCTTAAGGGTAAAGGTGAGTTGGGGTGCTGCATAAAACCAGAGATTGAAATGAGCACAGATAAAGTTCCTTAAGCCAAATATGGAATAGACAAGAGCTACTCCTTGCTCAACGAAATGGACTCAACACCGCATATTAAACGCCTAAGAATGTACCTGACTAGTAAGTATCTTAAAACCTATAGATTGCTATGTCTCCGAAAGAGAATCAAGCATGTGTACAGGGGCATAAACGCAGCAGTGATAGGATTGGAGAGGTTCGGTGAGCAAATGAAGACCCTTTGAAGTCATATTGCATGGTACCCATTCCACAGGTTTCAACTACCCAGGTTTTAGGTATTCTTCCTTCAGCTAAAACATGCATGTGGAACCCAGAGTATGATCAACCATGTGATCGGGAGACGTGTTCAAATATGTCTCAGTTTTCCTCCCCTGGTACTCGGGTGCAACATTCCAGACGCTTTACTAACACTCTCCCCACTTGGAGAGTCAGCGCCTTTAACCTCCTGTTTGGCCCAGTTTGCAATTTCTGCGGAAGATGAACAGGAATAGCGAGAACCAATGAGAGGCTAGCTGGAGGTGTCTGGACGGGCAAATTTAACTCTCATTTCCCACCAGGAAGAGGAATTAACCAAAGGCTCAGCATGCCGGGCCGGAACCAGATTAGGGCCTGAAGCCATCCTGCGGTGTTGCGGCCAGGTCACAAGAAAGCGAGTTGAAGAAAGGAGCTCAGGGGCACTGTAATTCACAAACCTGCAGAGTTATAAATGACAGCTATCATCCAAAAATAGACTGAAGTAAGGCTGCCAAGAGGACTTGAAAGCGGGGCAGAATTGCAGGAAACCGATTTCAGGAGGTAGACTGGAATTGCATTGAAAGCATAGGAAAAGAGGCAGAACGTCCACAATGATGCACTTGGCCAAAAAGGGCGTATGCGTTTTTTCCTGAATATATTCAGGAAAAAACGCATACGCCCTTTTTGGCCAACCAAGCAAGCTTGCAAAGGAAATCTGCACTACAATGAAGTCTCACTTCCCCCCGGTCAAAAGGGCCATCTGAAAAAAGTGTAAAATCCAGAAAGGCAGGACAGGCCATGGAGAACTGGGAGCCTTGTTATGCTGATGGGCGGGATGTAAATTGCCAACAACCACTTGGGAGAAGTGTATGGTGTTTCCTGAAACATCTAAAAAACAAAGCAACAGAACCTAGGGCACTTCCACTTATGGTTCTATAGCTTAGGGAAATTAAAATCAAAAAGACACAGCCACCCCAAAGTTTGGAACGGCTCTGTTTACAAGAACCTCGTTTACAGTACAAGTTCAACATCGCAGAAAGTGAAAAATGGATAAAGAAGTTGTGGTATTTACTTACAAAGCAATATCACTCAGCAATGAAATCTGTGTCATCAGGCCCTTAGCAGCACAATGAGTGGATTCAGGTATGATGATTCTAACTGAAATAAGTCACACAGAAAAAGAAACATCATAAGATATCAGTAATACACGGAATGAAAACTTGGCTACACAGGAACTGAATTACAGAACAGAACAGGGTCTCAAATTTAGAAAACCAACTTATTCTTGCTTAAGGGTAAAGGTGAGTTGGGGTGCTGCATAAAACCAGAGATTGAAATGAGCACAGATAAAGTTCCTTAAGCCAAATATGGAATAGACAAGAGCTACTCCTTGCTCAACGAAATGGACTCAAAACCCCATATTAAACGCCTAAGAATGTACCTGACTAGTAAGTATCTTAAAACCTATGGATTGCTATGTCTCCGAAAGAGAATCAAGCATGTGTACAGGGGCATAAACGCAGCAGTGATAGGATTGGAGAGGTTCGGTGAGCAAATGAAGACCCTTTGAAGTCATATTGCATGGTACCCATTCCACGGGTTTCAACTACCCAGGTTTAAGGTATTCTTCCTTCAGCTAAAACATGCATGTGGAACCTAGAGTATGATCAACCATGTGATTGGGAGACGTGTTCAAATATGTCTCAGTTTTACTCCCCTGGTACTCGGGTGCAACATTCCAGACGCTTTACTAACACTCTCCCCACTTGGAGAGTCAGTCCCTTTAACCTCCTGTTTGGCCCAGTTTGCAATTTCTGCAGAAGATGAACAGGAATAGCGAGAACCAATGAGAGGCTAGCTGGAGGTGTCTGGACGGGCAAATTTAACTCTCATTTCCCACCAGGAAGAGGAATTAACCAAAGGCTCAGCGTGCCGTGCCGGAACCAGATTAGGGCCTGAAGCCATCCTGCGGTGTTGCGGCCAGCTCAAAAGAAAGCGAGTTGAAGAAAGGAGCTCAGGGGCACTGTAATTCACAAACCTGCAGAGTTATAAATGACAGCTATCGTCCAAAAATAGACTGAAGTAAGGCTGCCAAGAGGACTTGAAAGCGGGGCAGAATTGCAGGAAACCGATTTCAGGAGGTAGACTGGAATTGCATTGAAAGCATAGGAAAAGAGGCAGAACGTCCACAGTGATGCACTTGGCCAAAAAGGGCGTATGCGTTTTTTCCTGAATATATTCAGGAAAAAACGCATACGCCCTTTTTGGCCAACCAAGCAAGCTTGCAAAGGAAATCTGCACTACAATGAAGTCTCACTTCCCCCCGGTCAAAAGGGCCATCTGAAAAAAGTGTAAAATCCAGAAAGGCAGGACAGGCCATGGAGAACTGGGAGCCTTGTTATGCTGATGGGCGGGATGTAAATTGCCAACAGACACTCGGGAGAAGTGTATGGTGTTTCCTGAAACATCTAAAAAACAAAGCAACAGAGCCTAGGGCACTGCCACTTATGGTCCTATAGCTTAGGGAAATTAAAATCAAAAAGACACAGCCACCCCAAAGTTTGGAACGGCTCTGTTTACAAGAACCTCGTTTACAGTACAAGTTCAACATCGCAGAAAGTGAAAAATGGATAAAGAAGTTGTGGTATTTACTTACAAAGCAATATCACTCAGCAATGAAATCTGTGTCATCAGGCCCTTAGCAGCACAATGAGTGGATTCAGGTATGATGATTCTAACTGAAGTAAGTCACACAGAAAAAGAAACATCATAAGATATCAGTAATACACGGAATGTAAACTTGGCTACACAGGAACTGAATTACAGAACAGAACAGGGTCTCAAATTTAGAAAACCAACTTATGCTTGCTTAAGGGTAAAGATGAGTTGGGGTGCTGCATAAAACCAGAGATTGAAATGAGCACAGATAAAGTTCCTTAGGTCAAATATGGAATAGACAAGAGCTACTCCTTGCTCAACGAAATGGACTCAACACCGCATATTAAACGCCTAAGAATGTACCTGACTAGTAAGTATGTTAAAACCTATGGATTGCTATGTCTCCGAAAGAGAATCAAGCATGTGTACAGGGGCATAAACGCAGCAGTGATAGGATTGGAGAGGTTCGGTGAGCAAATGAAGACCCTTTGAAGTCATATTGCATGGTACCCATTCCACGGGTTTCAACTACCCAGGTTTTAGGTATTCTTCCTTCAGCTAAAACATGCATGTGGAACCCAGAGTATGATCAACCATGTGATCGGGAGACGTGTTCAAATATGTCTCAGTTTTTGTACCCTGGTACTCGGGTGCAACATTCCAGACGCTTTACTAACACTCTCCCGACTTGGAGAGTCAGTGTCTTTAACCTCCTGTTTGGCCCAGTTTGCAATTTCTGCGGAAGATGAACAGGAATAGCGAGAACCAATGAGAGACTAGCTGGAGGTGTCTGGACGGGCAAATTTAACTCTCATTTCCCACCAGGAAGAGGAATTAACCAAAGGCTCAGCGTGCCGTGCCGGAACCAGATTAGGGCATGAAGCCATCCTGCGGTGTTGCGGCCAGCTCACAAGAAAGCGAGTTGAAGAAAGGAGCTCAGGGGCACTGTAATTCACAAACCTGCAGAGTTATAAATGACAGCTATCGTCCAAAAATAGACTGAAGTTAGGCTGCCAAGAGGACTTGAAAGCGGGGCAGAATTGCAGGAAACCGATTTCAGGAGGTAGACTGGAATTGCATTGAAAGCATAGGAAAAGAGGCAGAACGTCCACAATGATGCACTTGGCCAAAAAGGGCGTATGCGTTTTTTTCCTGAATATATTCAGGAAAAAACGCATACGCCCTTTTTGGCCAACCAAGCAAGCTTGCAAAGGAAATCTGCACTACAATGAAGTCTCACTTCCCCCCGGTCAAAAGGGCCATCTGAAAAAAGTGTAAAATACAGAAAGGCAGGACAGTCCATGGAGAACTGGGAGCCTTGTTATGGTGATGGGTGGGATGTAAATTGCCAACAACCACTAGGGAGAAGTGTATGGTGTTTCCTGAAACATCTAAAAAACAAAGCAACAGAGCCTAGGGCACTTCCACTTATGGTCCTATAGCTTAGGGAAATTAAAATCAAAAAGACACAGCCACCCCAAAGTTTGGGACGCCTCTGTTTACAGGAACCTCGTTTACAGTACAAGTTCAACATCGCAGAAAGTGAAAAATGGATAAAGAAGTTGTGGTATTTACTTACAAAGCAATATCACTCAGCAATGAAATCTGTGTCATCAGGCCCTTAGCAGCACAATGAGTGGATTCAGGTATGATGATTCTAACTGAAATAAGTCACACAGAAATAGAAACATCATAAGATATCAGTAATACACGGAATGGAAACTTGGCTACACAGGAACTGAATTACAGAACAGAACAGGGTCTCAAATTTAGAAAACCAACTTATGCTTGCTTAAGGGGAAAGGTGAGTTGGGGTGCTGCATAAAACCAGAGATTGAAATGAGCACAGATAAAGTTCCTTAAGCCAAATATGGAATAGACAAGAGCTACTCCTTGCTCAACGAAATGGACTCAACACCGCATATTAAACGCCTAAGAATGTACCTGACTAGTAAGTATCTTAAAACCTATGGATTGCTATGTCTCCGAAAGAGAATCAAGCATGTGTACAGGGGCATAAACGCAGCAGTGATAGGATTGGAGAGGTTCGGTGAGCAAATGAAGACCCTTTGAAGTCATATTGCATGGTACCCATTCCACGGGTTTCAACTACCCAGGTTTTAGGTATTCTTCCTTCAGCTAAAACATGCATGTGGAACCCAGAGTATGATCAACCATGTGAACGGGAGATGTGTTCAAATATGTCTCAGTTTTCCTCCCCTGGTACTCGGGTGCAACATTCCAGACGCTTTACTAACACTCTCCCCACTTGGAGAGTCAGTCCCTTTAACCTCCTGTTTGGCCCAGTTTGCAATTTCTGCGGAAGATGAACAGGAATAGCGAGAACCAATGAGAGACTAGCTGGAGGTGTCTGGACGGGCAAATTTAACTCTCATTTCCCACCAGGAAGAGGAAATAACCAAAGGCTCAGCGTGCCGTGCTGGAACCAGATTAGGGCCTGAAGCCATCCTGCGGTGTTGCGGCCAGGTCACAAGAAAGCGAGTTGAAGAAAGGAGCTCAGGGGCACTGTAATTCACAAACCTGCAGAGTTATAAATGACAGCTATCGTCCAAAAATAGACTGAAGTAAGGCTGCCGAGAGGACTTCAAAGCGGGGCAGAATTGCAGGAAACCGATTTCAGGAGGTAGACTGGAATTGCATTGAATGCATAGGAAAAGAGGCAGAACGTCCACAATGATGCACTTGGCCAAAAAGGGCGTATGCGTTTTTTCCTGAATATATTCAGGAAAAAACGCATACGCCCTTTTTGGCCAACCAAGCAAGCTTGCAAAGGAAATCTGCACTACAATGAAGTCTCACTTCCCCCCGGTCAAAAGGGCCATCTGAAAAAAGTGTAAAATCCAGAAAGGCAGGACAGGCCATGGAGAACTGGGAGCCTTGTTATGCTGATGGGCGGGATGTAAATTGCCAACAACCACTCGGGAGAAGTGTATGGTGTTTCCTGAAACATCTAAAAAACAAAGCAACAGAGCCTAGGGCACTTCCACTTATGGTCCTATAGCTTAGGGAATTCAAGATCAAAAAGACACAGCCACCCCAAAGTTTGGAACGGCTCTGTTTACAAGAACCTCGTTTACAGTACAAGTTCAACATCGCAGAAAGTGAAAAATGGATAAAGAAGTTGTGGTATTTACTTACAAAGCAATATCACTCAGCAATGAAATCTGTGTCATCAGGCCCTTAGCAGCACAATGAGTGAATTCAGGTATGATGATTCTAACTGAAATAAGTCACACAGAAAAAGAAACATCATAAGATATCAGTAATACACGGAATGTAAACTTGGCTACAGAGGAACTGCATTCCAAAACAGAACAGGGTCTCAAATTTAGAAAACCAACTTATGCTTGCTTAAGGGTAAAGGTGAGTTGGGGTGCTGCATAAAACCAGAGATTGAAATGAGCACAGATAAAGTTCCTTAAGCCAAATATGGAATAGACAAGAGCTACTCCTTGCTCAACGAAATGGACTCAAAACCCCATATTAAACCCCTAAGAATGTACCTGACTAGTAAGTATCTTAAAACCTATGGATTGCTATGTCTCCAAAAGAGAATCAAGCGTGTGTACAGGGGAATAAACGCAGCAGTGATAGGATTGGAGAGGTTCGGTGAGCAAATGAAGACCCTTTGAAGTCATATTGCATGGTACCCATTCCACGGGTCTCAACTCTCCAGGTTTAAGGTATTCTTCCTTCAGCTAAAACATGCATGTGGAACCCAGAGTATGATCAACCATGTGATCGGGAGACGTGTTCAAATATGTCTCAGTTTTTGTACCCTGGTACTCGGGTGCAACATTCCAGACGCTTTACTAACACTCTCCCGACTTGGAGAGTCAGTGTCTTTAACCTCCTGTTTGCCCCAGTTTGCAATTTCTGCAGAAGATGAACAGGAATAGCGAGAACCAATGAGAGACTAGCTGGAGGTGTCTGGACGGGCAAATTTAACTCTCATTTCCCACCAGGAAGAGGAATTAACCAAAGGCTCAGCGTGCCGTGCCGGAACCAGATTAGGGCCTGAAGCCATCCTGCGGTGTTGCGGCCAGCTCAAAAGAAAGCGAGTTGAAGAAAGGAGCTCAGGGGCACTGTAATTCACAAACCTGCAGAGTTATAAATGACAGCTATCGTCCAAAAATAGACTGAAGTTAGGCTGCCAAGAGGACTTGAAAGCGGGGCAGAATTGCAGGAAACCGATTTCAGGAGGTAGACTGGAATTGCATTGAAAGCATAGGAAAAGAGGCAGAACGTCCACAATGATGCACTTGGCCAAAAAGGGCGTATGCGTTTTTTCCTGAATATATTCAGGAAAAAACTCATACGCCCTTTTTGGCCAACCAAGCAAGCTTGCAAAGGAAATCTGCACTACAATGAAGTCTCACTTCCCCCCGGTCAAAAGGGCCATCTGAAAAAAGTGTAAAATACAGAAAGGCAGGACAGGCCATGGAGAACTGGGAGCCTTGTTATGGTGATGGGTGGGATGTAAATTGCCAACAACCACTCGGGAGAAGTGTATGGTGTTTCCTGAAACATCTAAAAAACAAAGCAACAGAGCCTAGGGCACTTCCACTTATGGTCCTATAGCTTAGGGAAATTAAAATCAAAAAGACACAGCCACCCCAAAGTTTGGGACGCCTCTGTTTACAGGAACCTCGTTTACAGTACAAGTTCAACATCGCAGAAAGTGAAAAATGGATAAAGAAGTTGTGGTATTTACTTACAAAGCAATATCACTCAGCAATGAAATCTGTGTCATCAGGCCCTTAGCAGCACAATGAGTGGATTCAGGTATGATGATTCTAACTGAAATAAGTCACACAGAAATAGAAACATCATAAGATATCAGTAATACACGGAATGTAAACTTGGCTACACAGGAACTGAATTACAGAACAGAACAGGGTCTCAAATTTAGAAAACCAACTTATGCTTGCTTAAGGGGAAAGGTGAGTTGGGGTGCTGCATAAAACCAGAGATTGAAATGAGCACAGATAAAGTTCCTTAAGCCAAATATGGAATAGACAAGAGCTACTCCTTGCTCAACGAAATGGACTCAACACCGCATATTAAACGCCTAAGTATGTACCTGACTAGTAAGTATCTTAAAACCTATGGATTGCTATGTCTCCGAAAGAGAATCAAGCATGTGTACAGGGGCATAAACGCAGCAGTGATAGGATTGGAGAGGTTCGGTGAGCAAATGAAGACCCTTTGAAGTCATATTGCATGGTACCCATTCCACGGGTTTCAACTACCCAGGTTTTAGGTATTCTTCCTTCAGCTAAAACATGCATGTGGAACCCAGAGTATGATCAATCATGTGAACGGGAGACGTGTTCAAATATGTCTCAGTTTTCCTCCCCTGGTACTCGGGTGCAACATTCCAGACGCTTTACTAACACTCTCCCCACTTGGAGAGTCAGTCCCTTTAACCTCCTGTTTGGCCCAGTTTGCAATTTCTGCGGAAGATGAACAGGAATAGCGAGAACCAATGAGAGACTAGCTGGAGGTGTCTGGACGGGCAAATTTAACTCTCATTTCCCACAAGGAAGAGGAAATAACCAAAGGCTCAGCGTGCCGTGCTGGAACCAGATTAGGGCCTGAAGCCATCCTGCGGTGTTGCGGCCAGGTCACAAGAAAGCGAGTTGAAGAAAGGAGCTCAGGGGCACTGTAATTCACAAACCTGCAGAGTTATAAATGACAGCTATCGTCCAAAAATAGACTGAAGTAAGGCTGCCAAGAGGACGTCAAAGCGGGGCAGAATTGCAGGAAACCGATTTCAGGAGGTAGACTGGAATTGCATTGAATGCATAGGAAAAGAGGCAGAACGTCCACAATGATGCACTTGGCCAAAAAGGGCGTATGCGTTTTTTCCTGAATATATTCAGGAAAAAACGCATACGCCCTTTTTGGCCAACCAAGCAAGCTTGCAAAGGAAATCTGCACTACAATGAAGTCTCACTTCCCCCCGGTCAAAAGGGCCATCTGAAAAAAGTGTAAAATACAGAAAGGCAGGACAGGCCATGGAGAACTGGGAGCCTTGTTATGCTGATGGGCGGGATGTAAATTGCCAACAACCACTAGGGAGAAGTGTATGGTGTTTCCTGAAACATCTAAAAAACAAAGCAACAGAGCCTAGGGCACTTCCACTTATGGTCCTATAGCTTAGGGAATTCAAAATCAAAAAGACACAGCCACCCCAAAGTTTGGAACGGCTCTGTTTACAAGAACCTCGTTTACAGTACAAGTTCAACATCGCAGAAAGTGAAAAATGGATAAAGAAGTTGTGGTATTTACTTACAAAGCAATATCACTCAGCAATGAAATCTATGTCATCAGGCCCTTAGCATCACAATGAGTGGATTCAGGTATGATGATTCTAACTGAAATAAGTCACACAGAAAAAGAAACATCATAAGTTATCAGTAATACACGGAAGGTAAACTTGGCTACACAGGAACTGAATTATAGAACAGAACAGGGTCTCAAATTTAGAAAACCAACTTATGCTTGCTTAAGGGGAAAGGTGAGTTGGGGTGCTGCATAAAACCAGAGATTGAAATGAGCACAGATAAAGTTCCTTAAGTCAAATATGGAATAGACAAGAGCTACTCCTTGCTCAACGAAATGGACTCAACACCGCATATTAAACGCCTAAGAATGTACCTGACTAGTAAGTATCTTAAAACCTATGGATTGCTATGTCTCCGAAAGAGAATCAAGCATGTGTACAGGGGCATAAACGCAGCAGTGATAGGATTGGAGAGGTTCGGTGAGCAAATGAAGACCCTTTGAAGTCATATTGCATGGTACCCATTCCACGGGTTTCAACTACCCAGGTTTTAGGTATTCTTCCTTCAGCTAAAACATGCATGTGGAACCCAGAGTATGATCAACCATGTGATCGGGAGACGTGTTCAAATATGTCTCAGTTTTCGTACCCTGGTACTCGGGTGCAACATTCCAGACGCTTTACTAACACTCTCCCGACTTGGAGAGTCAGTGTCTTTAACCTCCTGTTTGGCCCAGTTTGCAATTTCTGCGGAAGATGAACAGGAATAGCGAGAACCAATGAGAGACTAGCTGGAGGTGTCTGGACGGGCAAATTTAACTCTCATTTCCCACCAGGAAGAGGAATTAACCAAAGGCTCAGCGTGCCGTGCCGGAACCAGATTAGGGCCTGAAGCCATCCTGCGGTGTTGCGGCCAGCTCACAAGAAAGCGAGTTGAAGAAAGGAGCTCAGGGGCACTGTAATTCACAAACCTGCAGAGTTATAAATGACAGCTATCGTCCAAAAATAGACTGAAGTAAGGCTGCCAAGAGGACTTGAAAGCGGGGCAGAATTGCAGGAAACCGATTTCAGGAGGTAGACTGGAATTGCATTGAAAGCATAGGAAAAGAGGCAGAACGTCCACAATGATGCACTTGGCCAAAAAGGGCGTATGCGTTTTTTCCTGAATATATTCAGGAAAAAACGCATACGCCCTTTTTGGCCAACCAAGCAAGCTTGCAAAGGAAATCTGCACTACAATGAAGTCTCACTTCCCCCCGGTCAAAAGGGCCATCTGAAAAAAGTGTAAAATCCAGAAAGGCAGGACAGGCCATGGAGAACTGGGAGCCTTGTTATGCTGAAGGGCAGGATGTAAATTGCCAACAACCACTAGGGAGAAGTGTATGGTGTTTCCTGAAACATCTAAAAAACAAAGCAACAGAGCCTAGGGCAGTTCCACTTATGGTCCTATAGCTTAGGGAAATTAAAATCAAAAAGACACAGCCACCCCAAAGTTTGGAACGGCTCTGTTTACAAGAACCTCGTTTACAGTACAAGTTCAACATCGCAGAAAGTGAAAAATGGATAAAGAAGTTGTGGTATTTACTTACAAAGCAATATCACTCAGCAATGAAATCTGTGTCATCAGGCCCTTAGCAGCACAATGAGTGGATTCAGGTATGATGATTCTAACTGAAATAAGTCACACAGAAAAAGAAACATCATAAGATATCAGTAATACACGGAATGTAAACTTGGCTACACAGGAACTGAATTACAGAACAGAACAGGTTCTCAAATTTAGAAAACCAACTTATTCTTGCTTAAGAGTAAAGGTGAGTTGGGGTGCTGCATAAAACCAGAGATTGAAATGAGCACAGATAAAGTTCCTTAAGCCAAATATGGAATAGACAAGAGCTACTCCTTGCTCAACGAAATGGACTCAACACCGCATATTAAACGACTAAGAATGTACCTGACTAGTAAGTACCTTCAAACCTATGGATTGCTATGTCTCCGAAAGAGAATCAAGCATGTGTACAGGGGCATAAACGCAGCAGTGATAGGATTGGAGAGGTTCGGTGAGCAAATGAAGACCCTTTGAAGTCATATTGCATGGTACCCATTCCACGGGTTTCAACTACCCAGGTTTTAGGTATTCTTCCTTCAGCTAAAACATGCATGTGGAACCCAGAGTATGATCAACCATGTGAACGGGAGACGTGTTCAAATATGTCTCAGTTTTCCTCCCCTGGTACTCGGGTGCAACATTCCAGACGCTTTACTAACACTCTCCCCACTTGGAGAGTCAGTCCCTTTAACCTCCTGTTTGGCCCAGTTTGCAATTTCTGCGGAAGATGAACAGGAATAGCGAGAACCAATGAGAGGCTAGCTGGAGGTGTCTGGACGGGCAAATTTAACTCTCATTTCCCACCAGGAAGAGGAAATAACCAAAGGCTCAGCGTGCCGTGCTGGAACCAGATTAGGGCCTGAAGCCATCCTGCGGTGTTGCGGCCAGGTCACAAGAAAGCGAGTTGAAGAAAGGAGCTCAGGGGCACTGTAATTCACAAACCTGCAGAGTTATAAATGACAGCTATCGTCCAAAAATAGACTGAAGTAAGGCTGCCAAGAGGACTTCAAAGCGGGGCAGAATTGCAGGAAACCGATTTCAGGAGGTAGACTGGAATTGCATTGAATGCATAGGAAAAGAGGCAGAACGTCCACAATGATGCACTTGGCCAAAAAGGGCGTATGCATTTTTTCCTGAATATATTCAGGAAAAAACGCATACGCCCTTTTTGGCCAACCAAGCAAGCTTGCAAAGGAAATCTGCACTACAATGAAGTCTCACTTCCCCCCGGTCAAAAGGGCCATCTGAAAAAAGTGTAAAATCCAGAAAGGCAGGACAGGCCATGGAGAACTGGGAGCCTTGTTATGCTGATGGGCGGGATGTAAATTGCCAACAACCACTCGGGAGAAGTGTATGGTGTTTCCTGAAACATCTAAAAAACAAAGCAACAGAGCCTAGGGCACTTCCACTTATGGTCCTATAGCTTAGGGAATTCAAAATCAAAAAGACACAGCCACCCCAAAGTTTGGAACGGCTCTGTTTACAAGAACCTCGTTTACAGTACAAGTTCAACATCGCAGAAAGTGAAAAATGGATAAAGAAGTTGTGGTATTTACTTACAAAGCAATATCACTCAGCAATGAAATCTATGTCATCAGGCCCTTAGCATCACAATGAGTGGATTCAGGTATGATGATTCTAACTGAAATAAGTCACACAGAAAAAGAAACATCATAAGTTATCAGTAATACACGGAAGGTAAACTTGGCTACACAGGAACTGAATTACAGAACAGAACAGGGTCTCAAATTTAGAAAACCAACTTATGCTTGCTTAAGGGGAAAGGTGAGTTGGGGTGCTGCATAAAACCAGAGATTGAAATGAGCACAGATAAAGTTCCTTAAGTCAAATATGGAATAGACAAGAGCTACTCCTTGCTCAACGAAATGGACTCAACACCGCATATTAAACGCCTAAGAATGTACCTGACTAGTAAGTATCTTAAAACCTATGGATTGCTATGTCTCCGAAAGAGAATCAAGCATGTGTACAGGGGCATAAACGCAGCAGTGATAGGATTGGAGAGGTTCGGTGAGCAAATGAAGACCCTTTGAAGTCATATTGCATGGTACCCATTCCACGGGTTTCAACTACCCAGGTTTTAGGTATTCTTCCTTCAGCTAAAACATGCATGTGGAACCCAGAGTATGATCAACCATGTGATCGGGAGACGTGTTCAAATATGTCTCAGTTTTCGTACCCTGGTACTCGGGTGCAACATTCCAGACGCTTTACTAACACTCTCCCGACTTGGAGAGTCAGTGTCTTTAACCTCCTGTTTGGCCCAGTTTGCAATTTCTGCGGAAGATGAACAGGAATAGCGAGAACCAATGAGAGACTAGCTGGAGGTGTCTGGACGGGCAAATTTAACTCTCATTTCCCACCAGGAAGAGGAATTAACCAAAGGCTCAGCGTGCCGTGCCGGAACCAGATTAGGGCCTGAAGCCATCCTGCGGTGTTGCGGCCAGCTCACAAGAAAGCGAGTTGAAGAAAGGAGCTCAGGGGCACTGTAATTCACAAACCTGCAGAGTTATAAATGACAGCTATCGTCCAAAAATAGACTGAAGTAAGGCTGCCAAGAGGACTTGAAAGCGGGGCAGAATTGCAGGAAACCGATTTCAGGAGGTAGACTGGAATTGCATTGAAAGCATAGGAAAAGAGGCAGAACGTCCACAATGATGCACTTGGCCAAAAAGGGCGTATGCGTTTTTTCCTGAATATATTCAGGAAAAAACGCATACGCCCTTTTTGGCCAACCAAGCAAGCTTGCAAAGGAAATCTGCACTACAATGAAGTCTCACTTCCCCCCGGTCAAAAGGGCCATCTGAAAAAAGTGTAAAATCCAGAAAGGCAGGACAGGCCATGGAGAACTGGGAGCCTTGTTATGCTGAAGGGCGGGATGTAAATTGCCAACAACCACTAGGGAGAAGTGTATGGTGTTTCCTGAAACATCTAAAAAACAAAGCAACAGAGCCTAGGGCAGTTCCACTTATGGTCCTATAGCTTAGGGAAATTAAAATAAAAAAGACACAGCCACCCCAAAGTTTGGAACGGCTCTGGTTACAAGAACCTCGTTTACAGTACAAGTTCAACATCGCAGAAAGTGAAAAATGGATAAAGAAGTTGTGGTATTTACTTACAAAGCAATATCACTCAGCAATGAAATCTGTGTCATCAGGCCCTTAGCAGCACAATGAGTGGATTCAGGTATGATGATTCTAACTGAAATAAGTCACACAGAAAAAGAAACATCATAAGATATCAGTAATACACGGAATGTAAACTTGGCTACACAGGAACTGAATTACAGAACAGAACAGGGTCTCAAATTTAGAAAACCAACTTATTCTTGCTTAAGAGTAAAGGTGAGTTGGGGTGCTGCATAAAACCAGAGATTGAAATGAGCACAGATAAAGTTCCTTAAGCCAAATATGGAATACACAAGAGCTACTCCTTGCTCAACGAAATGGACTCAACACCGCATATTAAACGACTAAGAATGTACCTGACTAGTAAGTACCTTCAAACCTATGGATTGCTATGTCTCCGAAAGAGAATCAAGCATGTGTACAGGGGCATAAACGCAGCAGTGATAGGATTGGAGAGGTTCGGTGAGCAAATGAAGACCCTTTGAAGTCATATTGCATGGTACCCATTCCACGGGTTTCAACTACCCAGGTTTAAGGTATTCTTCCTACAGCTAAAACATGCATGTGGAACCTAGAGTATGATCAACCATGTGATCGGGAGACGTGTTCAAATATGTCTCAGTTTTCCTCCCCTGGTACTCGGGTGCAACATTCCAGACGCTTTACTAACACTCTCCCCACTTGGAGAGTCAGTCCCTTTAACCTCCTGTTTGGCCCAGTTTGCAATTTCTGCGGAAGATGAACAGGAATAGCGAGAACCAATGAGAGGCTAGCTGGAGGTGTCTGGACGGGCAAATTTAACTCTCATTTCCCACCAGGAAGAGGAAATAACCAAAGGCTCAGCGTGCCGTGCCGGAACCAGATTAGGGCCTGAAGCCATCCTGTGGTGTTGCGGCCAGCTCAAAAGAAAGCGAATTGAAGAAAGGAGCTCAGGGGCACTGTAATTCACAAACCTGCAGAGTTATAAATGACAGCTATCGTCCAAAAATAGACTGAAGTAAGGCTGCCAAGAGGACTTGAAAGCGGGGCAGAATTGCAGGAAACTGATTTCAGGAGGTAGACTGGAATTGCATTGAAAGCATAGGAAAAGAGGCAGAACGTCCACAATGATGCACTTGGCCAAAAAGGGCGTATGCGTTTTTTCCTGAATATATTCAGGAAAAAACGCATACGCCCTTTTTGGCCAACCAAGCAAGCTTGCAAAGGAAATCTGCACTACAATGAAGTCTCACTTCCCCCTGGTCAAAAGGGCCATCTGAAAAAAGTGTAAAATCCAGAAAGGCAGGACAGGCCATGGAGAACTGGGAGCCTTGTTATGCTGATGGGCGGGATGTAAATTGCCAACAACCACTCGGGAGAAGTGTATGGTGTTTCCTGAAACATCTAAAAAACAAAGCAACAGAACCTAGGGCACTTCCACTTATGGTCCTATAGCTTAGGGAAATTAAAATCAAAAAGACACAGCCACCCCAAAGTTTGGGACGCCTCTGTTTACAAGAACCTCGTTTACAGTACAAGTTCAACATCGCAGAAAGTGAAAAATGGATAAAGAAGTTGTGGTATTCACTTACAAAGCAATATCACTCAGCAATGAAATCTCTGTCATCAGGCCCTTAGCAGCACAATGAGTGGATTCAGGTATGATGATTCTAACTGAAATAAGTCACACAGAAAAAGAAACATCATAAGATATCAGTAATACACGGAATGTAAAGTTGGCTACACAGGAACTGAATTACAGAACAGAACAGTGTCTCAAATTTAGAAAAACAACTTATGCTTGCTTAAGGGTAAAGGTGAGTTGGGGTGCTGCATAAAACCAGAGATTGAAATGAGCACAGATAAAGTTCCTTAAGCCAAATATGGAATAGACAAGAGCTACTCCTTGCTCAACGAAATGGACTCAACACCGCGTATTAAACGCCTAAGAATGTACCTGACTTGTAAGTATCTTAAAACCTATGGATTGTTATGTCTCCGAAAGAGAATCAAGCATGTGTACAGGGGCATAAACGCAGCAGTGATAGGATTGGAGAGGTTCGGTGAGCAAATGAAGACCCTTTGAAGTCATATTACATGGTACCCATTCCACGGGTTTCAACTACCCAGGTTTAAGGTATTCTTCCTTCAGCTAAAACATGCATGTGGAACCTAGAGTATGATCAACCATGTGATCGGGAGACATGTTCAAATATGTCTCAGTTTTCCTCCCCTGGTACTCGGGTGCAACATTCCAGACGCTTTACTAACACTCTCCCCACTTGGAGAGTCAGTCCCTTTAACCTCCTGTTTGGCCCAGTTTGCAATTTCTGCGGAAGATGAACAGGAATAGTGAGAACCAATGAGAGGCTAGCTGGAGGTGTCTGGACGGGCAAATTTAACTCTCATTTCCCACCAGGAAGAGGAAATAACCAAAGGCTCAGCGTGCCGTACCGGAACCAGATTAGGGCCTGAAGCCATCCTGCGGTGTTGCGGCCAGCTCACAAGAAAGCGAGTTGAAGAAAGGAGCTCAGGGGCACTGTAATTCACAAACCTGCAGAGTTATAAATGACAGCTATCGTCCAAAAATAGACTGAAGTAAGGCTGCCAAGAGGACTTGAAAGCGGGGCAGAATTGCAGGAAACCGATTTCAGGAGGTAGACTGGAATTGCATTGAAAGCATAGGAAAAGAGGCAGAACGTCCACAATGATGCACTTGGCCAAAAAGGGCGTATGCGTTTTTTCCTGAATATATTCAGGAAAAAACGCATACGCCCTTTTTGGCCAACCAAGCAAGCTTGCAAAGGAAATCTGCACTACAATGAAGTCTCACTTCCCCCCGGTCAAAAGGGCCATCTGAAAAAAGGGTAAAATCCAGAAAGGCAGGACAGGCCATGGAGAACTGGGAGCCTTGTTATGCTGATGGGCGGGATGTAAATTGTCAACAACCACTCAGGAGAAGTGTATGGTGTTTCCTGAAACATCTAAAAAACAAAGCAACAGAACCTAGGGCACTTCCACTTATGGTCCTATAGCTTAGGGAAATTAAAATCAAAAAGACACAGCCACCCCAAAGTTTGGAACGGCTCTGTTTACAAGAACCTCGTTTACAGTACAAGTTCAACATCGCAGAAAGTGAAAAATGGATAAAGAAGTTGTGGTATTTACTTACAAAGCAATATCACTCAGCAATGAAATCTGTGTCATCAGGCCCTTAGCAGCACAATGAGTGGATTCAGGTATGATGATTCTAACTGAAGTAAGTCACACAGAAAAAGAAACATCATAAGATATCAGTAATACACGGAATGTAAACTTGGCTACACAGGAACTGAATTACAGAACAGAACAGGGTCTCAAATTTAGAAAACCAACTTATGCTTGCTTAAGGGGAAAGGTGAGTTGGGGTGCTGCATAAAACCAGAGATTGAAATGAGCACAGATAAAGTTCCTTAAGTCAAATATGGAATAGACAAGAGCTACTCCTTGCTCAACGAAATGGACTCAACACCGCATATTAAACGCCTAAGAATGTACCTGACTAGTAAGTATCTTAAAACCTATGGATTGCTATGTCTCCGAAAGAGAATCAAGCATGTGTACAGGGGCATAAACGCAGCAGTGATAGGATTGGAGAGGTTCGGTGAGCAAATGAAGACCCTTTGAAGTCATATTGCATGGTACCCATTCCACGGGTTTCAACTACCCAGGTTTTAGGTATTCTTCCTTCAGCTAAAACATGCATGTGGAACCCAGAGTATGATCAACCATGTGATCGGGAGACGTGTTCAAATATGTCTCAGTTTTCGTACCCTGGTACTCGGGTGCAACATTCCAGACGCTTTACTAACACTCTCCCGACTTGGAGAGTCAGTGTCTTTAACCTCCTGTTTGGCCCAGTTTGCAATTTCTGCGGAAGATGAACAGGAATAGCGAGAACCAATGAGAGACTAGCTGGAGGTGTCTGGACGGGCAAATTTAACTCTCATTTCCCACCAGGAAGAGGAATTAACCAAAGGCTCAGCGTGCCGTGCCGGAACCAGATTAGGGCCTGAAGCCATCCTGCGGTGTTGCGGCCAGCTCACAAGAAAGCGAGTTGAAGAAAGGAGCTCAGGGGCACTGTAATTCACAAACCTGCAGAGTTATAAATGACAGCTATCGTCCAAAAATAGACTGAAGTAAGGCTGCCAAGAGGACTTGAAAGCGGGGCAGAATTGCAGGAAACCGATTTCAGGAGGTAGACTGGAATTGCATTGAAAGCATAGGAAAAGAGGCAGAACGTCCACAATGATGCACTTGGCCAAAAAGGGCGTATGCGTTTTTTCCTGAATATATTCAGGAAAAAACGCATACGCCCTTTTTGGCCAACCAAGCAAGCTTGCAAAGGAAATCTGCACTACAATGAAGTCTCACTTCCCCCCGGTCAAAAGGGCCATCTGAAAAAAGTGTAAAATCCAGAAAGGCAGGACAGGCCATGGAGAACTGGGAGCCTTGTTATGCTGAAGGGCGGGATGTAAATTGCCAACAACCACTAGGGAGAAGTGTATGGTGTTTCCTGAAACATCTAAAAAACAAAGCAACAGAGCCTAGGGCAGTTCCACTTATGGTCCTATAGATTAGGGAAATTAAAATAAAAAAGACACAGCCACCCCAAAGTTTGGAACGGCTCTGTTTACAAGAACCTCGTTTACAGTACAAGTTCAACATCGCAGAAAGTGAAAAATGGATAAAGAAGTTGTGGTATTTACTTACAAAGCAATATCACTCAGCAATGAAATCTGTGTCATCAGGCCCTTAGCAGCACAATGAGTGGATTCAGGTATGATGATTCTAACTGAAATAAGTCACACAGAAAAAGAAACATCATAAGATATCAGTAATACACGGAATGTAAACTTGGCTACACAGGAACTGAATTACAGAACAGAACAGGTTCTCAAATTTAGAAAACCAACTTATTCTTGCTTAAGAGTAAAGGTGAGTTGGGGTGCTGCATAAAACCAGAGATTGAAATGAGCACAGATAAAGTTCCTTAAGCCAAATATGGAATAGACAAGAGCTACTCCTTGCTCAACGAAATGGACTCAACACCGCATATTAAACGACTAAGAATGTACCTGACTAGTAAGTACCTTCAAACCTATGGATTGCTATGTCTCCGAAAGAGAATCAAGCATGTGTACAGGGGCATAAACGCAGCAGTGATAGGATTGGAGAGGTTCGGTGAGCAAATGAAGACCCTTTGAAGTCATATTGCATGGTACCCATTCCACGGGTTTCAACTACCCAGGTTTTAGGTATTCTTCCTTCAGCTAAAACATGCATGTGGAACCCAGAGTATGATCAACCATGTGAACGGGAGACGTGTTCAAATATGTCTCAGTTTTCCTCCCCTGGTACTCGGGTGCAACATTCCAGACGCTTTACTAACACTCTCCCCACTTGGAGAGTCAGTCCCTTTAACCTCCTGTTTGGCCCAGTTTGCAATTTCTGCGGAAGATGAACAGGAATAGCGAGAACCAATGAGAGACTAGCTGGAGGTGTCTGGACGGGCAAATTTAACTCTCATTTCCCACCAGGAAGAGGAAATAACCAAAGGCTCAGCGTGCCGTGCTGGAACCAGATTAGGGCCTGAAGCCATCCTGCGGTGTTGCGGCCAGGTCACAAGAAAGCGAGTTGAAGAAAGGAGCTCAGGGGCACTGTAATTCACAAACCTGCAGAGTTATAAATGACAGCTATCGTCCAAAAATAGACTGAAGTAAGGCTGCCAAGAGGACTTCAAAGCGGGGCAGAATTGCAGGAAACCGATTTCAGGAGGTAGACTGGAATTGCATTGAATGCATAGGAAAAGAGGCAGAACGTCCACAATGATGCACTTGGCCAAAAAGGGCGTATGCATTTTTTCCTGAATATATTCAGGAAAAAACGCATACGCCCTTTTTGGCCAACCAAGCAAGCTTGCAAAGGAAATCTGCACTACAATGAAGTCTCACTTCCCCCCGGTCAAAAGGGCCATCTGAAAAAAGTGTAAAATCCAGAAAGGCAGGACAGGCCATGGAGAACTGGGAGCCTTGTTATGCTGATGGGCGGGATGTAAATTGCCAACAACCACTCGGGAGAAGTGTATGGTGTTTCCTGAAACATCTAAAAAACAAAGCAACAGAGCCTAGGGCACTTCCACTTATGGTCCTATAGCTTAGGGAATTCAAAATCAAAAAGACACAGCCACCCCAAAGTTTGGAACGGCTCTGTTTACAAGAACCTCGTTTACAGTACAAGTTCAACATCGCAGAAAGTGAAAAATGGATAAAGAAGTTGTGGTATTTACTTACAAAGCAATATCACTCAGCAATGAAATCTATGTCATCAGGCCCTTAGCATCACAATGAGTGGATTCAGGTATGATGATTCTAACTGAAATAAGTCACACAGAAAAAGAAACATCATAAGTTATCAGTAATACACGGAAGGTAAACTTGGCTACACAGGAACTGAATTACAGAACAGAACAGGGTCTCAAATTTAGAAAACCAACTTATGCTTGCTTAAGGGGAAAGGTGAGTTGGGGTGCTGCATAAAACCAGAGATTGAAATGAGCACAGATAAAGTTCCTTAAGTCAAATATGGAATAGACAAGAGCTACTCCTTGCTCAACGAAATGGACTCAACACCGCATATTAAACGCCTAAGAATGTACCTGACTAGTAAGTATCTTAAAACCTATGGATTGCTATGTCTCCGAAAGAGAATCAAGCATGTGTACAGGGGCATAAACGCAGCAGTGATAGGATTGGAGAGGTTCGGTGAGCAAATGAAGACCCTTTGAAGTCATATTGCATGGTACCCATTCCACGGGTTTCAACTACCCAGGTTTTAGGTATTCTTCCTTCAGCTAAAACATGCATGTGGAACCCAGAGTATGATCAACCATGTGATCGGGAGACGTGTTCAAATATGTCTCAGTTTTCGTACCCTGGTACTCGGGTGCAACATTCCAGACGCTTTACTAACACTCTCCCGACTTGGAGAGTCAGTGTCTTTAACCTCCTGTTTGGCCCAGTTTGCAATTTCTGCGGAAGATGAACAGGAATAGCGAGAACCAATGAGAGACTAGCTGGAGGTGTCTGGACGGGCAAATTTAACTCTCATTTCCCACCAGGAAGAGGAATTAACCAAAGGCTCAGCGTGCCGTGCCGGAACCAGATTAGGGCCTGAAGCCATCCTGCGGTGTTGCGGCCAGCTCACAAGAAAGCGAGTTGAAGAAAGGAGCTCAGGGGCACTGTAATTCACAAACCTGCAGAGTTATAAATGACAGCTATCGTCCAAAAATAGACTGAAGTAAGGCTGCCAAGAGGACTTGAAAGCGGGGCAGAATTGCAGGAAACCGATTTCAGGAGGTAGACTGGAATTGCATTGAAAGCATAGGAAAAGAGGCAGAACGTCCACAATGATGCACTTGGCCAAAAAGGGCGTATGCGTTTTTTCCTGAATATATTCAGGAAAAAACGCATACGCCCTTTTTGGCCAACCAAGCAAGCTTGCAAAGGAAATCTGCACTACAATGAAGTCTCACTTCCCCCCGGTCAAAAGGGCCATCTGAAAAAAGTGTAAAATCCAGAAAGGCAGGACAGGCCATGGAGAACTGGGAGCCTTGTTATGCTGATGGGCGGGATGTAAATTGCCAACAACCACTAGGGAGAAGTGTATGGTGTTTCCTGAAACATCTAAAAAACAAAGCAACAGAGCCTAGGGCAGTTCCACTTATGGTCCTATAGCTTAGGGAAATTAAAATCAAAAAGACACAGCCACCCTAAAGTTTGGAACGGCTCTGTTTACAAGAACCTCGTTTACAGTACAAGTTCAACATCGCAGAAAGTGAAAAATGGATAAAGAAGTTGTGGTATTCACTTACAAAGCAATATCACTCAGCAATGAAATCTCTGTCATCAGGCCCTTAGCAGCACAATGAGTGGATTCAGGTATGATGATTCTAACTGAAATAAGTCACACAGAAAAAGAAACATCATAAGATATCAGTAATACACGGAATGTAAAGTTGGCTACACAGGAACTGAATTACAGAACAGAACAGTGTCTCAAATTTAGAAAAACAACTTATGCTTGCTTAAGGGTAAAGGTGAGTTGGGGTGCTGCATAAAACCAGAGATTGAAATGAGCACAGATAAAGTTCCTTAAGCCAAATATGGAATAGACAAGAGCTACTCCTTGCTCAACGAAATGGACTCAACACCGCGTATTAAACGCCTAAGAATGTACCTGACTTGTAAGTATCTTAAAACCTATGGATTGTTATGTCTCCGAAAGAGAATCAAGCATGTGTACAGGGGCATAAACGCAGCAGTGATAGGATTGGAGAGGTTCGGTGAGCAAATGAAGACCCTTTGAAGTCATATTACATGGTACCCATTCCACGGGTTTCAACTACCCAGGTTTAAGGTATTCTTCCTTCAGCTAAAACATGCATGTGGAACCTAGAGTATGATCAACCATGTGATCGGGAGACATGTTCAAATATGTCTCAGTTTTCCTCCCCTGGTACTCGGGTGCAACATTCCAGACGCTTTACTAACACTCTCCCCACTTGGAGAGTCAGCGCCTTTAACCTCCTGTTTGGCCCAGTTTGCAATTTCTGCGGAAGATGAACAGGAATAGCGAGAACCAATGAGAGGCTAGCTGGAGGTGTCTGGACGGGCAAATTTAACTCTCATTTCCCACCAGGAGGAGGAAATAACCAAAGGCTCAGCGTGCCGTGCCAGAACCAGATTAGGGCATGAAGCCATCCTGCGGTGTTGCGGCCAGGTCACAAGAAAGCGAGTTGAAGAAAGGAGCTCAGGGGCACTGTAATTCACAAACCTGCAGAGTTATAAATGACAGCTATCGTCCAAAAATAGACTGAAGTAAGGCTGCCAAGAGGACTTGAAAGCGGGGCAGAATTGCAGGAAACTGATTTCAGGAGGTAGACTGAAATTGCATTGAAAGCATAGGAAAAGAGGCAGAACGTCCACAATGATGCACTTGGCCAAAAAGGGCGTATGCGTTTTTTCCTGAATATATTCAGGAAAAAACGCATACGCACTTTTTGGCCAACCAAGCAAGCTTGCACAGGAAATCTGCACTACAATGAAGTCTCACTTCCCCCCGGTCAAAAGGGCCATCTGAAAAAAGTGTAAAATCCAGAAAGGCAGGACAGGCCATGGAGAACTGGGAGCCTTGTTATGCTGATGGGCGGGATGTAAATTGCCAACAACCACTCGGGAGAAGTGTATGGTGTTTCCTGAAACATCTAAAAAACAAAGCAACAGAACCTAGGGCACTTCCACTTATGGTCCTATAGCTTAGGGAAATTAAAATCAAAAAGACACAGCCACCCCAAAGTTTGGAACGGCTCTGTTTACAAGAACCTCGTTTACAGTACAAGTTCAACATCGCAGAAAGTGAAAAATGGATAAAGAAGTTGTGGTATTTACTTACAAAGCAATATCACTCAGCAATGAAATCTGTGTCATCAGGCCCTTAGCAGCACAATGAGTGGATTCAGGTACGATGATTCTAACTGAAATAAGTCACACAGAAAAAGAAACATCATAAGATATCACTAATACACGGAATGTAAACTTGGCTACACAGGAACTGAATTACAGAACAGAACAGGGTCTCAAATTTAGAAAACCAACTTATTCTTGCTTAAGGGTAAAGGTGAGTTGGGGTGCTGCATAAAACCAGAGATTGAAATGAGCACAGATAAAGTTCCTTAAGCCAAATATGGAATAGACAAGAGCTACTCCTTGCTCAACGAAATGGACTCAACACCGCGTATTAAACGCCTAAGAATGTACCTGACTTGTAAGTATCTTAAAACCTATGGATTGTTATGTCTCCGAAAGAGAATCAAGCATGTGTACAGGGGCATAAACGCAGCAGTGATAGGATTGGAGAGGTTCGGTGAGCAAATGAAGACCCTTTGAAGTCATATTACATGGTACCCATTCCACGGGTTTCAACTACCCAGGTTTAAGGTATTCTTCCTTCAGCTAAAACATGCATGTGGAACCTAGAGTATGATCAACCATGTGATCGGGAGACATGTTCAAATATGTCTCAGTTTTCCTCCCCTGGTACTCGGGTGCAACATTCCAGACGCTTTACTAACACTCTCCCCACTTGGAGAGTCAGTCCCTTTAACCTCCTGTTTGGCCCAGTTTGCAATTTCTGCGGAAGATGAACAGGAATAGTGAGAACCAATGAGAGGCTAGCTGGAGGTGTCTGGACGGGCAAATTTAACTCTCATTTCCCACCAGGAAGAGGAAATAACCAAAGGCTCAGCGTGCCGTACCGGAACCAGATTAGGGCCTGAAGCCATCCTGCGGTGTTGCGGCCAGCTCAAAAGAAAGCGAGTTGAAGAAAGGAGCTCAGGGGCACTGTAATTCACAAACCTGCAGAGTTATAAATGACAGCTATCGTCCAAAAATAGACTGAAGTAAGGCTGCCAAGAGGACTTGAAAGCGGGGCAGAATTGCAGGAAACCGATTTCAGGAGGTAGACTGGAATTGCATTGAAAGCATAGGAAAAGAGGCAGAACGTCCACAATGATGCACTTGGCCAAAAAGGGCGTATGCGTTTTTTCCTGAATATATTCAGGAAAAAACGCATACGCCCTTTTTGGCCAACCAAGCAAGCTTGCAAAGGAAATCTGCACTACAATGAAGTCTCACTTCCCCCCGGTCAAAAGGGCCATCTGAAAAAAGTGTAAAATCCAGAAAGGCAGGACAGGCCATGGAGAACTGGGAGCCTTGTTATGCTGATGGGCGGGATGTAAATTGCCAACAGACACTCGGGAGAAGTGTATGGTGTTTCCTGAAACATCTAAAAAACAAAGCAACAGAACCTAGGGCACTTCCACTTATGGTCCTATAGCTTAGGGAAATTAAAATCAAAAAGACACAGCCACCCCAAAGTTTGGAACGGCTCTGTTTACAAGAACCTCGTTTACAGTACAAGTTCAACATCGCAGAAAGTGAAAAATGGATAAAGAAGTTGTGGTATTTACTTACAAAGCAATATCACTCAGCAATGAAATCTGTGTCATCAGGCCCTTAGCAGCACAATGAGTGGATTCAGGTATGATGATTCTAACTGAAGTAAGTCACACAGAAAAAGAAACATCATAAGATATCAGTAATACACGGAATGTAAACTTGGCTACACAGGAACTGAATTACAGAACAGAACAGGGTCTCAAATTTAGAAAACCAACTTATGCTTGCTTAAGGGGAAAGGTGAGTTGGGGTGCTGCATAAAACCAGAGATTGAAATGAGCACAGATAAAGTTCCTTAAGTCAAATATGGAATAGACAAGAGCTACTCCTTGCTCAACGAAATGGACTCAACACCGCATATTAAACGCCTAAGAATGTACCTGACTAGTAAGTATCTTAAAACCTATGGATTGCTATGTCTCCGAAAGAGAATCAAGCATGTGTACAGGGGCATAAACGCAGCAGTGATAGGATTGGAGAGGTTCGGTGAGCAAATGAAGACCCTTTGAAGTCATATTGCATGGTACCCATTCCACGGGTTTCAACTACCCAGGTTTTAGGTATTCTTCCTTCAGCTAAAACATGCATGTGGAACCCAGAGTATGATCAACCATGTGATCGGGAGACGTGTTCAAATATGTCTCAGTTTTCGTACCCTGGTACTCGGGTGCAACATTCCAGACGCTTTACTAACACTCTCCCGACTTGGAGAGTCAGTGTCTTTAACCTCCTGTTTGGCCCAGTTTGCAATTTCTGCGGAAGATGAACAGGAATAGCGAGAACCAATGAGAGACTAGCTGGAGGTGTCTGGACGGGCAAATTTAACTCTCATTTCCCACCAGGAAGAGGAATTAACCAAAGGCTCAGCGTGCCGTGCCGGAACCAGATTAGGGCCTGAAGCCATCCTGCGGTGTTGCGGCCAGCTCACAAGAAAGCGAGTTGAAGAAAGGAGCTCAGGGGCACTGTAATTCACAAACCTGCAGAGTTATAAATGACAGCTATCGTCCAAAAATAGACTGAAGTAAGGCTGCCAAGAGGACTTGAAAGCGGGGCAGAATTGCAGGAAACCGATTTCAGGAGGTAGACTGGAATTGCATTGAAAGCATAGGAAAAGAGGCAGAACGTCCACAATGATGCACTTGGCCAAAAAGGGCGTATGCGTTTTTTCCTGAATATATTCAGGAAAAAACGCATACGCCCTTTTTGGCCAACCAAGCAAGCTTGCAAAGGAAATCTGCACTACAATGAAGTCTCACTTCCCCCCGGTCAAAAGGGCCATCTGAAAAAAGTGTAAAATCCAGAAAGGCAGGACAGGCCATGGAGAACTGGGAGCCTTGTTATGCTGAAGGGCGGGATGTAAATTGCCAACAACCACTAGGGAGAAGTGTATGGTGTTTCCTGAAACATCTAAAAAACAAAGCAACAGAGCCTAGGGCAGTTCCACTTATGGTCCTATAGATTAGGGAAATTAAAATAAAAAAGACACAGCCACCCCAAAGTTTGGAACGGCTCTGTTTACAAGAACCTCGTTTACAGTACAAGTTCAACATCGCAGAAAGTGAAAAATGGATAAAGAAGTTGTGGTATTTACTTACAAAGCAATATCACTCAGCAATGAAATCTGTGTCATCAGGCCCTTAGCAGCACAATGAGTGGATTCAGGTATGATGATTCTAACTGAAATAAGTCACACAGAAAAAGAAACATCATAAGATATCAGTAATACACGGAATGTAAACTTGGCTACACAGGAACTGAATTACAGAACAGAACAGGTTCTCAAATTTAGAAAACCAACTTATTCTTGCTTAAGAGTAAAGGTGAGTTGGGGTGCTGCATAAAACCAGAGATTGAAATGAGCACAGATAAAGTTCCTTAAGCCAAATATGGAATAGACAAGAGCTACTCCTTGCTCAACGAAATGGACTCAACACCGCATATTAAACGACTAAGAATGTACCTGACTAGTAAGTACCTTCAAACCTATGGATTGCTATGTCTCCGAAAGAGAATCAAGCATGTGTACAGGGGCATAAACGCAGCAGTGATAGGATTGGAGAGGTTCGGTGAGCAAATGAAGACCCTTTGAAGTCATATTGCATGGTACCCATTCCACGGGTTTCAACTACCCAGGTTTTAGGTATTCTTCCTTCAGCTAAAACATGCATGTGGAACCCAGAGTATGATCAACCATGTGAACGGGAGACGTGTTCAAATATGTCTCAGTTTTCCTCCCCTGGTACTCGGGTGCAACATTCCAGACGCTTTACTAACACTCTCCCCACTTGGAGAGTCAGTCCCTTTAACCTCCTGTTTGGCCCAGTTTGCAATTTCTGCGGAAGATGAACAGGAATAGCGAGAACCAATGAGAGACTAGCTGGAGGTGTCTGGACGGGCAAATTTAACTCTCATTTCCCACCAGGAAGAGGAAATAACCAAAGGCTCAGCGTGCCGTGCTGGAACCAGATTAGGGCCTGAAGCCATCCTGCGGTGTTGCGGCCAGGTCACAAGAAAGCGAGTTGAAGAAAGGAGCTCAGGGGCACTGTAATTCACAAACCTGCAGAGTTATAAATGACAGCTATCGTCCAAAAATAGACTGAAGTAAGGCTGCCAAGAGGACTTCAAAGCGGGGCAGAATTGCAGGAAACCGATTTCAGGAGGTAGACTGGAATTGCATTGAATGCATAGGAAAAGAGGCAGAACGTCCACAATGATGCACTTGGCCAAAAAGGGCGTATGCATTTTTTCCTGAATATATTCAGGAAAAAACGCATACGCCCTTTTTGGCCAACCAAGCAAGCTTGCAAAGGAAATCTGCACTACAATGAAGTCTCACTTCCCCCCGGTCAAAAGGGCCATCTGAAAAAAGTGTAAAATCCAGAAAGGCAGGACAGGCCATGGAGAACTGGGAGCCTTGTTATGCTGATGGGCGGGATGTAAATTGCCAACAACCACTCGGGGGAAGTGTATGGTGTTTCCTGAAACATCTAAAAAACAAAGCAACAGAGCCTAGGGCACTTCCACTTATGGTCCTATAGCTTAGGGAATTCAAAATCAAAAAGACACAGCCACCCCAAAGTTTGGAACGGCTCTGTTTACAAGAACCTCGTTTACAGTACAAGTTCAACATCGCAGAAAGTGAAAAATGGATAAAGAAGTTGTGGTATTTACTTACAAAGCAATATCACTCAGCAATGAAATCTATGTCATCAGGCCCTTAGCATCACAATGAGTGGATTCAGGTATGATGATTCTAACTGAAATAAGTCACACAGAAAAAGAAACATCATAAGTTATCAGTAATACACGGAAGGTAAACTTGGCTACACAGGAACTGAATTACAGAACAGAACAGGGTCTCAAATTTAGAAAACCAACTTATGCTTGCTTAAGGGGAAAGGTGAGTTGGGGTGCTGCATAAAACCAGAGATTGAAATGAGCACAGATAAAGTTCCTTAAGTCAAATATGGAATAGACAAGAGCTACTCCTTGCTCAACGAAATGGACTCAACACCGCATATTAAACGCCTAAGAATGTACCTGACTAGTAAGTATCTTAAAACCTATGGATTGCTATGTCTCCGAAAGAGAATCAAGCATGTGTACAGGGGCATAAACGCAGCAGTGATAGGATTGGAGAGGTTCGGTGAGCAAATGAAGACCCTTTGAAGTCATATTGCATGGTACCCATTCCACGGGTTTCAACTACCCAGGTTTTAGGTATTCTTCCTTCAGCTAAAACATGCATGTGGAACCCAGAGTATGATCAACCATGTGATCGGGAGACGTGTTCAAATATGTCTCAGTTTTCGTACCCTGGTACTCGGGTGCAACATTCCAGACGCTTTACTAACACTCTCCCCACTTGGAGAGTCAGTCCCTTTAACCTCCTGTTTGGCCCAGTTTGCAATTTCTGCGGAAGATGAACAGGAATAGCGAGAACCAATGAGAGACTAGCTGGAGGTGTCTGGACGGGCAAATTTAACTCTCATTTCCCACCAGGAAGAGGAATTAACCAAAGGCTCAGCGTGCCGTGCCGGAACCAGATTAGGGCCTGAAGCCATCCTGCGGTGTTGCGGCCAGCTCACAAGAAAGCGAGTTGAAGAAAGGAGCTCAGGGGCACTGTAATTCACAAACCTGCAGAGTTATAAATGACAGCTATCGTCCAAAAATAGACTGAAGTAAGGCTGCCAAGAGGACTTGAAAGCGGGGCAGAATTGCAGGAAACCGATTTCAGGAGGTAGACTGGAATTGCATTGAAAGCATAGGAAAAGAGGCAGAACGTCCACAATGATGCACTTGGCCAAAAAGGGCGTATGCGTTTTTTCCTGAATATATTCAGGAAAAAACGCATACGCCCTTTTTGGCCAACCAAGCAAGCTTGCAAAGGAAATCTGCACTACAATGAAGTCTCACTTCCCCCCGGTCAAAAGGGCCATCTGAAAAAAGTGTAAAATCCAGAAAGGCAGGACAGGCCATGGAGAACTGGGAGCCTTGTTATGCTGAAGGGCGGGATGTAAATTGCCAACAACCACTAGGGAGAAGTGTATGGTGTTTCCTGAAACATCTAAAAAACAAAGCAACAGAGCCTAGGGCAGTTCCACTTATGGTCCTATAGCTTAGGGAAATTAAAATCAAAAAGACACAGCCACCCTAAAGTTTGGAACGGCTCTGTTTACAAGAACCTCGTTTACAGTACAAGTTCAACATCGCAGAAAGTGAAAAATGGATAAAGAAGTTGTGGTATTCACTTACAAAGCAATATCACTCAGCAATGAAATCTCTGTCATCAGGCCCTTAGCAGCACAATGAGTGGATTCAGGTATGATGATTCTAACTGAAATAAGTCACACAGAAAAAGAAACATCATAAGATATCAGTAATACACGGAATGTAAACTTGGCTACACAGGAACTGAATTACAGAACAGAACAGTGTCTCAAATTTAGAAAAACAACTTATGCTTGCTTAAGGGTAAAGGTGAGTTGGGGTGCTGCATAAAACCAGAGATTGAAATGAGCACAGATAAAGTTCCTTAAGCCAAATATGGAATAGACAAGAGCTACTCCTTGCTCAACGAAATGGACTCAACACCGCGTATTAAACGCCTAAGAATGTACCTGACTTGTAAGTATCTTAAAACCTATGGATTGTTATGTCTCCGAATGAGAATCAAGCATGTGTACAGGGGCATAAACGCAGCAGTGATAGGATTGGAGAGGTTCGGTGAGCAAATGAAGACCCTTTGAAGTCATATTACATGGTACCCATTCCACGGGTTTCAACTACCCAGGTTTAAGGTATTCTTCCTTCAGCTAAAACATGCATGTGGAACCTAGAGTATGATCAACCATGTGATCGGGAGACATGTTCAAATATGTCTCAGTTTTCCTCCCCTGGTACTCGGGTGCAACATTCCAGACGCTTTACTAACACTCTCCCCACTTGGAGAGTCAGCGCCTTTAACCTCCTGTTTGGCCCAGTTTGCAATTTCTGCGGAAGATGAACAGGAATAGCGAGAACCAATGAGAGGCTAGCTGGAGGTGTCTGGACGGGCAAATTTAACTCTCATTTCCCACCAGGAGGAGGAAATAACCAAAGGCTCAGCGTGCCGTGCCAGAACCAGATTAGGGCCTGAAGCCATCCTGCGGTGTTGCGGCCAGGTCACAAGAAAGCGAGTTGAAGAAAGGAGCTCAGGGGCACTGTAATTCACAAACCTGCAGAGTTATAAATGACAGCTATCGTCCAAAAATAGACTGAAGTAAGGCTGCCAAGAGGACTTGAAAGCGGGGCAGAATTGCAGGAAACCGATTTCAGGAGGTAGACTGAAATTGCATTGAAAGCATAGGAAAAGAGGCAGAACGTCCACAATGATGCACTTGGCCAAAAAGGGCGTATGCGTTTTTTCCTGAATATATTCAGGAAAAAACGCATACGCACTTTTTGGCCAACCAAGCAAGCTTGCACAGGAAATCTGCACTACAATGAAGTCTCACTTCCCCCCGGTCAAAAGGGCCATCTGAAAAAAGTGTAAAATCCAGAAAGGCAGGACAGGCCATGGAGAACTGGGAGCCTTGTTATGCTGATGGGCGGGATGTAAATTGCCAACAACCACTCGGGAGAAGTGTATGGTGTTTCCTGAAACATCTAAAAAACAAAGCAACAGAACCTAGGGCACTTCCACTTATGGTCCTATAGCTTAGGGAAATTAAAATCAAAAAGACACAGCCACCCCAAAGTTTGGAACGGCTCTGTTTACAAGAACCTCGTTTACAGTACAAGTTCAACATCGCAGAAAGTGAAAAATGGATAAAGAAGTTGTGGTATTTACTTACAAAGCAATATCACTCAGCAATGAAATCTGTGTCATCAGGCCCTTAGCAGCACAATGAGTGGATTCAGGTACGATGATTCTAACTGAAATAAGTCACACAGAAAAAGAAACATCATAAGATATCAGTAATACACGGAATGTAAACTTGGCTACACAGGAACTGAATTACAGAACAGAACAGGGTCTCAAATTTAGAAAACCAACTTATTCTTGCTTAAGGGTAAAGGTGAGTTGGGGTGCTGCATAAAACCAGAGATTGAAATGAGCACAGATAAAGTTCCTTAAGCCAAATATGGAATAGACAAGAGCTACTCCTTGCTCAACGAAATGGACTCAACACCCCATATTAAACGCCTAAGAATGTACCTGACTAGTAAGTATCTTAAAACCTATGGATTGCTATGTCTCCGAAAGAGAATCAAGCATGTGTACAGGGGCATAAACGCAGCAGTGCTAGGATTGGAGAGGTTCAGTGAGCAAATGAAGACCCTTTGAAGTCATATTGCATGGTACCCATTCCACAGGTTTCAACTACCCAGGTTTAAGGTATTCTTCCTTCAGCTAAAACATGCATGTGGAACCTAGAGTATGATCAACCATGTGATCGGGAGACGTGTTCAAATATGTCTCAGTTTTCCTCCCCTGGTACTCGGGTGCAACATTCCAGATGCTTTACTAACACTCTCCCCACTTGGAGAGTCAGTCCCTTTAACCTCCTGTTTGGCCCAGTTTGCAATTTCTGCGGAAGATGAACAGGAATAGCGAGAACCAATGAGAGGCTAGCTGGAGGTGTCTGGACGGGCAAATTTAACTCTCATTTCCCACCAGGAAGAGGAATTAACCAAAGACTCAGCATGCCGGGCCGGAACCAGATTAGGGCCTGAAGCCATCCTGCGGTGTTGCGGCCAGGTCACAAGAAAGCGAGTTGAAGAAAGGAGCTCAGGGGCACTGTAATTCACAAACCTGCAGAGTTATAAATGACAGCTATCGTCCAAAAATAGACTGAAGTAAGGCTGCCAAGAGGACTTGAAAGCGGGGCAGAATTGCAGGAAACCGATTTCAGGAGGTAGACTGGAATTGCATTGAAAGCATAGGAAAAGAGGCAGAACGTCCACAATGATGCACTTGGCCAAAAAGGGCGTATGCGTTTTTTCCTGAATATATTCAGGAAGAAACGCATACGCCCTTTTTGGCCAACCAAGCAACCTTGCAAAGGAAATCTGCACTACAATGAAGTCTCACTTCCCCCCGGTCAAAAGGGCCATCTGAAAAAAGTGTAAAATCCAGAAAGGCAGGACAGGCCATGGAGAACTGGGAGACTTGTTATGCTGATCGGCGGGATGAAAATTGCCAACAGACACTCGGGAGAAGTGTATGGTGTTTCCTGAAACATCTCAAAAACAAAGCAACAGAACCTAGGGCACTTCCACTTATGGTCCTATAGCTTAGGGAAATTAAAATCAAAAAGACACAGCCACCCCAAAGTTTGGAACGGCTCTGTTTACAAGAACCTCGTTTACAGTACAAGTTCAACATCGCAGAAAGTGAAAAATGGATAAAGAACTTGTGGTACTTACGTACAATGCAGTATCACTCAGCAATGAAATCTATGTCATCAGGCCCGTAGCAGCATAATGAGTAGATTCAGGTACGATGATTCTAACTGAAATAAGTCACACAGAAAAAAAACATCATAAGATATCACTAATACACGGAATGTAAACTTGGCTACACAGGAACTGAATTCCAAAACAGAACAGGTTATCAAATTTAGAAAACCAACTTATGCTTGCTTAAGGGGAAAGGTGAGTTGGGTTGCTACATAAAACCAGAGATTGAAATGAGCACAGATAAAGTTCCTTAAGCCAAATATGGAATAGACAAGAGCTACTCCTTGCTCAACGAAATGGACTCAACACCGCATATTAAACGCCTAAGAATGTACCTGACTAGTAAGTATCTTAAAACCTATGGATTGCTATCTCTCCGAAAGAGAATCAAGCATGTGTACAGGGGCATAACCGCAGCAGTGATAGGATTGGAGAGGTTCGGTGAGCAAATGAAGACCCTTTGAAGTCATATTGCATGGTACCCATTCCAAGGGTTTCAACTACCCAGGTTTTAGGTATTCTTCCTTCAGGTAAAACATGCATGTGGAACCCAGATTATGATGAACCATGTGATCAGGAGACGTGTTCAAATATGTCTCAGTTTTCCTCCCCTGGTACTCGGGTGCAACATTCCAGACGCTTTACTAACACTCTCCCCACTTGGAGAGTCAGCGCCTTTAACCTCCTGTTTGGCCCAGTTTGCAATTTCTGCGGAAGATGAACAGGAATAGCGAGAGCCAATGAGAGGCTAGCTGGAGGTGTCTGGACGGGCAAATTTAACTCTCATTTCCCACCAGGAAGAGGAAATAACCAAAGGCTCAGTGTGCCGTACTGGAACCAGATTAGGGCCTGAAGCCATCCTGCGCTGTTGCGGCCAGCTCAAAAGAAAGCGAGTTGAAGAAAGGAGCTCAGGGGCACTGTAATTCACAAACCTGCAGAGTTATAAATGACAGCTATCGTCCAAAAATAGACTGAAGTAAGGCTGCCAAGAGGACTTGAAAGCGGGGCAGAATTGCAGGAAACCGATTTCAGGAGGTAGACTGGAATTGCATTGAAAGCATAGGAAAAGAGGCAGAACGTCCACAATGATGCACTTGGCCAAAAAGGGCGTATGCGTTTTTTCCTGAATATATTCAGGAAAAAACGCATACGCCCTTTTTGGCCAACCAAGCAAGCTTGCAAAGGAAATCTGCACTACAATGAAGTCTCACTTCCCCCCGGTCAAAAGGGCCATCTGAAAAAAAGTGTAAAATTCAGAAAGGCAGGACAGGCCATGGAGAACTGGGAGCCTTGTTATGCTGATGGGCGGGATGTAAATTGCCAACAACCACTCGGGAGAAGTGTATGGTGTTTCCTGAAACATCTAAAAAACAAAGCAACAGAACCTAGGGCACTTCCACTTATGGTCCTATAGCTTAGGGAAATTAAAATCAAAAAGACACAGCCACCCCAAAGTTTGGAACGGCTCTGTTTACAAGAACCTCGTTTACAGTACAAGTTCAACATCGCAGAAAGTGAAAAATGGATAAAGAAGTTGTGGTATTTACTTACAAAGCAATATCACTCAGCAATGAAATCTGTGTCATCAGGCCCTTAGCAGCACAATGAGTGGATTCAGGTATGATGATTCTAACTGAAATAAGTCACACAGAAAAAGAAACATCATAAGATATCACTAATACACGGAATGAAAACTTGGCTACACAGGAACTGAATTACAGAACAGAACAGGGTCTCAAATTTAGAAAACCAACTTATTCTTGCTTAAGGGTAAAGGTGAGTTGGGGTGCTGCATAAAACCAGAGATTGAAATGAGCACAGATAAAGTTCCTTAAGCCAAATATGGAATAGACAAGAGCTACTCCTTGCTCAACGAAATGGACTCAACACCCCATATTAAACGCCTAAGAATGTACCTGACTAGTAAGTATCTTAAAACCTATGGATTGCTATGTCTCCGAAAGAGAATCAAGCATGTGTACAGGGGCATAAACGCAGCAGTGATAGGATTGGAGAGGTTCGGTGAGCAAATGAAGACCCTTTGAAGTCATATTGCATGGTACCCATTCCACGGGTTTCAACTACCCAGGTTTAAGGTATTCTTCCTTCAGCTAAAACATGCATGTGGAACCTAGAGTATGATCAACCATGTGATTGGGAGACGTGTTCAAATATGTCTCAGTTTTCCTCCCCTGGTACTCGGGTGCAACATTCCAGACGCTTTACTAACACTCTCCCCACTTGGAGAGTCAGTCCCTTTAACCTCCTGTTTGGCCCAGTTTGCAATTTCTGCGGAAGATGAACAGGAATAGCGAGAACCAATGAGAGGCTAGCTGGAGGTGTCTGGACGGGCAAATTTAACTCTCATTTCCCACCAGGAAGAGGAATTAACCAAAGGCTCAGCATGCCGGGCCGGAACCAGATTAGGGCCTGAAGCCATCCTGCGGTGTTGCGGCCAGCTCAAAAGAAAGCGAGTTGAAGAAAGGAGCTCAGGGGCACTGTAATTCACAAACCTGCAGAGTTATAAATGACAGCTATCGTCCAAAAATAGACTGAAGTAAGGCTGCCAAGAGGACTTGAAAGCGGGGCAGAATTGCAGGAAACCGATTTCAGGAGGTAGACTGGAATTGCATTGAAAGCATAGGAAAAGAGGCAGAACGTCCACAATGATGCACTTGGCCAAAAAGGGCGTATGCGTTTTTTCCTGAATATATTCAGGAAAAAACACATACCCCCTTTTTGGCCAACCAAGCAAGCTTGCAAAGGAAATCTGCACTACAATGAAGTCTCACTTCCCCCCGGTCAAAAGGGCCATCTGAAAAAAGTGTAAAATCCAGAAAGGCAGGACAGGCCATGGAGAACTGGGAGCCTTGTTATGCTGATGGGCGGGATGTAAATTGCCAACAGACACTCGGGAGAAGTGTATGGTGTTTCCTGAAACATCTAAAAAACAAAGCAACAGAGCCTAGGGCACTGCCACTTATGGTCCTATAGCTTAGGGAAATTAAAATCAAAAAGACACAGCCACCCCAAAGTTTGGAACGGCTCTGTTTACAACAACCTCGTTTACAGTACAAGTTCAACATCGCAGAAAGTGAAAAATGGATAAAGAAGTTGTGGTATTTACTTACAAAGCAATATCACTCAGCAATGAAATCTGTGTCATCAGGCCCTTAGCAGCACAATGAGTGGATTCAGGTATGATGATTCTAACTGAAGTAAGTCACACAGAAAAAGAAACATCATAAGATATCAGTAATACACGGAATGTAAACTTGGCTACACAGGAACTGAATTACAGAACAGAACAGGGTCTCAAATTTAGAAAACCAACTTATGCTTGCTTAAGGGTAAAGATGAGTTGGGGTGCTGCATAAAACCAGAGATTGAAATGAGCACAGATAAAGTTCCTTAGGTCAAATATGGAATAGACAAGAGCTACTCCTTGCTCAACGAAATGGACTCAACACCGCATATTAAACGCCTAAGAATGTACCTGACTAGTAAGTATCTTAAAACCTATGGATTGCTATGTCTCCGAAAGAGAATCAAGCATGTGTACAGGGGCATAAATGCAGCAGTGATAGGATTGGAGAGGTTCGGTGAGCAAATGAAGACCCTTTGAAGTCATATTGCATGGTACCCATTCCACGGGTTTCAACTACCCAGGTTTTAGGTATTCTTCCTTCAGCTAAAACATGCATGTGGAACCCAGAGTATGATCAACCATGTGAACGGGAGACGTGTTCAAATATGTCTCAGTTTTCCTCCCCTGGTACTCGGGTGCAACATTCCAGACGCTTTACTAACACTCTCCCCACTTGGAGAGTCAGTCCCTTTAACCTCCTGTTTGGCCCAGTTTGCAATTTCTGCGGAAGATGAACAGGAATAGCGAGAACCAATGAGAGACTAGCTGGAGGTGTCTGGACGGGCAAATTTAACTCTCATTTCCCACCAGGAAGAGGAAATAACCAAAGGCTCAGCGTGCCGTGCTGGAACCAGATTAGGGCCTGAAGCCATCCTGCGGTGTTGCGGCCAGGTCACAAGAAAGCGAGTTGAAGAAAGGAGCTCAGGGGCACTGTAATTCACAAACCTGCAGAGTTATAAATGACAGCTATCGTCCAAAAATAGACTGAAGTAAGGCTGCCAAGAGGACTTGAAAGCGGGGCAGAATTGCAGGAAACCGATTTCAGGAGGTAGACTGGAATTGCATTGAATGCATAGGAAAAGAGGCAGAACGTCCACAATGATGCACTTGGCCAAAAAGGGCGTATGCATTTTTTCCTGAATATATTCAGGAAAAAACGCATACGTCCTTTTTGGCCAACCAAGCAAGCTTGCAAAGGAAATCTGCACTACAATGAAGTCTCACTTCCCCCCGGTCAAAAGGGCCATCTGAAAAAAGTGTAAAATCCAGAAAGGCAGGACAGGCCATGGAGAACTGGGAGCCTTGTTATGCTGAAGGGCGGGATGTAAATTGCCAACAACCACTCGGGAGAAGTGTATGGTGTTTCCTGAAACATCTAAAAAACAAAGCAACAGAACCTAGGGCACTTCCACTTATGGTCCTATAGCTTAGGGAAATTAAAATCAAAAAGACACAGCCACCCCAAAGTTTGGAACGGCTCTGTTTACAAGAACCTCGTTTACAGTACAAGTTCAACATCGCAGAAAGTGAAAAATGGATAAAGAAGTTGTGGTATTTACTTACAAAGCAATATCACTCAGCAATGAAATCTGTGTCATCAGGCCCTTAGCAGCACAATGAGTGGATTCAGGTATGATGATTCTAACTGAAGTAAGTCACACAGAAAAAGAAACATCATAAGATATCAGTAATACACGGAATGTAAACTTGGCTACACAGGAACTGAATTACAGAACAGAACAGGGTCTCAAATTTAGAAAACCAACTTATGCTTGCTTAAGGGGAAAGGTGAGTTGGGGTGCTGCATAAAACCAGAGATTGAAATGAGCACAGATAAAGTTCCTTAAGTCAAATATGGAATAGACAAGAGCTACTCCTTGCTCAACGAAATGGACTCAACACCGCATATTAAACGCCTAAGAATGTACCTGACTAGTAAGTATCTTAAAACCTATGGATTGCTATGTCTCCGAAAGAGAATCAAGCATGTGTACAGGGGCATAAACGCAGCAGTGATAGGATTGGAGAGGTTCGGTGAGCAAATGAAGACCCTTTGAAGTCATATTGCATGGTACCCATTCCACGGGTTTCAACTACCCAGGTTTTAGGTATTCTTCCTTCAGCTAAAACATGCATGTGGAACCCAGAGTATGATCAACCATGTGATCGGGAGACGTGTTCAAATATGTCTCAGTTTTCGTACCCTGGTACTCGGGTGCAACATTCCAGACGCTTTACTAACACTCTCCCGACTTGGAGAGTCAGTGTCTTTAATCTCCTGTTTGGCCCAGTTTGCAATTTCTGCGGAAGATGAACAGGAATAGCGAGAACCAATGAGAGACTAGCTGGAGGTGTCTGGACGGGCAAATTTAACTCTCATTTCCCACCAGGAAGAGGAATTAACCAAAGGCTCAGCGTGCCGTGCCGGAACCAGATTAGGGCCTGAAGCCATCCTGCGGTGTTGCGGCCAGCTCACAAGAAAGCGAGTTGAAGAAAGGAGCTCAGGGGCACTGTAATTCACAAACCTGCAGAGTTATAAATGACAGCTATCGTCCAAAAATAGACTGAAGTAAGGCTGCCAAGAGGACTTGAAAGCGGGGCAGAATTGCAGGAAACCGATTTCAGGAGGTAGACTGGAATTGCATTGAAAGCATAGGAAAAGAGGCAGAACGTCCACAATGATGCACTTGGCCAAAAAGGGCGTATGCGTTTTTTCCTGAATATATTCAGGAAAAAACGCATACGCCCTTTTTGGCCAACCAAGCAAGCTTGCAAAGGAAATCTGCACTACAATGAAGTCTCACTTCCCCCCGGTCAAAAGGGCCATCTGAAAAAAGTGTAAAATCCAGAAAGGCAGGACAGGCCATGGAGAACTGGGAGCCTTGTTATGCTGAAGGGCGGGATGTAAATTGCCAACAACCACTAGGGAGAAGTGTATGGTGTTTCCTGAAACATCTAAAAAACAAAGCAACAGAGCCTAGGGCAGTTCCACTTATGGTCCTATAGCTTAGGGAAATTAAAATCAAAAAGACACAGCCACCCCAAAGTTTGGAACGGCTCTGTTTACAAGAACCTCGTTTACAGTACAAGTTCAACATCGCAGAAAGTGAAAAATGGATAAAGAAGTTGTGGTATTTACTTACAAAGCAATATCACTCAGCAATGAAATCTGTGTCATCAGGCCCTTAGCAGCACAATGAGTGGATTCAGGTATGATGATTCTAACTGAAATAAGTCACACAGAAAAAGAAACATCATAAGATATCAGTAATACACGGAATGTAAACTTGGCTACACAGGAACTGAATTACAGAACAGAACAGGTTCTCAAATTTAGAAAACCAACTTATTCTTGCTTAAGAGTAAAGGTGAGTTGGGGTGCTGCATAAAACCAGAGATTGAAATGAGCACAGATAAAGTTCCTTAAGCCAAATATGGAATAGACAAGAGCTACTCCTTGCTCAACGAAATGGACTCAACACCGCATATTAAACGACTAAGAATGTACCTGACTAGTAAGTACCTTCAAACCTATGGATTGCTATGTCTCCGAAAGAGAATCAAGCATGTGTACAGGGGCATAAACGCAGCAGTGATAGGATTGGAGAGGTTCGGTGAGCAAATGAAGACCCTTTGAAGTCATATTGCATGGTACCCATTCCACGGGTTTCAACTACCCAGGTTTTAGGTATTCTTCCTTCAGCTAAAACATGCATGTGGAACCCAGAGTATGATCAACCATGTGAACGGGAGACGTGTTCAAATATGTCTCAGTTTTCCTACCCTGGTACTCGGGTGCAACATTCCAGACGCTTTACTAACACTCTCCCCACTTGGAGAGTCAGTCCCTTTAACCTCCTGTTTGGCCCAGTTTGCAATTTCTGCGGAAGATGAACAGGAATAGCGAGAACCAATGAGAGACTAGCTGGAGGTGTCTGGACGGGCAAATTTAACTCTCATTTCCCACCAGGAAGAGGAAATAACCAAAGGCTCAGCGTGCCGTGCTGGAACCAGATTAGGGCCTGAAGCCATCCTGCGGTGTTGCGGCCAGGTCACAAGAAAGCGAGTTGAAGAAAGGAGCTCAGGGGCACTGTAATTCACAAACCTGCAGAGTTATAAATGACAGCTATCGTCCAAAAATAGACTGAAGTAAGGCTGCCAAGAGGACTTCAAAGCGGGGCAGAATTGCAGGAAACCGATTTCAGGAGGTAGACTGGAATTGCATTGAATGCATAGGAAAAGAGGCAGAACGTCCACAATGATGCACTTGGCCAAAAAGGGCGTATGCGTTTTTTCCTGAATATATTCAGGAAAAAACGCATACGCCCTTTTTGGCCAACCAAGCAAGCTTGCAAAGGAAATCTGCACTACAATGAAGTCTCACTTCCCCCCGGTCAAAAGGGCCATCTGAAAAAAGTGTAAAATCCAGAAAGGCAGGACAGGCCATGGAGAACTGGGAGCCTTGTTATGCTGATGGGCGGGATGTAAATTGCCAACAACCACTCGGGAGAAGTGTATGGTGTTTCCTGAAACATCTAAAAAACAAAGCAACAGAGCCTAGGGCACTTCCACTTATGGTCCTATAGCTTAGGGAATTCAAAATCAAAAAGACACAGCCACCCCAAAGTTTTGAACGGCTCTGTTTACAAGAACCTCGTTTACAGTACAAGTTCAACATCGCAGAAAGTGAAAAATGGATAAAGAAGTTGTGGTATTTACTTACAAAGCAATATCACTCAGCAATGAAATCTATGTCATCAGGCCCTTAGCATCACAATGAGTGGATTCAGGTATGATGATTCTAACTGAAATAAGTCACACAGAAAAAGAAACATCATAAGTTATCAGTAATACACGGAAGGTAAACTTGGCTACACAGGAACTGAATTACAGAACAGAACAGGGTCTCAAATTTAGAAAACCAACTTATGCTTGCTTAAGGGGAAAGGTGAGTTGGGGTGCTGCATAAAACCAGAGATTGAAATGAGCACAGATAAAGTTCCTTAAGCCAAATATGGAATAGACAAGAGCTACTCCTTGCTCAACGAAATGGACTCAACACCGCATATTAAACGCCTAAGAATGTACCTGACTAGTAAGTATCTTAAAACCTATAGATTGCTATGTCTCCGAAAGAGAATCAAGCATGTGTACAGGGGCATAAACGCAGCAGTGATAGGATTGGAGAGGTTCAGTGAGCAAATGAAGACCCTTTGAAGTCATATTGCATGGTACCCATTCCACGGGTTTCAACTACCCAGATTTTAGGTATTTTTCCTTCAGCTAAAACATGCATGTGGAACCCAGAGTATGATCAACCATGTGATCGGGAGACGTGTTCAAATATGTCTCAGTTTTCGTACCCTGGTACTCGGGTGCAACATTCCAGACGCTTTACTAACACTCTCCCGACTTGGAGAGTCAGTCCCTTTAACCTCCTGTTTGGCCCAGTTTGCAATTTCTGCGGAAGATGAACAGGAATAGTGAGAACCAATGAGAGGCTAGCTGGAGGTGTCTGGACGGGCAAATTTAACTCTCATTTCCCACCAGGAAGAGGAAATAACCAAAGGCTCAGCGTGCCGTACCGGAACCAGATTAGGGCCTGAAGCCATCCTGCGGTGTTGCGGCCAGCTCACAAGAAAGCGAGTTGAAGAAAGGAGCTCAGGGGCACTGTAATTCACAAACCTGCAGAGTTATAAATGACAGCTATCGTCCAAAAATAGACTGAAGTAAGGCTGCCAAGAGGACTTGAAAGCGGGGCAGAATTGCAGGAAACCGATTTCAGGAGGTAGACTGAAATTGCATTGAAAGCATAGGAAAAGAGGCAGAACGTCCACAATGATGCACTTGGCCAAAAAGGGCGTATGCGTTTTTTCCTGAATATATTCAGGAAAAAACGCATACGCCCTTTTTGGCCAACCAAGCAAGCTTGCAAAGGAAATCTGCACTACAATGAAGTCTCACTTCCCCCCGGTCAAAAGGGCCATCTGAAAAAAGTGTAAAATCCAGAAAGGCAGGACAGGCCATGGAGAACTGGGAGCCTTGTTATGCTGATGGGCGGGATGTAAATTGCCAACAACCACTCGGGAGAAGTGTATGGTGTTTCCTGAAACATCTAAAAAACAAAGCAACAGAACCTAGGGCACTTCCACTTATGGTCCTATAGCTTAGGGAAATTAAAATCAAAAAGACACAGCCACCCCAAAGTTTGGAACGGCTCTGTTTACAAGAACCTCGTTTACAGTACAAGTTCAACATCGCAGAAAGTGAAAAATGGATAAAGAAGTTGTGGTATTTACTTACAAAGCAATATCACTCAGCAATGAAATCTGTGTCATCAGGCCCTTAGCAGCACAATGAGTGGATTCAGGTATGATGATTCTAACTGAAGTAAGTCACACAGAAAAAGAAACATCATAAGATATCAGTAATACACGGAATGTAAACTTGGCTACACAGGAACTGAATTACAGAACAGAACAGGGTCTCAAATTTAGAAAACCAACTTATGCTTGCTTAAGGGGAAAGGTGAGTTGGGGTGCTGCATAAAACCAGAGATTGAAATGAGCACAGATAAAGTTCCTTAAGTCAAATATGGAATAGACAAGAGCTACTCCTTGCTCAACGAAATGGACTCAACACCGCATATTAAACGCCTAAGAATGTACCTGACTAGTAAGTATCTTAAAACCTATGGATTGCTATGTCTCCGAAAGAGAATCAAGCATGTGTACAGGGGCATAAACGCAGCAGTGATAGGATTGGAGAGGTTCGGTGAGCAAATGAAGACCCTTTGAAGTCATATTGCATGGTACCCATTCCACGGGTTTCAACTACCCAGGTTTTAGGTATTCTTCCTTCAGCTAAAACATGCATGTGGAACCCAGAGTATGATCAACCATGTGATCGGGAGACGTGTTCAAATATGTCTCAGTTTTCGTACCCTGGTACTCGGGTGCAACATTCCAGACGCTTTACTAACACTCTCCCGACTTGGAGAGTCAGTGTCTTTAACCTCCTGTTTGGCCCAGTTTGCAATTTCTGCGGAAGATGAACAGGAATAGCGAGAACCAATGAGAGACTAGCTGGAGGTGTCTGGACGGGCAAATTTAACTCTCATTTCCCACCAGGAAGAGGAATTAACCAAAGGCTCAGCGTGCCGTGCCGGAACCAGATTAGGGCCTGAAGCCATCCTGCGGTGTTGCGGCCAGCTCACAAGAAAGCGAGTTGAAGAAAGGAGCTCAGGGGCACTGTAATTCACAAACCTGCAGAGTTATAAATGACAGCTATCGTCCAAAAATAGACTGAAGTAAGGCTGCCAAGAGGACTTGAAAGCGGGGCAGAATTGCAGGAAACCGATTTCAGGAGGTAGACTGGAATTGCATTGAAAGCATAGGAAAAGAGGCAGAACGTCCACAATGATGCACTTGGCCAAAAAGGGCGTATGCGTTTTTTCCTGAATATATTCAGGAAAAAACGCATACGCCCTTTTTGGCCAACCAAGCAAGCTTGCAAAGGAAATCTGCACTACAATGAAGTCTCACTTCCCCCCGGTCAAAAGGGCCATCTGAAAAAAGTGTAAAATCCAGAAAGGCAGGACAGGCCATGGAGAACTGGGAGCCTTGTTATGCTGAAGGGCAGGATGTAAATTGCCAACAACCACTAGGGAGAAGTGTATGGTGTTTCCTGAAACATCTAAAAAACAAAGCAACAGAGCCTAGGGCAGTTCCACTTATGGTCCTATAGCTTAGGGAAATTAAAATCAAAAAGACACAGCCACCCCAAAGTTTGGAACGGCTCTGGTTACAAGAACCTCGTTTACAGTACAAGTTCAACATCGCAGAAAGTGAAAAATGGATAAAGAAGTTGTGGTATTTACTTACAAAGCAATATCACTCAGCAATGAAATCTGTGTCATCAGGCCCTTAGCAGCACAATGAGTGGATTCAGGTATGATGATTCTAACTGAAATAAGTCACACAGAAAAAGAAACATCATAAGATATCAGTAATACACGGAATGTAAACTTGGCTACACAGGAACTGAATTACAGAACAGAACAGGTTCTCAAATTTAGAAAACCAACTTATTCTTGCTTAAGAGTAAAGGTGAGTTGGGGTGCTGCATAAAACCAGAGATTGAAATGAGCACAGATAAAGTTCCTTAAGCCAAATATGGAATAGACAAGAGCTACTCCTTGCTCAACGAAATGGACTCAACACCGCATATTAAACGACTAAGAATGTACCTGACTAGTAAGTACCTTCAAACCTATGGATTGCTATGTCTCCGAAAGAGAATCAAGCATGTGTACAGGGGCATAAACGCAGCAGTGATAGGATTGGAGAGGTTCGGTGAGCAAATGAAGACCCTTTGAAGTCATATTGCATGGTACCCATTCCACGGGTTTCAACTACCCAGGTTTTAGGTATTCTTCCTTCAGCTAAAACATGCATGTGGAACCCAGAGTATGATCAACCATGTGAACGGGAGACGTGTTCAAATATGTCTCAGTTTTCCTCCCCTGGTACTCGGGTGCAACATTCTAGATGCTTTACTAACACTCTCCCCACTTGGAGAGTCAGTCCCTTTAACCTCCTGTTTGGCCCAGTTTGCAATTTCTGCGGAAGATGAACAGGAATAGCGAGAACCAATGAGAGACTAGCTGGAGGTGTCTGGACGGGCAAATTTAACTCTCATTTCCCACCAGGAAGAGGAATTAACCAAAGGCTCAGCGTGCCATGCCGGAACCAGATTAGGGCCTGAAGCCATCCTGCGGTGTTGCGGCCAGCTCACAAGAAAGCGAGTTGAAGAAAGGAGCTCAGGGGCACTGTAATTCACAAACCTGCAGAGTTATAAATGACAGCTATCGTCCAAAAATAGACTGAAGTAAGGCTGCCAAGAGGACTTGAAAGCGGGGCAGAATTGCAGGAAACCGATTTCAGGAGGTAGACTGGAATTGCATTGAAAGCATAGGAAAAGAGGCAGAACGTCCACAATGATGCACTTGGCCAAAAAGGGCGTATGCGTTTTTTCCTGAATATATTCAGGAAAAAACGCATACGCCCTTTTTGGCCAACCAAGCAAGCTTGCAAAGGAAATCTGCACTACAATGAAGTCTCACTTCCCCCCGGTCAAAAGGGCCATCTGAAAAAAGTGTAAAATCCAGAAAGGCAGGACAGGCCATGGAGAACTGGGAGCCTTGTTATGCTGAAGGGCGGGATGTAAATTGCCAACAACCACTCGGGAGAAGTGTATGGTGTTTCCTGAAACATCTAAAAAACAAAGCAACAGAGCCTAGGGCAGTTCCACTTATGGTCCTATAGCTTAGGGAAATTAAAATCAAAAAGACACAGCCACCCCAAAGTTTGGAACGGCTCTGGTTACAAGAACCTCGTTTACAGTACAAGTTCAACATCGCAGAAAGTGAAAAATGGATAAAGAAGTTGTGGTATTTACTTACAAAGCAATATCACTCAGCAATGAAATCTGTGTCATCAGGCCCTTAGCAGCACAATGAGTGGATTCAGGTATGATGATTCTAACTGAAATAAGTCACACAGAAAAAGAAACATCATAAGATATCAGTAATACACGGAATGTAAACTTGGCTACACAGGAACTGAATTACAGAACAGAACAGGGTCTCAAATTTAGAAAACCAACTTATTCTTGCTTAAGAGTAAAGGTGAGTTGGGGTGCTGCATAAAACCAGAGATTGAAATGAGCACAGATAAGTTCCTTAAGCCAAATATGGAATACACAAGAGCTACTCCTTGCTCAACGAAATGGACTCAACACCGCGTATTAAACGCCTAAGAATGTACCTGACTTGTAAGTATCTTAAAACCTATGGATTGCTATGTCTCCGAAAGAGAATCAAGCATGTGTACAGGGGCATAAACGCAGCAGTGATAGGATTGGAGAGGTTCGGTGAGCAAATGAAGACCCTTTGAAGTCATATTACATGGTACCCATTCCACGGGTTTCAACTACCCAGGTTTAAGGTATTCTTCCTTCAGCTAAAACATGCATGTGGAACCTAGAGTATGATCAACCATGTGATCGGGAGACATGTTCAAATATGTCTCAGTTTTCCTCCCCTGGTACTCGGGTGCAACATTCCAGACGCTTTACTAACACTCTCCCCACTTGGAGAGTCAGTCCCTTTAACCTCCTGTTTGGCCCAGTTTGCAATTTCTGCGGAAGATGAACAGGAATAGCGAGAACCAATGAGAGGCTAGCTGGAGGTGTCTGGACGGGCAAATTTAACTCTCATTTCCCACCAGGAAGAGGAAATAACCAAAGGCTCAGCGTGCCGTGCTGGAACCAGATTAGGGCCTGAAGCCATCCTGCGGTGTTGCGGCCAGGTCACAAGAAAGCGAGTTGAAGAAAGGAGCTCAGGGGCACTGTAATTCACAAACCTGCAGAGTTATAAATGACAGCTATCGTCCAAAAATAGACTGAAGTAAGGCTGCCAAGAGGACTTCAAAGCGGGGCAGAATTGCAGGAAACCGATTTCAGGAGGTAGACTGGAATTGCATTGAATGCATAGGAAAAGAGGCAGAACGTCCACAATGATGCACTTGGCCAAAAAGGGCGTATGCGTTTTTTCCTGAATATATTCAGGAAAAAACGCATACGCCCTTTTTGGCCAACCAAGCAAGCTTGCAAAGGAAATCTGCACTACAATGAAGTCTCACTTCCCCCCGGTCAAAAGGGCCATCTGAAAAAAGTGTAAAATCCAGAAAGGCAGGACAGGCCATGGAGAACTGGGAGCCTTGTTATGCTGATGGGCGGGATGTAAATTGCCAACAACCACTCGGGAGAAGTGTATGGTGTTTCCTGAAACATCTAAAAAACAAAGCAACAGAGCCTAGGGCACTTCCACTTATGGTCCTATAGCTTAGGGAATTCAAAATCAAAAAGACACAGCCACCCCAAAGTTTGGAACGGCTCTGTTTACAAGAACCTCGTTTACAGTACAAGTTCAACATCGCAGAAAGTGAAAAATGGATAAAGAAGTTGTGGTATTTACTTACAAAGCAATATCACTCAGCAATGAAATCTATGTCATCAGGCCCTTAGCATCACAATGAGTGGATTCAGGTATGATGATTCTAACTGAAATAAGTCACACAGAAAAAGAAACATCATAAGTTATCAGTAATACACGGAAGGTAAACTTGGCTACACAGGAACTGAATTACAGAACAGAACAGGGTCTCAAATTTAGAAAACCAACTTATGCTTGCTTAAGGGGAAAGGTGAGTTGGGGTGCTGCATAAAACCAGAGATTGAAATGAGCACAGATAAAGTTCCTTAAGCCAAATATGGAATAGACAAGAGCTACTCCTTGCTCAACGAAATGGACTCAACACCGCATATTAAACGCCTAAGAATGTACCTGACTAGTAAGTATCTTAAAACCTATAGATTGCTATGTCTCCGAAAGAGAATCAAGCATGTGTACAGGGGCATAAACGCAGCAGTGATAGGATTGGAGAGGTTCAGTGAGCAAATGAAGACCCTTTGAAGTCATATTGCATGGTACCCATTCCACGGGTTTCAACTACCCAGATTTTAGGTATTTTTCCTTCAGCTAAAACATGCATGTGGAACCCAGAGTATGATCAACCATGTGATCGGGAGACGTGTTCAAATATGTCTCAGTTTTCGTACCCTGGTACTCGGGTGCAACATTCCAGACGCTTTACTAACACTCTCCCGACTTGGAGAGTCAGTCCCTTTAACCTCCTGTTTGGCCCAGTTTGCAATTTCTGCGGAAGATGAACAGGAATAGTGAGAACCAATGAGAGGCTAGCTGGAGGTGTCTGGACGGGCAAATTTAACTCTCATTTCCCACCAGGAAGAGGAAATAACCAAAGGCTCAGCGTGCCGTACCGGAACCAGATTAGGGCCTGAAGCCATCCTGCGGTGTTGCGGCCAGCTCACAAGAAAGCGAGTTGAAGAAAGGAGCTCAGGGGCACTGTAATTCACAAACCTGCAGAGTTATAAATGACAGCTATCGTCCAAAAATAGACTGAAGTAAGGCTGCCAAGAGGACTTGAAAGCGGGGCAGAATTGCAGGAAACCGATTTCAGGAGGTAGACTGAAATTGCATTGAAAGCATAGGAAAAGAGGCAGAACGTCCACAATGATGCACTTGGCCAAAAAGGGCGTATGCGTTTTTTCCTGAATATATTCAGGAAAAAACGCATACGCCCTTTTTGGCCAACCAAGCAAGCTTGCAAAGGAAATCTGCACTACAATGAAGTCTCACTTCCCCCCGGTCAAAAGGGCCATCTGAAAAAAGTGTAAAATCCAGAAAGGCAGGACAGGCCATGGAGAACTGGGAGCCTTGTTATGCTGATGGGCGGGATGTAAATTGCCAACAACCACTCGGGAGAAGTGTATGGTGTTTCCTGAAACATCTAAAAAACAAAGCAACAGAACCTAGGGCACTTCCACTTATGGTCCTATAGCTTAGGGAAATTAAAATCAAAAAGACACAGCCACCCCAAAGTTTGGAACGGCTCTGTTTACAAGAACCTCGTTTACAGTACAAGTTCAACATCGCAGAAAGTGAAAAATGGATAAAGAAGTTGTGGTATTTACTTACAAAGCAATATCACTCAGCAATGAAATCTGTGTCATCAGGCCCTTAGCAGCACAATGAGTGGATTCAGGTATGATGATTCTAACTGAAGTAAGTCACACAGAAAAAGAAACATCATAAGATATCAGTAATACACGGAATGTAAACTTGGCTACACAGGAACTGAATTACAGAACAGAACAGGGTCTCAAATTTAGAAAACCAACTTATGCTTGCTTAAGGGGAAAGGTGAGTTGGGGTGCTGCATAAAACCAGAGATTGAAATGAGCACAGATAAAGTTCCTTAAGTCAAATATGGAATAGACAAGAGCTACTCCTTGCTCAACGAAATGGACTCAACACCGCATATTAAACGCCTAAGAATGTACCTGACTAGTAAGTATCTTAAAACCTATGGATTGCTATGTCTCCGAAAGAGAATCAAGCATGTGTACAGGGGCATAAACGCAGCAGTGATAGGATTGGAGAGGTTCGGTGAGCAAATGAAGACCCTTTGAAGTCATATTGCATGGTACCCATTCCATGGGTTTCAACTACCCAGGTTTTAGGTATTCTTCCTTCAGCTAAAACATGCATGTGGAACCCAGAGTATGATCAACCATGTGATCGGGAGACGTGTTCAAATATGTCTCAGTTTTCGTACCCTGGTACTCGGGTGCAACATTCCAGACGCTTTACTAACACTCTCCCGACTTGGAGAGTCAGTGTCTTTAACCTCCTGTTTGGCCCAGTTTGCAATTTCTGCGGAAGATGAACAGGAATAGCGAGAACCAATGAGAGACTAGCTGGAGGTGTCTGGACGGGCAAATTTAACTCTCATTTCCCACCAGGAAGAGGAATTAACCAAAGGCTCAGCGTGCCGTGCCAGAACCAGATTAGGGCCTGAAGACATCCTGCGGTGTTGCGGCCAGCTCACAAGAAAGCGAGTTGAAGAAAGGAGCTCAGGGGCACTGTAATTCACAAACCTGCAGAGTTATAAATGACAGCTATCGTCCAAAAATAGACTGAAGTAAGGCTGCCAAGAGGACTTGAAAGCGGGGCAGAATTGCAGGAAACCGATTTCAGGAGGTAGACTGGAATTGCATTGAAAGCATAGGAAAAGAGGCAGAACGTCCACAATGATGCACTTGGCCAAAAAGGGCGTATGCGTTTTTTCCTGAATATATTCAGGAAAAAACGCATACGCCCTTTTTGGCCAACCAAGCAAGCTTGCAAAGGAAATCTGCACTACAATGAAGTCTCACTTCCCCCCGGTCAAAAGGGCCATCTGAAAAAAGTGTAAAATCCAGAAAGGCAGGACAGGCCATGGAGAACTGGGAGCCTTGTTATGCTGAAGGGCGGGATGTAAATTGCCAACAACCACTAGGGAGAAGTGTATGGTGTTTCCTGAAACATCTAAAAAACAAAGCAACAGAGCCTAGGGCAGTTCCACTTATGGTCCTATAGATTAGGGAAATTAAAATCAAAAAGACACAGCCACCCCAAAGTTTGGAACGGCTCTGTTTACAAGAACCTCGTTTACAGTACAAGTTCAACATCGCAGAAAGTGAAAAATGTATAAAGAAGTTGTGGTATTTACTTACAAAGCAATATCACTCAGCAATGAAATCTGTGTCATCAGGCCCTTAGCAGCACAATGAGTGGATTCAGGTATGATGATTCTAACTGAAATAAGTCACACAGAAAAAGAAACATCATAAGATATCAGTAATACACGGAATGTAAACTTGGCTACACAGGAACTGAATTACAGAACAGAACAGGTTCTCAAATTTAGAAAACCAACTTATTCTTGCTTAAGAGTAAAGGTGAGTTGGGGTGCTGCATAAAACCAGAGATTGAAATGAGCACAGATAAAGTTCCTTAAGCCAAATATGGAATAGACAAGAGCTACTCCTTGCTCAACGAAATGGACTCAACACCGCATATTAAACGACTAAGAATGTACCTGACTAGTAAGTACCTTCAAACCTATGGATTGCTATGTCTCCGAAAGAGAATCAAGCATGTGTACAGGGGCATAAACGCAGCAGTGATAGGATTGGAGAGGTTCGGTGAGCAAATGAAGACCCTTTGAAGTCATATTGCATGGTACCCATTCCACGGGTTTCAACTACCCAGGTTTTAGGTATTCTTCCTTCAGCTAAAACATGCATGTGGAACCCAGAGTATGATCAACCATGTGAACGGGAGACGTGTTCAAATATGTCTCAGTTTTCCTCCCCTGGTACTCGGGTGCAACATTCCAGACGCTTTACTAACACTCTCCCCACTTGGAGAGTCAGTCCCTTTAACCTCCTGTTTGGCCCAGTTTGCAATTTCTGCGGAAGATGAACAGGAATAGCGAGAACCAATGAGAGACTAGCTGGAGGTGTCTGGACGGGCAAATTTAACTCTCATTTCCCACCAGGAAGAGGAAATAACCAAAGGCTCAGCGTGCCGTGCTGGAACCAGATTAGGGCCTGAAGCCATCCTGCGGTGTTGCGGCCAGGTCACAAGAAAGCGAGTTGAAGAAAGGAGCTCAGGGGCACTGTAATTCACAAACCTGCAGAGTTATAAATGACAGCTATCGTCCAAAAATAGACTGAAGTAAGGCTGCCAAGAGGACTTGAAAGCGGGGCAGAATTGCAGGAAACCGATTTCAGGAGGTAGACTGGAATTGCATTGAATGCATAGGAAAAGAGGCAGAACGTCCACAATGATGCACTTGGCCAAAAAGGGCGTATGCATTTTTTCCTGAATATATTCAGGAAAAAACGCATACGCCCTTTTTGGCCAACCAAGCAAGCTTGCAAAGGAAATCTGCACTACAATGAAGTCTCACTTCCCCCCGGTCAAAAGGGCCATCTGAAAAAAGTGTAAAATCCAGAAAGGCAGGACAGGCCATGGAGAACTGGGAGCCTTGTTATGCTGATGGGCGGGATGTAAATTGCCAACAACCACTCGGGAGAAGTGTATGGTGTTTCCTGAAACATCTAAAAAACAAAGCAACAGAGCCTAGGGCACTTCCACTTATGGTCCTATAGCTTAGGGAATTCAAAATCAAAAAGACACAGCCACCCCAAAGTTTGGAACGGCTCTGTTTACAAGAACCTCGTTTACAGTACAAGTTCAACATCGCAGAAAGTGAAAAATGGATAAAGAAGTTGTGGTATTTACTTACAAAGCAATATCACTCAGCAATGAAATCTATGTCATCAGGCCCTTAGCATCACAATGAGTGGATTCAGGTATGATGATTCTAACTGAAATAAGTCACACAGAAAAAGAAACATCATAAGTTATCAGTAATACACGGAAGGTAAACTTGGCTACACAGGAACTGAATTACAGAACAGAACAGGGTCTCAAATTTAGAAAACCAACTTATGCTTGCTTAAGGGGAAAGGTGAGTTGGGGTGCTGCATAAAACCAGAGATTGAAATGAGCACAGATAAAGTTCCTTAAGTCAAATATGGAATAGACAAGAGCTACTCCTTGCTCAACGAAATGGACTCAACACCGCATATTAAACGCCTAAGAATGTACCTGACTAGTAAGTATCTTAAAACCTATGGATTGCTATGTCTCCGAAAGAGAATCAAGCATGTGTACAGGGGCATAAACGCAGCAGTGATAGGATTGGAGAGGTTCGGTGAGCAAATGAAGACCCTTTGAAGTCATATTGCATGGTACCCATTCCACGGGTTTCAACTACCCAGGTTTTAGGTATTCTTCCTTCAGCTAAAACATGCATGTGGAACCCAGAGTATGATCAACCATGTGATCGGGAGACGTGTTCAAATATGTCTCAGTTTTCGTACCCTGGTACTCGGGTGCAACATTCCAGACGCTTTACTAACACTCTCCCGACTTGGAGAGTCAGCGCCTTTAACCTCCTGTTTGGCCCAGTTTGCAATTTCTGCGGAAGATGAACAGGAATAGCGAGAACCAATGAGAGGCTAGCTGGAGGTGTCTGGACGGGCAAATTTAACTCTCATTTCCCACCAGGAGGAGGAAATAACCAAAGGCTCAGCGTGCCGTGCCAGAACCAGATTAGGGCCTGAAGCCATCCTGCGGTGTTGCGGCCAGGTCACAAGAAAGCGAGTTGAAGAAAGGAGCTCAGGGGCACTGTAATTCACAAACCTGCAGAGTTATAAATGACAGCTATCGTCCAAAAATAGACTGAAGTAAGGCTGCCAAGAGGACTTGAAAGCGGGGCAGAATTGCAGGAAACCGATTTCAGGAGGTAGACTGAAATTGCATTGAAAGCATAGGAAAAGAGGCAGAACGTCCACAATGATGCACTTGGCCAAAAAGGGCGTATGCGTTTTTTCCTGAATATATTCAGGAAAAAACGCATACGCACTTTTTGGCCAACCAAGCAAGCTTGCACAGGAAATCTGCACTACAATGAAGTCTCACTTCCCCCCGGTCAAAAGGGCCATCTGAAAAAAGTGTAAAATCCAGAAAGGCAGGACAGGCCATGGAGAACTGGGAGCCTTGTTATGCTGATGGGCGGGATGTAAATTGCCAACAACCACTCGGGAGAAGTGTATGGTGTTTCCTGAAACATCTAAAAAACAAAGCAACAGAACCTAGGGCACTTCCACTTATGGTCCTATAGCTTAGGGAAATTAAAATCAAAAAGACACAGCCACCCCAAAGTTTGGAACGGCTCTGTTTACAAGAACCTCGTTTACAGTACAAGTTCAACATCGCAGAAAGTGAAAAATGGATAAAGAAGTTGTGGTATTTACTTACAAAGCAATATCACTCAGCAATGAAATCTGTGTCATCAGGCCCTTAGCAGCACAATGAGTGGATTCAGGTACGATGATTCTAACTGAAATAAGTCACACAGAAAAAGAAACATCATAAGATATCAGTAATACACGGAATGTAAACTTGGCTACACAGGAACTGAATTACAGAACAGAACAGGGTCTCAAATTTAGAAAACCAACTTATTCTTGCTTAAGGGTAAAGGTGAGTTGGGGTGCTGCATAAAACCAGAGATTGAAATGAGCACAGATAAAGTTCCTTAAGCCAAATATGGAATAGACAAGAGCTACTCCTTGCTCAACGAAATGGACTCAACACCCCATATTAAACGCCTAAGAATGTACCTGACTAGTAAGTATCTTAAAACCTATGGATTGCTATGTCTCCGAAAGAGAATCAAGCATGTGTACAGGGGCATAAACGCAGCAGTGCTAGGATTGGAGAGGTTCGGTGAGCAAATGAAGACCCTTTGAAGTCATATTGCATGGTACCCATTCCACAGGTTTCACCTACCCAGGTTTAAGGTATTCTTCCTTCAGCTAAAACATGCATGTGGAACCTAGAGTATGATCAACCATGTGATCGGGAGACGTGTTCAAATATGTCTCAGTTTTCCTCCCCTGGTACTCGGGTGCAACATTCCAGATGCTTTACTAACACTCTCCCCACTTGGAGAGTCAGTCCCTTTAACCTCCTGTTTGGCCCAGTTTGCAATTTCTGCGGAAGATGAACAGGAATAGCGAGAACCAATGAGAGGCTAGCTGGAGGTGTCTGGACGGGCAAATTTAACTCTCATTTCCCACCAGGAAGAGGAATTAACCAAAGGCTCAGCATGCCGGGCCGGAACCAGATTAGGGCCTGAAGCCATCCTGCGGTGTTGCGGCCAGGTCACAAGAAAGCGAGTTGAAGAAAGGAGCTCAGGGGCACTGTAATTCACAAACCTGCAGAGTTATAAATGACAGCTATCGTCCAAAAATAGACTGAAGTAAGGCTGCCAAGAGGACTTGAAAGCGGGGCAGAATTGCAGGAAACCGATTTCAGGAGGTAGACTGGAATTGCATTGAAAGCATAGGAAAAGAGGCAGAACGTCCACAATGATGCACTTGGCCAAAAAGGGCGTATGCGTTTCTTCCTGAATATATTCAGGAAGAAACGCATACGCCCTTTTTGGCCAACCAAGCAAGCTTGCAAAGGAAATCTGCACTACAATGAAGTCTCACTTCCCCCCGGTCAAAAGGGCCATCTGAAAAAAGTGTAAAATCCAGAAAGGCAGGACAGGCCATGGAGAACTGGGAGACTTGTTATGCTGATCGGCGGGATGAAAATTGCCAACAGACACTCGGGAGAAGTGTATGGTGTTTCCTGAAACATCTCAAAAACAAAGCAACAGAACCTAGGGCACTTCCACTTATGGTCCTATAGCTTAGGGAAATTAAAATCAAAAAGACACAGCCACCCCAAAGTTTGGAACGGCTCTGTTTACAAGAACCTCGTTTACAGTACAAGTTCAACATCGCAGAAAGTGAAAAATGGATAAAGAACTTGTGGTACTTACGTACAATGCAGTATCACTCAGCAATGAAATCTATGTCATCAGGCCCGTAGCAGCATAATGAGTAGATTCAGGTACGATGATTCTAACTGAAATAAGTCACACAGAAAAAAAACATCATAAGATATCACTAATACACGGAATGTAAACTTGGCTACACAGGAACTGAATTCCAAAACAGAACAGGTTATCAAATTTAGAAAACCAACTTATGCTTGCTTAAGGGGAAAGGTGAGTTGGGTTGCTGCATAAAACCAGAGATTGAAATGAGCACAGATAAAGTTCCTTAAGCCAAATATGGAATAGACAAGAGCTACTCCTTGCTCAACGAAATGGACTCAACACCGCATATTAAACGCCTAAGAATGTACCTGACTAGTAAGTATCTTAAAACCTATGGATTGCTATCTCTCCGAAAGAGAATCAAGCATGTGTACAGGGGCATAAACGCAGCAGTGATAGGATTGGAGAGGTTCGGTGAGCAAATGAAGACCCTTTGAAGTCATATTGCATGGTACCCATTCCAAGGGTTTCAACTACCCAGGTTTTAGGTATTCTTCCTTCAGGTAAAACATGCATGTGGAACCCAGATTATGATCAACCATGTGATCAGGAGACGTGTTCAAATATGTCTCAGTTTTCCTCCCCTGGTACTCGGGTGCAACATTCCAGACGCTTTACTAACACTCTCCCCACTTGGAGAGTCAGCGCCTTTAACCTCCCGTTTGGCCCAGTTTGCAATTTCTGCGGAAGATGAACAGGAATAGCGAGAACCAATGAGAGGCTAGCTGGAGGTGTCTGGACGGGCAAATTTAACTCTCATTTCCCACCAGGAAGAGGAAATAACCAAAGGCTCAGTGTGCCATACTGGAACCAGATTAGGGCCTGAAGCCATCCTGCGCTGTTGCGGCCAGCTCAAAAGAAAGCGAGTTGAAGAAAGGAGCTCAGGGGCACTGTAATTCACAAACCTGCAGAGTTATAAATGACAGCTATCGTCCAAAAATAGACTGAAGTAAGGCTGCCAAGAGGACTTGAAAGCGGGGCAGAATTGCAGGAAACCGATTTCAGGAGGTAGACTGGAATTGCATTGAAAGCATAGGAAAAGAGGCAGAACGTCCACAATGATGCACTTGGCCAAAAAGGGCGTATGCGTTTTTTCCTGAATATATTCAGGAAAAAACGCATACGCCCTTTTTGGCCAACCAAGCAAGCTTGCAAAGGAAATCTGCACTACAATGAAGTCTCACTTCCCCCCGGTCAAAAGGGCCATCTGAAAAAAGTGTAAAATCCAGAAAGGCAGGACAGGCCATGGAGAACTGGGAGCCTTGTTATGCTGATGGGCGGGATGTAAATTGCCAACAACCACTCGGGAGAAGTGTATGGTGTTTCCTGAAACATCTAAAAAACAAAGCAACAGAACCTAGGGCACTTCCACTTATGGTCCTATAGCTTAGGGAAATTAAAATCAAAAAGACACAGCCACCCCAAAGTTTGGAACGGCTCTGTTTACAAGAACCTCGTTTACAGTACAAGTTCAACATCGCAGAAAGTGAAAAATGGATAAAGAAGTTGTGGTATTTACTTACAAAGCAATATCACTCAGCAATGAAATCTGTGTCATCAGGCCCTTAGCAGCACAATGAGTGGATTCAGGTATGATGATTCTAACTGAAATAAGTCACACAGAAAAAGAAACATCATAAGATATCAGTAATACACGGAATGAAAACTTGGCTACACAGGAACTGAATTACAGAACAGAACAGGGTCTCAAATTTAGAAAACCAACTTATTCTTGCTTAAGGGTAAAGGTGAGTTGGGGTGCTGCATAAAACCAGAGATTGAAATGAGCACAGATAAAGTTCCTTAAGCCAAATATGGAATAGACAAGAGCTACTCCTTGCTCAACGAAATGGACTCAACACCCCATATTAAACGCCTAAGAATGTACCTGACTAGTAAGTATCTTAAAACCTATGGATTGCTATGTCTCCGAAAGAGAATCAAGCATGTGTACAGGGGCATAAACGCAGCAGTGATAGGATTGGAGAGGTTCGGTGAGCAAATGAAGACCCTTTGAAGTCATATTGCATGGTACCCATTCCACGGGTTTCAACTACCCAGGTTTAAGGTATTCTTCCTTCAGCTAAAACATGCATGTGGAACCTAGAGTATGATCAACCATGTGATTGGGAGACGTGTTCAAATATGTCTCAGTTTTCCTCCCCTGGTACTCGGGTGCAACATTCCAGACGCTTTACTAACACTCTCCCCACTTGGAGAGTCAGTCCCTTTAACCTCCTGTTTGGCCCAGTTTGCAATTTCTGCGGAAGATGAACAGGAATAGCGAGAACCAATGAGAGGCTAGCTGGAGGTGTCTGGACGGGCAAATTTAACTCTCATTTCCCACCAGGAAGAGGAATTAACCAAAGGCTCAGCGTGCCGTGCCGGAACCAGATTAGGGCCTGAAGCCATCCTGCGGTGTTGCGGCCAGCTCAAAAGAAAGCGAGTTGAAGAAAGGAGCTCAGGGGCACTGTAATTCACAAACCTGCAGAGTTATAAATGACAGCTATCGTCCAAAAATAGACTGAAGTAAGGCTGCCAAGAGGACTTGAAAGCGGGGCAGAATTGCAGGAAACCGATTTCAGGAGGTAGACTGGAATTGCATTGAAAGCATAGGAAAAGAGGCAGAACGTCCACAATGATGCACTTGGCCAAAAAGGGCGTATGCGTTTTTTCCTGAATATATTCAGGAAGAAACGCATACGCCCTTTTTGGCCAACCAAGCAAGCTTGCAAAGGAAATCTGCACTACAATGAAGTCTCACTTCACCCCGGTCAAAAGGGCCATCTGAAAAAAGTGTAAAATCCAGAAAGGCAGGACAGGCCATGGAGAACTGGGAGACTTGTTATGCTGATCGGCGGGATGAAAATTGCCAACAGACACTCGGGAGAAGTGTATGGTGTTTCCTGAAACATCTCAAAAACAAAGCAACAGAACCTAGGGCACTTCCACTTATGGTCCTATAGCTTAGGGAAATTAAAATCAAAAAGACACAGCCACCCCAAAGTTTGGAACGGCTCTGTTTACAAGAACCTCGTTTACAGTACAAGTTCAACATCGCAGAAAGTGAAAAATGGATAAAGAACTTGTGGTACTTACGTACAATGCAGTATCACTCAGCAATGAAATCTATGTCATCAGGCCCGTAGCAGCATAATGAGTAGATTCAGGTACGATGATTCTAACTGAAATAAGTCACACAGAAAAAAAACATCATAAGATATCACTAATACACGGAATGTAAACTTGGCTACACAGGAACTGAATTCCAAAACAGAACAGGTTATCAAATTTAGACAACCAACTTATGCTTGCTTAAGGGGAAAGGTGAGTTGGGTTGCTGCATAAAACCAGAGATTGAAATGAGCACAGATAAAGTTCCTTAAGCCAAATATGGAATAGACAAGAGCTACTCCTTGCTCAACGAAATGGACTCAACACCGCATATTAAACGCCTAAGAATGTACCTGACTAGTAAGTATCTTAAAACCTATGGATTGCTATCTCTCCGAAAGAGAATCAAGCATGTGTACAGGGGCATAAACGCAGCAGTGATAGGATTGGAGAGGTTCGGTGAGCAAATGAAGACCCTTTGAAGTCATATTGCATGGTACCCATTCCAAGGGTTTCAACTACCCAGGTTTTAGGTATTCTTGCTTCAGGTAAAACATGCATGTGGAACCCAGATTATGATCAACCATGTGATCAGGAGACGTGTTCAAATATGTCTCAGTTTTCCTCCCCTGGTACTCGGGTGCAACATTCCAGACGCTTTACTAACACTCTCCCCACTTGGAGAGTCAGCGCCTTTAACCTCCTGTTTGGCCCAGTTTGCAATTTCTGCGGAAGATGAACAGGAATAGCGAGAACCAATGAGAGGCTAGCTGGAGGTGTCTGGACGGGCAAATTTAACTCTCATTTCCCACCAGGAAGAGGAAATAACCAAAGGCTCAGTGTGCCGTACTGGAACCAGATTAGGGCCTGAAGCCATCCTGCGCTGTTGCGGCCAGCTCAAAAGAAAGCGAGTTGAAGAAAGGAGCTCAGGGGCACTGTAATTCACAAACCTGCAGAGTTATAAATGACAGCTATCGTCCAAAAATATACTGAAGTAAGGCTGCCAAGAGGACTTGAAAGCGGGGCAGAATTGCAGGAAACCGATTTCAGGAGGTAGACTGGAATTGCATTGAAAGCATAGGAAAAGAGGCAGAACGTCCACAATGATGCACTTGGCCAAAAAGGGCGTATGCGTTTTTTCCTGAATATATTCAGGAAAAAACGCATACGCCCTTTTTGGCCAACCAAGCAAGCTTGCAAAGGAAATCTGCACTACAATGAAGTCTCACTTCCCCCCGGTCAAAAGGGCCATCTGAAAAAAGTGTAAAATCCAGAAAGGCAGGACAGGCCATGGAGAACTGGGAGCCTTGTTATGCTGATGGGCGGGATGTAAATTGCCAACAACCACTCGGGAGAAGTGTATGGTGTTTCCTGAAACATCTAAAAAACAAAGCAACAGAGCCTAGGGCACTTCCACTTATGGTCCTATAGCTTAGGGAAATTAAAATCAAAAAGACACAGCCACCCCAAAGTTTGGAACGGCTCTGTTTACAAGAACCTCGTTTACAGTACAAGTTCAACATCGCAGAAAGTGAAAAATGGATAAAGAAGTTGTGGTATTTACTTACAAAGCAATATCACTCAGCAATGAAATCTGTGTCATCAGGCCCTTAGCAGCACAATGAGTGGATTCAGGTATGATGATTCTAACTGAAATAAGTCACACAGAAAAAGAAACATCATAAGATATCAGTAATACACGGAATGAAAACTTGGCTACACAGGAACTGAATTACAGAACAGAACAGGGTCTCAAATTTAGAAAACCAACTTATTCTTGCTTAAGGGTAAAGGTGAGTTGGGGTGCTGCATAAAACCAGAGATTGAAATGAGCACAGATAAAGTTCCTTAAGCCAAATATGGAATAGACAAGAGCTACTCCTTGCTCAATGAAATGGACTCAACACCCCATATTAAACGCCTAAGAATGTACCTGACTAGTAAGTATCTTAAAACCTATGGATTGCTATGTCTCCGAAAGAGAATCAAGCATGTGTACAGGGGCATAAACGCAGCAGTGATAGGATTGGAGAGGTTCGGTGAGCAAATGAAGACCCTTTGAAGTCATATTGCATGGTACCCATTCCACGGGTTTCAACTACCCAGGTTTAAGGTATTCTTCCTTCAGCTAAAACATGCATGTGGAACCTAGAGTATGATCAACCATGTGATTGGGAGACGTGTTCAAATATGTCTCAGTTTTCCTCCCCTGGTACTCGGGTGCAACATTCCAGACGCTTTACTAACACTCTCCCCACTTGGAGAGTCAGTCCCTTTAACCTCCTGTTTGGCCCAGTTTGCAATTTCTGCGGAAGATGAACAGGAATAGCGAGAACCAATGAGAGGCTAGCTGGAGGTGTCTGGACGGGCAAATTTAACTCTCATTTCCCACCAGGAAGAGGAATTAACCAAAGGCTCAGCGTGCCGGGCCGGAACCAGATTAGGGCCTGAAGCCATCCTGCGGTGTTGCGGCCAGCTCAAAAGAAAGCGAGTTGAAGAAAGGAGCTCAGGGGCACTGTAATTCACAAACCTGCAGAGTTATAAATGACAGCTATCGTCCAAAAATAGACTGAAGTAAGGCTGCCAAGAGGACTTGAAAGCGGGGCAGAATTGCAGGAAACCGATTTCAGGAGGTAGACTGGAATTGCATTGAAAGCATAGGAAAAGAGGCAGAACGTCCACAATGATGCACTTGGCCAAAAAGGGCGTATGCGTTTTTTCCTGAATATATTCAGGAAAAAACACATACGCCCTTTTTGGCCAACCAAGCAAGCTTGCAAAGGAAATCTGCACTACAATGAAGTCTCACTTCCCCCCGGTCAAAAGGGCCATCTGAAAAAAGTGTAAAATCCAGAAAGGCAGGACAGGCCATGGAGAACTGGGAGCCTTGTTATGCTGATGGGCGGGATGTAAATTGCCAACAGACACTCGGGAGAAGTGTATGGTGTTTCCTGAAACATCTAAAAAACAAAGCAACAGAGCCTAGGGCACTGCCACTTATGGTCCTATAGCTTAGGGAAATTAAAATCAAAAAGACACAGCCACCCCAAAGTTTGGAACGGCTCTGTTTACAAGAACCTTGTTTACAGTACAAGTTCAACATCGCAGAAAGTGAAAAATGGATAAAGAAGTTGTGGTATTCACTAACAAAGCAATATCACTCAGCAATGAAATCTATGTACATCAGGCCCTTAGCAGCACAATGAGTGGATTCAGGTATGATGATTCTAACTGAAATAAGTCACACAGAAAAAGAAACATCATAAGATATCAGTAATACACGGAATGTAAACTTGGCTACACAGGAACTGAATTACAGAACAGAACAGGGTCTCAAATTTAGAAAACCAACTTATGCTTGCTTAAGGGGAAAGGTGAGTTGGGGTGCTGCATAAAACCAGAGATTGAAATGAGCACAGATAAAGTTCCTTAAGCCAAAAATGGAATACACAAGAGCTACTCCTTGCTCAATGAAATGGACTCAACACCGCATATTAAACGCCTAAGAATGTACCTGACTAGTAAGTATCTTAAAACCTATGGATTGCTATGTCTCCGAAAGAGAATCAAGCATGTGTACAGGGGCATAAACGCAGCAGTGATAGGATTGGAGAGGTTCGGTGAGCAAATGAAGACCCTTTGAAGTCATATTGCATTGTACCCATTCCACGGGTTTCAACTACCCAGGTTTTAGGTATTCTTCCTTCAGCTAAAACATGCATGTGGAACCCAGAGTATGATCAACCATGTGATCGGGAGACGTGTTCAAATATGTCTCAGTTTTCGTACCCTGGTACTCAGGTGCAACATTCCAGACGCTTTACTAACACTCTCCCCACTTGGAGAGTCAGCGCCTTTAACCTCCTGTTTGGCACAGTTTGCAATTTCTGCGGAAGATGAACAGGAATAGCGAGAACCAATGAGATGCTAGCTGGAGGTGTCTGGATGGGCAAATTTAACTCTCATTTCCCACCAGGAAGAGGAAATAACCAAAGGCTCAGTGTGCCGTACCGGAACCAGATTAGGGCCTGAAGCCATCCTGCGGTGTTGCGGCCAGCTCAAAAGAAAGCGAGTTGAAGAAAGGAGCTCAGGGGCACTGTAATTCACAAACCTGCAGAGTTATAAATGACAGCTATCGTCCAAAAATAGACTGAAGTAAGGCTGCCAAGAGGACTTGAAGGTGGGGCAGAATTGCAGGAAACCGATTTCAGGAGGTAGACTGGAATTGCATTGAAAGCATAGGAAAAGAGGCAGAACGTCCACAATGATGCACTTGGCCAAAAAGGGCGTATGCGTTTTTTCCTGAATATATTCAGGAAAAAACGCATACGCCCTTTTTGGCCAACCAAGCAAGCTTGCAAAGGAAATCTGCACTACAATGAAGTCTCACTTCCCCCCGGTCAAAAGGGCCATCTGAAAAAAGTGTAAAATCCAGAAAGGCAGGACAGGCCATGGAGAACTGGGAGCCTTGTTATGCTGATGGGCGGGATGTAAATTGCCAATAGACACTCGGGAGAAGTGTATGGTGTTTCCTGAAACATCTAAAAAACAAAGCAACAGAAGCTAGGGCACTTCCACTTATGGTCCTATAACTTAGGGAAATTAAAATAAAAAAGACACAGCCACCCCAAAGTTTGGAACGGCTCTGTTTACAAGAACCTCGTTTACAGTACAAGTTCAACATCGCAGAAAGTGAAAAATGGATAAAGAAGTTGTGGTATTCACTTACAAAGCAATATCACTCAGCAATGAAATCTATGTCATCAGGCCCTTAGCAGCACAATGAGTGGATTCAGGTATGATGATTCTAACTGAAATAAGTCACACAGAAAAAGAAACATCATAAGATATCAGTAATACACGTAATGGAAACTTGGCTACACAGGAACTGAATTACAGAACAGAACAGGGTCTCAAATTTAGAAAACCAACTTATGCTTGCTTAAGGGGAAAGGTGAGTTGGGGTGCTGCATAAAACCAGAGATTGAAATGAGCACAGATAAAGTTCCTTAAGCCAAATATGGAATAGACAAGAGCTACTCCTTGCTCAACGAAATGGACTCAACACCGCATATTAAACGCCTAAGAATGTACCTGACTAGTAAGTATCTTAAAACCTATGGATTGCTATGTCTCCGAAAGAGAATCAAGCATGTGTACAGGGGCATAAACGCAGCAGTGATAGGATTGGAGAGGTTCGGTGAGAAAATGAAGACCCTTTGAAGTCATATTGCATGGTACCCATTACACGGGTCTTAACTCTCCAGGTTTAAGGTATTCTTCCTTCAGCTAAAACATGCATGTGGAACCCAAGTATGATCAACCATGTGAACGGGAGACGTGTTCAAATATGTCTCAGTTTTCCTACCCTGGTACTCGGGTGCAACATTCCAGACGCTTTACTAACACTCTCCGCACTTGGAGAGTCAGCGCCTTTAACTTCCTGTTTGGCCCAGTTTGCAATTTCTGCGGAAGATGAACAGGAATAGCGAGAACCAATGAGAGACTAGCTGGAGGTGTCTGGACGGGCAAATTTAACTCTCATTTCCCACCAGGAAGAGGAAATAACCAAAGGCTCAGCGTGCCGTGCCGGAACCAGATTAGGGCCTGAAGCCATCCTGCGGTGTTGCAGCCAGGTCACAAGAAAGCGAGTTGAAGAAAGGAGCTCAGGGGCACTGTAATTCACAAACCTGCAGAGTTATAAATGACAGCTATCGTCCAGAAATAGACTGAAGTAAGGCTGCCAAGAGGACTTGAAAGCGGGGCAGAATTGCAGGAAACCGATTTCAGGAGGTAGACTGGAATTGCATTGAAAGCATAGGAAAAGAGGCAGAACGTCCACAATGATGCACTTGGCCAAAAAGGGCGTATGCGTTTTTTCCTGAATATATTCAGGAAAAAACGCATACGCCCTTTTTGGCCAACCAAGCAAGCTTGCAAAGGAAATCTGCACTACAATGAAGTCTCACTTCCCCCAGTCAAAAGGGACATCTGAAAAAAGTGTAAAATGCAGAAAGGCAGGACAGGCCATGGAGAACTGGGAGCCTTGTTATGCTGAAGGGCGGGATGTAAATTGCCAACAAACACTCGGGAGAAGTGTATGGTGTTTCCTGAAACATCTAAAAAACAAAGCAACAGAGCCTAGGGCACTGCCACTTATGGTCCTATAGCTTAGGGAAATTAAAATCAAAAAGACACAGCCACCCCAAAGTTTGGGATGCCTCTGTTTACAAGAACCTCGTTTACAGTACAAGTTCAACATCGCAGAAAGTGAAAAATGGATAAAGAAGTTGTGGTATTTACTTACAAAGCAATATCACTCAGCAATGAAATCTGTGTCACAAGGCCCTTAGCAGCACAATGAGTGAATTCAGGTATGATGATTCTAACTGAAATAAGTCACACAGAAAAAGAAACATCATAAGATATCAGTAATACACGGAATGTAAACTTGGCTACACAGGAACTGAATTACAGAACAGAACAGGGTCTCAAATTTAGAAAACCAACTTATGCTTGCTTAAGGGGAAAGGTGAGTTGGGGTGCTGCATAAAACCAGAGATTGAAATGAGCACAGATAAAGTTCCTTAAGCCAAATATGGAATAGACAAGAGCTACTCCTTGCTCAACGAAATGGACTCAACACCGCATATTAAACGCCTAAGAATGTACCTGACTAGTAAGTATCTTACAACCTATGGATTGCTATGTCTCTGAAACAGAATCAAGCTTGTGTACAGGGGCATAAACGCAGCAGTGATAGGATTGGAGAGGTTCGGTGAGCAAATGAAGACCCTTTGAAGTCATATTGCATGGTACCCATTACACGGGTCTCAACTCTCCAGGTTTAAGGTATTCTTCCTTCAGCTAAAACATGCATGTGGAACCCAGAGTATGATCAACCATGTGAACGGGAGACGTGTTCAAATATGTCTCAGTTTTCCTCCCCTGGTACTCAGGTGCAACATTCCAGACGCTTTACTAACACTCTCCCGACTTGGAGAGTCAGTCCCTTTAACCTCCTGTTTGGCCCAGTTTGCAATTTCTGTGGAAGATGAACAGGAATAGCGACAACCAATGAGAGACTAGCTGGAGGTGTCTGGACGGGCAAATTTAACTCTCATTTCCCACCAGGAAGAGGAAATAACCAAAGGCTCAGCATGCCGTGCCGGAACCAGATTAGGGCCTGAAGCCATCCTGCGGTGTTGCGGCCAGCTCAAAAGAAAGCGAGTTGAAGAAAGGAGCTCAGGGGCACTGTAATTCACAAACCTGCAGAGTTATAAATGACAGCTATCGTCCAAAAATAGACTGAAGTAAGGCTGCCAAGAGGACTTGAAAGCGGGGCAGAATTGCAGGAAACCGATTTCAGGAGGTAGACTGGAATTGCATTGAAAGCATAGGAAAAGAGGCAGAACGTCCACAATGATGCACTTGGCCAAAAAGGGCGTATGCGTTTTTTCCTGAATATATTCAGGAAAAAACGCATACGCCCTTTTTGGCCAACCAAGCAAGCTTGCAAAGGAAATCTGCACTACAATGAAGTCTCACTTCCCCCTGGTCAAAAGGGACATCTGAAAAAAGTGTAAAATCCAGAAAGGCAGGACAGGCCATGGAGAACTGGGAGCCTTGTTATGCTGATGGGCGGGATGGAAATTGCCAACAACCACTCGGGAGAAGTGTATGGTGTTTCCTGAAACATCTAAAAAACAAAGCAACAGAGCCTAGGGCACTTCCACTTATGGTCCTATAGCTTAGGGAAATTAAAATCAAAAAGACACAGCCACCCCAAAGTTTGGAACGGCTCTGTTTACAAGAACCTCGTTTACAGTACAAGTTCAACATCGCAGAAAGTGAAAAATGGATAAAGAACTTGTGGTACTTACGTACAATGCAGTATCACTCAGCAATGAAATCTATGTCATCAGGCCCGTAGCAGCATAATGAGTGGATTCAGGTACGATGATTCTAACTGAAATAAGTCACACAGAAAAAGAAACATCATAAGATATCACTAATACACGGAATGTAACCTTGGCTACACAGGAATTGCATTCCAAAACAGAACAGGGTCTCAAATTTAGAAAACCAACTTATGCTTGCTTAAGGGGAAAGGTGAGTTGGGGTGCTGCATAAAACCAGAGATTGAAATCAGCACAGATAAAGTTCCTTAAGCCAAATATGGAATAGACAAGAGCTACTCCTTGCTCAACGAAATGGACTCAAAACCCCATATTAAACGGCTAAGAATGTACCTGACTAGTAAGTATCTTAAAACCTATGGATTGCTATGCCTCCAAAAGAGAATCAAGCATGTGTACAGGGGCATAAACGCAGCAGTGATAGGATTGGAGAGGTTCGGTGAGCAAATGAAGACCCTTTGAAGTCATATTGCATGGTACCCATTCCACGGGTTTCAACTACCCAGGTTTAAGGTATTCTTCCTTCAGCTAAAACATGCATGTGGAACCTAGAGTATGATCAACCATGTGATCGGGAGACGTGTTCATATATGTCTCAGTTTTCGTACCCTGGTACTCGGGTGCAACATTCCAGACGCTTTACTAACACTATCCCCACTTGGAGAGTCAGTCCCTTTAACCTCCTGTTTGGCCCAGTTTGCAATTTCTGTGGAAGATGAACAGGAATAGCGAGAACCAATGAGAGACTAGCTGGAGGTGTCTGGATGGGCAAATTTAACTCTCATTTCCCACCAGGAAGAGGAATTAACCAAAGGCTCAGCGTGCCGTGCCGGAACCAGATTAGGGCCTGAAGCCATCCTGCGGTGTTGCGGCCAGCTCAAAAGAAAGCGAGTTGAAGAAAGGAGCTCAGGGGCACTGTAATTCACAAACCTGCAGAGTTATAAATGACAGCTATCGTCCAAAAATAGACTGAAGTAAGGCTGCCAAGAGGACTTGAAAGCGGGGCAGAATTGCAGGAAACCGATTTCAGGAGGTAGACTGGAATTGCATTGAAAGCATAGGAAAAGAGGCAGAACGTCCACAATGATGCACTTGGCCAAAAAGGGCGTATGCGTTTTTTCCTGAATATATTCAGGAAAAAACGCATACGCCCTTTTTGGCCAACCAAGCAAGCTTGCAAAGGAAATCTGCACTACAATGAAGTCTCACTTCCCCCCGGTCAAAAGGGCCATCTGAAAAAAGTGTAAAATCCAGAAAGGCAGGACAGGCCATTGTGAACTGGGAGCCTTGTTATGCTGAAGGGCGGTATGTAAATTGCCAACAAACACTCGGGAGAAGTGTATGGTGTTTCCTGAAACATCTAAAAAACAAAGCAACAGAGCCTAGGGCACTTCCACTTATGGTCCTATAGCTTAGGGAATTTAAAATCAAAAAGACACAGCCACCCCAAAGTTTCGAACGGCTCTGTTTACAAGAACCTCGTTTACAGTACAAGTTCAACATCGCAGAAAGTGAAAAATGGATAAAAAAGTTGTGGTATTTACTTACAAAGCAATATCACTCAGCAATGAAATCTGTGTCATCAGGCCCTTAGCAGCATAATGAGTGGATTCAGGTATGATGATTCTAACTGAAATAAGTCACACAGAAAAAGAAACATCATAAGATATCAGTAATACACGGAATGTAAACTTGGCTACACAGGAACTGAATTACAGAACAGAACAGGGTCTCAAATTTAGAAAACCAACTTATGCTTGCTTAAGGGGAAAGGTGAGTTGGGGTGCTGCATAAAACCAGAGATTGAAATGAGCACAGATAAAGTTCCTTAAGCCAAATATGGAATAGACAAGAGCTACTCCTTGCTCAACGAAATGGACTCAACACCGCATATTAAACGCCTAAGAATGTACCTGACTAGTAAATATCTTAAAACCTATGGATTGCTATGTCTCCGAAAGAGAATCAAGCATGTGTACAGGGGCATAAACGCAGCAGTGATAGGATTGGAGAGGTTCGGTGAGCAAATGAAGACCCTTTGAAGTCATATTGCATGGTACCCATTCCACGGGTTTCAAATACCCAGGTTTAAGGTATTCTTCCTTCAGCTAAAAGATGCATGTGGAAACCAAGTATGATCAACCATGTGAATGGGAGTCGTGTTCAAATATGTCTCAGTTTTCCTCCCCTGGTACTCGGGTGCAACATTCCAGACGCTTTACTAACACTCTCCCCACTTGGAGAGTCAGTCCCTTTAACCTCCTGTTTGGCCCAGTTTGCAATTTCTTGGAAGATGAACAGGAATAGCGAGAACCAATGAGAGACTAGCTGGAGGTGTCTGGACGGGCAAATTTAACTCTCATTTCCCACCAGGAAGAGGAAATAACCAAAGGCTCAGCGTGCCATGCCAGAACCAGATTAGGGCCTGAAGCCATCCTGCGGTGTTGCGGCCAGGTCACAAGAAAGCGAGTTGAAGAAAGGAGCTCAGGGGCACTGTAATTCACAAACCTGCAGAGTTATAAATGACAGCTATCGTCCAAAAATAGACTGAAGTAAGGCTGCCAAGAGGACTTGAAAGCGGGGCAGAATTGCAGGAAACCGATTTCAGGAGGTAGACTGGAATTGCATTGAAAGCATAGGAAAAGAGGCAGAACGTCCACAATGATGCACTTGGCCAAAAAGGGTGTATGCGTTTTTTCCTGAATATATTCAGGAAAAAACGCATACACCCTTTTTGGCCAACCAAGCAAGCTTGCAAAGGAAATCTGCACGACAATGAAGTCTCACTTCCCCCCGGTCAAAAGGGCCATCTGAAAAAAGTGTAAAATCCAGAAAGGCAGGACAGGCCATGGAGAACTGGGAGCCTTGTTATGCTGATGGGCGGGATGTAAATTGCCAACAACCACTCGGGAGAATTGTATGGTGTTTCCTGAAACATCTAAAAAACAAAGCAACAGAACCTAGGGCACTTCCACTTATGGTCTTATAGCTTAGGGAAATTAAAATCAAAAAGACACAGCCACCCCAAAGTTTCGAACGGCTCTGTTTACAAGAACCTCGTTTACAGTACAAGTTCAACATCGCAGAAAGTGAAAAATGGATAAAGAAGTTGTGGTATTTACTTACAAAGCAATATCACTCAGCAATGAAATCTGTGTCATCAGGCCCTTAGCAGCACAATGAGTGGATTCAGGTATGATGATTCTAACTGAAATAAGTCACACAGAAAAAGAAACATCATAAGATATCAGTAATACACGGAATGGAAACTTGGCTACACAGGAACTGAATTACAGAACAGAACAGGGTCTCAAATTTAGAAAACCAACTTATGCTTGCTTAAGGGGAAAGGTCAGTTGGGGTGCTGCATAAAACCAGAGATTGAAATGAGCACAGATAAAGTTCCTTAAGCCAAATATGGAATAGACAAGAGCTACTCCTTGCTCAACGAAATGGACTCAACACCCCATATTAAACGCCTAAGAATGTACCTGACTAGTAAGTATCTTAAAACCTATGGATTGCTATGTCTCCGAAAGAGAATCAAGCACGTGTACAGGGGCATAAACACAGCAGTGATAGGATTGGAGAGGTTCGGTGAGCCAATGAAGACCCTTTGAAGTCATATTGCATGGTACCCATTCCACGGGTTTCAACTACCCAGGTTTTAGGTATTCTTCCTTCAGCTAAAACATGCATGTGGAACCTAGAGTATGATCAACCATGAGATCGGGAGACGTGTTCAAATATGTCCCAGTTTTCGTACCCTGGTACTCGGGTGCAACATTCCAGACGCTTTACTAACACTCTCCCGACTTGGAGAGTCAGTCCCTTTAACCTCCTGTTTGGCCCAGTTTGCAATTTCTGCGGAAGATGAACAGGAATAGCGAGAACCAATGAGAGGCTAGCTGGAGGTGTCTGGACGGGCAAATTTAACTCTCATTTCCCACCAGGAAGAGGAATTAACCAAAGGCTCAGCGTGCCGTACTGGAACCAGATTAGGGCCTGAAGCCACCCTGCGGTGTTGCGGCCAGCTCAAAAGAAAGCGAGTTGAAGAAAGGAGCTCAGGGGCACTGTAATTCACAAACCTGCAGAGTTATAAATGACAGCTATCGTCCCAAAATATACTGAAGTAAGGCTGCCAAGAGGACTTGAAAGCGGAGCAGAATTGTAGGAAACCGATTTCAGGAGGTAGACTGGAATTGCATTGAAAGCATAGGAAAAGAGGCAGAACGTCCACAATGATGCACTTGGCCAAAAAGGGCGTATGCGTTTTTTCCTGAATATATTCAGGAAAAAACGCATACGCCCTTTTTGGCCAACCAAGCAAGCTTGCAAAGGAAATCTGCACTACAATGAAGTCTCACTTCCCCCTGGTCAAAAGGGCCATCTGATAAAAGTGTAAAATCCAGAAAGGCAGGACAGGCCATGGAGAACTGGGAGCCTTGTTATGCTGATGGGCGGGATGTAAATTGCCAACAACCACTCGGGAGAAGTGTATGGTGTTTCCTGAAACATCTAAAAAACAAAGCAACAGAACCTAGGGCACTTCCACTTATGGTCCTATAGCTTAGGGAAATTAAAATCAAAAAGACACAGCCACCCCAAAGTTTGGAACGGCTCTGTTTACAAGAACCTCGTTTACAGTACAAGTTCAACATCGCAGAAAGTGAAAAATGGATAAAGAAGTTGTGGTATTTACTTACAAAGCAATATCACGCAGCAATGAAATCTGTGTCATCAGGCCCTTAGCAGCACAATGAGTGGATTCAGGTATGATGATTCTAACTGAAATAAGTCACACAGAAAAAGAAACATCATAAGATATCAGTAATACATGGAATGGAAACTTGGCTACACAGGAACTGAATTACAGAACACAACAGGGTCTCAAATTTAGAAAACCAACTTATGCTTGCTTAAGGGTAAAGGTGAGTTGGGGTGCTGCATAAAACCAGAGATTGAAATGAGCACAGATAAAGTTCCTTAAGCCAAATATGGAATAGACAAGAGCTACTCCTTGCTCAACGAAATGGACTCAACACCCCATATTAAACGCCTAAGAATGTACCTGACTAGTAAGTATCTTAAAACCTATGGATTGCTATGTCTCCGAAAGAGAATCAAGCATGTGTACAGGGGCATAAACACAGCAGTGATAGGATTGGAGTGGTTCGTGAGCAAATGAAGACCCTTTGAAGTCATATTGCATGGTACCCATTCCACGGGTTTCAACTACCCAGGTTTAAGGTATTCTTCCTTCATCTAAAACATGCATGTGGAACCTAGAGTATGATCAACCATGTGATCGGGAGACATGTTCAAATATGTCTCAGTTTTCGTACCCTGGTACTCGGGTGCAACATTCCAGACGCTTTACTAACACTCTCCCCACTTGGAGAGTCAGTCCCTTTAACCACCTGTTTGGCCCAGTTTGCAATTTCTGTGGAAGATGAACAGGAATAGCGAGAACCAATGAAAGACTAGCTGGAGGTGTCTGGATGGGCAAATTTAACTCTCATTTCCCACCAGGAAGAGGAATTAACCAAAGGCTCAGCGTGCCATGCCGGAACCAGATTAGGGCCTGAAGACATCCTGCGGTGTTGCGGCCAGCTCACAAGAAAGCGAGTTGAAGAAAGGAACTCAGGGGCACTGTAATTCACAAACCTGCAGAGTTATAAATGACAGCTATCGTCCAAAAATAGACTGAAGTAAGGCTGCCAAGAGGACTTGAAAGCGGGGCAGAATTGCAGGAAACCGATTTCAGGAGGTAGACTGGAATTGCATTGAAAGCATAGGAAAAGAGGCAGAACGTCCACAATGATGCACTTGGCCAAAAAGGGCGTATGCGTTTTTTCCTGAATATATTCAGGAAAAAACGCATACGCCCTTTTTGGCCAACCAAGCAAGCTTGCAAAGGAAATCTGCACTACAATGAAGTCTCACTTCCCCCCGGTCAAAAGGGCCATCTGAAAAAAGTGTAAAATCCAGAAAGGCAGGACAGGCCATGGAGAACTGGGAGCCTTTTTATGCTGATGGGCGGGATGTAAATTACCAACAGACACTCAGGAGAAGTGTATGGTGTTTCCTGAAACATCTAAAAAACAAAGCAACAGAACCTAGGGCACTTCCACTTATGGTCCTATAGCTTAGGGAAATTAAAATCAAAAAGACACAGCCACCCCAAAGTTTGGGACGCCTCTGTTTACAAGAACCTCGTTTACAGTACAAGTTCAACATCGCAGAAATTGAAAAATGGATAAAGAAGTTGTGGTATTTACTTACAAAGCAATATCACTCAGCAATGAAATCTGTGTCATCAGGCCCTTAGCAGCACAATGAGTGGATTCAGGTATGATGATTCTAACTGAAATAAGTCACACAGAAAAAGAAACATCATAAGATATCAGTAATACACGGAATGGAAACTTGGCTACACAGGAACTGAATTACAGAACAGAACAGGGTCTCAAATTTAGAAAAGAAACTTATGCTTGCTTAAGGGTAAAGGTGAGTTGGGGTGCTGCATAAAACCAGAGATTGAAATGAGCACAGATAAAGTTCCTTAAGCCAAATATGGAATAGACAAGAGCTACTCCTTGCTCAAAGAAATGGACTCAACACCCCATATTAAACGCCTAAGAATGTACCTGACTAGTAAGTATCTTAAAACCTATGGATTGCTATGTCTCCGAAAGAGAATCAAGCATGTGTACAGGGGCATAAACGCAGCAGTGATAGGATTGGAGAGGTTCGGTGAGCAAATGAAGACGCTTTGAAGTCATATGGCATGGTACCCATTCCACGGGTTTCAACTACCCAGGTTTTAGGTATTCTTCCTTCAGCTAAAACATGCATGTGGAACCCAAGTATGATCAACCATGTGAATGGGAGACGTGTTCAAATATGTCTCAGTTTTCCTCCCCTGGTACTCGGGTGCAACATTCCAGACGCTTTACTAACACTCTCCCCACTTGGAGAGTCAGCGCCTTTAACCTCCTGTTTGGCCCAGTTTGCAATTTCTGCGGAAGATGAACAGGAATAGCGAGAACCAATGAGAGGCTAGCTGGAGGTGTCTGGACGGGCAAATTTAACTCTCATTTCCCACCAGGAAGAGGAAATAACCAAAGGCTCAGTGTGCCGTGCCGGAACCACATTAGGGCCTGAAGCCATCCTGCAGTGTTGCGGCCAGCTCAAAAGAAAGCGAGTTGAAGAAAGGAGCTCAGGGGCACTGTAATTCACAAACCTGCAGAGTTATAAATGACAGCTATCGTCCAAAATATACTGAAGTAAGGCTGCCAAGAGGACTTGAAAGCGGGGCAGAATTGCAGGAAACCGATTTCAGGAGGTAGACTGGAATTGCATTGAAAGCATAGGAAAAGAGGCAGAACGTCCACAATGATGCACTTGGCCAAAAAGGGCGTATGCGTTTTTTCCTGAATATATTCAGGAAAAAACGCATATGCCCTTTTTGGCCAACCAAACAAGCTTGCAAAGGAAATCTGCACTACAATGAAGTCTCACTTCCCCCCGGTCAAAAGGGCCATCTGAAAAAAGTGTAAAATCCAAAAAGGCAGGACAGGCCATGGAGAACTGGGAGCCTTGTTATGCTGAAGAGCGGGATGTAAATTGCCAACAACCACTCGGGAGAAGTGTATGGTGTTTCCTGAAACATCTAAAAAACAAAGCAACAGAGCCTAGGTCACTTCCACTTATGGTCCTATAGCTTAGGGAATTTAAAATCAAAAAGACACAGCCACCCCAAAGTTTCGAATGGCTCTGTTTACAAGAACCTCGTTTACAGTACAAGTTCAACATTGCAGAAAGTGAAAAATGGATAAAAAAGTTGTGGTATTTACTTACAAAGCAATATCACTCAGCAATGAAATCTGTGTCTTCAGGCCCTTACCAGCACAATGAGTGGATTCAGGTATGATGATTCTAACTGAAATAAGTCACACAGAAAAAGAAACATCATAAGATATCAGTAATACACGGAATGTAAACTTGGCTACACAGGAACTGAATTACAGAACAGAACAGGGTCTCAAATTTAGAAAACCAACTTATGCTTGCTTAAGGGGAAAGGTGAGTTGGGGTGCTGCATAAAACCAGAGATTGAAATGAGCACAGATAAAGTTCCTTAAGCCAAATATGGAATAGACAAGAGCTACTCCTTGCTCAACGAAATGGACTCAACACCGCATATTAAACGTCTAAGAATGTACCTGACTAGTAAGTATCTTAAAACCTATGGATTGCTATGTCTCCGAAAGAGAATCAAGCATGTGTACAGGGGCATAAACGCAGCAGTGATAGGATTGGAGAGGTTCGGTGAGCAAATGAAGACCCTTTGAAGTCATATTGCATGGTACCCATTCCACGGGTTTCAACTACCCAGGTTTTAGGTATTCTTCCTTCAGCTAAAAGATGCATGTGGAACCCAAGTATGATCAACCATGTGAACGGGAGACGTGTTCAAATATGTCTCAGTTTTCCTCCCCTGGTACTCGGGTGCAACATTCCAGACGCTTTACTAACACTCTCCCCACTTGGAGAGTCAGCGCCTTTAACCTCCTGTTTGGCCCAGTTTGCAATTTCTTGGAAGATGAACAGGAATAGCGAGAACCAATGAGAGACTAGCTGGAGGTGTCTGGACGGGCAAATTTAACTCTCATTTCCCTCCAGGAAGAGGAAATAACCAAAGGCTCAGCGTGCCGTGCCGGAAACAGATTAGGGCCTGAAGCCATCCTGCGGTGTTGCGGCCAGGTCACAAGAAAGCGAGTTGAAGAAAGGAGATCAGGGGCACTGTAATTCACAAACCTGCAGAGTTATAAATGACAGCTATCGTCCAAAAATAGACTGAAGTAAGGCTGCCAAGAGGACTTGAAAGCGGGGCAGAATTGCAGGAAACCGATTTCAGGAGGTAGACTGGAATTGCATTGAAAGCATAGGAAAAGAGGCAGAACGTCCACAATGATGCACTTGGCCAAAAAGGGCGTATGCGTTTTTTCCTGAATATATTCAGGAAAAAACGCATACGCCCTTTTTGGCCAACCAAGCAAGCTTGCAAAGGAAATCTGCACTACAATGAAGTCTCACTTCCCCCCGGTCAAAAGGGCCATCTGAAAAAAGTGTAAAATCCAGAAAGGCAGGACAGGCCATGGAGAACTGGGAGCCTTGTTATGCTGATGGGCGGGATGGAAATTGCCAACAGACACTCGGGAGAAGTGTATGGTGTTTCCTGAAACATCTAAAAAACAAAGCAACAGAGCCTAGGGCACTTCCACTTATGGTCCTATAGCTTAGGGAAATTAAAATCAAAAAGACACAGCCACCCCAAAGTTTCAAACGGCTCTGTTTACATGAACCTCGTTTACAGTACAAGTTCAACATCGCAGAAAGTGAAAAATGGATAAAGAAGTTGTGGTATTCACTTACAAAGCAATATCACTCAGCAATGAAATCTATGTCATCAGGCCCTTAGCAGCACAATGAGTGGATTCAGGTATGATGATTCTAACTGAAATAAGTCACACAGAAAAAGAAACATCATAAGATATCAGTAATACACGGAATGGAAACTTGGCTACACAGGAACTGAATTACAGAACACAACAGGGTCTCAAATTTAGAAAACCAACTTATGCTTGCTTAAGGGGAAAGGTGAGTTGGGGTGCTGCATAAAACCAGAGATTGAAATGAGCACAGATAAAGTTCCTTAAGCCAAATATGGAATAGACAAGAGCTACTCCTTGCTCAACGAAATGGACTCAACACCGCATATTAAACGCCTAAGAATGTACCTGACTAGTAAGTATCTTAAAACCTATGGATTGCTATGTCGCCGAAGGAGAATCAAGCATGTGTACAGGGGCATAAACGCAGCAGTGATAGGATTGGAGAGGTTCGGTGAGCAAATGAAGACCCTTTGAAGTCATATTGCATGGTACCCATTCCACGGGTTTCAACTACCCAGGTTTTAGGTATTCTTCCTTCAGCTAAAACATGCATGTGGAACCTAGAGTATGATCAACCATGTGATTGGGAGACGTGTTCAAATATGTCTCAGTTTTCCTCCCGTGGTACTCGGGTGCAACATTCAAGACGCTTTACTAACACTCTCCCCACTTGGAGAGTCAGCGCCTTTAACCACCTGTTTGGCACAGTTTGCAATTTCTGCGGAAGATGAACAGGAATAGCGAGAACCAATGAGAGGCTAGCTGGAGGTGTCTGGACGGGCAAATTTAACTCTCATTTCCCACCAGGAAGAGGAAATAACCAAAGGCTCAGCGTGCCGTACCGGAACCAGATTAGGGCCTGAAGCCATCCTGCGGTGTTGCGGCCAGCTCAAAAGAAAGCGAGTTGAAGAAAGGAGCTCAGGGGCACTGTAATTCACAAACCTGCAGAGTTATAAATGACAGCTATCGTCCAAAAATAGACTGAAGTAAGGCTGCCAAGAGGACTTGAAAGCGGAGCAGAATTGCAGGAAACCGATTTCAGGAGGTAGACTGGAATTGCATTGAAAGCATAGGAAAAGAGGCAGAACGTCCACAATGATGCACTTGGCCAAAAAGGGCGTATGCGTTTTTTCCTGAATATATTCAGGAAAAAACGCATACGCACTTTTTGGCCAACCAAGCAAGCTTGCAAAGGAAATCTGCACTACAATGAAGTCTCACTTCCCCACAGTCAAAAGGGCCATCTGAAAAAAGTGTAAAATCCAGAAAGGCAGGACAGGCCATGGAGAACTGGGAGCCTTGTTATGCTGATGGGCGGGATGTAAATTGCCAACAACCACTCGGGAGAAGTGTATGGTGTTTCCTGAAACATCTAAAAAACAAAGCAACAGAACCTAGGGCACTTCCACTTATGGTCCTATAGCTTAGGGAAATTAAAATCAAAAAGACACAGCCACCCCAAAGTTTCGAACGGCTCTGTTTACAAGAACCTCGTTTACAGTACAAGTTCAACATCGCAGAAAGTGAAAAATGGATAAAGAAGTTGTGGTATTTACTTACAAAGCAATATCACTCAGCAATGAAATCTGTGTCATCAGGCCCTTAGCAGCACAATGAGTGGATTCAGGTATGATGATTCTAACTGAAATAAGTCACACAGAAAAAGAAACATCATAAGATATCAGTAATACACGGAATGTAAACTTGGCTACACAGGAACTGAATTACAGAACAGAACAGGGTCTCAAATTTAGAAAACCAACTTATGCTTGCTTAAGGGGAAAGGTGAGTTGGGGTGCTGCATAAAACCAGAGATTGAAATGAGCACAGATAAAGTTCCTTAAGCCAAATATGGAATAGACAAGAGCTACTCCTTGCTCAACGAAATGGACTCAACACCCCATATTAAACGCCTAAGAATGTACCTGACTAGTAAGTATCTTAAAACCTATGGATTGCTATGTCTCCGAAAGAGAATCAAGCATGTGTACAGGGGCATAAACGCAGCAGTGATAGGATTGGAGAGGTTCGTGAGCAAATGAAGACCCTTTGAAGTCATATTGCATGGTACCCATTCCACGGGTTTCAACTACCCAGGTTTAAGGTATTCTTCCTTCAGCTAAAAGATGCATGTGGAACCCAAGTATGATCAACCATGTGAACGGGAGACGTGTTCAAATATGTCTCAGATTTCCTCCCCTGGTACTCGGGTGCAACATTCCAGACGCTTTACTAACAATCTCCCCACTTGGAGAGTCACCGCCTTTAACCTCCTGTTTGGCCCAGTTTGCAATTTCTTGGAAGATGAACAGGAATAGTGAGAACCAATGAGAGACTAGCTGGAGGTGTCTGGACGGGCAAATTTAACTCTCATTTCCCACCAGGAAGAGGAAATAACCAAAGGCTCAGCGTGCCGTGCCGGAACCAGATTAGGGCCTGAAGCCATCCTGCGGTGTTGCGGCCAGCTCAAAAGAAAGCGAGTTGAAGAAAGGAGCTCAGGGGCACTGTAATTCACAAACCTGCAGAGTTATAAATGACAGCTATCGTCCAAAAATAGACTGAAGTAAGGCTGCCAAGAGGACTTGAAAGCGGGACAGAATTGCAGGAAACCGATTTCAGGAGGTAGACTGGAATTGCATTGAAAGCATAGGAAAAGAGGCAGAACGTCCACAATGATGCACTTGGCCAAAAAGGGCGTATGCGTTTTTTCCTGAATATATTCAGGAAAAAACGCATACGCCCTTTTTGGCCAACCAAGCAAGCTTGCAAAGGAAATCTGCACTACAATGAAGTCTCACTTCCCCCCGGTCAAAAGGGCCATCTGAAAAAAGTGTAAAATCCAGAAAGTCAGGACAGGCCATGGAGAACTGGGAGCCTTGTTATGCTGATGGGCGGGATGTAAATTACCAACAGACACTCAGGAGAAGTGTATGGTGTTTCCTGAAACATCTAAAAAACAAAGCAACAAAGCCTAGGGCACTGCCACTTATGGTCCTATAGCTTAGGGAAATTAAAATCAAAAAGACACAGCCACCCCAAAGTTTGGGACGCCTCTGTTTACAAGAACCTCGTTTACAGTACAAGTTCAACATCGCAGAAAGTGAAAAATGGATAAAGAAGTTGTGGTATTTACTTACAAAGCAATATCACTCAGCAATGAAATCTATGTCATCAGGCCCGTAGCATCATAATGAGTGGATTCAGGTACGATGATTCTAACTGAAATAAGTCACACAGAAAAAGAAACATCATAAGATATCACTAATACATGGAATGTAAACTTGGCTACACAGGATCTGAATTACAGAACAGAACAGGGTCTAAAATTTAGAAAACCAACTTATGCTTGCTTAAGGGGAAAGGTGAGTTGGGGTGCTGCATAAAACCAGAGATTGAAATGAGCACAGATAAAGTTCCTTAAGCCAAATATGGAATAGACAAGAGCTACTCCTTGCTCAACGAAATGGACTCAAAACCCCATATTAAATGCCTAAGAATGTACCTGACTAGTAAGTATCTTAAAACCTATGGATTGCTATGCCTCCAAAAGAGAATAAAGCATGTGTACAGGGGCATAAACGCAGCAGTGATAGGATTGGAGAGGTTCGGTGAGCAAATGAAGACCCTTTGAAGTCATATTGCATGGTACCCATTACACGGGTCTCAACTCTCCAGCTTTAAGGTATTCTTCCTTCAGCTAAAACATGCATGTGGAACCTAGAGTATGATCAACCATGTGATCGGGAGACGTGTTCAAATATGTCTCAGTTTTCGAACCCTGGTACTCGGGTGCAACATTCCAGATGCTTTACTAACACTCTCCCCACTTGGAGAGTCAGTCCCTTTAACCACCTGTTTGGACCAGTTTGCAATTTCTGTGGAAGATGAAGAGGAATAGCGAGAACCAATGAAAGACTAGCTGGAGGTGTCTGGATGGGCAAATTTAACTCTCATTTCCCACCAAGAAGAGGAATTAACCAAAGGCTCAGCGTGCCATGCCGGAACCACATTAGGGCCTGAAGACATCCTGCGGTGTTGCGGCCAGCTCACAAGAAAGCGAGTTGAAGAAAGGAGCTCAGGGGCACTGTAATTCACAAACCTGCAGAGTTATAAATGACAGCTATCGTCCAAAAATAGACTGAAGTAAGGCTGCCAAGAGGACTTGAAAGCGGGGCAGAATTGCAGGAAACCGATTTCAGGAGGTAGACAGGAATTGCATTTCAAGCATAGGTAAAGAGGCAGAACGTCCACAGTGATGCACTTGGCCAAAAAGGGCGTATGCGTTTTTTCCTGAATATATTCAGGAAAAAACGCATACGCCCTTTTTGGCCAACCAAGCAAGCTTGCAAAGGAAATCTGCACTACAATGAAGTCTCACTTCCCCCCGGTCAAAAGGGCCATCTGAAAAAAGTGTAAAATCCAGAAAGGCAGGACAGGCCATGGAGAACTGGGAGCCTTGTTATGCTGAAGGGCAGGATGTAAATTGCCAACAACCACTAGGGAGAAGTGTATGGTGTTTCCTGAAACATCTAAAAAACAAAGCAACAGAGCCTAGGGCAGTTCCACTTATGGTCCTATAGCTTAGGGAAATTAAAATCAAAAAGACACAGCCACCCCAAAGTTTGGGACGCCTCTGTTTACAAGAACCTCGTTTACAGTACAAGTTCAATATCACAGAAAGTGAAAAATGGATAAAGAACATGTGGTACTTATGTACAATGCAATATCACTCAGCAATGAAATCTAAGTCATCAGGCCCGTAGCAGCATAATGAGTGGATTCAGGTACGATGATTCTAACTGAAATAAGTCACACAGAAAAAGAAACATCATAAGATATCACTAATACACGGAATGTAAACTTGGCTACACAGGAACTGCATTCCAAAACAGAACAGGGTCTCAAATTTAGAAAACCAACTTATGCTTGCTTAAGGGGAAAGGTGAGTTGGGGTGCTGCATAAAACCAGAGATTGAAATGAGCACAGATAAAGTTCCTTAAGCCAAATATGGAATAGACAAGAGCTACTCCTTGCTCAACGAAATGGACTCAAAACCCCATATTAAACGCCTAGGAATGTACCTGACTAGTAAGTATCTTAAAACCTAGGGATTGCTATGTCTCCGAAAGAGAATCAAGCGTGTGTACTGGGGCATAAATGCAGCAGTGATAGGATTGGAGAGGTTCGGTGAGCAAATGAAGACCCTTTGAAGTCATATTGCATGGTACCCATTCCATGGGTCTCAACTCTCCAGGTTTAAGGTATTCTTCCTTCAGCTAAAACATGCATGTGGAACCCAGAGTATGATCAACCGTGTGATCGGGAGACGTGTTCAAATATGTCTCAGTTTTCATACCCTGGTACTCGGGTGCAACATTCCAGACGCTTTACTAACACTCTCCCGACTTGGACAGTCAGTGCCTTTAACCTCCTGTTTGGCCCAGTTTGCAATTTCTGCGGAAGATGAACAGGAATAGCGAGAACCAATGAGAGGCTAGCTGGAGGTGTCTGGACGGGCAAATTTAACTCTAATTTCCCACCAGGAAGAGGAATTAACCAAAGGCTCAGCATGCCGGGCCGGAACCAGATTAGGGCCTGAAGCCATCCTGCGGTGTTGCGGCCAGCTCACAAGAAAGCGAGTTGAAGAAAGGAGCTCAGGGGCACTGTAATTCACAAACCTGCAGAGTTATAAATGACAGCTATCGTCCAAAAATAGACTGAAGTAAGGCTGCCAAGAGGACTTGAAAGCGGGGCAGAATTGCAGGAAACCGATTTCAGGAGGTAGACTGGAATTGCATTGAAAGCATAGGAAAAGAGGCAGAACGTCCACAATGATGCACTTGGCCAAAAAGGGCGTATGCGTTTTTTCCTGAATATATTAAGGAAAAAACGCATACGCCCTTTTTGGCCAACCAAGCAAGCTTGCAAAGGAAATCTGCACTACAATGAAGTCTCACTTCCCCCCGGTCAAAAGGGCCATCTGAAAAAAGTGTAAAATCCAGAAAGGCAGGACAGGCCATGGAGAACTGGGAGCCTTGTTATGCTGATGGGCGGGATGGAAATTGCCAACAGACACTCGGGAGAAGTGTATGGTGTTTCCTGAAACATCTAAAAAACAAAGCAACAGAACCTAGGGCACTTCCACTTATGGTCCTATAGCTTAGGGAAATTAAAATCAAAAAGACACAGCCACCCCAAAGTTTGGAACGGCTCTGTTTACAAGAACCTCGTTTACCGTACAAGTTCAATATCACAGAAAGTGAAAAATGGATAAAGAACTTGTGGTACTTACGTACAATGCAATATCACTCAGCAATGAAATCTATGTCATCAGGCCCGTAGCAGCATAATGAGTGGATTCAGGTACGATGATTCTAACTGAAATAAGTCACACAGAAAAAGAAACATCAAAAGATATCACTAATACACGGAATGTAAACTTGGCTACACAGGAACTGAATTCCAAAACAGAACAGGGTCTCAAATTTAGAAAACCAACTTCTGCTTGCTTAAGGGGAAAGGTGAGTTGGGGTGCTGCATAAAACCAGAGATTGAAATGAGCACAGATAAAGTTCCTTAAGCCAAATATGGAATAGACAAGAGCTACTCCTTGCTCAACGAAATGGACTCAACACCCCATATTAAACGCCTAAGAATGTACCTGACTAGTAAGTATCTTAAAACCTAGGGATTGCTATGTCTCCGAAAGAGAATCAAGCGTGTGTACTGGGGCATAAATGCAGCAGTGATAGGATTGGAGAGGTTCGGTGAGCAAATGAAGACCCTTTGAAGTCATATTGCATGGTACCCATTCCACGGGTCTCAACTCTCCAGGTTTAAGGTATTCTTCCTTCAGCTAAAACATGCATGTGGAACCCAGAGTATGATCAACCGTGTGATCGGGAGACGTGTTCAAATATGTCTCAGTTTTCATACCCTGGTACTCGGGTGCAACATTCCAGACGCTTTACTAACACTCTCCCGACTTGGACAGTCAGTGCCTTTAACCTCCTGTTTGGCCCAGTTTGCAATTTCTGCGGAAGATGAACAGGAATAGGGAGAACCAATGAGAGACTAGCTGGAGGTGTCTGGACGGGCAAATTTAACTCTCATTTCCCACTAGGAAGAGGAATTAACCAAAGGCTCAGCGTGCCGTGGCAGAAACAGATTAGGGCCTGAAGTCATCCTGCAGTGTTGCGGCCAGCTCACAAGAAAGTGAGTTGAAGAAAGGAGCTCAGGGGCTCTGTAATTCACAAACCTGCAGAGTTATAAATGACAGCTATCGTCCAAAAATATACTGAAGTAAGGCTGCCAAGAGGACTTGAAAGCGGGGCAGAATTGCAGGATACCGATTTCAGGAGGTAGACTGGAATTGCATTGAAAGCATAGGAAAAGAGGCAGAACGTCCACAATGATGCACTTTGCCAAAAGGGCATATGCGTTTTTTCCTGAATATATTCAGGAAAAAACGCATACGCCCTTTTTGGCCAACCAAGCAAGCTTGCAAAGGAAATCTGCACTACAATGAAGTCTCACTTCCCCCCGGTCAAAAGGGCCATCAGAATAAAGTGTAAAATCCAGAAAGGCAGGACAGGCCATGGAGAACTGGGAGCCTTGTTATGCTGATGGGCGGGATGTAAATTGCCAACAGACACTCGGGAGAAGTGTATGGTGTTTCCTGAAACATCTAAAAAACAAAGCAACAGAGCCTAGGGCACTTCCACTTATGGTCCTATAGCTTAGGGAAATTAATATCAAAAAGACACAGCAACCCCAAAATTTGGGACGGCTCTTTTTACAGGAATCTCTTCTACGGCACAAGTTAAATATCCCAGAGAGCAAATAATGGATAAAGAAGCTGCGGTACTTCTGTACAACAGAATACCACTCAGCAATGAAATCTATGTCACCAGGCCCGTACCAGCATAATGAGTGGATTGAGGCACGATGATTCTAAGTGAAATAAGTCACACAGAAAAAGAAACATCATAAGGTATCACTAATACACGGAATGTGAACTTGGCTACACATGAACTGAATTACAAAACAGAACAGGGTCTCAAGTTTAGAAAACCAACTTATGCCTGCTTAAGGGGGAAGGTGAGTTGGGGTGCTGCATAAAAGCAGAGTTTGAAATTAGCACAGATACCATTCCATAAGCCAAATATGTAATAGACAAGAGCTACCCCTTGCTCAACGAAATGGATTCAACAATGAGGTATCACCTCACACCTGGTAGAATAGGCATCATTGAAAATCTACAAACAAAAAATGCTGGAAAGGGTCTGGAGAAAAGGAACCCTCTTCCACTATTGTTGGCAATATAAATTGATACAGTCATTATGGAGAACAATATGGAATTTCTTAAGAAACTAACAATAGAATTACCATATGATACAGCAATCCCAGTACTGGACATATACCCAGACAAAACCATAAATCAAAAAGAGTCATTCACCGCAATGTTCATTGCATCACTATTTACAATATCGAGGTAATGGAAGCAACCTAAATGCCCACAGACAGACGAATGCATAAAGCTGTGGTACATATATAAAATGGAATATTACTAAGCCATGAAAAGGAATGAAATTGGGTCATTTGTAGAGACGTCGATGGATCTAGAGACTGTCATACAGAGTGAAGTAAGTCAGAAAGAGAAAAACAAATCTTGTATATTCATGCATATATGTGGAACCTAGAAAAACTGTACAGATTAACCATTTTGCAAGGCATAAATAGAGCAACAGATGTAGACAACAAACGTATGGACAACAAGGGGGGAAAGCTGTTGGGGGGTGGTGGTGGGAGGAGTTGAGAGACTGGGATTGGCATGTATACATTTATATGTATAAAATAGATAACCAATAAGAACCTGCTGTATAAAAATATAAAATAAAATTCAAAATTAAAAAGAAATAAAATTTAAAAAATAAAACAGAAAAAACAATTATTCCCTGCACATACATGTATTTATATGAATAAATTATTTCCATGCTTATATCTGTAAATACAAAAAAGAGGAATAAAATCTACCTTGAACCAAAAACGAAAAAGAGAAAAAAACACAGAACCCACCAGTTACACAGAGGAAAACCGTATCAGGGCACTTGCTCCAGTTGTAAACAATTCTGAAGTTGGTCAGTGGTGGGGAATCGTCTCCCATTCAGCCAGCAGCCCCCACGCAACAAGCGTCCTCATTGCAAAGCTGGGGCACCGTGCCGAGGCATCTGTGAGTAAACGTGAGCTGAGCCCCAGGCCAGTTGCTGCTGAACTATTCCCACCCGTCCCAGGTAAAACACCTGAATATATACAAGGACTTGAAAGCCTAGAGGAAGGGCCATAGAGCCACACGAGTGACAGCATGCCGGCCGACTTGGTGCCTGCAGGCCAGCCAGGATGGTCCTGGCCCTGGGTGCTCTTCTGGAAGATTTCCATTTCCCTGCCTGAGATACCCGTCCTGTCCCTGCCCCCACTGCTTTTTTCCTTCCTCACCTCTGCCCAGGGAGAAATTCCAGCAGCAGGTATGGGTGACACATCCTCTTCTTTAGCAGGTGGCAGCCTGGCAACTGCTGCAGAAAGTCCAGCAGAGCCCCACTCACACTGGGCCACCCACAAAGCCGTGGCCTCTCACTCCCTCCCACCAGCCCAGCCGCGAGACTGCTGACAGGGCAGAGAAAATGGCGTCAGGCACGGCTGCAGGGGCTCTTGCTGCCTGGAGTGGTATTTATATTGATCTCAACCCAGGCACACCTGGGGAGGGCTGGCCGGCACGGTAAGGCTGCCCAGGTCAGCCAATCATCACCCCTCAGGGGCTCACAGTTGCAGAAAATGGAACTTGCTGAACCGGCCAGGTCCAAGGAACAGGTGTGGGCTCCTGAGAGTCAGGATAGACAAGGGGCTGCAGCTTTGGCTTGTTTTCTAATCATTTTATCTGGCCCATGAGTGGGAGACAACTTCAAGAAAACCCTCTCCTAATGAGAGGAACCCAGGAGTCAGGCAGAGGAGGGGTGGGTGGTGGTTGGAGACAGAGGCCTGGTGCCCCGGGTGCAGTGGAAGTCTCTGGAAGACCAGGTGGAGGGAGGCCTCACGGAGTGATGCCCAGGGTCACAGACCTGTCGCAGCTGCTGTTTGTTAGTTCAAGTCCTGCTCTGAGGTGCTCTGTGTCAGCTCTGAGCGACAGGTGAGCTGGGGGTGCTCTGCAATGAGGGCTATGTGCACGGTTCCTGTGTGCCCAGCCCTGCCACGGTACCTGCAAGGGTAGCTCTGTATCCTGGGAGGGGCCTGACCACGAGAGCCCCGTGGGCTGGGGTGGGGGTGGGGTACCTGCCCAGGTGAGCTCCATATTCTGGGATTGGTCTGACCACGAGAGCCCCATGGGCTGCTGGGGACCTGGTAAAGGATGTCAGGACAGTCAGTGAAGCCACCGAGGATATACCTCCAGTTGCTCCTAATTCCTACACCCTGCTGGTCATTCTACCAACCACCAGGACATGGTATTCTGTATTAGTCTTCAATGATGCCTTCTTTTGTATTCCATTAGTCCCAGAGTCACAAGAAATTTTGGCTTGTGAGTGGCAGGACTCTACATACAACTAAAACAATACTTCCGGGCCGTCTGGCCCCAAGGGTGCAAAAATTCCCACACCATCTTTGGGGAAAGCTTAGCTAAAGACCTAAAAGTTCTACCTCTGGAAAAGGAAACCCTCCTTCAATATGCAGACGACATTCTGATCACCAGCCCTACTAAGGAGGCCTCTGAACTACCAAGCCAATAAAGGATAGAAGTTGTCCAAGAAAAAGCTCAAATATCACAGACTGCGGTGACCTGCCTGGGCTTCATTCTCACAGAAGGTCAGAGAAGCCCATCCCAGGAAAGGGAAGAAACCATTTTCAGCCTTACCCCTTTCTAAAACTAGAAGACAGCTTAGGGGTTCCTGGGGAGGCCAGGGTTTGCTGCTTCTGGATCCCTAACTACAGTCTACTAGCTGGGCCTCTATATGAAACACTGAAAGGAAAAGATGATGATCCTTTTGAATAGAATCCAGAAGTGGCCTTTCAAGAATGGAAAGAGCAGTCAATTCAGACCCTTGCCCTGGAACTCCCTAATTTAGCTAAACCCTTTGATCTTTACAATCCCGGTGAAAGGTGAATCGCCATTGGAGAATTAGTGCAAAAACTGGGACCACTTGAAATGGAACAATGCAAGAATGCCATCCAGGTAGGATAAACTACGGTCACTAAGGGGCTTGGCCCACTGCCACATCTGGCCAAGATACTGGCGGTATCTAAAAACCTGGAAATCAGCAGCCCAAAAGGCCACCTCCCTCCTAAGGGAAAAGGACCCCACGTGGTGATCCTAACCACCAACCATGCCCTGAAGTTGCAGGGTTCGCTCCGTGGGCACACCGACCTCGAGTGAGGAGGCCCTCCAACTCCAACATCCAGAGAGATAACCGGGGGCAACAGGGCACCATGACGACTCGTGTGAACATCACTTGACCTGGAGTTTCTCTCATAAAACAACAAGAGTGTGTCCCAAAAGAGTAGACTACTGCTTGCAGGACTTACTGCACCCAGAGGGGAGCTAATAATCTTGGCGGGGGAACAGTATACCACACTGTCACCATAGAAAAGCCTACAGACACCTTGATGATGGTGGCCAATAAGACCGGCTGGACTCCTGTTTACTTCAAAAGGCTGTTGACTCAGTAGCCATCATGGTCCTTGGTCACCACTGACCCTGGACTGTCTGGGAGTTGAGCGGGCAGGGCTCTGACACCTGGTGCTGTTTGTACGTTAATTCAGGGGCCTAACTGAAGAAAGCGCAGACTACTGGTCAGAGCATCTAGGCTGGCAGAGACGGTCAGCCTAAGGTGGCCGAACAAATGTGGGGCGGGGTGAAACCGGCCCCCACAGCGTCTCTGCACATCTCTTTCCTGGACCCTTAAAGGTCATTAGAATCTATAACACTTCCAATGCTGGTGCTCAGGTGGACGAGCAGGGAGGCAGGGGTCCTGGGGACAATCAACGTCACCGGGAGGCTGCTGGGGAGAAGCTCTGACCCTCGCCCCAGGGTATGAGGGCTCCCAACTCAGCACTCAGCAGTTACAGAAGAAGGGTCTGCACCCTCAGCACTCCAAGAATGAGGAACGGGACAAAAGGCAGAGGAGGGGTTTGTCCCCAGCAAAGCCCATTAAAAATCCCTGGGAGATAAAAATAGAATCTGGGCAATAAAGTCAAGTCTAACCTTTTTTATCCTTTGTGCTTTGTCTAATTTCACGTGCTCCTAGGGTCCCGCATGCAGAGGTTCCACACCCGGCACTTCAGACCAGATTTCCTAGTGCAGAATGGCTGGGTCGACACCTCAGCTCCTGGGGCCCAGTGCAGACTCCACGATATAGAGCCTGAGCTACAGCCAACCCGGCCCTCGAGAGCTCCGCCGCCTCCTTCCCTCCCACTGACTCTGACAGGATCTCTACACAGCAGCCCAGCCCACAGCCCACGGGGTAGTGCATGCTCTCACCTCTCCATTCTCTGATCAAAATATAAAGTTTCCTTTGCTTGTGAACCAAACTCAGTCTCGATCTGTTGGCCCCAATGACACTGGGCAGGGGGACACTTGTTGGGGTCCACTCTGGAGGATCAGTAACAGAAATTGAGACTATTGTAACCTCAATGAACAGATGTGTGAGCCAAACTGTAGTTAACATAGAACAGTGTATAAGGCTCGGGTAAAATAAGATGTTTTTAACACTTCCATTTGATATTTCCATCACTTTTTATAAGCAAGTTCAGTGAAAAGGTTTGTCTTATTTGTCAGGTCAATATTAGAGAAACGAAGTGATTTCTTTCCAAGGATGTACAGCTAATAATCTTGGTTAAACCTTCAATCTTGTTTTAAATGCTTTTCCATTGAAAATGATACCTCTCTTTCAGCTCCCCCATTTCTGAGAAGTATAAAATCTTATAATTTATTATTACCAAAGGGGAAAGGTGGGAGGAGGGATAAATTAACAGTTTGGAATGAACACATACACACTGCTATGTATAAAATAGATCATCAACAAGGAACTACTGTATAGCACAGGGAACTACACTCAACATTTTGCAATAACCTATAAGGGGAAATAATCTGAAAAAGAATAGATATTTTTATTGACATCATCTATCAATGACAGTTAAAGTGTAGCCTAAGGGAAGCTGGTGGTGAGTGCTTCTGACCCTGAAGACTTCAATCATCTAAAGTTTGGACTCTGCCTACTTCCCAAGGCCCTTAATGAACATATGTGTAGCCGTAGCTTAAAAACTTCCCCAGTTTGGGTTTCGGGGAGACACTGATTTTGAAAAAGCCCTGGTGTTCTCCTTACATGAATGGGACTCTTCCTACTGCTAAAACATGTCTGTCACACCCAGAGGATGGTATACCATCTGATCGGGAAGAGTTTGGAAAAGGCATCTCATCTCCTCATCTCCTGGTGCTCGGGTTCACCCCTCCAGCGTCTTTACTAACAGTCTCCCCACTTGGAGATGTCAGCACTGTCAACATCCTGTTGCGTACAGTTTGGAATTTGTCCAGAGGATGAAGCGGAAGGATGAGGAACAATGAGAGACAAGTCCTAGGTGTTCAGACAGGCACATGTCACTCTAATTTCCAATCAGGAAGACGAATTGACCAAAGGCTAGGGTTGCCCATGGAAACAGTATAGGGCTTGAGGAAATCCCGCTGCTTTGTGGCCAGTTCCCATAAACACGAGTTGAACAATGGAACTCAGGGGCAGTAAAATTCACAAAACTGCAGAGTTGAAAATATCCATCACTGAAAAATGTCTTGAGGAAAGTCAGAGAAAAGGACTTGTAAGCAAGGGAGAATGGCAGGAAAGGGATTTGAGGAGGTAGAAAGGACTCGCCATTAAGCACAAGAAAAGGAGCTGAACATTGCCAACATTGCCAACATTGCAGTTGGCCAAAAAGGGTGTATGCGTTCTTTTCTGTATATATTCAAGAAAAGGGCATACACTTTTTTAGCCAACCAAACAGGTGGGCACTGGAAGTCAATACTACAAAAGATATCACTTCGCATCAGTCAGAAGAGCCATCCTCATAAAGCGTAAACAACAGAAATGCAGGACAGGGCAACGAGAAGAGGGAGCCCTGTGAGACTTATAGTGGAAATGTATATTGCCAACGGCCATTCTGGAGAAGTGTATTGTGTTTACTAAAGCATCTAAAAAATGAGCTACAGAGCATAGGGCACTTGCACTCATGGGCGTATATCTTGGGAAAAACAAAAATCGAGAGGACACAGGCACCCCAATGTTTACCCCCTCTCTGTTTAAAAGATCCTCGACTAGGATATAACTTAAATGTCTCTGGAGGGAAAAAATGGATAGAGATGTGGTACTTAGGTAGAGTGGAATATTATTCAGCCTGGAAATCAATGAAATATGGCCAGTTGTAACGACTCCGGAGGAGTTACGTATGATCATTCTAAGTGACAGAATTCAAAAAGAAAAAGACACATATCATAAGATATCACTTAAAGGTGGAATCCAAAATGGCTACACATGAAATAAATTACAAAACAAAAACATAGTCAAATATGTAGAAAACACGCATAAGGCTGCTAAACGGGAAAGGTGGGGAGGGGTGAGGCATCATCCAGGAGGTTGAAATTAGCAAAGATACCATTCCAAATACCAAACTGATAATCAACAAGGCCTACACGGTAGCTAAAAGAACTGCACTCAGCACACTCAAGTCACCGGAAAAGAATATATACGACTGGTAAGAATCTGAAAAAGAATTTATTGATGTCTCTCTGTACGTGAATCAAGTGGATGTACAGCAGCAAGAAACAGAGCTTTGAAAATCAGCTGTAACCAATATAGTAATAAATTGAAAAAAATAAACGACAGAGAGACAGAGAAAACCTCTTACAACTTTTCCTCAGGGACGGTGATGCAACATGGATTGAACACATCTAGACCCACAGCAGGATGAGACATAAGGCTGGAAACTGTTTGCGCTAAGAGAAATGTGAGGTTGGGTGAGGAAATGCACACCCTTTAAAGTAATACTACCTGGTACCCATTCAATGGGTCCCAAATCTGCAGGTTCAAGGGATCTTCCTACAGCTAAAACATGCATGGAAAACCCAGAGGACTGTACACCATGTGATCGGGAGATGTGTCTAAAATGCACCTCATTTATCCTCTCCTGGTGCTCCTGTTCACCATTCCAGCCACGCTACTTAGAATCTCCCCACTTGGAGAATCAGCACATTTAAACTTCTGTTTCACACATTTTGCAAATTGTGAGGAGGATGAACGGGAAGAGGGGGAACCAATGAGAGAAGAGTTGTAGGGGTTTGGACGGGCACATATCACTCTAATTTCCCATTAAGAATAAGAATTAAAGAAAGGCTCAGCCTGCCTCGCCGGAGCCAAAATAGGGCCTGAAGCAATCCTGCGGGTTTGAGGCCAGCTCACAAAAGAGCAACTTAAACAATGGAGCTCAGGGTCACTGCAATTCACAAACCTGCAGAGTTATAAATGAAAACTAACGTCCAAAAATATGTTGAGGTAAGGCAAAGAAGAGGATCTGAATGCAAGACAGAATTGCAAGAAACAGATTTCAAGAGATAGATTGGACTCGTCTTTAACGCACATGAAAAGCGGCAGAATTTCGACAATGATGCAGTTGGCCCAAAAGGGCGTATGCGTTTTTTCCTGATTATATCCAGGAAAAAACGCATACGCACTTTATGGGCAACGAAGCAAGCAAGCAATGCAAATGTGCACAACAAAGAAGTCTCACTTCCCACCGGTCAAAAGGGCCATCCTAAAAAATTGTAAAAACCAGAAATGCAGGACAGGCCATGGAGAACAGGGAGCCTTTATACGCTGATGGGCAGTGTGTGAACTGCCGAGAGCCACTCTGGAGAAGTGTATGGTGGTTCCTAAATCATCTAAAAAACAGAGCTACAGAGCATAGGACACTTCCAATCATGGGAGTATATCTAGGGAAGTCTAAAAATCAACAAGACACAAGCACACCACAGTTTAGGGCTACTCTGTTTACAAGAACCTCAACTTCAGTACACCTTAAATATCCCAGGAAAGAGAACAATGGATAAAGAAGATGTGGTACTTATGTACAATGGAATATCTCTTCACCATGAAATCAATGTAATAAGGCTAGTAGAAGGATAAAGAGTGGATTTAGGTCCGATAATACTACTTGAAATAAGTCAAACAGAAAAAGAAACATATCATAAGATATCACTTATAGAGGGAGGGTAAATATGGCTGCACAAGAAATGAATTACAGAACAGAACAGTGTCTCACATTTAGAAAACACACTTATGTCAGCTTAAGGGGAAAGGAGAGGTGGGGTGATGCATAAAACCAGAGTTTGAAATTAGCACAGATACCGTTCAATAAACCAAATAGGTATTAGACAAGATCTACACCTTGCTCAATGAACAGGCCTCAACACACCCTATACACCGCAGAGAAATATATCTGAGGAATAAGAATCTTAAAACCCATGTATTGATATATCTCCATAAGGGAATCAAGTGTGTGCAGAGCGGCACAAACACAGCAGTGAAAAGGAGCTAAACCCCATTATAGAAATAAATTTTAAAAACAAAACGCTGAAACAATGAAAGAGAGAAAAATTCTTACAAAATTCGCTCAGGGGCTGTGATGCAACCTGGATTGACCACATATAAACCCACAGCTGGATAAGACATAAGGCTGGACACTTGGGGCTGACAGGATTGGTGAGCTTTGGTGAGCAACTGCCGAAAGTTTAATGCAATACTTCATGCTACTCAGTCCAAGGGTCCCAACACTCCAGGTTGAAGGGAATCTTCCTACAGCTAAACCATGCTTGGGAAACCCAGCGACTGGTATACCATATGATCGGGAAAGGTTTCTAAAACGCACCTCATTTTTCCTCTCCTGGGGCTCCGGATCGACATTCCAGCCGCTTTACTAACAACATCCCCACATGGAGTCAATGCCTTTAAGTTCTGGTATCGCACAGTCTGCAGTTAGTGCAGAGGATGAATGGGAATAGGGGGAACCAGTGAGAAACTAGCTGTAGCGGTTTCAGTGGGCACATGTCACTCTAATATCACATCAGTAAGAAGAATTAACCAAAGGCACAGCAAGGTGCCCCAGAAGAAAAATAGGGCTTCAAGGAATCCTGTGGTTATGGGGCAAGACCACAAAAATAAGAGCTAAAAAATGGAGCTAAGGGCCACTGCAATTCAAAAACCTGCAGAGTTATAAAGGTCAACTATTTTTAAAAAATATATTGAGGTAAGGCTATGAAGAGGCATTGAAAGCAAGGCAGAATTGCAGGAAACCGATTTCAGGAGGTAGACTGGAATTGCATTGAAAGCATATGAAGAGAGTCAGAAACTCGACAATGATGCACTTGGCCAAAAAGGGCGTATGCGTTTTTTCCTGAATATATTCAGGAAAAAACGCATACGCACTTTTTGGCCAAACAAGCAAGCTTGCAAAGGAAATCTGCACTACAATGAAGTCTCACTTCCACCCGGTCAAAAGGGCCATCTGAAAAAAGTGTAAAATCCAGAAAGGCACAACAGGCCATGGAGAACTGGGAGCCTTGTTATGCTGAAGGGCGGGATGTAAATTGCCAACAGACACTCTGGAGAAGTGTATGGTGTTTCCTGAAACATCTAAAAAACAAAGCAACAGAGCCTAGGGCACTTCCACTTATGGTCCTATAGCTTAGGGAAATTAAAATCAAAAAGACACAGCCACCCCAAAGTTTGGGACGGCTCTGTTTACAAGAACCTCGTTTACGGTACAAGTTCAATATCACAGAAAGTGAAAAATGGATAAAGAACTTGTGGTACTTACGTACAATGCAATATCACTCAGCAATGAAATCTATGTCATCAGGCCCATAGCAGCATAATGAGTGGATTCAGGTATGATGATTCGAACTGAAATAAGTCACACAGAAAAGAAACATCATAAGGTATCACTAATACACAGAATGTGAACTTGGCTACACATGAACTGAATTACAAAACAGAACAGTGTCTCAAGTTTAGAAAACCAACTTACGCTTGCTTAAGGGGGAAGGTGAGTTGGGGTGCTGCATAAAACCAGAGATTGAAATGAGCACAGATAAAGTTCCTTAAGCCAAATATGGAATAGACAAGAGCTACTCCTTGCTCAACGAAATGGACTCAACACCCCATATTAAACGCCTAAGAATGTACCTGACTAGTAAGTATCTTAAAACCTATGGATTGCTATGTCTCCAAAAGAAAATCAAGCGTGTGTACAGGGGCATAAACGCAGCAGTGATAGGATTGGAGAGGTTCGGTGAGCAAATGAAGACCCTTTGAAGTCATATTGCATGGTACCCATTCCACGGGTCTCAACTCTCCAGGTTTAAGGTATTCATCCTTCAGCTAAAACATGCATGTGGAACCCAGAGTATGATCAACCATGTGAACGGGAGACGTGTTCAAATATGTCTCAGTTTTCGTACCCTGGTACTCGGGTGCAACATTCCAGACGCTTTACTAACACTCTCCCGACTTGGAGAGTCAGTCCCTTTAACCTCCTGTTTGGCCCAGTTTGCAATTTCAGCGGAAGATGTACAGGAATAGGGAGAACCAATGAGAGGCTAGCTGGAGCTGTCTGGACGGGCAAATTTAACTCTAATTTCCCACCAGGAAGAGGAATTAACCAAAGGCTCAGCATGCCGGGCTGGAACCAGATTAGGGCCTGAAGCCATCCTGCGGTGTTGCGGCCAGCTCAAAGGAAAGCGAGTTGAAGAAAGGAGCTCAGGGGCACTGTAATTCACAAACCTGCAGAGTTATAAATGACAGCTATCGTCCAAAAATAGACTGAAGTAAGGCTGCCAAGAGGACTTGAAAGCGGGGCAGAATTGCAGGAAAACGATTTCAGGAGGTAGACTGAAATTGCATTGAAAGCATAGGAAAAGAGGCAGAACGTCCACAATGATGCACTTGGCCAAAAAGGGCGTATGCGTTTTTTCCTGAATATATTCAGGAAAAAACGCATACGCCCTTTTTGGCCAAACAAGCAAGCTTGCAAAGGAAATCTGCACTACAATGAAGTCTCACTTCCCCCCGGTCAAAAGGGCCATCTGAAAAATGTGTAAAATCCAGAAAGGCAGGACAGGCCATGGAGAACTGGGAGCCTTGTTATGCTGATGGGTGGGATGTAAATTGCCAACAGACACTCCGGAGAAGTGTATGGTGTTTCCTGAAACATCTAAAAAACAAAGCAACAGAGCCTAGGGCACTTCCACTTATGGTCCTATAGCTTAGGGAAATTAAAATCAAAAAGACACAGCCACCCCAAAGTTTGGGACGCCTCTGTTTATAAGAACCTCGTTCACAGTACAAGTTCAAATTCGCAGAAAGTGAAAAATGGATAAAGAAGTTGTGGTATTTACTTACAAAGCAATATCACTCAGCAATGAAATCTATGTCATCAGGCCCTTAGCAGCACAATGAGTGGGTTCAGGTATGATGATTCTAAATGAAATAAGTCACACAGAAAAAGAAACATCATAAGATATCAGTAATACACGGAATGTAAACTTGGCTACACAGGAACTGAATTACAGAACAGAACAGGGTCTCAAATTTAGAAAACCAACTTATGCTTGCTTAAGGGTAAAGGTGAGTTGGGGTGCTGCATAAAACCAGAGATTGAAATGAGCACAGATAAAGTTACTTAAGTCAAATATGGAATAGACAAGAGCTACTCCTTGCTCAACGAAATGGACTCAACACCGCATATTAAACGCGTAAGAATGTACCTGACTAGTAAGTATCGTAAAACCTATGGATTGCTATGTCTCCAAAAGAGAATCAAGCATGTGTACAGGGGCATAAACGCAGCAGTGATAGGATTGGAGAGGTTCGGTGAGCAAATGAAGACCCTTTGAAGTCATATTGCATGGTACCCATTACACGGGTCTCAACTCTCCAGGTTTAAGGTATTCTTCCTTCAGCTAAAACATGCATGTGGAACCCAGAGTATGATCAACCATGTGATCGGGAGACGTGTTCAAATATGTCTCAGTTTTCCTCCCCTGGTACCCTGGTGCAACATTCCAGACGCTTTACTAACACTCTCCCGACTTGGAGAGTCAGTGCCTTTAACCTCCTGTTTGGCCCAGTTTGCAATTTCTGCGGAAGATGAACAGGAATAGCGAGAACCAATGAGAGACTAGCTGGAGGTGTCTGGACGGGCAAATTTAACTCTCATTTCCCACTAGGAAGAGGAATTAACCAAAGGCTCAGCGTGCCGTGGCGGAAACAGATTAGGGCCTGAAGTCATCCTGCAGTGTTGCGGCCAGCTCACAAGAAAGTGAGTTGAAGAAAGGAGCTCAGGGGCTCTGTAATTCACAAACCTGCAGAGTTATAAATGACAGCTATCGTCCAAAAATATACTGAAGTAAGGCTGCCAAGAGGACTTGAAAGCGGGGCAGAATTGCAGGATACCGATTTCAGGAGGTAGACTGGAATTGCATTGAAAGCATAGGAAAAGAGGCAGAACGTCCACAATGATGCACTTTGCCAAAAGGGCATATGTGTTTTTTCCTGAATATATTCAGGAAAAAACGCATACGCCCTTTTTGGCCAACCAAGCAAGCTTGCAAAGCAAATCTGGACTACAATGAAGTCTCACTTCCCCCCAGTCAAAAGGGCCATCAGAATAAAGTGTAAAATCCAGAAAGGCAGGACAGGCCATGGAGAACTGGGAGCCTTGTTATGCTGATGGGCGGGATGTAAATTGCCAACAGACACTCGGGAGAAGTGTATGGTGTTTCCTGAAACATCTAAAAAACAAAGCAACAGAGCCTAGGGCACTTCCACTTATGGTCCTATAGCTTAGGGAAATTAATATCAAAAAGACACAGCAACCCCAAAATTTGGGACGGCTCTTTTTACAGGAATCTCTTCTACGGCACAAGTTAAATATCCCAGAGAGCAAATAATGGATAAAGAAGCTGCGGTACTTCTGTACAACAGAATACCACTCAGCAATGAAATCTATGTCACCAGGCCCTTACCAGCATAATGAGTGGATTGAGGCACGATGATTCTAAGTGAAATAAGTCACACAGAAAAAGAAACATCATAAGGTATCACTAATACACGGAATGTGAACTTGGCTACACATGAACTGAATTACAAAACAGAACAGGGTCTCAAGTTTAGAAAACCAACTTATGCCTGCTTAAGGGGGAAGGTGAGTTGGGGTGCTGCATAAAAGCAGAGTTTGAAATTAGCACAGATACCATTCCATAAGCCAAATATGTAATAGACAAGAGCTACCCCTTGCTCAACGAAATGGATTCAACAATGAGGTATCACCTCACACCTGGTAGAATAGGCATCATTGAAAATCTACAAACAAAAAATGCTGGAAAGGGTCTGGAGAAAAGGAACCCTCTTCCACTATTGTTGGCAATATAAATTGATACAGTCATTATGGAGAACAATATGGAATTTCTTAAGAAACTAACAATAGAATTACCATATGATACAGCAATCCCAGTACTGGACATATACCCAGACAAAACCATAAATCAAAAAGAGTCATTCACCGCAATGTTCATTGCATCACTATTTACAATATCGAGGTAATGGAAGCAACCTAAATGCCCACAGACAGACGAATGCATAAAGCTGTGGTACATATATAAAATGGAATATTACTAAGCCATGAAAAGGAATGAAATTGGGTCATTTGTAGAGACGTCGATGGATCTAGAGACTGTCATACAGAGTGAAGTAAGTCAGAAAGAGAAAAACAAATCTTGTATATTCATGCATATATGTGGAACCTAGAAAAACTGTACAGATTAACCATTTTGCAAGGCATAAATAGAGCAACAGATGTAGACAACAAACGTATGGACAACAAGGGGGGAAAGCTGTTGGGGGGTGGTGGTGGGAGGAGTTGAGAGACTGGGATTGGCATGTATACATTTATATGTATAAAATAGATAACCAATAAGAACCTGCTGTATAAAAATATAAAATAAAATTCAAAATTAAAAAGAAGTAAAATTTAAAAAATAAAACAGAAAAAACAATTATTCCCTGCACATACATGTATTTATATGAATAAATTATTTCCATGCTTATATCTGTAAATACAAAAAAGAGGAATAAAATCTACCTTGAACCAAAAACGAAAAAGAGAAAAAAACACAGAACCCACCAGTTACACAGAGGAAAACCGTATCAGGGCACTTGCTCCAGTTGTAAACAATTCTGAAGTTGGTCAGTGGTGGGGAATCGTCTCCCATTCAGCCAGCAGCCCCCACGCAACAAGCGTCCTCATTGCAAAGCTGGGGCACCGTGTCGAGGCATCTGTGAGTAAACGTGAGCTGAGCCCCAGGCCAGTTGCTGCTGAACTATTCCCACCCGTCCCAGGTAAAACACCTGAATATATACAAGGACTTGAAAGCCTAGAGGAAGGGCCATAGAGCCACACGAGTGACAGCATGCCGGCCGACTTGGTGCCTGCAGGCCAGCCAGGATGGTCCTGGCCCTGGGTGCTCTTCTGGAAGATTTCCATTTCCCTGCCTGAGATACCCGTCCTGTCCCTGCCCCCACTGCTTTTTTCCTTCCTCACCTCTGCCCAGGGAGAAATTCCAGCAGCAGGTATGGGTGACACATCCTCTTCTTTAGCAGGTGGCAGCCTGGCAACTGCTGCAGAAAGTCCAGCAGAGCCCCACTCACACTGGGCCACCCACAAAGCCGTGGCCTCTCACTCCCTCCCACCAGCCCAGCCGCGAGACTGCTGACAGGGCAGAGAAAATGGCGTCAGGCACGGCTGCAGGGGCTCTTGCTGCCTGGAGTGGTATTTATATTGATCTCAACCCAGGCACACCTGGGGAGGGCTGGCCGGCACGGTAAGGCTGCCCAGGTCAGCCAATCATCACCCCTCAGGGGCTCACAGTTGCAGAAAATGGAACTTGCTGAACCGGCCAGGTCCAAGGAACAGGTGTGGGCTCCTGAGAGTCAGGATAGACAAGGGGCTGCAGCTTTGGCTTGTTTTCTAATCATTTTATCTGGCCCATGAGTGGGAGACAACTTCAAGAAAACCCTCTCCTAATGAGAGGAACCCAGGAGTCAGGGAGAGGAGGGGTGGGTGGTGGTTGGAGACAGAGGCCTGTTGCCCCGGGTGCAGTGGAAGTCTCTGGAAGACCAGGTGGAGGGAGGCCTCACGGAGTGATGCCCAGGGTCACAGACCTGTCGCAGCTGCTGTTTGTTAGTTCAAGTCCTGCTCTGAGGTGCTCTGTGTCAGCTCTGAGCGACAGGTGAGCTGGGGGTGCTCTGCAATGAGGGCTATGTGCACGGTTCCTGTGTGCCCAGCCCTGCCACGGTACCTGCAAGGGTAGCTCTGTATCCTGGGAGGGGCCTGACCACGAGAGCCCCGTGGGCTGGGGTGGGGGTGGGGTACCTGCCCAGGTGAGCTCCATATTCTGGGATTGGTCTGACCACGAGAGCCCCATGGGCTGCTGGGGACCTGGTAAAGGATGTCAGGACAGTCAGTGAAGCCACCGAGGATATACCTCCAGTTGCTCCTAATTCCTACACCCTGCTGGTCATTCTACCAACCACCAGGACATGGTATTCTGTATTAGTCTTCAATGATGCCTTCTTTTGTATTCCATTAGTCCCAGAGTCACAAGAAATTTTGGCTTGTGAGTGGCAGGACTCTACATACAACTAAAACAATACTTCCGGGCCGTCTGGCCCCAAGGGTGCAAAAATTCCCACACCATCTTTGGGGAAAGCTTAGCTAAAGACCTAAAAGTTCTACCTCTGGAAAAGGAAACCCTCCTTCAATATGCAGACGACATTCTGATCACCAGCCCTACTAAGGAGGCCTCTGAACTACCAAGCCAATAAAGGATAGAAGTTGTCCAAGAAAAAGCTCAAATATCACAGACTGCGGTGACCTGCCTGGGCTTCATTCTCACAGAAGGTCAGAGAAGCCCATCCCAGGAAAGGGAAGAAACCATTTTCAGCCTTACCCCTTTCTAAAACTAGAAGACAGCTTAGGGGTTCCTGGGGAGGCCAGGGTTTGCTGCTTCTGGATCCCTAACTACAGTCTACTAGCTGGGCCTCTATATGAAACACTGAAAGGAAAAGATGATGATCCTTTTGAATAGAATCCAGAAGTGGCCTTTCAAGAATGGAAAGAGCAGTCAATTCAGACCCTTGCCCTGGAACTCCCTAATTTAGCTAAACCCTTTGATCTTTACAATCCCGGTGAAAGGTGAATCGCCATTGGAGAATTAGTGCAAAAACTGGGACCACTTGAAATGGAACAATGCAAGAATGCCATCCAGGTAGGATAAACTACGGTCACTAAGGGGCTTGGCCCACTGCCACATCTGGCCAAGATACTGGCGGTATCTAAAAACCTGGAAATCAGCAGCCCAAAAGGCCACCTCCCTCCTAAGGGAAAAGGACCCCACGTGGTGATCCTAACCACCAACCATGCCCTGAAGTTGCAGGGTTCGCTCCGTGGGCACACCGACCTCGAGTGAGGAGGCCCTCCAACTCCAACATCCAGAGAGATAACCGGGGGCAACAGGGCACCATGACGACTCGTGTGAACATCACTTGACCTGGAGTTTCTCTCATAAAACAACAAGAGTGTGTCCCAAAAGAGTAGACTACTGCTTGCAGGACTTACTGCACCCAGAGGGGAGCTAATAATCTTGGCGGGGGAACAGTATACCACACTGTCACCATAGAAAAGCCTACAGACACCGTGATGATGGTGGCCAATAAGACCGGCTGGACTCCTGTTTACTTCAAAAGGCTGTTGACTCAGTAGCCATCATGGTCCTTGGTCACCACTGACCCTGGACTGTCTGGGAGTTGAGCGGGCAGGACTCTGACACCTGGTGCTGTTTGTACGTTAATTCAGGGGCCTAACTGAAGAAAGCGCAGACTACTGGTCAGAGCATCTAGGCTGGCAGAGACGGTCAGCCTAAGGTGGCCGAACAAATGTGGGGCGGGGTGAAACCGGCCCCCACAGCGTCTCTGCACATCTCTTTCCTGGACCCTTAAAGGTCATTAGAATCTATAACACTTCCAATGCTGGTGCTCAGGTGGACGAGCAGGGAGGCAGGGGTCCTGGGGACAATCAACGTCACCGGGAGGCTGCTGGGGAGAAGCTCTGACCCTCGCCCCAGGGTATGAGGGCTCCCAACTCAGCACTCAGCAGTTACAGAAGAAGGGTCTGCACCCTCAGCACTCCAAGAATGAGGAACGGGACAAAAGGCAGAGGAGGGGTTTGTCCCCAGCAAAGCCCATTAAAAATCCCTGGGAGATAAAAATAGAATCTGGGCAATAAAGTCAAGTCTAACCTTTTTTATCCTTTGTGCTTTGTCTAATTTCACGTGCTCCTAGGGTCCCGCATGCAGAGGTTCCACACCCGGCACTTCAGACCAGATTTCCTAGTGCAGAATGGCTGGGTCGACACCTCAGCTCCTGGGGCCCAGTGCAGACTCCACGATATAGAGCCTGAGCTACAGCCAACCCGGCCCTCGAGAGCTCCGCCGCCTCCCTCCCTCCCACTGACTCTGACAGGATCTCTACACAGCAGCCCAGCCCACAGCCCACGGGGTAGTGCATGCTCTCACCTCTCCATTCTCTGATCAAAATATAAAGTTTCCTTTGCTTGTGAACCAAACTCAGTCTCGATCTGTTGGCCCCAATGACACTGGGCAGGGGGACACTTGTTGGGGTCCACTCTGGAGGATCAGTAACAGAAATTGAGACTATTGTAACCTCAATGAACAGATGTGTGAGCCAAACTGTAGTTAACATAGAACAGTGTATAAGGCTCGGGTAAAATAAGATGTTTTTAACACTTCCATTTGATATTTCCATCACTTTTTATAAGCAAGTTCAGTGAAAAGGTTTGTCTTATTTGTCAGGTCAATATTAGAGAAACGAAGTGATTTCTTTCCAAGGATGTACAGCTAATAATCTTGGTTAAACCTTCAATCTTGTTTTAAATGCTTTTCCATTGAAAATGATACCTCTCTTTCAGCTCCCCCATTTCTGAGAAGTATAAAATCTTATAATTTATTATTACCAAAGGGGAAAGGTGGGAGGAGGGATAAATTAACAGTTTGGAATGAACACATACACACTGCTATGTATAAAATAGATCATCAACAAGGAACTACTGTATAGCACAGGGAACTACACTCAACATTTTGCAATAACCTATAAGGGGAAATAATCTGAAAAAGAATAGATATTTTTATTGACATCATCTATCAATGACAGTTAAAGTGTAGCCTAAGGGAAGCTGGTGGTGAGTGCTTCTGACCCTGAAGACTTCAATCATCTAAAGTTTGGACTCTGCCTACTTCCCAAGGCCCTTAATGAACATATGTGTAGCTGTAGCTTAAAAAATTCCCCAGTTTGGGTTTCGGGGAGACACTGATTTTGAAAAAGCCCTGGTGTTCTCCTTACATGAATGGGACTCTTCCTACTGCTAAAACATGTCTGTCACACCCAGAGGATGGTATACCGTCTGATCGGGAAGAGTTTGGAAAAGGCATCTCATCTCCTCATCTCCTGGTGCTCGGGTTCACCCCTCCAGCGTCTTTACTAACAGTCTCCCCACTTGGAGATGTCAGCACTGTCAACATCCTGTTGCGTACAGTTTGGAATTTGTCCAGAGGATGAAGCGGAAGGATGAGGAACAATGAGAGACAAGTCCTAGGTGTTCAGACAGGCACATGTCACTCTAATTTCCAATCAGGAAGACGAATTGACCAAAGGCTAGGGTTGCCCATGGAAACAGTATAGGGCTTGAGGAAATCCCGCTGCTTTGTGGCCAGTTCCCATAAACACGAGTTGAACAATGGAACTCAGGGGCAGTAAAATTCACAAAACTGCAGAGTTGAAAATATCCATCACTGAAAAATGTCTTGAGGAAAGTCAGAGAAAAGGACTTGTAAGCAAGGGAGAATGGCAGGAAAGGGATTTGAGGAGGTAGAAAGGACTCGCCATTAAGCACAAGAAAAGGAGCTGAACATTGCCAACATTGCCAACATTGCAGTTGGCCAAAAAGGGTGTATGCGTTCTTTTCTGTATATATTCAAGAAAAGGGCATACACTTTTTTAGCCAACCAAACAGGTGGGCACTGGAAGTCAATACTACAAAAGATATCACTTCGCATCAGTCAGAAGAGCCATCCTCATAAAGCGTAAACAACAGAAATGCAGGACAGGGCAACGAGAAGAGGGAGCCCTGTGAGACTTATAGTGGAAATGTATATTGCCAACGGCCATTCTGGAGAAGTGTATTGTGTTTACTAAAGCATCTAAAAAATGAGCTACAGAGCATAGGGCACTTGCACTCATGGGCGTATATCTTGGGAAAAACAAAAATCGAGAGGACACAGGCACCCCAATGTTTACCCCCTCTCTGTTTAAAAGATCCTCGACTAGGATATAACTTAAATGTCTCTGGAGGGAAAAAATGGATAGAGATGTGGTACTTAGGTAGAGTGGAATATTATTCAGCCTGGAAATCAATGAAATATGGCCAGTTGTAACGACTCCGGAGGAGTTACGTATGATCATTCTAAGTGACAGAATTCAAAAAGAAAAAGACACATATCATAAGATATCACTTAAAGGTGGAATCCAAAATGGCTACACATGAAATAAATTACAAAACAAAAACATAGTCAAATATGTAGAAAACACGCATAAGGCTGCTAAACGGGAAAGGTGGGGAGGGGTGAGGCATCATCCAGGAGGTTGAAATTAGCAAAGATACCATTCCAAATACCAAACTGATAATCAACAAGGCCTACACGGTAGCTAAAAGAACTGCACTCAGCACACTCAAGTCACCGGAAAAGAATATATACGACTGGTAAGAATCTGAAAAAGAATTTATTGATGTCTCTCTGTACGTGAATCAAGTGGATGTACAGCAGCAAGAAACAGAGCTTTGAAAATCAGCTGTAACCAATATAGTAATAAATTGAAAAAAATAAACGACAGAGAGACAGAGAAAACCTCTTACAACTTTTCCTCAGGGACGGTGATGCAACATGGATTGAACACATCTAGACCCACAGCAGGATGAGACATAAGGCTGGAAACTGTTTGCGCTAAGAGAAATGTGAGGTTGGGTGAGGAAATGCACACCCTTTAAAGTAATACTACCTGGTACCCATTCAATGGGTCCCAAATCTGCAGGTTCAAGGGATCTTCCTACAGCTAAAACATGCATGGAAAACCCAGAGGACTGTACACCATGTGATCGGGAGATGTGTCTAAAATGCACCTCATTTATCCTCTCCTGGTGCTCCTGTTCACCATTCCAGCCACGCTACTTAGAATCTCCCCACTTGGAGAATCAGCACATTTAAACTTCTGTTTCACACATTTTGCAAATTGTGAGGAGGATGAACGGGAAGAGGGGGAACCAATGAGAGAAGAGTTGTAGGGGTTTGGACGGGCACATATCACTCTAATTTCCCATTAAGAATAAGAATTAAAGAAAGGCTCAGCCTGCCTCGCCGGAGCCAAAATAGGGCCTGAAGCAATCCTGCGGGTTTGAGGCCAGCTCACAAAAGAGCAACTTAAACAATGGAGCTCAGGGTCACTGCAATTCACAAACCTGCAGAGTTATAAATGAAAACTAACGTCCAAAAATATGTTGAGGTAAGGCAAAGAAGAGGATCTGAATGCAAGACAGAATTGCAAGAAACAGATTTCAAGAGATAGATTGGACTCGTCTTTAACGCACATGAAAAGCGGCAGAATTTCGACAATGATGCAGTTGGCCCAAAAGGGCGTATGCGTTTTTTCCTGATTATATCCAGGAAAAAACGCATACGCACTTTATGGGCAACGAAGCAAGCAAGCAATGCAAATGTGCACAACAAAGAAGTCTCACTTCCCACCGGTCAAAAGGGCCATCCTAAAAAATTGTAAAAACCAGAAATGCAGGACAGGCCATGGAGAACAGGGAGCCTTTATACGCTGATGGGCAGTGTGTGAACTGCCGAGAGCCACTCTGGAGAAGTGTATGGTGGTTCCTAAATCATCTAAAAAACAGAGCTACAGAGCATAGGACACTTCCAATCATGGGAGTATATCTAGGGAAGTCTAAAAATCAACAAGACACAAGCACACCACAGTTTAGGGCTACTCTGTTTACAAGAACCTCAACTTCAGTACACCTTAAATATCCCAGGAAAGAGAACAATGGATAAAGAAGATGTGGTACTTATGTACAATGGAATATCTCTTCACCATGAAATCAATGTAATAAGGCTAGTAGAAGGATAAAGAGTGGATTTAGGTCCGATAATACTACTTGAAATAAGTCAAACAGAAAAAGAAACATATCATAAGATATCACTTATAGAGGGAGGGTAAATATGGCTGCACAAGAAATGAATTACAGAACAGAACAGTGTCTCACATTTAGAAAACACACTTATGTCAGCTTAAGGGGAAAGGAGAGGTGGGGTGATGCATAAAACCAGAGTTTGAAATTAGCACAGATACCGTTCAATAAACCAAATAGGTATTAGACAAGATCTACACCTTGCTCAATGAACAGGCCTCAACACACCCTATACACCGCAGAGAAATATATCTGAGGAATAAGAATCTTAAAACCCATGTATTGATATATCTCCATAAGGGAATCAAGTGTGTGCAGAGCGGCACAAACACAGCAGTGAAAAGGAGCTAAACCCCATTATAGAAATAAATTTTAAAAACAAAACGCTGAAACAATGAAAGAGAGAAAAATTCTTACAAAATTCGCTCAGGGGCTGTGATGCAACCTGGATTGACCACATATAAACCCACAGCTGGATAAGACATAAGGCTGGACACTTGGGGCTGACAGGATTGGTGAGCTTTGGTGAGCAACTGCCGAAAGTTTAATGCAATACTTCATGCTACTCAGTCCAAGGGTCCCAACACTCCAGGTTGAAGGGAATCTTCCTACAGCTAAACCATGCTTGGGAAACCCAGCGACTGGTATACCATATGATCGGGAAAGGTTTCTAAAACGCACCTCATTTTTCCTCTCCTGGGGCTCCGGATCGACATTCCAGCCGCTTTACTAACAACATCCCCACATGGAGTCAATGCCTTTAAGTTCTGGTATCGCACAGTCTGCAGTTAGTGCAGAGGATGAATGGGAATAGGGGGAACCAGTGAGAAACTAGCTGTAGCGGTTTCAGTGGGCACATGTCACTCTAATATCACATCAGTAAGAAGAATTAACCAAAGGCACAGCAAGGTGCCCCAGAAGAAAAATAGGGCTTCAAGGAATCCTGTGGTTATGGGGCAAGACCACAAAAATAAGAGCTAAAAAATGGAGCTAAGGGCCACTGCAATTCAAAAACCTGCAGAGTTATAAAGGTCAACTATTTTTAAAAAATATATTGAGGTAAGGCTATGAAGAGGCATTGAAAGCAAGGCAGAATTGCAGGAAACCGATTTCAGGAGGTAGACTGGAATTGCATTGAAAGCATATGAAGAGAGTCAGAAACTCGACAATGATGCACTTGGCCAAAAAGGGCGTATGCGTTTTTTCCTGAATATATTCAGGAAAAAACGCATACGCACTTTTTGGCCAAACAAGCAAGCTTGCAAAGGAAATCTGCACTACAATGAAGTCTCACTTCCACCCGGTCAAAAGGGCCATCTGAAAAAAGTGTAAAATCCAGAAAGGCACAACAGGCCATGGAGAACTGGGAGCCTTGTTATGCTGAAGGGCGGGATGTAAATTGCCAACAGACACTCTGGAGAAGTGTATGGTGTTTCCTGAAACATCTAAAAAACAAAGCAACAGAGCCTAGGGCACTTCCACTTATGGTCCTATAGCTTAGGGAAATTAAAATCAAAAAGACACAGCCACCCCAAAGTTTGGGACGGCTCTGTTTACAAGAACCTCGTTTACGGTACAAGTTCAATATCACAGAAAGTGAAAAATGGATAAAGAACTTGTGGTACTTACGTACAATGCAATATCACTCAGCAATGAAATCTATGTCATCAGGCCCATAGCAGCATAATGAGTGGATTCAGGTATGATGATTCGAACTGAAATAAGTCACACAGAAAAGAAACATCATAAGGTATCACTAATACACAGAATGTGAACTTGGCTACACATGAACTGAATTACAAAACAGAACAGTGTCTCAAGTTTAGAAAACCAACTTACGCTTGCTTAAGGGGGAAGGTGAGTTGGGGTGCTGCATAAAACCAGAGATTGAAATGAGCACAGATAAAGTTCCTTAAGCCAAATATGGAATAGACAAGAGCTACTCCTTGCTCAACGAAATGGACTCAACACCCCATATTAAACGCCTAAGAATGTACCTGACTAGTAAGTATCTTAAAACCTATGGATTGCTATGTCTCCAAAAGAAAATCAAGCGTGTGTACAGGGGCATAAACGCAGCAGTGATAGGATTGGAGAGGTTCGGTGAGCAAATGAAGACCCTTTGAAGTCATATTGCATGGTACCCATTCCACGGGTCTCAACTCTCCAGGTTTAAGGTATTCATCCTTCAGCTAAAACATGCATGTGGAACCCAGAGTATGATCAACCATGTGAACGGGAGACGTGTTCAAATATGTCTCAGTTTTCGTACCCTGGTACTCGGGTGCAACATTCCAGACGCTTTACTAACACTCTCCCGACTTGGAGAGTCAGTCCCTTTAACCTCCTGTTTGGCCCAGTTTGCAATTTCAGCGGAAGATGTACAGGAATAGGGAGAACCAATGAGAGGCTAGCTGGAGCTGTCTGGACGGGCAAATTTAACTCTAATTTCCCACCAGGAAGAGGAATTAACCAAAGGCTCAGCATGCCGGGCTGGAACCAGATTAGGGCCTGAAGCCATCCTGCGGTGTTGCGGCCAGCTCAAAGGAAAGCGAGTTGAAGAAAGGAGCTCAGGGGCACTGTAATTCACAAACCTGCAGAGTTATAAATGACAGCTATCGTCCAAAAATAGACTGAAGTAAGGCTGCCAAGAGGACTTGAAAGCGGGGCAGAATTGCAGGAAAACGATTTCAGGAGGTAGACTGAAATTGCATTGAAAGCATAGGAAAAGAGGCAGAACGTCCACAATGATGCACTTGGCCAAAAAGGGCGTATGCGTTTTTTCCTGAATATATTCAGGAAAAAACGCATACGCCCTTTTTGGCCAAACAAGCAAGCTTGCAAAGGAAATCTGCACTACAATGAAGTCTCACTTCCCCCCGGTCAAAAGGGCCATCTGAAAAATGTGTAAAATCCAGAAAGGCAGGACAGGCCATGGAGAACTGGGAGCCTTGTTATGCTGATGGGTGGGATGTAAATTGCCAACAGACACTCCGGAGAAGTGTATGGTGTTTCCTGAAACATCTAAAAAACAAAGCAACAGAGCCTAGGGCACTTCCACTTATGGTCCTATAGCTTAGGGAAATTAAAATCAAAAAGACACAGCCACCCCAAAGTTTGGGACGCCTCTGTTTATAAGAACCTCGTTCACAGTACAAGTTCAAATTCGCAGAAAGTGAAAAATGGATAAAGAAGTTGTGGTATTTACTTACAAAGCAATATCACTCAGCAATGAAATCTATGTCATCAGGCCCTTAGCAGCACAATGAGTGGGTTCAGGTATGATGATTCTAAATGAAATAAGTCACACAGAAAAAGAAACATCATAAGATATCAGTAATACACGGAATGTAAACTTGGCTACACAGGAACTGAATTACAGAACAGAACAGGGTCTCAAATTTAGAAAACCAACTTATGCTTGCTTAAGGGTAAAGGTGAGTTGGGGTGCTGCATAAAACCAGAGATTGAAATGAGCACAGATAAAGTTACTTAAGTCAAATATGGAATAGACAAGAGCTACTCCTTGCTCAACGAAATGGACTCAACACCGCATATTAAACGCGTAAGAATGTACCTGACTAGTAAGTATCGTAAAACCTATGGATTGCTATGTCTCCAAAAGAGAATCAAGCATGTGTACAGGGGCATAAACGCAGCAGTGATAGGATTGGAGAGGTTCGGTGAGCAAATGAAGACCCTTTGAAGTCATATTGCATGGTACCCATTACACGGGTCTCAACTCTCCAGGTTTAAGGTATTCTTCCTTCAGCTAAAACATGCATGTGGAACCCAGAGTATGATCAACCATGTGATCGGGAGACGTGTTCAAATATGTCTCAGTTTTCCTCCCCTGGTACCCTGGTGCAACATTCCAGACGCTTTACTAACACTCTCCCGACTTGGAGAGTCAGTGCCTTTAACCTCCTGTTTGGCCCAGTTTGCAATTTCTGCGGAAGATGAACAGGAATAGCGAGAACCAATGAGAGACTAGCTGGAGGTGTCTGGACGGGCAAATTTAACTCTCATTTCCCACTAGGAAGAGGAATTAACCAAAGGCTCAGCGTGCCGTGGCGGAAACAGATTAGGGCCTGAAGTCATCCTGCAGTGTTGCGGCCAGCTCACAAGAAAGTGAGTTGAAGAAAGGAGCTCAGGGGCTCTGTAATTCACAAACCTGCAGAGTTATAAATGACAGCTATCGTCCAAAAATATACTGAAGTAAGGCTGCCAAGAGGACTTGAAAGCGGGGCAGAATTGCAGGATACCGATTTCAGGAGGTAGACTGGAATTGCATTGAAAGCATAGGAAAAGAGGCAGAACGTCCACAATGATGCACTTTGCCAAAAGGGCATATGTGTTTTTTCCTGAATATATTCAGGAAAAAACGCATACGCCCTTTTTGGCCAACCAAGCAAGCTTGCAAAGCAAATCTGGACTACAATGAAGTCTCACTTCCCCCCAGTCAAAAGGGCCATCAGAATAAAGTGTAAAATCCAGAAAGGCAGGACAGGCCATGGAGAACTGGGAGCCTTGTTATGCTGATGGGCGGGATGTAAATTGCCAACAGACACTCGGGAGAAGTGTATGGTGTTTCCTGAAACATCTAAAAAACAAAGCAACAGAGCCTAGGGCACTTCCACTTATGGTCCTATAGCTTAGGGAAATTAATATCAAAAAGACACAGCAACCCCAAAATTTGGGACGGCTCTTTTTACAGGAATCTCTTCTACGGCACAAGTTAAATATCCCAGAGAGCAAATAATGGATAAAGAAGCTGCGGTACTTCTGTACAACAGAATACCACTCAGCAATGAAATCTATGTCACCAGGCCCTTACCAGCATAATGAGTGGATTGAGGCACGATGATTCTAAGTGAAATAAGTCACACAGAAAAAGAAACATCATAAGGTATCACTAATACACGGAATGTGAACTTGGCTACACATGAACTGAATTACAAAACAGAACAGGGTCTCAAGTTTAGAAAACCAACTTATGCCTGCTTAAGGGGGAAGGTGAGTTGGGGTGCTGCATAAAAGCAGAGTTTGAAATTAGCACAGATACCATTCCATAAGCCAAATATGTAATAGACAAGAGCTACCCCTTGCTCAACGAAATGGATTCAACAATGAGGTATCACCTCACACCTGGTAGAATAGGCATCATTGAAAATCTACAAACAAAAAATGCTGGAAAGGGTCTGGAGAAAAGGAACCCTCTTCCACTATTGTTGGCAATATAAATTGATACAGTCATTATGGAGAACAATATGGAATTTCTTAAGAAACTAACAATAGAATTACCATATGATACAGCAATCCCAGTACTGGACATATACCCAGACAAAACCATAAATCAAAAAGAGTCATTCACCGCAATGTTCATTGCATCACTATTTACAATATCGAGGTAATGGAAGCAACCTAAATGCCCACAGACAGACGAATGCATAAAGCTGTGGTACATATATAAAATGGAATATTACTAAGCCATGAAAAGGAATGAAATTGGGTCATTTGTAGAGACGTCGATGGATCTAGAGACTGTCATACAGAGTGAAGTAAGTCAGAAAGAGAAAAACAAATCTTGTATATTCATGCATATATGTGGAACCTAGAAAAACTGTACAGATTAACCATTTTGCAAGGCATAAATAGAGCAACAGATGTAGACAACAAACGTATGGACAACAAGGGGGGAAAGCTGTTGGGGGGTGGTGGTGGGAGGAGTTGAGAGACTGGGATTGGCATGTATACATTTATATGTATAAAATAGATAACCAATAAGAACCTGCTGTATAAAAATATAAAATAAAATTCAAAATTAAAAAGAAGTAAAATTTAAAAAATAAAACAGAAAAAACAATTATTCCCTGCACATACATGTATTTATATGAATAAATTATTTCCATGCTTATATCTGTAAATACAAAAAAGAGGAATAAAATCTACCTTGAACCAAAAACGAAAAAGAGAAAAAAACACAGAACCCACCAGTTACACAGAGGAAAACCGTATCAGGGCACTTGCTCCAGTTGTAAACAATTCTGAAGTTGGTCAGTGGTGGGGAATCGTCTCCCATTCAGCCAGCAGCCCCCACGCAACAAGCGTCCTCATTGCAAAGCTGGGGCACCGTGTCGAGGCATCTGTGAGTAAACGTGAGCTGAGCCCCAGGCCAGTTGCTGCTGAACTATTCCCACCCGTCCCAGGTAAAACACCTGAATATATACAAGGACTTGAAAGCCTAGAGGAAGGGCCATAGAGCCACACGAGTGACAGCATGCCGGCCGACTTGGTGCCTGCAGGCCAGCCAGGATGGTCCTGGCCCTGGGTGCTCTTCTGGAAGATTTCCATTTCCCTGCCTGAGATACCCGTCCTGTCCCTGCCCCCACTGCTTTTTTCCTTCCTCACCTCTGCCCAGGGAGAAATTCCAGCAGCAGGTATGGGTGACACATCCTCTTCTTTAGCAGGTGGCAGCCTGGCAACTGCTGCAGAAAGTCCAGCAGAGCCCCACTCACACTGGGCCACCCACAAAGCCGTGGCCTCTCACTCCCTCCCACCAGCCCAGCCGCGAGACTGCTGACAGGGCAGAGAAAATGGCGTCAGGCACGGCTGCAGGGGCTCTTGCTGCCTGGAGTGGTATTTATATTGATCTCAACCCAGGCACACCTGGGGAGGGCTGGCCGGCACGGTAAGGCTGCCCAGGTCAGCCAATCATCACCCCTCAGGGGCTCACAGTTGCAGAAAATGGAACTTGCTGAACCGGCCAGGTCCAAGGAACAGGTGTGGGCTCCTGAGAGTCAGGATAGACAAGGGGCTGCAGCTTTGGCTTGTTTTCTAATCATTTTATCTGGCCCATGAGTGGGAGACAACTTCAAGAAAACCCTCTCCTAATGAGAGGAACCCAGGAGTCAGGGAGAGGAGGGGTGGGTGGTGGTTGGAGACAGAGGCCTGGTGCCCCGGGTGCAGTGGAAGTCTCTGGAAGACCAGGTGGAGGGAGGCCTCACGGAGTGATGCCCAGGGTCACAGACCTGTCGCAGCTGCTGTTTGTTAGTTCAAGTCCTGCTCTGAGGTGCTCTGTGTCAGCTCTGAGCGACAGGTGAGCTGGGGGTGCTCTGCAATGAGGGCTATGTGCACGGTTCCTGTGTGCCCAGCCCTGCCACGGTACCTGCAAGGGTAGCTCTGTATCCTGGGAGGGGCCTGACCACGAGAGCCCCGTGGGCTGGGGTGGGGGTGGGGTACCTGCCCAGGTGAGCTCCATATTCTGGGATTGGTCTGACCACGAGAGCCCCATGGGCTGCTGGGGACCTGGTAAAGGATGTCAGGACAGTCAGTGAAGCCACCGAGGATATACCTCCAGTTGCTCCTAATTCCTACACCCTGCTGGTCATTCTACCAACCACCAGGACATGGTATTCTGTATTAGTCTTCAATGATGCCTTCTTTTGTATTCCATTAGTCCCAGAGTCACAAGAAATTTTGGCTTGTGAGTGGCAGGACTCTACATACAACTAAAACAATACTTCCGGGCCGTCTGGCCCCAAGGGTGCAAAAATTCCCACACCATCTTTGGGGAAAGCTTAGCTAAAGACCTAAAAGTTCTACCTCTGGAAAAGGAAACCCTCCTTCAATATGCAGACGACATTCTGATCACCAGCCCTACTAAGGAGGCCTCTGAACTACCAAGCCAATAAAGGATAGAAGTTGTCCAAGAAAAAGCTCAAATATCACAGACTGCGGTGACCTGCCTGGGCTTCATTCTCACAGAAGGTCAGAGAAGCCCATCCCAGGAAAGGGAAGAAACCATTTTCAGCCTTACCCCTTTCTAAAACTAGAAGACAGCTTAGGGGTTCCTGGGGAGGCCAGGGTTTGCTGCTTCTGGATCCCTAACTACAGTCTACTAGCTGGGCCTCTATATGAAACACTGAAAGGAAAAGATGATGATCCTTTTGAATAGAATCCAGAAGTGGCCTTTCAAGAATGGAAAGAGCAGTCAATTCAGACCCTTGCCCTGGAACTCCCTAATTTAGCTAAACCCTTTGATCTTTACAATCCCGGTGAAAGGTGAATCGCCATTGGAGAATTAGTGCAAAAACTGGGACCACTTGAAATGGAACAATGCAAGAATGCCATCCAGGTAGGATAAACTACGGTCACTAAGGGGCTTGGCCCACTGCCACATCTGGCCAAGATACTGGCGGTATCTAAAAACCTGGAAATCAGCAGCCCAAAAGGCCACCTCCCTCCTAAGGGAAAAGGACCCCACGTGGTGATCCTAACCACCAACCATGCCCTGAAGTTGCAGGGTTCGCTCCGTGGGCACACCGACCTCGAGTGAGGAGGCCCTCCAACTCCAACATCCAGAGAGATAACCGGGGGCAACAGGGCACCATGACGACTCGTGTGAACATCACTTGACCTGGAGTTTCTCTCATAAAACAACAAGAGTGTGTCCCAAAAGAGTAGACTACTGCTTGCAGGACTTACTGCACCCAGAGGGGAGCTAATAATCTTGGCGGGGGAACAGTATACCACACTGTCACCATAGAAAAGCCTACAGACACCGTGATGATGGTGGCCAATAAGACCGGCTGGACTCCTGTTTACTTCAAAAGGCTGTTGACTCAGTAGCCATCATGGTCCTTGGTCACCACTGACCCTGGACTGTCTGGGAGTTGAGCGGGCAGGACTCTGACACCTGGTGCTGTTTGTACGTTAATTCAGGGGCCTAACTGAAGAAAGCGCAGACTACTGGTCAGAGCATCTAGGCTGGCAGAGACGGTCAGCCTAAGGTGGCCGAACAAATGTGGGGCGGGGTGAAACCGGCCCCCACAGCGTCTCTGCACATCTCTTTCCTGGACCCTTAAAGGTCATTAGAATCTATAACACTTCCAATGCTGGTGCTCAGGTGGACGAGCAGGGAGGCAGGGGTCCTGGGGACAATCAACGTCACCGGGAGGCTGCTGGGGAGAAGCTCTGACCCTCGCCCCAGGGTATGAGGGCTCCCAACTCAGCACTCAGCAGTTACAGAAGAAGGGTCTGCACCCTCAGCACTCCAAGAATGAGGAACGGGACAAAAGGCAGAGGAGGGGTTTGTCCCCAGCAAAGCCCATTAAAAATCCCTGGGAGATAAAAATAGAATCTGGGCAATAAAGTCAAGTCTAACCTTTTTTATCCTTTGTGCTTTGTCTAATTTCACGTGCTCCTAGGGTCCCGCATGCAGAGGTTCCACACCCGGCACTTCAGACCAGATTTCCTAGTGCAGAATGGCTGGGTCGACACCTCAGCTCCTGGGGCCCAGTGCAGACTCCACGATATAGAGCCTGAGCTACAGCCAACCCGGCCCTCGAGAGCTCCGCCGCCTCCCTCCCTCCCACTGACTCTGACAGGATCTCTACACAGCAGCCCAGCCCACAGCCCACGGGGTAGTGCATGCTCTCACCTCTCCATTCTCTGATCAAAATATAAAGTTTCCTTTGCTTGTGAACCAAACTCAGTCTCGATCTGTTGGCCCCAATGACACTGGGCAGGGGGACACTTGTTGGGGTCCACTCTGGAGGATCAGTAACAGAAATTGAGACTATTGTAACCTCAATGAACAGATGTGTGAGCCAAACTGTAGTTAACATAGAACAGTGTATAAGGCTCGGGTAAAATAAGATGTTTTTAACACTTCCATTTGATATTTCCATCACTTTTTATAAGCAAGTTCAGTGAAAAGGTTTGTCTTATTTGTCAGGTCAATATTAGAGAAACGAAGTGATTTCTTTCCAAGGATGTACAGCTAATAATCTTGGTTAAACCTTCAATCTTGTTTTAAATGCTTTTCCATTGAAAATGATACCTCTCTTTCAGCTCCCCCATTTCTGAGAAGTATAAAATCTTATAATTTATTATTACCAAAGGGGAAAGGTGGGAGGAGGGATAAATTAACAGTTTGGAATGAACACATACACACTGCTATGTATAAAATAGATCATCAACAAGGAACTACTGTATAGCACAGGGAACTACACTCAACATTTTGCAATAACCTATAAGGGGAAATAATCTGAAAAAGAATAGATATTTTTATTGACATCATCTATCAATGACAGTTAAAGTGTAGCCTAAGGGAAGCTGGTGGTGAGTGCTTCTGACCCTGAAGACTTCAATCATCTAAAGTTTGGACTCTGCCTACTTCCCAAGGCCCTTAATGAACATATGTGTAGCTGTAGCTTAAAAAATTCCCCAGTTTGGGTTTCGGGGAGACACTGATTTTGAAAAAGCCCTGGTGTTCTCCTTACATGAATGGGACTCTTCCTACTGCTAAAACATGTCTGTCACACCCAGAGGATGGTATACCGTCTGATCGGGAAGAGTTTGGAAAAGGCATCTCATCTCCTCATCTCCTGGTGCTCGGGTTCACCCCTCCAGCGTCTTTACTAACAGTCTCCCCACTTGGAGATGTCAGCACTGTCAACATCCTGTTGCGTACAGTTTGGAATTTGTCCAGAGGATGAAGTGGAAGGATGAGGAACAATGAGAGACAAGTCCTAGGTGTTCAGACAGGCACATGTCACTCTAATTTCCAATCAGGAAGATGAATTGACCAAAGGCTAGGGTTGCCCATGGAAACAGTATAGGGCTTGAGGAAATCCCGCTGCTTTGTGGCCAGTTCCCATAAACACGAGTTGAACAATGGAACTCAGGGGCAGTAAAATTCACAAAACTGCAGAGTTGAAAATATCCATCACTGAAAAATGTCTTGAGGAAAGTCAGAGAAAAGGACTTGTAAGCAAGGGAGAATGGCAGGAAAGGGATTTGAGGAGGTAGAAAGGACTCGCCATTAAGCACAAGAAAAGGAGCTGAACATTGCCAACATTGCCAACATTGCAGTTGGCCAAAAAGGGTGTATGCGTTCTTTTCTGTATATATTCAAGAAAAGGGCATACACTTTTTTAGCCAACCAAACAGGTGGGCACTGGAAGTCAATACTACAAAAGATATCACTTCGCATCAGTCAGAAGAGCCATCCTCATAAAGCATAAACAACAGAAACGCAGGACAGGGCAACGAGAAGAGGGAGCCCTGTGAGACTTATAGTGGAAATGTATATTGCCAACGGCCATTCTGGAGAAGTGTATTGTGTTTACTAAAGCATCTAAAAAATGAGCTACAGAGCATAGGGCACTTGCACTCATGCGCGTATATCTTGGGAAAAACAAAAATCGAGAGGACACAGGCACCCCAATGTTTACCCCCTCTCTGTTTAAAAGATCCTCGACTAGGATATAACTTAAATGTCTCTGGAGGGAAAAAATGGATAGAGATGTGGTACTTAGGTAGAGTGGAATATTATTCAGCCTGGAAATCAATGAAATATGGCCAGTTGTAACGACTCCGGAGGAGTTACGTATGATCATTCTAAGTGACAGAATTCAAAAAGAAAAAGACACATATCATAAGATATCACTTAAAGGTGGAATCCAAAATGGCTACACATGAAATAAATTACAAAACAAAAACATAGTCAAATATGTAGAAAACACGCATAAGGCTGCTAAACGGGAAAGGTGGGGAGGGGTGAGGCATCATCCAGGAGGTTGAAATTAGCAAAGATACCATTCCAAATACCAAACTGATAATCAACAAGGCCTACACGGTAGCTAAAAGAACTGCACTCAGCACACTCAAGTCACCGGAAAAGAATATATACGACTGGTAAGAATCTGAAAAAGAATTTATTGATGTCTCTCTGTACGTGAATCAAGTGGATGTACAGCAGCAAGAAACAGAGCTTTGAAAATCAGCTGTAACCAATATAGTAATAAATTGAAAAAAATAAACGACAGAG